>NC_067401.1:376214799-376839344 GCF_016432865.1 Antechinus flavipes
TACAGATGAAATAACTTCTTTAAAACATATAACTAAGAAATTGTCAGTGAGATTTGAATTCAGGTCTCTTGCCTCCAAATTCATCACTCTCTTACACCATGATGCCTCTGTCATGACCTACCTGTCATAAAAAATGGACTTAGATCAGGTCTGAAAAGGAATCTCCATGGCCTTATTGCCACATGGGTAACATTTTGCTCCTCCTAAAGAGTATTTGGTTGAACTAGCAAGGATTTACCCTCTAAACACTTAGCACTTGGATTTATAACATTGTTCCTTTATTTACTTATCTCCACCTCTTTCACTTTCTTTCCTTTTCTTTTCTTTTCTTTTCTTTTTTTTGAGAGTGGGTCTCCTTATTTCTCCCTAGTTAGAAGTATAGCAACTACTCATGTCCCTAGTTCTGCTTCTGACCGGCACAAAAATTTTAACTTGCTCTGTTTCCAACTTGGCCAGTTTATTCCTCCTTAGACAGGCAGCTTGGTAGCTCTTGCTCCTGGAGGCTTGCCATATTAATGTCAGACTTAGTGTGGTCACCCTATCAGCTGAGAACTCCTGAACTCAAGAGATACACCACTCTCAGCCTTGCCTCTCACCCATGCCCAGTAGGAAGGGAAGGGAAGAAAGAAGGAAATACATTTATTAAACAACTACTTAATAGGCTATATACTATGTACCAGGTATAGGATTAGGTACTTTACAAATATCATCTCATTTGATCCTCACAATAACCCTTGGAGGTAGCTGTTATTCTTTTTTACAGTTCAGGAAACTGAGATAGACAGAAGTTTCAACTTGTCCTAGACCACACAACTAGTAAGTTTCTGAGGCTAGATTTAATACCAGGGCTTTCTAACTCCAGGCTATGTATACTATCAACCGTGCCACTTAGGAGGCTAACTAATAAGGAGTACAGACCTGAGATACCATATGCCTTTACTTCTTTTACTCTTTCCCCACAGAACAGGGACTTTTAACAATTTTTTGCATGTTATGCATGTTATATGTCTTTGGCATATAGTGAGTGCTTTAAATACCAGAATAATGATTTTAAGTTCATAGAAAATAAAATATTACCAAGGAAACAAAACATATTGAAATGAAGATATAAAAATGTTAGGTTAAGAAGCTTTGCCACAAAGCATCTTTAATAGAAAACATGCTGAATAAAAGATTAGAATGTTGTACAATTCTTTATCACAAAGACTTGGGGATCTGTGAGCATCAACATTCTACAAATCAGTAAAACCAGGTGCAATCTAATTATTTATCTTTGTTAGGCAAACATTCATCCCACAACCAGGCTTTCGCATTTTCATCCAAGTGCTCTTCCTGTGTCTCTCCATTTCAAGCCAGAAGTCTTTTTTTCTTCAGTTCCTTAATCCCCAAAGAATCAATAGTCTTTTTGTCTAGTATCTCCAAGTCTTAGCTTCAAGATCAGTCCAGACAACACTCCAAACAGCAGTCTCCTAATGTCTGCAATAGTAACTCTCCCCTGAACAGACTTCTCCCAGAAGCCTATCATTTCCCTGCATATATTGTAGATAAATGTCCAAAAGATGCTTTTTTGTCCTTTTCTCCTTTCCAAATTATCTTCGTTCTTTCTCAAAAAGTTTTGTCCTTGCATTTCTTATCCCCTCTATTCCACTCCAGTCGCCATTCATTTACATTAATCAGCATCTTCTGGAAAGCTTCTCTAACTCCTTTTGGCAGCATTTAAGAACAAGAATAGAATTCTGGGGCTGGAGTCAGGAAGATCTGAGTTCAGATGCAATCTCAGACATTCTCTGACTGTGGGAACCTGAGCAAGTCACTTAACCTCTATTTGCTTAATCCACTGGAGAAGGAAATGGTATCTTTGTATTTTTCCCAAAAAATTCCTATGTGGGGTCATGAAGAGTTGGACATGACTAAACAACAAGTAATTGGTATAACTTAGTGAATGAGAAGTTAATCTCAGAGACAATCTACCTATGATATGTTATTGTTTGTCCTTCATTCTCAAAGAGGAAGACCATAACCTCAGGGAGGTGATGCCATGACTGGCAAGTTAATTGGATTTATATGAGGGAGGGCTATGCAAGGTCACCTGTGTCACTTTCCCTTTCAGAGACATCTAGATGCAATGGTCAAATATAAATAAGGATGACTGGAATTGGTCCTGGATGCAACAGTATATTTTGGCCTTTTAAAGCTAAAGTCTTTAATAGGTATCAGTTTGACTGAGGCAATGCCCAATGAGTGATTAAGGCTAATTAAGAAATGAGGCAGAGATTGGAATATATGTGTGTGTATTTAATATATTACATATATATTATATGTGTGTATATACATACATATTGTATATGTGAATATATGTGTATATATATTATATATGTGTATATATGTGTATATATTATGTGTGTATGTACACATATATGTATATGTGAAAATATATGTATGTGTGTGTATGTATAAAAATTTGGGAGGGGAGAACACTGAAGGTTTCTGGCCAAAACAGAAACAATTGTTATTTACACAGTGATGACCAGGTAAGACTTAACTTAGGACTATTGTTGGCCATTCAACAAAAACCAGAATGATCTGGGTTTAAGACATTGTCCTTAAGAAAGAAATCTAGCCTGTAGACCCCAATCTATCTCCTGAGATTGCAGGGATAAAATTTTAGATTCCTTTGGGTGAAGAACCAGAAGATAAAGAAATGATGCCCTATGTGGACAGAGAGGGTCTATGTCTTGTCACTGATCCTAAATGAGTAAAGAAAAGTGAGGCAGGTGACCTTGCCCAGCCCGCCCTCACTTAAATCCAATTCACTTGCATGTCATGGCATCATTTCCCTGGTGTCATGGTCCTTTTCAGGATTGAAGGACTCACAAATTCTGTGATTAGTAGTAGGAGCTGCCCTACTGGACCCAACTGAACTGGGCAGTTGAGCAATACAACTTCTTTTGTTTTCTTTTCAGTCTTTCTTTTCTTTACTTTTGCTTTTCCTTTCCTTCACTTTCCTCTGTCTACCTATAATATATCCCACACCTGACTATATGATTCTGGAGAAGTAACTTAATCCCTATGCACTAATGCTAGCAAATGCCAATCTATATTGGTAAAGAATTGAAGTTCCATATATCCCAAACCCATAGGTCTCTAATATCTGCTTCACAGTCCCTATATGCTGACCTTCTAGTCTCATATCTTGAGTCCATACCCTTCTCAAATAAACACCTTTACATATATATATGTGTGTGTGTGTGTGTGTGTATATATATGCATATATGCATGTTATTGTTCTCATAATGCAAAAATTGGCATAAATTCTAATATATCTTCAATGAATGACATTTAGATTGTTCATAATCTATAGGGTCCAGAAATTTTAAAATCTATATTACTCTGGCATTTACAATTCAGCAGATGCTGATGTGTGATGTAGTAGAAAGATTTGGAGTTGGAATAATTACCGTCAGAGTATCTTGGCTCTTCTTTTTATTATTTATAATTAAGTCAATGATTTCTCTTATTCAATTCCTCAGTTTTCTCAATGTAAATTTAGGGGTTTTAAACAATTTAAATTAAAAGATCCCTCTCAACTTTAAATCTATGACCTATTTGTATATGTGGGCAAAAGGGATTAAAATTGATTCTAAAATAACTTTTGATTCCCTCATCAGAGAGAAACACTAACTTCCTCACCACTTTTTGTTCAACTACTATATCCATCTCTCTGTTCCCCTTTTGGTTTTCATGATAGCCTTCCATAACTTACCTAGAATCAATGTATTTCTGAGGCCAAATTTATTTGGTGATAGAAATGCTAGTACAGATTTATTTGTTGGTAGATATTTCTATGAGAGGTCATAAAATGGGTCTTTTTCATTCTGTGAAGGTGATGGGTCACAATGTTTGAATGTTTTCAGAATGAGAACTAGCTTCATCATTATCATCCCCACCATCACCACCATCATCATCATTGAGTTTTTCCAAGTACTTTACTTACATTATTTCATTTGAGCCTCATGATAACCCAGGGAAGTACTATAAGATATAATATACATGTTTTACAGGTGAAGTAACCTAAACGTAGACAGATTCAGTAACTTTCCCATAGTCATGTGATTAGGTGTTAGGATATGAACATAGGTTTTCCCAATTGCAAATATAATATTCTTTCTTCTATGATGTCATAGGTTGTATGAGAACAGGCTGGTAGGTTAGACAAGCCAATTTATTCTGTTGTTCACTAATGCTGCACATCTTTACAGACCAGAGTGATGTGAAAAATTGGCAATTATCCAACAAATTTGATCAGTGTGGATATCATGGGATCATTCAGACCCAAAAATCTCCTCTAAAAGCCTAGATTTCCCATTTTGGCTCTTTGTATTGGTGTTAACCTGCAGGGATCTAAATTCTAATGTATTTTAAATGAGCTTATTGAGTTCATTTTCTGAATTTAAATTCTGTTTTGTTTGGGGGGGTTGAGAGAGTGAGCCAGTCTATGCAACCTAATTAGAGAAAGTAGGAGGTTTAGGTTCGTTGCCTGTTTCTAATTGGCTTCACTTTCCAGTTCTTGGGCTCCAGGACAGATTTTTGTGGGTAGCTTATGAGAACAGCCTGAAAGCATTGTAGAAATCTTTCCCTTTTCTAACACTTACCATTTAAAAGGAAAATGAACATACTTTGACTCTCCTTAGCATGAGTTTGGCTGAAAGAAAAAAATACTATTTTTAACAAAAAGAAAATCCATTTTAAAGCAATGCCTCAAGTCAAGAGGTGGGGGGGGGGGGGGGAGGAGGGAGGTAGAGAATGAGAGGAATTGGAGAGGGAAAATGGCGATTTAAAATCACCCAATTAAATCCTAACAGGTAAACAACTGAGGGCATATAGAGACAGAAGGGAAGCATAAATAGGATTCGGAATGCTTTTTCAGAAAAGATCAGTTTTCTGTTAGAGAACAGGTTTGGGGGTCAGGAAAGGGAAAAAGAGAGAGAAAAAATTCTGCAACAATAGAATTGAATAATTAGAAGAGTCGGAAACAGTGCTGAATGTGAAGTATCCTATTTTGGCTAACATTGTTCCATTTCTAAATATAGCCTTTGCAGATGGAAAGAGAAAATAAGTCCACTTAAAAGATAGTGAAAAAGAAAAGGTGATGGGGGGATGGAAAAAAAGATTAATCAAAAAAGTTGTTCTACTTCTCTATTTGAGGAAGTAAAGGGTGGGGTGTTCTTTTAGAAGACATGGTATTTCCTGGTGTGTTGAGGGAAGAATTTGAATGTGTATTAGGAAATAATCTAATCTAGCCATATCACCTGCCTTTTTCTCCATCATGTCATGATCCTCCCATTCTTTGAAATGCTGCATGGGATTTACTTTTTTTAGGAAACTTCTTTAACTTTATAACTTGTTATTAATCTTCTATCCCCTATGCTTTAGTTAGAAAGACCATTGGAAAGAGCATGGGGTTTGAAGTCAGGATGATGGCTCAAATCTTTGTTTATGTATGTATGTGTGTGTATATATAATTTTGAATCGTGATACACATTATACATGCAAAGTCATGTAAAACATATGTCCATAGTGAGCATGTTGCAAAAAAAAAGAAAGTGAAAAATATATACTTCAGTCTAAACCTAGAATTCATCAATTCTCTCTCTCTCTAAATGTGGATAGCCTTTTTCCCCATCATGATTCCTTTGAAACTGTTGTAAATCATTGTATTGATCAGAATAGCTGTCTTAGAAAGAATATTTTGGCCCTTCAATGGCTCTGTGATATTGTTGACATAAGTACTCATCCCAGAAAGGCAGTTTATATCTCATCCATACCTGCCTGGCTTAGAGAATCTTGTCTATGTTCTCCTAGATGTTCATCTGAGAAGATCCAACCAACATGTTGGGAGTCTTCCTCCAGATCTTTTGATATTTCAGATATACTAGTAGACTACTTGGGCTTAGTTCTTGCTAAGTGACTGATTCACTGTTTTTCCTGGTCATATAGACCTGCAGTCCTCTTCCAATAGAAACTGCTAGTCCATTTCTGAACAATCCCTTCATAGTAATGTATTACTAATTGATTTCACCCACCATGTGTTTTTATTCTGGCCTTTGACTAATTATTTCAGATTTGGAGGAGGGTGGTATTCCAAGAATTCCAAGGATTACCTTAACAAGAACTTCTTTTTTTATTATCCAGACCTATTATTTCATTTGCTTAGGGAACTCCCAGTGAGGAAAGTCCCTTTACTAAAGTAAATCAGAAGCTTTTCTGTAATTTATAACAGCTGAGATTTGGACAACTGATGACTTACCTAGGATTACACAGCCATTATGTGTCAAAGGTAGGACCTGAACCCAGGTCTTCTTAATTCTGAAGTCAGTTTTGGATTCCCTTATAATCTGAGTCGTCTCTATCAGAAGGAAGATATTTGAGATCATTATAAGAGCTGCATACACTTCCTGACAGCAATGCTAAGAGCTAGTTTTCTTCTTCTGGCCCAGATCTTTCTTCATATGATTGTCTATCAAAGATGCCTGTCTTCACTGATGGACTAATTCTGTGGCTTGTTATAATCCAGGCAATAAGCATTGTTCACCCACTTGGTTCTTTCTTTGTATATAACCAGGGCAAACTTAGGAAAGTTCTACAGCATTCTTAGACTTGATGTAATCACCATAATGTTTTCCATAAACAGTAAGGTTATCTCTGTATTTCTCTACAGCAATTAAACTAAACAAATATTTGTTGAACACCTACTATGAATAAACTGTTAGAAGCAGCCAGTAATGGATAGAGAGCTGACTTGGAGTTAGGAAGACCTTGGGTCCTGTTTCTGACACAATTGCTGTGTGAATCCAGACAAATGATTTAATCTCTTACTTTCCCTAGGATATTCTATAAGAATAGGCATTGATTTGTCTTTGCAGAAAGAGTTTTTTCATTGGAAGTTCACTACCACCAATGAAATTTCAAGCCTGGTGGGATGCAGAGAGAGGAGGAAATATATGTAAAGGGTATTGACAATGCAAAGATGAAAAATAATACAATCCCTGTATTCAAAGTCTTTAAAAAGGGATATGGTTGTACACAAAAGTAAGTGTGCTACAAAGCAAGATATAATAAGATGAAAAGATAAATGCAAATTGTTCTAAGATAATTTGAGATAAATTTCAACACACCCATATGAGGGAGGAGTGGGGAAGAATGGGGAAGGAGAGATTGTGGGAATATATAAAAGTATATGAGGCAGCCAGATGAAATCAGGGAATAATTATTAGTTCAATTTGGCTATAACCTATGAAGGGGAATGGAAGATGGAAAGGTAGGTCTAATTAAACTGCAGAAAGCTTAAAATGCCAGAATGAGGAATTTTCATTTACCCCATAAGCAAAAGAGTGTCATTGAAAGTTTTATGAGCCAGGGAATGAGATGGCCAAGAATGGACATTAAAATATTTTTCTGGTCTATGGATGAGGGGCAGACTGGAGAGGGGTGAGACAAGAGGCAGGAGATTATTTAAAATGCTGATATGAGAATCCATGGGATCAGAGTATGGGAATGATCATGTAGGCAGAGAGGAGGCAGACAAATGTGAGTGATTTTATGGAGGTAGAGTAGCTTCTATCTACTTTCTGAAAAGAATCTTGTCCCTTTGCCTATTTTTTAATGTTAACAGAGGTGATTCATGGAGCCAGCCATGATGATTGGTGTTGGGCCTGAGTTCTAGTTGAGAGGAGTTAAGTGTATCATAGTCGATCATCATATAGTATTGCAGTTACTGTGTACAATGTTCTCCTGGTTCTGCTCATTTTACTCAGTATTAGTTCATGTAAGCCTTTCCAGTTTTTTTCTGAAATTAGTCTGTGAATCTTCATTTGAAACTCAAAATCAAGGAGAGATATAGTGGGTATTTGTCCAGTTCATATGTCATATTTTAGATTGAAAGGTAGGTAGATGGCATGATGTATTTCAGATAAGGAATAATTGATTTCAAATACTATGTCAGATACTACTTGTTTGAGCCTGGCAAGTCACTTAACCTCTATTAGATTCATTTTCTTTATCTGTAAAATGAAAATGATAATAGCATTTACAATATAGAGAGTTTTTGAGAAACAAGTAAGGCAATATATTCAAAGCACTTTTGCAGATCTTAAAGTGTTATTTTAATATTGTTATTATTATTGGACTGGGAGTTGGGGGACCTCAGGGTTTGAAGAAGAAAATTCAGTAAGCTATTTCAGCCATCACCAACTCCTAAGTGACCATGCACAATAAATCACCTCAAACAGATAATTGCCAATCTTAATTTCAGAATTTCTAAGGGAGAATTTCACAATTTCTTGTGACATCTACTATGTGCCAGTAGCTCATAACCTATATGGGAGACACATTTGCTGGCTAACAACCAACTAAAATCCTATCTGGTGCAGCTGGAGCTGGTTCCCCTTATAACACAGATTCAGGCATTATAAAAATGCACGTTTATAGAATCCCCTACAATAACCTGACAAGTTACTTTCTGGCAATATTTTCTTCATTTCACAGAAGAGCAAACAGGCTCAGAGATGAAAAGTGATTTGCCCAGTGATACTTACTTAAGCTGGCAAATGCTAGAGCTGGAACTCAAAAGCTAGTTCTTATGATTCAAAGACTAATGCTTCAGCTACATCAATATGGCAACTATGCAATAAAATTACATGTTGAGTACAATGTCTAGTACAATGAATGAAACAATACCTAATTGCAAGGACTTTATATTCTAATAAGAAAGACAAATATATTCATTAGTATAAACAGAATAAATATAAAGTTGTTAACTACAAAGCAGTTGAGAGGGAGGGCATTAGTGGTTGATAGATATTTCATGTAAAAGAGTACATTGAAAACATTCTTTTGGAGGGGGTTAAAATTGTTCCTTATTTAAAAACACTTTTGGAAAATGTTTCCTCCTTTTTTTAATCCCTTCCACATCTTTGTTCTGGTTCCTTTTCATTTGCCCCCTCCCTCCTTCTCAGATCTGTTCAGTGATTGGGGTCACTTGAATTCTGTAGAACATTTCAAGATAATGTTAATGGAAATAATGCTCCAAATCATTGTGTATGACTACCTAGCCAAACCTTTTCACCTGCTCTTTCCTTCCTAAGAGGCCTAAGTCATATAGGTGCTAGAGTGAAGAGGGTTGGCTAATTATTGGTTGGCTTCAGCTATGCAAAGGATATATGCATTTCCATCAGTGCTATAGCCCTTTAATCTATTAAATGACTAAAGCCTCAGGGGAAGGAAAACTACTAAATCATATAATTTAGAAGAGACAGTAATGGTGCTGAAGAAGGAAAATGTGTGAGTTGCCCAGGTGCTATTTTTTGTGATGGACAGGTGGTCACACTTAGGGGAAATTATAACTATCTTTCACATTTTAAAACTACAAACTCTCTTCCTCATTCTATGTCATCCTAGAGAAGCCATTTAACCTCTCTCAGCTTCTTCATCTGTAAGATGGAAATATTAATAGCAATTACCTCTTGGATTATTTGTGATATTTGTATAGCACTTTGCAAATCTTCAGCACCATATAAATGATAGTTACTAGATGGAATAAGAGAAGAAGGAAGTGATGGAGGAGGAGTACAACCCTTGCCAGGTAGATCAAGTATTATTATATCCATTCTGTAGAGGGGAAGATGAAGATTTAGTAAGGTTGGATTACTTTGCCGAGTCACACACCTAGCAACTTTGAAAGGTGGAATTTCAATCCAGGCCTTTTCACTCACCTGTGCCATTAACAGTCTCCCCAAGAAAACAACCAGAGCTACCTGAGGAATGTCTAAATAATTTTAATTTTAATTTAATTTACCTCAAGTGAGATTACTCTTATGGTTCCTTTGTTTCATTGTCTCCCAATTAGAATTTTAATCTTTTTGATTACATTTTGAAAACATTTTATATACTTCTCTTGGATGTGTGTCTCGTCTCCCTTATCAAAATAGAAATTCTCTAGGAGAGTAACTATGTCACATCTTTCGGGAATATCCTTCCATAGTGTTCATGATAGGCCTTATTGCAAGTTCTGGGATTAGAGAAGAATGTATCACAGACATTGGCTAACAAAATTCCTTCTTCTCTCTCCTTTGGGAGTTATATGTGTGGCCAAATGCTCTCTAGTTATTGTTATAATAACTATTGCATCTAGCTAGTGTTATCATCGCATTCCAAAAGTTTTAAGTGACCTCAGAGGTTACCATCAATGGTTAAAATAAATCTGCAAGTCCACACATATAAGTACCTCTTTTTAAAAATCAAGTCCAAGAATCCTTTCCTTCAGGACACTTCCCTTGAACACTTTTAGCCTATTTGAATTATAATTTGTAGTATTAGTTCTCATGCAGCTTGGTTGTAATACCTGACTTGTGGTTCCTGACACATTGTTTCTTTAACTGCCCTCAACTTCTTTGGATGCCCCATCCATAGCTAGTCTAAATAGCAAGTTATGTTTTACCCTGAGCCAAAATAGAAATGAATACTTACAAGCTAAATATTGACTTAGAAAATCACAAATTAACATTATTTGTGTTGTTATATTTTTACTAATTTTAAAAAGTAATTTAACTTGATCCCACTTTCATGGGATAGATCCTTTTTAAGTTTCTTCCATCCCTGTTATTGTGATAAGGGAGCCATCTGCCAGTGGCTGCTGGAGATCTAACTTAGACCTTAGAATGGATCTCTTCATGTGAGAGGATGATGATGATACAAGAAGACTAAGAGGCAGTTGCATTCTCTGACTCGCTCTCCTCTTCCCTCTAGCCTCCAATTTATTTCATTCCCAGTCTACAAGGACTGTGTTAGAAAAGGCTGCGTAGCAACTGCTTCAGAGGTATTATGAGTCACAGCTGTGGAGGCTCTTGAAGAATTGACATGCCCCCTCACTTAGGCATGGTCCTTAACACTCGGTGATTGTGTTTTAGATTCTCTCCTCCCTTGTTTGAGATAAATATTTGATTGGAATTGAGTTATGTTACCAAGAAGCCACATTCTTTCCT
Organism: Antechinus flavipes; assembly: GCF_016432865.1. Taxonomy (NCBI): domain Eukaryota; kingdom Metazoa; phylum Chordata; class Mammalia; order Dasyuromorphia; family Dasyuridae; genus Antechinus; species Antechinus flavipes. The sequence goes on from NC_067401.1 coordinate 376,225,839, forward strand.
TGACCCCAAAAAGCTTCATCCACAGTGATTTATCATGTGCCAAAATCAACTCACTGACCAGTTATTACTACCTGCAAATCCCCTATTGCTGGTAGGGTTTGGTTCTGCACTTGTGAAATAAAAGGAAATAGAAAGAAATGCAAATCACTTTTTAAATGATATAAAAACTGCTGTCAACTTGTTTTGACTACTGATTCCCTATGGTATCCTTCAGGTTGTTGTATAGAGTATGCATAGAGTTTATAGAGTCTGCCTCTCATGTAAGAAATATTCCTATGAAAAGATTTTTAAAAATCAGTGTGAATAAGTGTTTTACTTCCATTCTCACTTCCAAATAATGCTACATTACTGCTTTCTGTTTGCCAGGCTCAGTAACAATTGTAAATTTGGTATGCATAGTAAAGCCAATACCTGTTCTTAAGCAAGAGAGCTATACTCTTTGTGTAAATTGAATTTTTGTAAATAAAATCCCTTAGGCAATACTGTCAGTTTATTTTCTGGACTTCCAATATTTCCTTCAGTTTTTGCAAATCTAAACATGACCACATCCTCAGATAAAGGAAGAATTCCTCGTTCTGTTTGTGGGATCCTTGCAGTGGAGGGACTGTCAGGGATCCTCAAACTTTTTAAATAGTGGGCCAGTTCACTGTCCCTCAGATTGTTGGAGGGCCGGACTATAGTAAAAACAAAAACTTTGTTTTGTGGGCCTTTAAATAAAGAAACTTCATAGCCCTGGGTGAGGGGGATAATCGTCCTCAGCTGCCACATCTGGCCTGCAGCCATAGTTTGAGGACCCCTGGACTTTAGACAATAGCTTTTCTATCCCTGAAAGAATGGCTTTTCTAATATATCCAATCATCTTCTGATTTGTCTGCTTTGTTGGTTAGTTTATAACCCAAAAATATTAAATATGTGATTTCTAGTGTTCAGGGATGGCTATCCTCTGCTAGCACCATGGACAGAGCTCACTGAAGCAGCACTGAGGTAAAACTAAGTCCTGGGAGCTCCCATGATATCCGAAAAGCCTAAATATTTCATGAAAAGAGAAAAAGTGGCTGAGCATTATCCAGGTGTTTCTTTAAAGGGAAAAAAAGTTTGTTGATGCCTTTTATTTTTACATCACAGTCATTTCAAAATATATAGTTGCCTTTCCTTTTCCCTCAGAGTTTTACTTTGTAACAAGGGGAAAAAGTTAAGCAAAATGACCCCACATTTGAATACATATGAAACACCTCAAAACTATGGTTTTTCACCTCTTCAATGAAAAGAGGGGAATATTATTTCATCCATTATTTTCTGGATGCAAAATTTGGCCTCATAATTACATGACATTCAGTTTTATTTATTTTTTTCTATTTATATTATTGTAGTCATTGCAGATTGTGTATAGTTTATAGTATATGCATAACATATATAGCATATATAGTTTATAATAAATAGTGTACATATATATGAATACACACACATATATAGTTTTCTAGGTTCTGTTTATTTCACTCTGCATCAGTTCATACAAGCCTCTCCACATTGTTATGATTTTGTCATATATGCCATTTGTTGCTGTTTTAACAAAGAGAAAATATAAGGGAAATTTTTTGCCAGTTAATTCTTCACATATGAACAAAAGAGTGGAATTTACTTTTTTCTTTGATTCTCTTTCATATTATCCCTACTCCCAGAAGCCCAGGAATTCTCTGAACCATTCAGATTTTGCTCTCCAATTCTATCTCCCCAGATTACTCACCTGTGAACTCTGAGTTTTTATGCAGTCAATTTGTTTGTAATACCTATCTTGCAGCTCCTGACACATAAACATATATCCTATACCCAATTCCTACAAAATATTGCTCTCAAGGACCTTTCAGGGCTAGAATATGTTCTGTTTAACCAATATTATGCTTGTGTTACTCTTCTTTAGAGGTATTTGTATTTTAATGGCAATAGTAATTTGATATATTTGTGTAGTTATTCTATTACTTTTCAAAAGAAAATCCTTGCCAGAAGGAGTTAATCTATGATAAAACAATCTTAGACATTATGATCAACCACAGTGGAATTGTAGCACAGTAAAGGTAGAAGAAACTTCAACACAGCAGTATGATATAGAGAATACAGAGAAGAGAATTTTGAGCTTAGTGTTAGGGTGTTCTGGAGTCAAATCCCACCTTAAGTATTTACTAGCAGTATAACCCTGGGAAAATCATTTAATTTCTCTTACCTTCAATTTCCTCATCTGTAAACTGAGATGTTTGGACTCAATGACTGCTCAGGTCTTTTCCAGCTCTAAATATATGATCCAATGGGGCTAATCTAACCACTCCTTTTGTAGATGGGGAAACTGAGGACTTACCCAAACTAACCCTTCTATCATTGGTAGAGTCAATACTAGAACCCACATTTACTAAAGTTGTCAGGTGTACTTTCCATTATATTCTTCTTTGAGGAGAGAGAGAGAGAGAGAGAGTGTGTTTCATATAAACTAGTCTCCATAATTTTATAAATTATCTCTTTTTAGAGTACTTTCCAAAGGATGTCAAAATTGGGAGGGACCACTGGCAACATCTAGCCCTACATGAGTTCTCTTTAAAAGCTTGGTGACCCCTGAAGAGAACAGTCAGATTTTTTCCCCAGAAGTTGAGCAGAGAAAAAGAAAAATGAGTCCTGTCAAATAATATTTAATTTTCCATTTAACTTGCTTGATTTAATCAATAATTTGATCACCTGGTTCTTGTGTTACCAAAAGCAAGACAGCAAGAGGGAGGAAAATTGTCTTTCAGACTGTCATGGTGAGACATACTCTGAATCTTACTGCCAACAATAGCATTTGTTGAACATGGTACATAAAATAGCAAGAAGTATATACCCAGAACAGTCACAAGATAATAGCTTTAGCGCTGGAAAGAATTCAAGAGGTCACCCAGTCCAATTACCTCATTTTATACATGTAGAAACTGAGTGAACTATGTAGTACTGAAATTGGAAAAAAGGAAATCTAGGTTCTAATTCTCTTTACTACTACAAATTTACTGTCTATCTTTGAGAAGATTTCCCATTGGGGCTTCAGATTCCTTATTTGCAAAATAAAAGAACTGGACTAAATGAGATGGCATGGTATAATAGAAAGAGCATTAGATGGAGACTGGAGCGACCTTAGTTTAAATCCTAGATCTGATGTTGACTGCCTATGTAACCTTGGTCAAATCACTTTATTTTTCTTTAATTTTAATTTCTTTTAAAATTCTTTAATTTAATTTTAATTTCTTCATCAATAACACAGGGGTTTCAATTTCTTAAATTGTAAAAATAAAAGAATCTCTTGACATCTCTTCTAATTCTAAACCAATTGCTCTTCCTAAAGCTTGGACTAGGATTCCAGCCATCACCTCAGCTAGCTACTCATTTGGGACAACATGAGCTGAACCTTTTTTGAGTTGGAAATTAGGAAGAGTTAGAGGTTTTCTTTCTCTTATGAGACAAATAATTTGCTTATATCCTTCGGTGCATAGATTGCATAACTTCTTCCTGCATCCTATAACATGACTTCTGGCTGTAGAGTGCACTTGAAGATAGACAGCTTTTGTTCCTCTCTGTTAGAGAGTCACTCATTTCTAGTGGTGTGCTTTTTCCCAGTTGAAACTACTTAATATATATATATATATATATATATATACATACACATACATACATATATATATGTGTATATATATATATGTATATATGTATATATGTGTATATATATTTTATATTTACTTCTCTATGTACATGTCATATCCTTCCAAATAGAGTGTAAACTCCCTGAGGGTAGGATTATTTAGTTTTTATTTTTTGTCTCCCCAATACTAAGCATAGTATCTTTAAGATTCACAAAGCACTTTATGTGAATTATCTTACTTGGTCCTCAGTTCAACCCTGTCAAGCTGATATTATTATTACTTTTGTTTTTCACATGAGAAAACTGAAGCCAAGAGAAGTTAAGTTGCCAAGATCTATACAGCTAATTAATGTGTCTGAGATAAGGTTTGAACTCAGATCTTCTTGATGCTATGTCCAGCACTATATCCTCTGTATCATCTGCTTACTTCTATAGACTTTTAAAAATACTTATTGAGTAATGATAACAGCAACAATAATAAAACTATCTTGCCTTTACATGGCACTTTAAAATTTGCAAAGCACTTTATATATCACCTCACTTAAGTCTTTTTTCTTTTTTTTTTTTAAATATTTTTAATTCTTGGAATAAAATAAGCAGTTTCTCAACAGTGTAATAGAAAACAATGATAGTACATCAAATTGCAAATCTATGGTTTATGACTTGTTATTTCTTTTAAATATACAATAAAGTTATCATGTAAATTTCTTTTTTCTTCACTCTTTTCCTTCCCCTCCCCAGAGATAGCCATAACAGTATAATTCAAGATTATATTGGAAATCCTAGCAATAACAATAAGAGAAGCAAAAGAAATAAATGGAATCAAAATAGGGAATGAGGTAAAATTATCTCTTTAAACTGTCTCTTTTTTGTAGACAATATGATGATATACTTGGGAAATCCTATAGACTAACTAAAAAGTTAGTTGAGACAATTTTAGCATGGTCAGCATTCCTACATATCAAACAAAACTGCACAGAGATCATAAAAGATATCCCATTTAAAATAAATCTAGACAATAAAAATACCTGGGCATTCTCTTGAGTCAACAATCTTGCAAGACAGATATTACAGATATTATGCCCATTCTGCAGAGGAAGAAAATTAGATTCATAGAGGATTACTTGCCCAATGTACAGGAATTTTTCTGAATTTTTCTTAACTCTCTAAGTACCCTGTAGTCTCCACCTTTTAATTGAATGCCCTAAATCATGCAATTAAGATTTAGCAGATCTGGGACTTATACCAAAATCTTTTGATTATAGATCCCATGGGTTTTTAAAAAAAACAAAACTCTAACATAGTCTCTGTAAAGTAGGAGTCTTTCTGACTCAGTCCAGTGCCAAATGTGACTCAAGGATATTTAGATCCAAAGTGTGGCAGAGTAGAATCAGAGATCCATTTTGGTTTTACTTGTGTAACCTTGAGTTACTTCATATCTCTGGAATTCACTTTTCTCTTCTATAAAATAAGAGAATTAACATAGATAGCTCTAAATTTCCTCCCAGCTCTAAAATTTGTGATTTTGTAAATAGTGTCAACATGAGAGGCATCAGCACTTTCTAGTGAACATTTAGATGAGAGAGTTATAATAATCATCAAGTGTATTCAAGAGTACTACTTACAGGGTGGCTAATATGACAAAAAAGAAAAATGTTGAAGGGGAATGGGAAAATTGGGATGCTACTGCACTGTTGATAGAGTTGTAAACTAGTCCATCCATTCTAGAGAGCAATTTGGAACTATGCCCAAAAGGCTATAAAACTGTGCATTCTTTTTGATCCAGCAATATTACTTCTAGGTCTAGATCTATATCCCAGAGATATCCAAAAAGGAAAAAAAGACCTGTTAGTACAAAAATATTTAGAAGCAGCTCTTTTTATGGTGGCTAAAAATCGGGATATCCATCAACTGGGGAATGGCTTAACAAGATGTAGTATTTGATAATAATAGAGTATTATTGTGCTATAAGAAAAGACAAATAAGATGATTTCAGAAAATCTGATAAGATTTACATGAACTGATATATAGTGAAGCAAATAAAACCAGAAGAACATTGTACACAGTAACAATACTATTGTTCAATGAAGAATTGTGAATGACTTAGCTATTCTCAACAATACAGTAATTCAAGACAATGACAAAGGAATACCTACTGCCAGAAAAAGAACTGATATTGATTGAATACTGACTGAAGCATGCTATTTTCATTTTTTCTTTTATTTTTTTCTGTTTTTCAAATCTTCCACAACAAAATAACAAATGTGAAAATCTTTTACATAATTGCATATATATATATACATATATATATATATATATATATATATATATATATATATATATATATATATATATTACATGGTTGCTTATCATCTCAGGGAGAGGGGAGGAGAGGGAGGGTTAGAATTTGTAGCTCAAAACTTCAACTAAAATTGTTAAAAATTAGGGAAAGCATAGTCTCAGGGATGGGGTAGGGGTGGACTGAAGAACACTACCAATTGGTAGAAAACCTATGGGCTTTGATTATAGTTGTAAACCAGCAGAAAATGTAGCTATTTAAATTGTGCTATGAGTACCCGCTCAAAAAGTTGGGAGGTGGGAGCGAATTACTGTGATTAAAGTCTTGCTATGTTTCTGTTGAGATGTGAGAATCTGTGATTAGCACTGGGACATTTTTGAACGTCAATCAAGGATCATGACTTATTTAAAGTCCAAATTTGCTTCTACCATTGTTTATCTTCTCTCCTTTTCATAGAATCAGGAACAAGGGAGGACAATTGTAAAATCAGATCTATAAGTACATGGTATATAGAGGAGGGACCTTGTTTCTGAAGTCAAAGAACCTACCCTCAAATATTTGTTTGTTGATTAGTTGATTAGCTGTACCTGACTCTTCATGATTCCATTTATGGTATTCTTGACAAAGATACTGGAGTAGCTTGCCACTTCCTTCTCTAGATCATTTTATAGATAAGGAAACTGAGGCAAACAGGGTAAAGTGACTTGCCCAGCATCACATAACAAGTAAATAAATGTCTCAGGTGATATTTGAGCTCAAGTCCTCCTGATTCCAGGACCATTATCCTATCCACTGTGCTATATGACGATTGGCAATTCACTTAATCTCTACAGACCTCAAATTCCCATCTGCAAAATCAGTGAATTAAATTAAATGGCCCCTTATCTAATATTTTATATGGATAATAATGCAATCTATAATTCAACTTTATATAAGGAAAATATTACCTAACAAAAAGAGTCCCAAATGAAGTCTTAGGAGAAAACTGGTTTTTCATCACTAGAAACCTTGAAGCAAATGCTACATATTCTTTTGTTAAGAATCTTGTAAGTAAATGGATTGAATTTTCGAGTAGGAAACTAGATAGTTAATTAGTTAGGACTTCCCTTAGTATCCTAAGATTCTGTATTCCATGCTACTTTGGGGTGGGATAGAAACTTGAATAGAGGATTGATAGGTAGGGATTTCTTCCCTAACTGACCTTATGCATGGTTTCTGAGTATTTCTACTAGGCAAACTACAATTCGTTTTTGAAAGGAGAATAAAAGACAACTACATTTAGATTGATATTTTCTTAAATGATATTAACAGCCATAATAACATGTATAAAGCTCTTCAATTCTTTTATAACACTTTACAAATACCTCATATTGCCTTCACAATAAACTTGAGAAGTTGTTGCTATTATCCTCATTTTATGGATAAGGAATTGAGGCTAAGGGCTGAAGTGACTTGTGCAGAGAAGTGAGTATCTGAGGTTGGATTTGAATTCAGAACTTGCTAACTAAGCCCAGTATTCTAATCACTGTGTCACTTAATTGCCTCCAAATTTTTTAAATGATTAAGTAATTAACTTGGGGAGAAGACTAAAGGAGAAGCCTACTTATCAGTAACAAGATGAAAAAGAACAAAAAAAGAAATTTAAAGGGAAATTCAATCCAAACTAGAAAAAATCTTATCAACCCCCTATACTAAGTGAAACTTGACCATTCAGTTTTTTAGTGAATGTGACATGTTTTTCTGTTATTCCCCCCACAGTTAAGTGTGGACCCTAAACAAACCAACTCCTTTAAGAAGCCTTCCTGAAGTTTGAGATGATGAACTCTACCTCTGTTGCACTTTTCCTCTTCTCTTTAGACAAAAATTCTAATATTTCTATCCCATAAGAACTCAACAAATAATAATAATAATGATGATGAAAACTAGCATTTGTATAATGTTTAAAATGTGCCAGGTACTATACAAAGTAATTTACAAATGTCCTTTTATTTGATTATCACAAGAAGCCTGGGAGATAGGTGCTATTATTACCCCCATTTTATAGATGAGAAAACTGATGCAAATGGAAGTCAAGTGACATTTTTAGAGTCACATAGCTGGTACATGTCAGAGATAAGGTTTGAACAGAGATTTAAATATAGACCTAGTGTTTTTTTCATTGCATTATTGCCTTTACTTCTGCATGTTCATATTCCTCTCTTTCTGTACTCAATAAACTAACTCCTTGTATTAAAGAGTAAAAAGAAAGGAGACAGAGAAGGGAACAATAATTTATGAAATATTATGCAGCTTTACAGAAATTATCTCAAACAGCAATCTGAGGCAAGTGTTATTAGAATCATCTCCTTACCAGCTGAGGAAACTGAAGCAGATAGAATAAGTGACTTGCTTAGGGTGATATAACTTTATCCATTTTACAACTTAGCTCTACAGTGCCTGGCACATAGTCAGTGCTTAATAAATGGCCTCATTTCCAAAATATATAGAGAATTGACTCTAATCTACAAGAAATCAAACCATTCTCCAATTGATAAATGATCAAAGGATATGATCAGACAAAGAAATTGAAACTATTTATAGACCTATGAAAATATGCTCCAACTCATTATTAATCAGAGATATGCAAATTAAGACAACTCTGAGATAGCACTACATACCTGTCAGATTGGCTACAGTGACAGGGAAAGATAATGTGGAATGTTGGAGGGGATGTGGGAAAACGGGGACACTGATACATTGTTGGTGGAATTGTGAACACATCCAGCCATTCTGGAGAGCAATTTGGAACTATGCTCAAAAAGTTATCAAACTGTGTATACCCTTTGATCCAGCAGTGTTTCTACTGCGCTTATACCCCAAAGAGATACTAAAGAAGGGAAAGGGACCTGTATGTGCCAAAATGTTTGTGGCAGCCCTGTTTGTAGTGGCCAGAAACTGGAAAATGAATGGATGCCCATCAATTGGAGAATGGTTGAGTAAATTGTGGTATATGAATGTTATGGAATATTATTGTTCTGTAAGGAATGACCAGCAGGATGAATACAGAGAGGACTGGCAAGACTTACATGAACTGATGCTGAGTGAAATGAGCAGAACCAGGAGATCATTATATACCTCAACAACAATACTGTTTGAGGATGTATTCTGATGGAAGTGGATCTCTTCGATTAAGAGAGCTTTAATTGATCAAAGATGGACAGAAGCAGCTACACCCAAAGAAAGAACACTGGGAAATGAATATAAACTGCTTGCATTTTTGTTTTTCTTCCCAGGTTATTTATACCTTCTGAATTCAATTCTCCCTGTGCAGCAAGAAAACTGTTCGGTTCTGCACAAATATATTGTATCCAGGATATACTGTAACCTATTCAACATGTAAAGGACTGCTTGCCATCTGGGGGAGGGGGTGGAGGGAGGGAGGGGAAAAATCGGAACAGAAGTGAATGCAAGGGATAATGCTGTAAAAAAAAATTAATGCTGGCATGGGTTCTGTCAATAAAAAGTTAAAAAAATAAAATAAATGTTTATTGATTATTTATTAATAAAGAATAAAAAAGAATGGGAAATTAGTTCAACCAGCCAGTCAACATATCAATTGTATCTTACTAGGATATAAACCAATTCCACATCCATTCAGTTACCTCTGCAAAGAAGCACCACTTAGGATTCTATGATATCTTAGTGATACATTTGCTCACTACTTATTAGTATCTAGTTGTTACTTTGCCTTTTGGATGCTGGCTCACAGCAGTGTTGGTTTTTGAAGAAACAGTCTCCAGAAGAGACTGTCCCTAGCTATACTGCTTTAGAAATTGCCTTGCAGAAATAAGTATTTAATGAAGACTTTTTGATGAGAAGAATGTTGATGACAGGCAATCAGAGAGAAGAAACAGCCCAGTTAATTGTCCCACTGTGTTTGTCTTCTTTTTCTGATCCCTGGGCTCTGGGTTAAGTGCCTGTCAACCCATCAGAATGAAGAGTATCATTTGCTTTGGGGTAGGCTTTCTATCAGGCTAAGCTGTTATTCCTTTGCAAATTCTCGGAGGTGGACTTTTACTGCTCTGCTGATCAATACTGGGTATAGCAGTCTGAGTCTCAGGGCAGAGTTTGAGATGTCTTCAACATTACAAGAGTTCCTGCTCTCAAGGCACTTGAAGTCTACTGGGAAAATGATGTGTAAACACCTGTGGGCAAACAAGACACAGTTGGGATAATCTGGAGATAATCTTGAAGGGAAGATAGCAAGATTAATGAGGACTGAGAAATGTTTCTAGCAGAAGATGGAACCTTAGCTGAGACTCAAGAGAAAAAGGGCAAGCAAGGAGGCAGAAATAAGGAGGGAGAGAATTCCAGGTCTGGTGGAAATGGTTTATTTCTTTGTAAGATACAATTGATATGTTGACTGGTTAGTTGAACTGATTTCCCACTCATTTCTATTTTTTATTAATAAATAATTAATGAACTATTAAACATTGACTATGTGCTAGGCACTGTAGAGCTAGGTTGTAAAGTGGATAGAGATGTGTGATCCTAGGAAAGTTGCTTATTTATCTGCCTCAGTTTCCTCTACTAATGAGGAGAGGATTCTAATAGCACCTGCCATAGTGGTTTGTTTGAGAAAATCTATCTAAAGTCAGAAAATGAATATCTCAACAACTTCTATTAGTCCTTGCCTGAGGACCTCATCATTGAGTTAGGAACAGAAGGACCAAAATGGAACTGTCTTATAATTTGGAAACCATTTAGTATACTGGGTTCTTTCTTGCTTTTCATCTTCCCAGACAAATATCCTAAAAGTCACCCTATCTTGATCAGTATCTTCTTGCTACTTTCTTAACCACTCCAAACTACTGAGACATAAACAATTATAAAGGCCTCTTCAGAACAAATGGGTAACGAGAGCTAGCCAGGACTACTGAACATTTTACCTAGCCCACATATGCAACTAGAACCATGACTTGGAGCATCAGAATCTCCCTCTTTAGTCCTTTTGAAAAGAAAACAAGATGTTCTTTGAGACTTTTGTTGTTATATCTTTACAGCTTAGGTATTTTCCAGAGCCCTGGAATTGTCTTTTGTTTGTTTGTTTATGATACTCTAGCACCAACACTCTGAAAACCCCACTCTTTTCTGTTGGTTTTGGATGAGAGAGAGAGAGAGAGGCAGAGAGGGAGAGGGAGAGGGAGAAGGAGAAGGAGAGGGAGGGAGAGAAGGAGAGGGAGAGGGAGAGGGAGAAGAAGAGGGAGAGGAAGAGAGAAAAAGAGAGAGAGAGAGAGAGAGAGAGAGAGAGAGAGAGAGAGAGAGAGAGAGAGAGCGCGCATGCGCATACGAGCGCAAAAATCATCTCTGCCCTATAGCTAAAGCAATATTTTAGAGGCTCTTTGAAAACTTTTTAAAGCTGTTTTCCATCTCAAGTTAAAAGATCTGTCTTTTTTTTTGGGGGGGAGTGTCACAAAATATGTCTGGTGTGTTTGTAAGTCAGGACAGCTAGATGTTAGTGATTAACTTATAAGCAACTTTTATTATTTTCAAATTCTTCCTCTTTCCCTCTCAATCTCTTCCCTTACTATTTTCTTCTCTTTCATTTCTCCTCTTTTCTCTTCCTCAATGTCTCTTAACCTCCTTTTCTGTTCTCTTCTCTCTTCTCTCCTCTTCTCTTCTCTTTTCTCTCTCTTTCTCTCTCTCTCTCTCTTTCTCTCTCTCTCTCTCTCTTTCTCTCTCTCTCTCTTTCTCTCTCTCTCTCTCTCTCTCTCTCTCTCTCTCTCTCTCTCTCTCTCTCTCTTTCTCTCTCTCCTTTTCTCTTCCTATGTCCTCTCTTCTCTTTCTCTTCCTTGTCTCTTTCTCTGTCTCTTATACACACCCTCTCCCCACCAAAACCCCTAAAAGCAAAACTTCCCTAGTACTATTTCCTACAGCAAAAGGCAGGTCAGTCTGGGATAATCACAAATGCAGAATAAAGTAGGCATTGGTGATATGTACAGAAACTGTCAAATCACTATGCCATGGGAGATCCCAAAGTCCCAGCTTCCCTTGATGATCAAAAAAGAACATAGTGCAGTTCTGAATTCTTGGTAAAAGACTTTTCTTTTTTTCTTTAAAATACAATGAGGAAATCTTTCCTTTTCGGTTTTTAGGGGCAAGAAGGTTTCTCACACAATATATAAAACTCATGACAGAATATGGTATCTTTTTCATTACATTACACAAATAATAAATTTAGGTGACCAGTTATCAACAAACACATTTTAAAAACCTTTTGGATTATACTAGGGGCTAAACTGGACTTCGTTAGATTCCCAGGACCACAATAACATCCTTCTTAAAATTTATATTCTAGCCATAGACTACATAGACATGTAACTATCCAATATAATTGAATCAACATTTGTTAAGCACCTACTATTTGCAAAACAGAGGCAATTTAGTGTATCCCATAAAGACAGGTCTCAGAGTCAAGAAGTTGGGTTAAATACTGCTTCTGACACATTCTGAGTCATCCTGGTTAATCACATAACTTTTCAAATACCCCAGTCAACTAATTAGGACTAATAAGTGTCTGATTTGCAACAATAAAAGAAGTTTCTGGGAGATGAACTCATGTGTTTGGACAAAAAAGTACTATGTCCTAGGAGTGAAGGACAAAAATGCAGCAATCTTTGCTTACAGACTTCTAAGGGGATGCAATACATACACAAATATGTAAAGACAAGATAGCTAGACGAGAGAAAGAACTCAGAGCTGGGAAGGGAGAGAGAAGACTAGTGCAAGAAATAAAATGTAAATGGATTTGATATACATCCCCATAGAAAAGGTGAAGAAGAGCAACATTGGCAGCACATTACAGAGCTTCCCTCTGGGTTGTGGAGCCTTTGATTGGTGACCTGTCCTGAATATAATTGTAAGTGAAGGAAGAAAGTAAATTGTCCAGAGCCATAAAAATTTCTTCCATGGTTCTGTCAGTCAAACTTTTTTTTTTCTGATTGCTTTGGAAATTTTTTTTTGTCCATTTTATCACTAGCTAAGTCACATAGTGAATAGAATTAGGAAGTTAGGAAGACCCATTGTCCTAGTTCAAATCTTGCCTCAGACACTTCCTAGTTGTGTGATCCTGGACAAGTCACTTTACCCTGTTGGCTTCAATTTCCTCATCTGTAAAATGAATTGTAGAAAGAAATGGCAAATCATTCCAGTATCTTAGTCAAGAAAACTCCAATGTCACAAAAAGTTGAATATGATTGAAAATAATTGAAGAATAGCAACAGAGTCATAAGGGTGCTCAGAGGCTATCTGATCTAACCTCTTGTTTTACAAATAGGACAACTTAAGCTTTTAGAGATTAATCACCTGTTCAAAGTGACTCTGGTTATATTGGAAGCAGTAGGATTTAAACCAAGGTATTTTGGACTCTAGAGTGACTGTACCATTTCACACATTGCTTTGGACAAAAGTTAGAAGGGTACCATATGCAAGTGTTTCTGAAGTAGATGAAGGACTGTGGTAATACAGAACGTGAACATGCAACATATACCATGACTGTACAATTGGTATAAATCATCTCTGCCTTATCCAGAAAATACTATTGGATATCAACTCAGAATGTCAGAACTATTTAAATCATGGAATCTAATTGCATATTTATTTGGAGGAGGACATGGAGGGACTGATGTAATCTATCCAAGGTCATGCAAGTAGTATGTAGATTTGAACATTCTGTATTGTTCTTCTATTTCACAGCAGCCTCTTCACACTGGTCTTCTCCCACTACAACTATACTCCATCCCTGTGGCATCTTATTGGCTGGTTTCTTCTGGATCCAATTGAAAAAAAAGTCTTCAGGCTGGCCATTTCTTCATTTCTCTCTAGGCTTATCTATTGAATTTCTTTATCATATACCCAAGGGGTACCTTCTCCCATACCACTTATCCCCCTTTAGTTCCCTTTCTGTGTTTTCCCTCAAGTAAGCTCTTTGAGGTCAAGGAGTACCTTTCTTTCTGCTTGCATTTGCATTCCCAACACCATACTTGGAACATAGTAAGTGCTTAATAAAGGCTTTTTTGATCTGACTTGACACTGAGACTCAATTTCATAATTTGTAAATTGAGACAGATTCAATAATCTCTAAGCTTTCTCCCATCTCTAGATTTATAATAAATAACCAAGGCCATAGTCAGAGATTTAAATAGTGCTGGTCCTCAAAAGACAACCTCAAAACCATTGTCCCCCTCCAGGGAGGCATTGTCTCCCTGATGCTCATTATACCAGAAGATAAATGAATAAGGATAGATCAGAACATCCATTCCAATGCAGCCAGATGGCATTTATAAAATATCTAAAAGGAGAAAGTTTCATGACTTGTGCACATGATGTCAATCCTTTAGGCAGCTAAGAGATTAGCAAAAGCTGCAGAATAAATTGATTATTTGGGGAAACTACTTCAATGAGATGAAGACTAAATGGGATAATATAAGAAAAGTGCTTTGCAAACTTAAAGTATTGTATAAATTTTAATTATTATAAAGAAAGGATCTCTTTCAGATGTTGGTAATGATTTATATAGAGAGAGGAATAGAAATAGGGAGAAATGAAAGAAGCAAGAAAGGAAAGAAGGAGGGTGGGAGGGGTAAAAGAAAGAAAGAAGGAAAGAAAGAAAAGAAGGAAGAAGGTAGGGATGAAAAAAGTAAGAAAAAAGAAAGGAAGGAAGGAAGCAAATTTTCACATCTATGAAATTAAGAAGTTGGATTAGATGACTTCTGGGATGCCTCCCAGGGTAGTTAGGTAGCAAATCAGATAGCATGCCAATTATGGAATCAAAATAACATGAATTCAAATGTGGCCTCAGACACAAACTGTTTGACCCTGAGCAAGTCACTTAACCCTGTTTGCTTTCATGTCCTGATTTGTAAAATGAGCTAGAGAAGAAAATGGCAAATCACTCCAGCATCTCTGCCAAGAAAACCTCAAAAGTGTCAGATATGACTGAAATGACTGAACAATGACAAAGAAAATCCAACTCTAAATCTGTGATCCTGTATGATTCAAAAAGAAGTTGAATGACCACATGCCATGGATGATACAGAGTAGATTGATTTTCAAATGGCCATTGGACCAGATGGACGTCTGAAATGCTTCCCAACTCTAAGAGTCTTTGATTCCAGGAAATTCCTAGTACAGTATTATATTCTCTGAATATTCAGAACAAACTTGTTAGCTGACAATGAAAAAAGGTAAACAAAAACTAGGAAAATATTTACATGATGTCTATGTCAGTAATAACTAATATACTAGTGTTTGTCATTCTGTGTTAATTTCATGGGAAAGGCATACAGACTGGAATTTCAAGGCCAGAGCATTTTTTACCTTCCAGATTGAGACTACCTTTTTTCTAAAAAAAAAAAATATTAGATTTGGGAAATGTGATATGAAGAACATCCTTATTGCAAACTATGGTCATTTCACTCATTGAAAGAGTAGCCCTCTGGCTATGTTTATTGACTGATTGCTGCAGAAAGGCAAACAAAATAAGAGTTTCAGGAGAACTGTCAGAGAGAACTTTAGGAAGTTTTAAGAAAAAAGAATTTGCCTTGAAGGAAAGAGTTAAATGGATGGCAATAACAAGCTGATGGCTTAGATTAGTCGAGACTTTATTATAGAGGCCAACCAAGATGTTTTAGCTAAAATGGCTATCATAACTCCTATCTTCAGGAAAGTAAGCATTTTAATGGAGGGAATTATCCTCCATCATTTCCTCCTGACAGGATAAGTCAGAGAGAAGAAATGCTCTTTCCCAAGCAACAGTCAGCAGAGGTTGTCTCTATCCCGATGATTTTGCCCTAGAAAATGAGGACCATCAGCAGAAGCATTCATTAAAGCTGGCAGGCCCAGTTGGCTCATCAGTATAAACAGATGAGGTATGCAGCGGATATTGGCCAGAGAAGGAAGAGGTGATGAGAAATCGTCCTTTATGGGCTAGTTGTTCCCTGTACAGAATCACAGAATGATATTACCAGAAGGGACCTTAGAGGTCAGCTGGTCCAACCCTTCCTCCTGCTAATGTTACAAATGAGGAGACAGGATTAGAAAAAGTAAATAACCTACCAAGGTCATAATGCTAGTAAGTACAAAAGCCAAGCCTCAAATCCAGTTGGAGATCTCATGGCCTTCCTCCCACACCATACTTCTGTAGAAACAAATACAGAAATGGCTCACTTATCTGAATATCAAACTTCTGGCAACCTCAGTTTTCCAGAACCAGTTACAAAGAAGGAAATAAGAAAAGAATGCCTTTAACTGTCCAAAATATATGTCACAAAGCCATCCCTAGGATCTGCAAATTTATTAATTTTTAAGACATTTTAAAACTTTTTTCTTTTTTTTAATTTAAATTTTATTTTATTTAATAATAACTTTGTATTGACAGAATCCATGCCAGGATAATTTTTTTTTACAACATTATCCCTTGCACTCGCTTATGTTTCGTTTTTTCCCCTCCCTTCCTCCCCCCTCCCCCCCCAAGATGGCAAGCAGTCCTATATATGTTAAATATGTTGCAGTATATCCTAGATACAATACATATTTGCAGAACCGAACAGTTCTCCTGTTGCACAGGGAGAATTGGATTCAGAAGGTAAAAATAACTCGGGAAGAAAATCAAAAATGCAAATAGTTCACATTCATTACCCAGTGTTCCTTCTTTGGGTGTAGCTGTTTCTGTCCATCATTTATCCATTGAAACTCAGTTAGGTCTCTTTGTCATAAAAATCCACTTCCATCAGAATACATCCTCATACAATATCATTGTCGAAGTGTTTAATGATCTCCTGGTTCTGCTCATTTCACTTAGCATCAGTTCATGTAAGTCTGTCCAAGCCTCTCTGTATTCATCCTGCTGGTCATTTCTTACAGAACAATAATATCCCATAACATTCATATACCACAATTTACCCAGCCATTCTCCAATTGATGGGCATCCATTCAATTTCCAGTTTCTAGCCACTACAAACAGGGCTGCTACAAACATTTTGGCACATACAGGTCCCTTTCCCTTTTTTAATATCTCTTTGGGGTATAAGCCCAATAGAAACACTGCTGGATCAAAGGGTATGCACAGTTTGAT
This sequence comes from Antechinus flavipes, assembly GCF_016432865.1. Classification (NCBI taxonomy): domain Eukaryota; kingdom Metazoa; phylum Chordata; class Mammalia; order Dasyuromorphia; family Dasyuridae; genus Antechinus; species Antechinus flavipes. The sequence goes on from NC_067401.1 coordinate 376,242,903, forward strand.
AACTTTTTGGGCATAATTCCAGATTGCTCTCCAGAATGGCTGGATTCGTTCACAACTCCACCAACAATGCATCAGTGTCCCCGTTTTCCCGCATCCCCTCCAACATTCATCATTATTTTTTCCTGTCATCTTAGCCAATCTGACAGGTGTGTAGTGATATCTCAGAGTTGTCTTAATTTGCATTTCTCTGATCAATAGTGATTTGGAACACTCTTTCATGTGAGTGGTAATAGTTTCAATTTCTTCATCTGAAAATTGTCTGTTCATATCCTTTGACCATTTATCAATTGGAGAATGGCTTGATTTTTTATAAATTTGAGTCAGTTCTCTATATATTTTGGAAATGAGGCCTTTATCAGAACCTTTAATTGTAAAGATGTTTTCCCAGTTTGTTTCTTCCCTACTAATCTTGTTTGCATTCGTTCTGTTTGTACAAAGGCTTTTTAATTTGATATAATCAAAATTTTCTATTTTGTGATCGGTAATGGTCTCTAGTTCATCTTTGGTCACAAATTTCTTTCTCCTCCACAAGTCTGAGAGATAAACTATCCTATGTTCCTCTAATTTATTTATAATCTCGTTCTTTATGCCTAGGTCATGGACCCATTTTGATCTTATCTTGGTATATGGTGTTAAGTGTGGGTCCATGCCTAATTTCTGCCATACTAATTTCCAGTTATCCCAGCAGTTTTTATCAAATAATGAAATCTTATCCCAAAAGTTAGACTCTTTGGGTTTGTCAAACACTAGATTGCTATAGTTGACTATTCTGTCTTGTGAACCTAACCTTTTCCACTGATCCACTAATCTATTTCTTAGCCAATACCAAATGGTTTTGGTGACTGCTGCTTTATAATATAATTTTAGATCAGGTACAGCTAGACTACCTTCATTTGATTTTTTTTTTCATTAATTCCCTTGAGATTCTCGACTTTTTATTGTCCCATATAAATTTTGTTGTTATTTTTTCTAAATCATTAAAATATTTTCTTGGAAGTCTGATTGGTATAGCACTAATAAAACTTTTTTCAAAAGAGGATATCCCCTAAGTCCAAAAGTCTTACAGCTTTAAGCTAATTACAAAATTAGCTTTTAATGCTGCTAAGATTTGGGGAATACTCTGTATAATTTTTTTTCCATTGTAATCCTATGTATTTTATTTTATGCATTTAAAATATCATTCTGAAAAGGGGTCTTTGGGTTTTATTAGTCTGTCAAAGGGGATGAGGTCCAAACAGCAGCAGCCCAAAGATTTAGATTGACTGTACAGTATGGAAGGATGAACATAGGACTAATATTCTTGTTGACTCCTTGCAGCTGTTGGGATGTGGTTCAATTTAAGTTTACTCCTAATGCGAAAAATGTCATTGAGGTTTGTCCAACTAGAGCCTGAGAAATCAGTAGAAGAGTTGTCTGATGAGTTTTTCCTCAAAAACAAAGTCTCTGAGTTTTTTTAAAAATATGTTTCCTTTCTTTAAGATATTTGCTTATTTAGGAGAGATATCTAGAGAAGAACTGGGAGATCTGGATTCTAGTCCCAATTCTATCATTAAAAAAGCTGTGTGTGACCTTATAATTTCCATCTGTACTGTGCCTTTCAAGTCTCCATAAAGGCTTATGAAGGAATATATTTTTCTAGAAATCTTAGAGCAGTGATGACCAGCTACTGATTGGCTATCACTAATAGAATATGTAATATTCCACAAAAGTAGAATGTATTCTACTTATGTAAGAATACAGGTTTTTATGTAAGTGGAATATTTAATAAATTGAATACCTGAAGGGAATTCTTTTTTTGAGGAGTGGAGGAGGAAAGAGGAAATCAGTCTAAAGCCCTTAGTCATCCTAAACTAAAGAATACCACCAATTCCTAAAACTCTAACTATCAAAGATCTTCCTCAGTAGCATCCTAGGAAACTCCATTTAGTGTTCTGGTTAGAGAGCCTTTTGATCATTCTAATGGTGACTTAGTTCCATATGGGTTTTGTCCTATGACAGGTTCCTATTATTCTCTTTGCTCCTTAGTTAAATAATAGTAAAAGTACTTGTCTAGGAACTAGGAGATCTGGGTTCTAGTCCCAATTCTATCATTAAAAAAGCTGTGTGTGACCTTATAGTTTGCCTCTATAGACCTCAGTTTCCTCATTTGCAAAATAGCAAAAAAAAAAAAACCCTCAATGATTTCTTCTAGTTCTAATATCATTTGGTGAAGAAGAATATGTATGTAGTAGGGAAGGGGATCCTTTTAGCTCAACACATAATTTTGGAGAGGTTGGAAAGGAATCAGATCTGTGATTTTATCTATTGCGAGAACTCTCAATGTGGAAACTCCTCTTCCAATGCAGATTGGTACCTGTTCTACAAGTTATGGTCTTATAAAATTGCTTGGGGCACTAAAAGTTTAAATGACTACCCCAGAGTGATAATGATAACATATTCTAAAGGATTTTTTAACAACACAGTTGGTGCTCTATCCAATTTACCACAGGTTCTTCTAGGATAAGTGATAGCGCACATTTATATAGGATTTTATGATTTACAAAGTATTTAATAGACAGTGTTCCCCACAACAACTTCTTGAGATAGCTGCTGTGGATTTTTTTAATTTTACAAATATGGAAACTGAAACTAACTTAAGTGATTTGCTCCAGATCACATACCTAGTAAATGTCCTCCACATGGTGACTGAAATCTAGATTTTCCTGATTCCGAGGAATGGCTTTACTGCAATGACTCTCCTTAGAAAGCATGGTGCTAAGAAGACTGATCACAATGTCAATCCTATAGGAACTTGTGAACTTCATTCTGCTATATGACCACGTTCTAACCTCCACCTCCAGCTACTGCTGATCAGAGAGAGGGGTAGATAGTTAAAAAGTGGAAATTATTTATTGAAGCACATTTCTAAATACTTTTTGGATTGATTTAACTTTATCCAAATGGACAAATCACGTAACATTTGCATCCTGGAAAAGCCCATTTTAGAAGAACAGCACATAGAAAGTAAAGTCATCAATGTTTTCTGTTCAAACTGAGATCCAGGCTCATCTTATTCGTAACAACCAATCCCCTATTCAAGATCTTGACTTGTCTGTCTCTCTGGCAACATTTCCCCCCTCATAATCCTAGATTTATTGATTTTTCTTTGTTTATTGTTCTCTTCAAGCTTGAGGAAGTTAGAAACCTTGTAGCCAGAGGAATCCAAAGCCTTAGGAAGCTTGATTTTAATTTTTTGCTTTGTTGCTTGCACACCAGACAGATGTGCCCCTCACTGTGATCCTGGACTCAATATTGAAAAGCTTCCACTGTCAAGGTAAAAAACTGACAGGCACCAATTGCCTGAGGCTTCTCTGCTGGTCCAAAAGAGCCCATTCTATCCCAACATAAATAATCTAATAATTTGTGTATGTATATATCTATCTATATGTATACCTATGCAAACATATATGTGAGTATGTGTGTATGTATGTATATGTGAATATATACATATTCATTTATATTTATATCTATCTTTACACAAACATATACACACAAATACAGACAGCATTCATCGGTAGAGAAGGAGCATGGCATAGTGACATAATTAACCTCAAAACCAGAATGATATAAATTTAAGACTTTCCTCTGCTACATATAAAGTACATCCTGTTTTGGAAAAGACAGTTTCCTCACTTAAGAGTTCCTAAACCAAAAGAAATATCACAGATTTGGTATATATATTGGGCCACATTGTCCCAAGAATGTCAGTGAACTTTACACTATGATAGCTTGTTATTTTTCTAAAAATATTGAAATATCTTGTACAGAAACACATAATATTGTGTATGTGGCTGTATTTACCTACCTATCTATTTATACATCCATATATTTGTTTGTTTCCTTTGTTCTTGAATAGAACCAAAGTGAATCACAATGTTAGAGTTGAATTACACCGTGTCCTACCTGGTTGATCAGACCAATACAAGCTCAGAATGCTCTGCCATAGGTCAGACATTTGGGGTAGATTCTCTAACTCTGCACATTTTGTGATTCTATTCACTAATTCAATTCTGCTTTGCTCATAGAGCACAGTTCCTTTTCTGATGAGAATACACCATGCTAGGTGGTCCTGTGCCAGTGGCTCCCATGTCATATGATCAATTCTAAAAGAATTAAGAGATACCTTGAGAGTGTCCTTGTATCACTTTTTTTGACTACATTGTGAGTGCTTGCCCTGTGGGTTCTCCAAAAAATAGTCTTTTTGGCAAGCGTACTTCTGGCATTCAAACAATGTGGCCAGCTCAAAATAGTTGGGCTTTCTTCAGTAGAGTTTGAATGCTTGTCAGTTTAGTTCTAGAAAGGGCCTCAGTCTCAGGTATCTTATGCTGCCAGATGATCTTTAGAATCTTCTTAAGACATTTCCTATGGAAACAATTCAGTTTCCTGGCACAGTTCTGGTAGATTGTCCAGGTTTCACAGCCATACAACAATGAGTCAGCACAGTGGCTTTGTAGACCTTTAGTTTGGTAGTCAGTCTAACATCTCTCCTCTCCTACACTTTCCTTTGATGTGAAGACCGAGTTAGCCCCCTGGATACCTTAGAATCAGCCAGAGTCAGGATAAGCAAAAGTCCTTAGTCTTTATTCTTGGTCTTTAAAGGTAGAAGTGAATTGGATGGATGCAGAATCTCCACGACCTCCTTCTTCCATGTCTACTGCCAAAGTGACTCTGGTTAGTCTTACTCCACCCCCAGTCCCTCCTACAATTCTCTGTGCGTTTGGTGTATACACCTGAGCCAGCACAGAATAGTGGGAAAGGCCATTTTTCCAAGCATATGCTAATAGAGTACTGTCTAATTGGTAATTAGCCTTAAGTGCTCAGTTGTTCAACCTCAGTGCTTCAACTCAGAGTTTCAGCCCTTTACACTTTGGAGCTTCCCAAATACTAAGCTAGCTTTGTAAATGCATATGTCAATCCCATTATCAATGTGTACATCCCTGGAAAGTGTACTGCCAATGTAAGTAAAATTATCCACGCATTCAAAACTTCACCATTTGTTATAACCAGTGGTACCACATATAGTGTGGTGCTGGCTGATGGAGTACTTGTGTTTTGTTGGTGTTATGTGTTTGGCTAAAATTTGCACAAGCAGCAGAGCATCAATCTATACTTTATTGCATCTCAGCTTCAGAGATTGCATCAAATGTGCAATCATCTGTAAACAAAAAATTCATGGATCAACACTCCCTCTACTTTAGTTTAGGCTTGTAGCCTTTTCAAGTTGAATAATTTACCATCGGTGTGGTAGCTGACTTTGATTCCATGTTTGGAATCAGGCATTTGACAACATGGCTGAAAATATCACATATGTGTTTGTAAATATATATTTGCATGCATTTATGTATGTGTATATATAATTTGTATGTATATATAATATGCATGTGCATATAAAAATGCACATTTTGTTGGATAGTTTTTTACATCACATTCTTTCTTTCTGACTTCATTTGGGATTTTCTAGGTAAAGATGCTGGAGAAGTTTGTTATTTCCTTCTTAAGCTCATTTTATAGATGAGGAAACTGAGCCAAACAGGGTTAAGCACTTTCCCAGGACCATACAGCAAGTAAGTATGTGAGGCTGAATTTGAACCCAGATTCTCCAAACTGCAGGGCTTACACTGAAGTTTGCAAAAGTTTACTATAGAAGAAGGAATTATGTCTTAAAGGAATCCAGGGAAGTCAGTATGCAGAGGTGAGGATGGAGAACTCTAGGCATGGGAGACAGGCAGAGAGAATGGAATGTCTTGTTTATGGGACAGTTCGTGAAATCTAGTTCACAAGAGATCTAAGAGTATGTGATGAGAAGTAAGGTATAAGACTAGAAAAGTAGGAGGTTCTAGGTTAGGAAGGATTTTAAATGCCAAATGGCATTTAAGATATTAAGCATTAAAATTAAAATTAAGATATTAGGCATTTAAGGCAAAAGGCATTAAAGATAATAGGAAGTTTATTGAGTTGGGGCAGGGGCTGACATGATCAGACTCATGCTTTAGGAAAATCACTTTGGTGGCTGAATGGAGAGGACAGATTGGAGTAGGGAGAAATTGGAAACAGTCCCATCAGCACAACCTAACAACAGTCTAAATGTGAAGTGATAAGGGCCTTCTCCAAAGTGACAGCAGTGTCAGAGAAGAAAAGGAATATCTGAGGGATGGTGCAAAGATGAAATCAATAGGTTTTGGCATTGGATTGATGAGAGATAGTGAAGAATTCATGATGAATCCTAGGTTGCAAGCCTGAGGGACTGGCAGGATGGCATTGTTCTTTATAATAACAGGGAATGTGGAAGAGGAGGGCTTTGGGGGAATGATAATAAATTTGATTTTGGACATATTAAGTTTAAGATATCTACAAGACATTTTCCACAAGTGAAATTACAAGAGAATATTGTATGTGAAAGTTAACAAAAAGATAAACTGAGTAAATTCTCATGCTAGATGACTTTATTACTAGAATATTAAACTTATTAATAAAAGATGGGCCAAATGGCACTGCCTCTGGCCAAAAGACTCCAAATTGCAGATACAACTCATTTTTTTATTTTTAAAAAAATTAATTAAAGCTTTTTATTTTCAAAATATATATATGGATAATTTTCAACATTCACCCTTATACCTTGAGTTCTAATTTTTTTTCCCTCCTTTCCCCCTACCTCCATCCCTAGGCGGCAAGGGATCAAATATATCTTAAGCATGTATAATTCTTCACATATTTCCACAATTAACATGCTGCACAAGAAAAATCAGATCAAAAAGATTGGCTAAGATGACAGGAAAAATAATGATGAATGTTGGAGGGGATGCGGGAAAACTGGGACACTGATGCATTGTTGGTGGAGTTGTGAACGAATCCAACCATTCTGGAGAGCAATCTGGAATTATGCCTAAAAAGTTATCCAGCAGTATTACTTCTGGGCTTATATCCCAAAGAAATACTAAAGAAGGGAAAGGGACCTGTATGTGCCAAAATGTTTGTGGCAGCCCTGTTTGTAGTGGCTAGAAACTGGAAATTGAATAGATGCCCATCAATTGGAGAATGGCTGGGTAAATTGTGGTATATGAATGTTATGTAATATTATTGTTCTGTAAGGAATGACCAGCAGGATGACTACAGAGAGGCTTGGAGAGACTTACATGAACTGATGCTAAGTGAAATGAGCAGAACCAGGAGATCATTATAAACTTCAACAACGATACTGTTTAAGGATGTATTCTGATGGAAGTAGATTTCTTTGACAAAGAGACCTAACTCAGTTTCAATTGATCAATGATAGCCAGAAGCGGCTACATCCAAAGAAAGAACACTGGGAAATGAATGAACTATTTGCATTTTTGTTTTTCTTCCCGGGTTATTTTTACCTTCTGAATCCAATTCTCCCTGTGCAATAAGAGAACTGTTCTGTTCTGCAAACATATATTGTATCTAGGATATACTGCAACATATCTAACATATATAGGACTGCTTGCCATCTAGGGGAGAGGGTGGAGGGAGGGAGGGGAAAAATCGGAACAGAAGTGAATGCAAGGGATAATGTTGTTAAAAAAAATTACCCTGGCATGGGTTCTGTCAATAAAAAGTTATTATAAAATAAAAGAAAAGAAAAAGAAAAAAAAGAGAAAGCAAAATGTGAGCAAACAATAATAAAAAGAATGAAAATACTATATTGTGATCCACACTCAGTTCCCATAGTTCTCTCTCTGGGTGCATATGGATTTCTTCATCACAAGACCATTGGAACTAGCCTGAATTATCTCATTTTGATGATAGCCATGTCTACACTCATTTTAATAAGCATAGAACAAAGAACAGAGCAAAAAGCATGTTTAGTTTATGGAATTAGCAACATCATGCAGTTGTAGAAACACGATTGGTTACATTAAAGAAAGTGGACATAACATACACATGAGTTGGAAACCACCTTTCTTTATCTCTAAGGAATGGTTTTGTGAATATTACAGGTCCCAACTGCATCCTGAGATTTACTAATAGGCATGCTAGACAGACTCAAGCCTGGGGAATTAGACAAGACCATATTTTTAATTGCTAAAGATGGGATAAGGTCAGTTAGACTGGCTTTTCAAAGAAAACACACAGGAAATACAGAGATAATGTTTTATGAGAGTTTTAAGAAGAGAGATTTTTTTTTCTTTAACAGTTGTTATGGAAAAGTTTTGTTTTAGCTATCTAACTTCAAAGAGAGGAGACTGAATATATGGATTTCACTCAGAGACAAAGAAAAGACTTTAGGGAATATGGTTACAGAATGAAATCACTTACATGGGAAAATCAAATATATAGGATCAAGAATTAATTCACTCAATAGCATAGGTAAATTTGAGAATCATCAACAGAAATGGTCATTAAATGCATTAAATTCATGAGATCACTAAGTAAAATAATATAGACGTAGGGAAAAAAAGGGTACAAGATAGAGCCCTGTGCAATACCTCTCTTCCAGAGCTGTGTGAGGATCCAATGAGAAAATATTTGTAAAATAATTACCATATAATAGGCTCTTAGTAAATAACTGTTCTCTTTTGCCTTCTAGCTTCCCCAAAGGGCAGAATCAGAAACAATGACAATGGTAGCTAGCAACTATATAAAGCTAACACATGCCAGGTACTGTGCTAAGAACTTTATAAATATCTCCTTAGATCCACACAACTACCCATGGAAATTATCATCACCATTTTAGATTTGAGGAAATTGAGTCAAACAAGAGCTCAATGACTCACAACTAATAAGTATCAGGCTAGATTTGAATTCACACTTTCTTGCTTCTAGGCCCAGCACTCTATGTGCCATGCCATCTTTTTGTTGTTGTTGTTCAGTCATTCAGTTAGGTCCAACTCTTCATGAGGTTTTCTTGGCAGTAATGGAGAGATTTGCCATTTTCTTCTCCAGTGGGTGAAAATAAACAGAAGTTAAATGACTTGTCCCAAGTCACAGAGTTAGTGAATAATCTGAAACCTGATTTGAATTCAAGTCTTTCTGATTCCAGCCCAGAGTTCTAACCAGTGAGTAACCAAACACCCTTTAGTTTAGAAAATTTAAAAATTTTTCCAATGATCAGAATTTTCCAAAATAGGACGGACTACCTCAGGTCTTCAAGCAGAGGCTGAATATCCATTTGTCAAATATGGGGGAGTGGAGCTTCCTTTTGGGGAGATGTTGTGCCAAATTGCCGCTAAAATCCTTTTACAAATTTAATTTTTATGATTCTATCACACTTTTAGTAAAAGATAGAATGAGTTTTTGAAGTCCTCAGCTGACAGATGTTGCCTAATTCTAGAAACTTTCTGAAGACAAAGGTTTTATTTTTTTTCTGTTAGTCTATGGACTCCCAAAGTCAGGGGACATGTCTCCTCCCATGATACCATGTGGTACCATGACTTCCATTAAACCTCCCCCTCCCCCTTAGACTTTCTGAGGACCAGGACTTTTCCATTTTCCTATCAAGATAGAAAATGGCAACCTTAACTGACAGCTTAGCCTACTCCACAAAACAAAGAAATTATTTTTGATGGTAGAAGACAAAAATAAATCTGACTTTGCTCTGTTATTTATTTTAATATTCTCTGTGTCAAGAAGGAGAGGATGCTTGTGGAATAGCAGAGAAATTGCCACCATTTTCAGCTATTAGATATTCCTCTGGGTATTGAATTTTTCTCTCCAGACCCCCACTGTTTTGAGCACTCTGCTCAAGCAATCTCTGCTGATCAGTCTCCCAGTTACCACAGAGTGCCCTTCAGAAGCCTGTTTATATTTCCATAGGCTGTGTTGATTTTTACTAGGTTAAGTTGCCTTTTCTGAGGCCTGTTGGGAATAGGAAGTAAATTCACCCCTGGCAAGATAAATGTATAATTTTTATCAGAAATGCATCTGTTCTAATTTGCAGATGGGGTTAAAACAAACAATGACGTTTATTTCCGTATGTAAATGGGACTTCTTTCCTGCTTTCAGCCTTAGAAATGGAATGTTTTCATGGACTCCTCTCAGGATAGCTGAGATATCCTGAGAGGTATATGGTAACAGCAGAACTCAGCCGGACAGTTAGTTGGCTGGATGCCCTTCATTGGCATAAGACGGTACTGGATGTTCTCTAGAATAGAAAAGGATAGAAAAAAAAAAGAAAAAATCTATTAGGAATGCTCTTAGGGAGTGCATATTATAGTGGTTTTATGGAGTGTACACTTACAAAGGGGAGATGTGGTCTTTAAAAAAAAACTTTAAAAGTTAATCAGAAAAACAATAAATGAAAAATGAAGAGATAAACATGTGTTTATATGTATGTTTTGAAACATAGACATATGTATTATATCTTTATATCTCTAAAAGCTAATAAAGGGAATAGAAAAATAAAAATATTTCTTTGGATTTCACATCTTTCAGTTAGTTCATTTCGCTTGAACTAATTCAAAGAGATAATAATTTATCTAATTCTATGCCATCAAAACACATAAATCCTTTTTAAACTTTCTCAAATTCCTCCTTTCTGTTGTTCTGTGAATCAAGAAATCCCAACTCACAAGTTCCTAGTTCTTCTACGATTTCTTGTCTATAAAAGGTGAGAATCCATGTACAAAGATAACCTTTAAGGCTGTGTTAATAAGCATAAGAAGTAGGATATGAAATCAACCTTCTCAACTTTAAAGCCTTTAACTTTTTACTTTTTAATTGCACAGGCCATTCCAGATGGTAGGGTAAATTAAGCTCTAGACTCGGTGTGAAGAAGACTAGAGTTCAAATTCTGCCTTAGAAACTTACTACTTGTGTGAATACAGACAAATCACTAAAGTATTAATACAAATTAAAGATTTCAATGAACCTCAAATTTCTTATCTATATAATAGGAACAACGTGTCTACTTTACAAGGTTATAAGAAACAAATGAGATTTCCCATGTGAAGGGTTTTGGAAGCCTTAAAAGGTCACATGAATGCTAGCTATCATCATCTTCATCTTCATCATCATCTTCATCATCATCATCATCATCATCATCATCATCATGCCTCACAAGAGATGTCTAGCCTCTCTTCCAGCTTTAAAGCCTATGATACTACATGGTATACTTAACAATTCTGAATAGACTCTCAGACTTGTAATTGACCTTAAAAGTTTCATAATGCTGCCCAAAAATCACTTGTACAATATACCTAACAAATGATCATCATGCCTTTAATTGAAGACTTTAAGTGAGACCTTACTCCTACCTAGGACTGACATTTCGAATTATAGATAGCTCTGGTACCTAGTAAGTTTTCCTTTACATGGAGTCTAAATTTTTTCTCTTACAATTTCCACCCTTTATACCTAGATTTGCCTTTGGGACAAAGCAAATACATTTTAATTCATCTTCCATAGAATAGCACTTAAACTATTGAAGATGATTATAGGGTTTCTCTTTACATCATTTCCCAACATCTGTTTGTCTCAGTTTTTTCTTATGTAAGATGAACTGGAGAAGGAGATATCTTAGCCAAGAAAACATCAAATAGAATCATGGAGAGTTGGAAACAACTGAAAAATCAACTTAAGAATAAACAAAACCTCAAAGATTCTGTGATTCTCTGAAGTTGTCCCTTAGAACAAGCCTAAATTTGTAGTGAGTAGAGTCAGGAAAACATGAGTTCAAATCTTCTCTGAGATACTAACTTGTGTGATCTTGGGTCAGACCCTTAACTTTTACATGCCTCAGTTTCTTCATCTATAAAATTGGGATAACAATACCATTTATCTCCCAGCATCATTGTAAAGATTGAATGAGATCATAACTCTAAGTATTTAGCACAGTGCCTATCACTTATATAAATGTTGAATATTACTATTATTAATAACAACAATTACTACTACTATTATCATTAGTTGTGTGGCGCCAGCTTGATTTTTCATTTGTATAATAAGTATCATAGCATCTCTTGCACCAGCTTATTGTGAAGATCAAATGAATTAATATATGTAAACTATATACCAACCTTAAAACGCTAATACATGTTAACTATTATTCAGAATATGTGTTAGCTGTTAATATTATGATTATCCCAGATCCCTTTCCCCTTCTTGGTTGGTACTTCCTAAACATTTTTCAAATTGTTAATGTCACTCCTAGAATGTAGTACCTACAATTGAACAAAGTATTCTAGATGTGGTCTGACCAGGTCAGATAATGAGACTATCACCTCCTGGGCTAATCTTCTCTGGAGGCAAGAATATAGTAGAGTTAATTCTGACTGGCTCAGAAGGAACTGATTGTTAAATTTTAAGTTGGGAGCAAACACTCCAAATTAGAAATTAACATATTGGATTATTTGCTGTCTAAGGGATGTAGAAGGGATGAGGGAAGGAAGGGAGAAAAAAACTGGAACATAAAGTTTTGCAAGGTTGAATATTGAAAACTATCTTTGCATATGTTTTGAAAATAAAAAGTTATTATTTTAAAAAAGAAATCAATATATTGTTTTCTTAATTGTCTAGATTTAGAAAAATGATGGAGAATATGCTAATAATGTAGATTAAATTTATAAGTGTGCTATGAGTATAATTTTCCCCCTAGAGAGCTGATAAACTTTTGCCAGCATACTACTGCTTGGAAGTGACAATGAGAAATTTAACAACTTATTTATAGAATATAATGTCTGAATTTTCTACATATTCAGTGAATATTCCACATAATTTAGTTGCATGCTCTTCTGTTTGTTCATTTCAGTGTGTCTAGCTTAAAATATGACCTCTATAAGAATAAGAACTATATCCCTAAACATAGTTTAGTTAAAATAAGTATACTATACCAAATCTCTAGAAATTTTGCTCCTGAATTAGTATCCTTACCATAAATCCTCTCACTTCTTTTTTCTATTAAGTTAAATGAATTGCACAGAGTAATTATAGAGGTAGTGATGATGATGATGATGATGATGATATTGGCAAGTTCCATAATATCCTAGAAAATTCAACAAACAAATTTTACTGGAACAGAAGCATCATCACAGAAACAACTATTGATCACAGCCATTCAGAAGCAACACTGTTCCATAGATAAAAATTGTTATTTTTTTTTCTTTTACCAATCATTTGTGTTCTTTCTTCCCTCTAATTCCCCAATAATTGAACAAAAAAGAAAAAGAAAATATTCATAACATATATGCATGGTCAAGAAAATAATAATATTTAGATATACTTTAAGATTTGTAAAACATTTTAGAAATATTATCTCATTTTATCCTCACAAAAATTCTTTCATTGGTCAAATCCAAAAACATAGGTTTTATTCTACATTTTGAATCTATCACTTCTTTTTCAAGAAGGAAAGAAACATATTTCTGCTTTAGTTCTCTAGAATTATGACCCAAAGAAATTTAAGAATAAGATAAAACTATATCAAATACTTAGACTCTCCAAATTATATAGATTGAATAGCTTTCAGTATATGGAGACCTAGTGGAAGAAATCATCTGGGAATAGGATAGAATCTATGTATTTCCTGATGTCCTGTCTGCCACTGCAGATAACCAGAAGATACTCTGAGTGAAAGACCTTTTTTTAATTACCAAAAAACATCAATTTCTCTTACATGACCAATAGCCCAAAAAACATTAAATATCTAAGGGTAATCACTAAGAAAGATGGCTCTATAGTGCAATGGCTAGAGTATCAGACCTGGAATCAGGAAGAACAGTCTTCCTGAGTTCAAATCTGGCTTCAGTCACTTGGCTGCTGTGTGACCTGAACAGGTCACTTCACCCTGTTTGCCTTAGTTTCCTTTTCTATAAAATGACCTGGAGAAGGAAATGGCAAACCACTCCAGTATGCTTGCCAAAAATGAAAAATCAAATGGGGTCATGACTAAAAGGATTGAACAAAAATTGCCAACTTTGTGATTTGCCCTTGAACCATTTCTATCTGAACTCCATCAAAAAGATGAGGCCATAATAGTAATAGCATCAACAACAGACACATAACATTAAGATTTACAAAGGACCTTCAATAGTTTTACTCATTTGATTATCACAACAATCCTAGAAGATAAATATTAAAGATATTTTATCCCCATTCAAAACTCGATTTGGAGTTAAAGGACAGAAGTTCAAACCTCAGCTGTGCTACTTACTACATGTATGATCTTGGGGAAATGTCTCATCCTCATTTTCCTCATTTGTAAAATGAAAGGGTTGGAGGAGATGATCTTTAAGATCCTTTCTGCCTAAATCAATGATGATTCACTTTGTCTATGGTCAAACAGCAAATAGGTACCTGAGATGAAATCCAAAGGACCATTCCAAATCCAGCCTTCCTGCCACTAACCCACCTTGCCTTTTCAAATCCCAATGCCCTTCCCAATACATTGTCACAACCATGAGAACATATGCATGAAATAACAAGATTTGGAAATCCCTGTGATCTCTGAACAGATTTTTTTTTTCTCTTTGTAAGCATTCCTGAATCTTGTGGGGATCCAACTCTCAAGCCTCATTAGCATCTTTCTGTTACTGCTGTATACTATTTCATTGATTGACAGTGAGGGGGAGGGAAAAGTTCCCATTGGACATTAAGTCACCAGGAGATATGTGAATCATTCACGGATTGCTAAACAGGCTAGAAATAAGACTGTATGAAGTCAGGGCCAGCCTTTATCATCCTATCTCAGACAATACTTCAAAGATTTGACCAAAGCCTGCTTCCAGCATTTTCAAGCAATGCTAATACATCCAACAAAAGAGGCATTTTAAGCCCAGATCAAAGGATAATTAAATAATGTTTCAAGTCAGTCCCTTTTCTCCAGTAATTATTTTAAAATTCAAGATCAAATCTCTGTTTACCTGTTCTTTTTTTATTAAAGCTTTTTATTTTCAAAACATATGCATAATTTTCAACATTCACCGTTGCAAAATCTTGTATTCCAAATTTTTCTACCTCCCTTTCCTCACCCCTTCCCCTAGACAGCAAGCAATAAGTATGTTAAACTTATGCAATTCTTCTATACATATTTCCACAATTATCATGCTGCACAAGAAAAATCAGATCGAAAAGGAAAAAAATGAGAAAGAAAACAAAATGCAAGAAAACAACAATAAAACAGTTAAAATACTGTGTTGTGAGCCATACTTACTCTCCACAGTCCTTTCTCTGGATGCAGTTGGCTCTTTTCATCATAAGGCCATTGGAACTGGCCTGAATCACCTCACTGTTAAAAAGAGCCACGTCTGTCAAAATTGATCATTGTATAATCTTGCTATTTCTGTGTACAGTGTTCTTCTAGTTCTATTCACTTCATTTAGCATCAGTTCATGTAAGTCTCGTCAGACATCTCTGAAATCATCGGGCTGATTGTTTCTTAGAGAATAATAATGTTCCATAACATTCATATATTGTAATTTTTTCAGCTATTCTCCAACTGATGGATATCCACTCAGTTTCCAGTTTCTTGTCACTACAAAAAGGGCTGCTACAAATATTTTTGCACATATAGGTCCTTTTCCTTTTTTATGATCTCTTTGGGAGAAAAGTCCAGTATTAGACACTGCTGGATTAATAGATATGCACAGTTTGATACCCTTTGGGCATAGTTCTAAATTGGTCTCCAGAATGGTTGGATCAATTCAGAACACTATCAACAATGTATTATGTTTACTTGTTCTTAAAAAACAAAATGAAAGGAAAAAACCAACCTCAAGATGGTTACTTTTGTTATCTGAAGCTAGAGGGTTGAAAAAGAATATAGAAATGGAAAATTCACTCTTATAACCTGAGTGGTCCTCAAATATAACAAGTCTCTCCTTTTTGTTGTTGTTGTTGTTATTGCAAATTTATACAGTTTAAAATTTGGTTCTTGTCAGGGACTTGCTGGTAAAATTTTAACAACTGACTAGAGGGGAGGGAAAGCATGGAGGACTTGTAAAGTGTTATCTACATTATTAGCATTTTTCCATCACTTTATTAAGTCTAGTCAATCATCAAAATGAATCAAGCCTTGATGTATAGTATTTGCCAATTTCCCAGTTATAAATGTCCACATTGAAAATTTAATAGTCAGTTGTCCCCAACAATTCAAGCTGGCTCGAGGACACCCCTGAATGTAGGCCAACTGAACATATAATGAACCTACTATGTGTGGAGCTACACAATAGATATTGAGGATATTATTAATGAAGGAAATATAGTCCTCTTGCTCTTAGAGCTCTACGGCTAAATAGAGTAAGTGGGGAGGAGAGGAAATTTAGTATTTGCTCTTGGAACATTTCCCCCACCAATTTTGCCAGTCTAATGTCAAAGGCATAGAGTTTATTCTTTTGTAGGACCCATTCTTAGAGGAAGACAAGCTCTAGAAACCAAGTTGATGCTGCCCTTATGGAAAAAATGTGGTATTGATCCTTAGCTGTATCTGTTTTTGTTATTTATCCTTTGGTCTTAAGAAGACCATGACATCAGGCAGGTGATGCAATGACATGCAAGTGAGTTGGATTGAAACAAGGGTAGTGCAAGGTCATCATCTTTACTTTCTCTTCCAGAGCCATGTGAGTCTAGGGGCAAGATGTAGATGAGGATGATTGGAAATGGCCCTGGATTCAGTGGGAGATTTTGGCCTTTATAAGCTAAGGTTATTAACAGGTCTCAGTCTGACTAAGGCAATACTCATTCAGTGATTAAGAGTCGGTAAGAATGAGGCAAAGAATGGCCTTTATTACCTAGTTTTTTTTTAATCCATGTGGAAGAAGAAGATCCTCAAGGTTTATGGCCAAAACAAAAACAATTGCTTTTTACATTTACTTGGAGCAAATCCGAGCCCAAATAATGACCAACTGGAACTTGGCCAGGGACCTATTGTTGGCCAATCAATTAGAGTTAGAGTCTCATGGGAAAGGGAGCAATAGCAGCACTGGCAAATATATTTACAAAGGAATTAACCAGTAAATGAGCTAGCTGTATCCACTCTATAGGGAGATAAGCAGAGCAGTCAGAAGGCCCTGGGATTATGTAGTGAGGAAACCCTGGTAAAGAAGTTTTCTATCCTTTTAGAAGAAATGACTTTAAGTCATGGAGTATGCCTGAGAGTGCTATAAGGCTCAGGATAAAAGAATAGCAAAAAGCTTCAGCCTAAGAGCAGTAATGACACTACTCCTTACAACATGGGAAAGATCTTAAGTGATAAGTGAGACACTGTGGAGAGCCACATTCCAGAAAAATACTTTAAAAAGTGAAATAATTATCAGTGAACTTGAATAGATAAACAACAATGAAGGAGCCTACTCATTAGTCCTAGGCCAACAGGAATCACAAATTGAACTCTCAATACATATATTTACACACATATACATATTCTAAATGGAAGACAGTTTTTAAAGGAGGGTAGTTAGATGACACAATAGAAGAGTCCTGTTCTTAGAATCAGGAAGACTCCTCTTCCTGAATTCAAATATGGCCTCAGACACTTAGTAGCTTTGTAACTCACTTTATCCTGTCTGTCTCAGTTTCTTCATCTGTAAAATGAGCTATGGAAGGAAATGGCAAATCATTACAGTATCTTTGCCAGCAGAACTCCAAATGAGATCACAAAGAGTCAGACATGACTGAAATGACTGAACAACAAAAATCTCAGAAGAAAGGCACAGATTAATGTACAGAATGTAGGATTTGAGTTGAGTCTTGAAGGAAAACACAGAAACTGAGAAATATAGATAAGAAACAACTGGTTTAGAGTAGTCTATCTTGAGAAAATGGGACTCAGGAGCTAGAAGAAGTGTTTTTTTCTTCTTCTGCAGCTGTTTTCCACGTTCATGGACACTCTGGGCACCAAGCTCTCGTCTTGAATTTGGAACAACTATACCAGATGCAAACATAATGAGACTGTCAGAGTCTCCATTTACTTAGCTGTGCACTTTAGAGAGCCTCTCTCCTCCAGGGCCCTTCAAAGGTACACACACACATGAATGTATTATGATTATTGTTCCCAGCATCTGGCTACAGCTACCAGCCTCATTTCTTCTTCCTTAAAATACACAGAGAATCTGGATTGCCTGTGACAATTAGCTCTCCATAAAAGAATTATACCCAAGTGATTATGGTGTAAAATCTTGAAGATGGTTTTATGAGCGATTAATGGTGTGAAATTGGACCAAGTGGCACTAATCCTGTTAGATTTATATTGTGTGTTGTGTAAACCAGGTCTCTCCTTCCCCCTGATGCCAAGATACATGCTTTGGGCAGGAAACAATTGGTGAGATTGGTCTGACTTTTCTGCCTTCTACCCTTCACCTTCCCTCATCATTGGAAGGAAAAGAGCTCATGGCCACTGCTTGGGTGTGATTCATCTGGTGTCAACAGTACCTTGGCTCTTCCAAAAAGGAAGCGAGGCTTGTCAGAGTGGGAGGGTGCCTGTCCACAGTCTGGAAGGAGGAAAGCAGGGAGTTTCTATTCCCAGAACCAATACTGAGTCATCTCATGTCCCACCTCAATTCTGCTGGAAGCACTGTCCCCAGCTGTAATCTGGACACTTCTGGGAGCTCCACCAGTCTCTGTAGCCCCTAACACCTGCCCTATAGTGGGCTCAGTTCCACTCACAGGGCATGGTGAGAAGCAGGAAAATAGGCACTTGCAGAACTGACCTCCTCCTGACTGAACCAGGCAGCAGGATGCTTTTCTTTCTTTTTTTTTAATTTTAATTTAATTTAATTTAATAATAACTTTGTATTGACAGAATCCATGCCAGGGTAATTTTTTACAACATTATCCCTTGCACTCGCTTATGTTTTGTTTTTTCCCCTCCCTCCCTCCACCCCCCCCAAGATGGCAAGCAGTCCTATATATGTTAAATATGTTGCAGTATATCCTAGATATAATACATATTTGCAGAACCGAACAGTTCTCCTGTCAGCAGGATGCTTTTCAAAGAACACGATGACCAGCAAAGCAGATTATGCTAAGCATGCTGGTCATACAGGTCAGCAAATATGACAAGCCACTAATAGAGGGCACAACAGTTTACTTATTAAGATCTATTGGGTACATGATTTTTAAATGGAGGTGCTATAAAGCATGGTGAGCAAAGGACAGGATGTGAAATAATAAAAAAGAGCATAGGAAATGGACCCGAGTTCTAATCTTGTCTCTAATAGTTTCTGCCTTTATGGCTTTAGAATCAGATGGATAAAATTTATAAAATGCTTTGCAAAATACCTGACACATTTTTTGTTGTTATTCTGTTGTTTTCAGTCACGTCTGACTTTTTATGACTCCATTTGGGGTTTTCTTGGCAAGAACACTGGAATGGTTTTCCATTTCCTTCTCTAGCTCATTTTATAGGGAACTGAGGCAAACAAGATGAATAATTTGCCCAAGATCGCACAGCTAGTAAATTGTTTGAAGCCAGATTCAAACTCAGGGAGATTTTTCCTAGCTTTGCATTAAAGCACTGTATCTACTCTGCCATCTAGCTTTCTGACACATAGTTGGTACTTTTTAAATGTTAACTCCTTTCTCCCTTCCCTTAGGCAAATAAACTTCACCTTTTGTAAAATAAGTTGGATGGAATTAAGGCCTTTAAGATCATTTCATCTCTATTCAATGCTTCTGATCAGAGACTCTTGTCTCTTAAAAATTTATGATATTTATTGACAAGGTAATTAAGGACTAGGAATATTTGACTAGTCCTTTAAATCGGTCAGTAAAGGTGACAGAGCATTCACTGTAGGCAGAAACCAAGTACTTAAGCTATAGGCAGTAATAGAAGAAAAAGGTAGAATACACATTCATTAAAAAGCTATAAAATAATTAGAATAATGGATTTATTTAAGCTTTAGCATTGTAAGTAAGAATGCTATCTTCACTGCCCCCCCATTCATTATATCTTCAAGATACATTATCTTGTCTAATTTTCTTTCACATTATCTAACATACATTTTTTCATCTAATTTTCAGAACTATGCCTCTTACATACATGTGTATACATACATAATTAATACATACATGCACACATACATACATATTATATACAGCCCACAAAATAGGCAAGGCAGAAGTTATCTGCAGGAAAGTAAAAACGGTCTCTCTCTCATCAGCTCATCTACACATACCTGAATTCAAATATGGTCTCTGACACTTTCTAGCTGTGTGACCATGGACAAGTCTAGTGGACAAGACCATAGACATGTAATTTCTGTCTGCCTCATTTTCCTCAGATATAAAAATGGGAATCATAAAAGCACCTTTCTCTGAGGTTTGTTGTAAGGCTCAAATGAGATATTATTTGTAAAGTGTCTACCACAGTGCCTGGCACAGAGTAGGCACTTAAATTTTTATTTCCTTCCTTCCTAAAGTGAGATCCCTGGATCAGACAATATAGATAGTTTCATTACATTTATTCATCATTACAAATTAAGATATAAGAAGCAAGGACTAATTAGTACTGTCTTTCCACAACATTGACTTCACATTTTTGGGTCACATTTGTCCCACACCTCTGTAAAATTAGCCAAAGGCTAGTGTTAATGAGGAAGGTAATTAATGAGACAATCCAAAAGCTTCTTGATCGTAAAATTCCATTTTATCACCTTGTGTTCTCAGGAGAATGCACAGTCTGTTGAGCATAGTAGGTACTTCAATCAATCAACTAACATTTGTAGGCAGCTATTACATACCAAGCACTGTGAAAGGCACTTGGATATAAAAACAAAAATGAAACAGTCCTTGACCTTAAGTAGCTTACATTCTATTGGGGGGAAATTACATATATGTTTTCAAGCATACACAAAATAGATTAAAAATCACTTCTGTGGTCAAGAGAAGGCATTAGTGCATAAGGGGATCAGAGAAGTCTTAATATTGGAAGTATCATTTGAGTAGAACTGTGAAGGAAATGAGATTCTAAGAGAGGCAGTTGAGGTGCGTTTGGGAATTGGAAATTACT
Source organism: Antechinus flavipes (assembly GCF_016432865.1). NCBI lineage: Eukaryota > Metazoa > Chordata > Mammalia > Dasyuromorphia > Dasyuridae > Antechinus > Antechinus flavipes. The sequence goes on from NC_067401.1 coordinate 376,263,841, forward strand.
AGAGCAAGTCAAAGCATGAAGATAGAGCAGTTTCATGTGTAAAACAGCAAGGTCACTTTAGCTGGACCATAGAGTGGAGAAAGGGAAGAAAGATATGACGAGGTGGCAAAGGTAAGTTGGGGCAAGGTTGTAAATAGTTTTAAAAGCCAAAGCTTGTATTTTATATTGGGATCAGGAGCTTATTTTTGATCCTGGAAGCAGAAGGGCATCATTGCTGTATAATGATTAGATTAGGGCTTCTTAAACCTTTTTCCACTCATAATCCCTTTTTACCTGAGAAATTTTATATGACTGTGGGCAAATAAATATATAAAATATATACAAATTAAACATTTACTGATAATGAGTCATAATTTCACAACTCCCACATTTATCTGTGAGACCCCACATGGGGTTTTAAATAACAGATGAAAAAACTAGAAATTAGATGATTGACATAGTCAAAATGATTTTAGGAAAATCACTTGTGCCACTCTGTATAGAATAGATTGGAAAGGGAAAGACTTAAGGTAGGGGGACTGATTAAGAGGCCAGTGAAAGAACGAGGAGGAGGAGGAGGAGGAGGAAGAGGAGGAAGAGCACTTATATAACTCTTTAAGGTTTACAAAGTACATTACATTTGACAGTCACGACAGCCACATGTGATAGGAGCTATTATTATTTCCATTTATAGATGAGGAAATTGAAAGAGAGTTGTCCAGCACCACACAAGCAGTAAGTATCTCAGGTCACATTTGAACTCAGGTTTTTCTGTCTCCCTATTTATAGTGGATGGGAGAGATGTTGTGGAGGTAGGAAAAAATATATCTGGTAACTGATATATGCAGGAAGGATAATGAGCTCAGTTTTAGACATGTTGAGTTACAGATCTCTCTGTATTTATTATTCCAAATTTATCCTACATATAGCTTGATTGCAAATAGTTATTTGTATGTTGCCTTAACTGTTAGACTGTGAGTTTTTTGAGAACAGATTTATATACTTAATGTTTGGCATAAATGCACATAATAGGTACTTAATTGATAGTGATTGATTAACATCCAGTTTGAAATATCCCTTTATATTTGATAAATATGTGTTCTGTTGACTTAATTGGAAAAAAAATCATAGTTGTTTATATAGAGTCTATAAAATCCTACATAAGCTACAAAATTTGGTCTTCACAACAACTGTGGTAGACATGTTTGATAAGTATTATTGCTTATTTCTGTGGAATTATAAGATCACTGGGAAATGGAAAGAACAGAAGGGCTTTCTTGATCAATCTTCTCCTTTACAGATGAAGAAACTGAGTCTCAGAGAGGGCAAGTGTCTTGCCCAGAGTCATGATGAAAGGATCACAAATGGAGAGTTAGAATGGCTTCATTTATCATCTGGCCCAACTATCTTTTTTTTTTTTTCAGATGAGAAGAGAATGTTTAAATCCTGCCATTACTAAATGGCTAAGCTGGGGATTTAGACTATGTCAGAGGTCTAGTGCTCTTTTCACTGAACCACAGCTGCCTCAGCAAACCACAACTGCTTTAATAAGTAAATAGATTGTGTTATGTATTTCCCAGAAATAAGAAGAAATGCATCCTGGGTAATTATTGTCAATTTTAAGCAGTTAACCTCCTCACCATTGTTCCTATGTTGGTTGAGTTAAAGTAGATTTCTTTTCATTTCTCTGTTATAGGGGGATAACAGGTTGCTGAAGGAAGGCTAATAGTTATAACAAATGCTGCTGTGATCCAAGAAAGAAACTGAGCAAAACCAGGCTATAGTTATATTAGCAATTGCTGACTTGGTTTCAGGACCTATGAGCATTAAGACAGAAATGGTCAGATTCTCAGGCAGATGCAATTTTCTGTTATTATGATATTAACTTCTTGGAGTAGTTAAATGAGGACCTAAAGAGACTTGGATCAGGTGCACTTGAAAACTCTGACAGTTGAAATGAATATAGTAGAAAAATAAATATGAATTTCCCAAGAAGAAATGGACCAAAATACCTTGGAAGGAAAAGCTTGGATTTACACACCATTTCTTTCCCTTTCCTCTCAAAGTTCTATTCACAGCTTTGCCACTGTTTTGAATACGTAAAGGACAAATCTCCATTTCAATCACATTTTATCTCTCCTTGATTTTTCTTTTTTTTTTTCCTTTTGCATTCACCCCTTTCCTTCTTTCTCCTTCCTTTTTCTTTACCTTTTCTTCTTCTGGTCTCCTGTATTTCCTCTCTCTCTCCCCTTCCTCTTCTCTTTCTTCTTTTCCCTCTATTATTTTCAATTTTTCCATTCTTTGCCTGTTCTTCCATTCCATTTCCCCCCTTTTTCACTCTCCTTTTCTTCTGTTTTGTTCCCCCTTTCCTCTGCCTTTCCCCATCTTTCTTCCTTTCTCCTAGACTCTTTTCTTCTTCCTTCTTTCTTTCCCTTTTCCCTTTCTATTCTTTCTCTTCTTTTTGACTCCTTTTCCCTTCTCCTTCACTTTCCTTTCTCACTTTCTTATTCCTCCATTCCTTTAATCTTTTACTCTCCTCTTATTTTCTCCTTTCTCTATTTTTTATTCCTTTTTCTTCACTTCTCCTTTTTTCTCTTTCCTCCCTTCTTACTCTCACTTTTCTCCTCATTTCCTCTTTCTCATTTTTCTCTTCCTCTCTCACTCATTTTTAAGGGAAGAACACAGTGTTTGGTCAGACAATCCAGTTGAAGAAAGAATAATAAAGAATAAAAGAACAAAAGCTGAGATCAGATTTAATTTGGAGACTCCCTCCTCCCCCCACAGCCCCAGAAAAAAAAAGATGTACATAGGACAAATGATTAAGTTCAATCTATGTTATTAATATTATCGCTATCATTTATTTTGGGAGGAAATTGGGTAAAGTGACCTGCCCAGAGTTGCACAGCTGGTAAGTGTCTGGGGCTGGACTAAACTAAATCCTGACTCCAGGGCCACTGTGCTATCCACTATACCACCTAAATGCCCTTTCCCTCATTTTCTTAAATTGAGACAATCAGCAACAATGAATCAAATTCTGATCTGTAGCATTTACTGACTTATAAAATGTAAATACTCATGTTAAAAAATAACAATCAGTTCTCTCTGTATCAAAATTGGGAAAAATTTAACCTTTCCATCTCAGCACTAAGCTTAGAGTACTTATTCTACATGCAGTACTATGTTCCTAAACATGTTGCTTTCTCATTCTAAGGTGATGCCTAATCCAGGGTAATGGAGGTGATATTTTCTTGGTCGGAGATATTTAGAAACTGGAAAGATAACCAAATGAAAACTAAATCACTTAGTTTTCATTAATTCTTTTTAACACTGTGATTACTATTTAGTGAGAATTCATAGGATCATAGATTTAGAACTAGGAAGGACATTAGAAACCTAATAAAGTTCCACTTTTCTTTTACATATGAGGAGGTTAAGTGATGTATTCAGGATCACACAGCTGACACTGTGTAGCTGAAGCATGATTTAAACCCACTTATTTTTTAAATCTAATACTCTAGATGCAGTTTTTATTGTTCTCTCTCAATCCAGAATTGTTGGAAAATCTAGAGACAATCTAAATATTCTTAGAAACACAGTATTATTGGAAGTACAAAACTCTCAGGCATGTTTTTTTATTATTATGAAGATAAAAAAGTAATCTTTTAAAATGAACACAAATACTTTTAAGACCATGGGGGTGATAGGCTAAAGAAAAAAAAATCTGGCATATTAATTATTGTGTTGATCTATACATTTTGATATATCTCAGAAGACCTGGGTTTTAGTCTGCCACAAATTTGTTATATGGCTGTAAAACCACAACCTGTTTCTTTGCCTCAGTTTCTTCCTATGTAAAATGGGGAAGGATAAATTAGATGGCTTCTCTGATTCTAAACAAAGATGACACTTTTGGCTTAGTCAGTAAATTGGACACTTTGAAATTCCAGCAACAGGAAGAACTTGCCTTGAGTGGCCATTTCTTTTCTAGTTCTCTTTCAAAATCAAGGGCCTACAGGCTCATCTGACTTCAGGTTATTGGAGAACAGAATTTCTCTGAAGAAAACTAATCAGTCCCTATGGGGAATAAACCACTGCCTTTTAGAATTCCTACTTTCTTTCAGTAGCCAATTTAGGGGACACCTCCTACAACAAGGCTTAACTGATGCCCTAAGTGTTAATGCTATCTCTATCATCGTGTTCATTTAAATATTCTTACATGCTATATCTCCCTTTCCAAGCAAACTTCTTGAGAACAAGAGATTTTTTTTCTTTTCCATTTTTTTTAGTCCCAGTGCTTAGCACAATACATAACACTTAATAAGTGCTTCTCACGTGTGAATGAAACCTACTTTGCCCTCAGCAGCATTATCCCCTAATGAGCTGAGCTAATCAATGTTAAATTTGGAGTATATTCAGATTGCATTTAAAAATTTGAAGATAACACAATATTAGTAGAAAGAAATGGGTGTATTTAATCTGTAGGAGGGATGAATTTAATGGAAACATTTAACATATACAGTTTGCTGAGGCAGTTGGGGTTTAGTGACTTGCCCAGGGTCGCATAGTTAAGAAGTATTAAGTTTCTGAGGGCAGATTTGAACTCAGGTTCTCCTGACTTCACTGCTAGTGCTCTATCCACTGTGTCACCTAGCTGCCCCAGAATGGAAATATATTTAAAGGAATATTATATAGAATAGCATTTAACTATCATATGATAGTCCTCAGAAGGTAAAACTTTGAGCCGGAAGTGGATGCTACAAAGAAGCTGATTTCAGTCCCAATGTATGGGAAAATTTGCTTATAATTAGAAGTATCCCAAAAGGAAGGCTGCCTTGATGGGAAAGGATGTAGAGATGTGTTCCTGTGGATGTCTCTAAGGAAAGCCAAGATAGTCACTTATCAGAATATTTATCCTCTGGAGAATATTGCTGTTTATATAAGATCTGGACTAGCTAGTCCCTAATCTTCCTTCTGACTCAGCCTGTGATATAATACGACTACATCCGAGATACTAGAATGGTTCCACTGGACAAAAGAAAGGGTCTGCAACAAAAAGATTTTCTAATTCATGAAGGCTAATGTTCAGTGATAATAATCACCTTCTAACTTATATTAATACTGCTTGAGAGATAACCACATATAATAATTGTGAGGATTAATAAAGATTTTGCATTTAGCAGATAGATTGAATATACTTAATTCTTTAAAGAATTCCTTTTGTAAGGAACCAGTATCACCAAAAGGTTAGAGGACAAGTCTCTTCCTAGCTTAGCTAGTATTTACCTTCTGTAGTATATATCACAGAAAATTTTGGGGAAAGTGAGTGTCCTAAAAATTATTTTGCAGGATAGGGTGTGAGATATGATCATATATCACACTAGGCACAAGGAATCTGGGAGGACACAAAGGGTGAGGAACATGGCAGCAATAGAGGAATATTTCTCCTCATTCTATAAGCCAAGATATGGTATAATACCATACCACTTTTAAGACTCTTGTTGTTTGCCTCAAAGCCTTCTGGGAAGTTTGGTTATGAAGTATAATACTTGCCCACTCAGATGTTGTCTGCCTCACATGCTTCTGAGAGATACCTTTGCTTACAGAAGTTACAAGTTGATACTCAATGTAATTTGAGGATATGAAAAACAAAACAACTTGATGACTTGCCCAACAATATCATGATTTAAGTCAGTAGCTAGGAGCTTGAAGTAAAATAAGAGTCAGAAATTCTAGAAAAGAAGTCTACAATTCCTGTATTTGAAATGAAATCTTGCAGCCTGTTTTTGACTGGTAAGGTAGGAGAGCTATCATATTTCTGACTGCATAAAAATTAATGTAGCACCTCATGATATTCCCATGTTGAATCCACAGTGTAAGTCCATCCAAAGGAATGGCTACCCTTGTTCAAGATGTTTAGTGTATCTACAATCCCATAAAACCATAAATCACAAGCCTCTATTGACGTATTTATCTTTAATAATCAGGCAGAACAAAAACAAAGTCAAGGCATTTAATGAGATGGTATTATATAAACAAAGGAACAAGAGAATATCCCCCCATGAACTTGAAGAATAATTCCATGAACTTATATGTAGTACATACAAGTTCTGAACTCACTTTCCAGAACCTACTTTCACTGGGAAATTGGGTTCCCAGAACTGGCATAGTATATAGTTCTGTAATTTTGGTTCTTATGGTTCTAGGGAATATTTGTCATAATAGTTCATAAGTTACCATTGGCATGTCTTTCCCATGATTATATGTTGATGATAACTAGTTGGTGAGATTTAATTGGCTTTTAGAAAAGAGTGCTAAGGAGGTACAGTAAGAATATTAGGTATGAACTTTCTGCCCCAAAAGTCTGTGATGCATTCTCCAACAAACATATACAAAGTCAGACCTTCCTTGCTTTCTTCTGACATTCTGAAGTTTTCTTGTTTAAACTTATCATCATGTTTCATCTTCATTGTGACCAGCTCATATTCACTTCCTGCCATGAATTTTTTTCCTTGATAGTTTTTACTTCTTTAAAGTTCTTAATTTCTTAGATGTTGAAGCCTGTTCATACCCATCATTTGCTTGCCTCTTGCCTTCCATGTGATATTTAGTTTTAGTTCTTTGACAACTATTTTATTTCATCTCTTGTGGTCACACTGGAACAGAAAGAAGTTTGGAGTTTTTTTAGGTCTCTTGTTTCCATGGTAAACTGAGGGCCATCAAAGGAGCTTTGCACATTCCTAAAGGTGATCCTGCCTACTCTGCTTGATTCTCCCTCTGTAAAAAATAAATAAATAAGGAAATAAAGAGAAATAATTAAGAAGATACAGAGAACAATCAATAAAGCCAAAAACTAAGTATATACTAACTACAATTTCTGTAAGCAAATGAAAACAGGGTTAAAGATGGCAGAATGTCAAACCAGTCAAAATAAGAAAGGTACACAAAATAAAAACATTTTTTGTGTGTCTTTGTTAGTTTGTTTGGTTCTGTTTGTAAAATGCTGGGTGTTTAGGCAAGATTTTATACTTGTTTTGTTTCTTGGTTTTTGGAGGAGGGGGTTGAGCTCATTATTCTACCACTAATAAAAGTTTAAATATGTAAATGCAAAAAAATGCAGAATCTAAGGGAAAGTGGATTACAAACGAATTAAGGAAAAGGGGTAAACACACAACTCCTGGAAGTCTTTCTGTTGGAGTACTTAGATGTTCCACTTAGGCAGAGCACTCAATCTGCCTTTGCTCATACCTACCAGAATATTCTCAGCTCCTAATTCTCCAAAGTTCATACTGGCAAGGCTGGGGCTGGAACTCTTCTCCTCCTTCCCTCCTTCCAGACTTGACTGAAAGCTTCTACCACTTAACCTTTCAGAGTACTTGAATCTTTGAATCTCTTGAATTTCACACTGGCACACTATTTCAGACAGGACCCACAAGGTATGACCAAATTTCCTCAATCAAATACAAATACACTTCCCTTAAAGTATCACTTCAGTTCATTCAATGGTTTCCAAAGACATCTAAATTGATTCAAGACTTTTCATACTTACTCTAAAGACTATGATTTATTCATTTTTATTTGAGCTTTGTTCACACCTAATTCATACTGCTGATTGAATGATTTTTGTCCCCTGACAAAGGCATGAGGGAACAATCTCTTGTCACTTGTAAGTGAGGTGTGGTAATTTTATTGGTTGACTCAATCAACCACCATCTTAACTCAGAGTAAATGCACACAGGAAGCATGCACAGAGAGGAGCATGAGTACATGGAGCATGTGTGACCAGGACATATGTGTGGAAGGGCAACTTTTGCCTTTCTCTGTCAGGGCAGAGCTGCTGATGCTTTCTAATGATGTCATCTTATTATTTCCACTGGTCTTCCTCCCTACTGGTTTCTTTGTCTCCTCTTAACACAGCATCTATGGATGCTGCTCAGTCTCACTCTATTTCTACCAGATGCTTTTCTGCTGGATGCTACTCAGATGGACCCTGCTGTGCTAGATGTGTGGTCTCTGCTGGATGCTTTTCTGCTGCTTCCAATTTCTGGCTCAGTTAACATCTCTGGCTACCTTTTTCTCAAGGGGAAAGTGAGCACTACTATGCTCTAGTAGTTGTAAGCCCACAGGCATTTTTATTGCCACCAGAATTTCAGAAATGTCAGAAATCCTTAAGAATCTTCCTTGTAGAGAGAAACCTTGACATTTTCCCCTCATGGAATGGGCTGTCATATTCTTCTCTGTCTTGGCTAGAGAACTCTTGTCTCCTGAGCAGGAGATTCTTAACCTCAGAAAATAAGCTCCCTGGGAAAAGGAACAAAGATGATTATTGTTATTTAGCCATTTTCAGTCATGTCTGACTTTTTGTGATCCTTTTTTGGGTTTTCTTGCCAAAGATACTGGAGTGGTTTACAATTTCCTTCTCCATCTCATTTTGGACTCAACTTCCTACTCACTGGGCTCAGAGTCTGTGTAGATTACCAATTCTAGTTCATGGTGAGCAATTTTAAATACCTGAAATCTTGACTTTAAGGCATATAAAGTGCTACTTGGAGTCTGGAAGAGCAGAGTTCAAATCCTGCTTCAAACAAGGATTAGCTGTGTGAGGCAAATCACTTAAACTCTATTTGAGTTTCCTTATCTATAAAATGGAGAAAATCATAGAAAGTTTATTATTAGAATCAAATGAAATAATATATCTAAGGCATTTTGCAAACTTTAATGTGCTATATGAATGCTATTATCATTAGTTTATTAGTAACAATTGCTAACCAGCTGTTCCAGGTTTCAAATGCTAAGTTTTTTGTAGTTCTCCCACATAGACAAGGAAAAGAGAAGGCACAGAGACATAGCTAATCTCATGCGCAAAGTCACCCTCCCTGTGTAACTACATTCTTGGCTTTATAACATAGTAAAGGAGATAAGACATCAATAGAAATAACTCCATTTCACAAAAAGATAGTATGAGTTAATGGAAGAGATACAAACAAGAACCTGTGAGAGTTCTTAGGAGGCTGGGATTATATCAGGCTTGGGAGATAAGGAAAGGCTTTGTGGGATATGTGGCCTTGGAGTCAAGCCCTGAAACTAGACAGCAAATTTCACCCAAATGAATACAGTTGGTGAGCATGACATTACATCAGTATTGAGATTATTATCTTTGACTCATGACTATAGTTTTATAACATGAATATAATCTAAAAGGGAAATTCTTGTTGATTTCAAGACTATATACACTATGTATTTGTTAATCAACCAATCAGAAACTCACTATATGTCAATCACCAAGCTAGATTCTAGAAATAGAAAGAAATTATTAAAAAAAAAAAACACCAGTTCCTTCCCTGAAGGAGCTCACATTCTAAAGGAAGCAGTCAAGATATACATAAAAAGGTACAGAAAAAGTATATACTGAGAATTGTTGTCCATTCTTTGTACTTGAAGAGGACTAGTGACATCATAAGGATGATATCTTGACTTGCTCATGAATTGAGGATATGAATGGGGCAAAGTTGGATCAAGTCATCAGCTCCCCTCTCTCCTCCAGAGTTATCAAGATCTAGTGGCAAGACTCCATATCAATTGTCTTTAAAGTATAAGGCACTAGTAGAGAAAGAAAATTCATCTGAAAAAAGATGATACTTGAGCTGACTCTGGAAGGGAGCCAGGGAGGAGGGAGAGAAAAGCAAAAAGATGTAGGTGGAGTAGGGAAGTGGTGGAAAGGAAAGGCAACATTAAACTTCTTTGTTCTTCTGAAAATTTCAAAGGAGATTCTATATCTGAAACATTTATGATGCAGTCTATATTATGAATAGTGATACATTCTTTAAAAATCTTATTCACTCCTAGGCCATTGGTACCAAATAGGTACCAAACTCTGAAGATATTGTAACTACTTCTGTAGGAGGGTGTTGGATAGTGCTCTTGGGAACAAAGTGGTATAAAGGATAAAAAGCTAGACTTGGTGTCAGGAAGAGCTCAAATCCTGCCTGAGACACTTAACTATCTGAGTTATCTCAGATAAGTCATTTAACTAAGCCTCCGTTTCCTTATTTGCAAAAGATGGAAACATAATAGCATCTCTTCCTAGGATGGTTGTCAGGATAAAACAAAATAGTTTTAGTAAAATACTTTATAAAACCTAAAACACTACACAAATGTTAATTATAGAACTAATACTCTTGAACATAAGCTCCCTTTCTTCTATATTTTTACTGAGAAGCAAAGAGAGCAATATTTACCCAAAGAAGATAATAAAGAAGGATCATGTTTCCCAAGATAGCAGTCCAAATGCATGAGAGATATTTTTAATACCAACATTTATATAATGCTTCCTATGTTCTAGACACTGTGCTAAGCTCTTTACAAATATTAATTCATTTGATCCTAGCAACAACTCTTCCTTACAGGTACTATTATAATCCCTAATGCACAGATTAGGAAACTGAGGCAGAAAGAGAGAGAGAAATTTGCCTGAAATCTAACTAAGTCAAGTCTTTTTGACTTTAAGCCCAGTACTTTATTCACTTCACTATCTAGCTACCTAGTAGGGAAAAGACCAGATTGGGTTTTAATTCTCTCCTTAAGTTGTTGTACTTTGGGTCAAATTGCCCAATCTTTGTGGACAGAATTATGATGAAAAAAAGTCTTAGAATTGAGAAGATCTGGATTCAAATTTATCTGACTGGAATTTCAGAGGATTTTTCAAAGAATTCAAAAAGCCATATTGAAGTTATAGGTTCCTTACCTGTATGTTTAAAGAAGAGATCCTTAAACAATTTGTATTATGGACCTCATTTTTATTCTGATGATCCTTGTAGAGCCTGAATTAATGTTTTTAAATGCATACAAATATATAGTAATTCAAAGAAAAGCAATCATATTGACCTCTTGGGCTAAAAAGGAGATGTGGTTTAGATAGAGACACTCCAGACATAGGAGTAAAGAAGAGTGGGGGCAGATATGATACCAGCAACGTAGTGATAGGAGGGCTGCATCCATTACCTAAACATGGGCAAAAGGCAGTATTGGGACAATAAACAAGATAGAGGCGGCATGTAGCCAATGACTCTGGCACTGCAATCTGCAAGCCAAGACAGATGAAATAAGTTATAGATGATACTATGAGATGCTGCTTGAGGGTCTTTCCATATCTCTCTACCAAACTCTCACCACTTTGATGAATAAGATTCTTTTGATATTAGTTATTCCAACGTTCTTAAACTGTGAGTTATGACCCCATAAAGGATCAAATAACTGAATATGGGGGTCAGGAAATTATGATTTATTACCCAGAAAATGTTTTATTTGTATATCTGTTTTATGGATCTATTTACCTGAGACTGAGTAAAAATTTCTTGGGCAAAAAGAGATTGGGATTAGGAAAAGTTTAAGAAGTCCTGATGTAACTCTATGCTTCAGGATAGTTAAGGAATTTTCAAGTGGACTAGATGTTTTTAAAGGGTGAGGTCTCATTCAAACGTGGCTGATTGATTTCCTGCCTCTTATATCCCAGATGGTGGAGGTGTTGATCAGCAAGGATGCTTGAGAAATGGAAGTATATGTATTTTAGTATGGAACAAGGAGAAAAGCTGATATTTTCCTGGATTTCCTAGTCCTAATGTTGGGATTATGTTACTACATCAGAGTACTGGGAATAGGCTTTTTTACCTCTATGAATTCCAGATTTCTCATCTGTAAGATGGAGAAAATCTTTCAGCAAGCATGTAGTAAGCACTTACTGTATATAAGAAATTGTTTTAGACATTGGGAAAACAAATATGAAAGTGAAACATTCCTTCCCCTCTTGGAGCTACATTTACACGTAACATCCATTTACTGATCTATGGAATGTAAATGTGAGGCAACTTTTTGGAGGTAGGGGGTGGGAAGAACTCTGCAAGGAATCCTGAAATCCATGTAATCCAACTCCTTTATTTAGGCAGTTAAGTGACTTTCCTAAGGTCACACAGATAATAAGTGTCAACGGTAGAATTTGAATCTATAACTAGCATTCTTTCCACAGTACCACATGATGGCAGCCTCCTGTAAGAGCTGGTATTCAACTGATGAATGTTTCCTCCACATCCACCTCAGGAGATTATTGTAAGAAGTGCTTAAAATACAATAGAAATGATGAGTTTTTATCATTATTATTACCTGGAGAATAGTTTTCTAGTCTACAGAATAGGCAAACATTTCCTCTCCTAATTATCCCTCTGGGCTGGAAGGAGAAAAAAAATGAGATAACATATGAAATAACCTTGAATTTTTAAAATGCTGGACCAATGCAAGATAGAATAACTACAATTGAGTTTGAGTATGGCATAGTCAGATCCAGTTTAACTAAAATCATATCCACATTACAGATTTCCGTGTATGTGTATGTGTATGTGAAAGAGAGATATAGAGAGACAGAGACAGAGATAGAGAGGGGAAATGGAGGGAAGAAGAAAGAGAAGGAGAGAAGAAGAGAAGAAGAGAGAGACAAAGAGACACACACACAGACAGATACACAGAGAGTACAGAGACTGGCAGACAGACAGACAGACAGAGAAGGAGAGAGGGAGGAGAGAAGAAACAGTGAGGGAGGTAAGGGCAGGGGCAGGGGAATGAAGGAAAAGGAGAGGAAAAGGGAGAGAGAGAAAAAGAGGAAGGGAAAGGGAGAAAGACAGTTATAGAGACAGACAGAGGGAGACAGGACAGAGATAGACACACAGACATAGAGAAAACACAGAGAAACACAAAGAGAAGAAACAGAGAAAGAAGAGACAACATGAGAGAAGGGTAAGAGAGAGAGAAACAGAAACAGAAACCCAGAGAGACAGAGGGAGAAAGAGAGACAGAAAGTCAGAGAGACAGACAGACAGACAAATCCATCTGAATCTTATTATAGCAATGATATAGGAATAGGATCTGAGGATAAGATAGTCGAGAGATTAAAATTCACATTCAATGAAAAGTTGTTATCTTAGGTCTGTAAAGAGAATGAAAATATAAAGATTTTTTAGTATATTTGGTTTGGATCCTCTGTTTTCTTAAATAACAGAGCTGATGATAGAGAGAGAAAGAGGAAACATAATGAATGGAAGAAGGGACAAAAGCTGAAGAGTCTCTCAGAACCACCCTGACCCAAAGTGTTATAACTCATGTTAATTAATGTGTGTTGAATGAATGGATGTTAATAATTCAAGTTTTCATGTGAAAGCATGAATTTGATGGAGAAAGATTTCTGACAAAGGCATTTCAACTATAAAACTACTGCTAATTTTAATTTCCTACATCATCGGGATTGAGTGACCCAAAGCTACTGCCTAAAGCAGAGGCTCAATTTCCCTGAGAGATCAAGGAAAGGAGAGGATTCATCATCGAGGGCTGGTAGTAGAAGGGAAACTAATAGTTGCACATTATAGTTAGGTTTTATAAAGAGCTTAAAGGTTTACTCTGTGTGTGTGTGTGTGTGTGTGTGTGTGTGTGTGTGTATCACTCCCATTTGATCTTCATAATAATGGTTTGAAGTTCAGGTCGTATTACTATATCCATTTTGCAGATGAGAAAACTGAGGCTGATATAGGTTAAGTGACTTGCCCAGTGTCACACAACCAGTAAATATTTGAAGTCAAATTTGAACTCAAATCTTTCTGATTCCAAATCTAGTGCTCTATCCATTGCATCCCTGGGGAAGGGAAGAGAAGGAGCTTCTTTAAAGACAGAATTATGGTCTGGAGAACAGGGTGGAGGTCAGAGAATATTAAAATGGTCATTGGCTCTTTTGGTCACTTCTTTTGGGATTCTGAGCTCTTTAAGACTTTAAGCTTAACTTATTTCTCAGAAGAAGACCAAGCTGTTTTCCTTGGCATGGAAACTGCTGATTTGCCAAGCTGGATTTTTCTCATTAGCATCTGCTTTGATTGCTCTCCGTTAACTTGAATGTGCTTGGGTAATGAATAAAAGGGAGCTGAGTTGAGTTCTGTGCTGAGAACCTAAGAGAGAAATGAGACTCATCGTAAGTTTTGCTAAGTACCTCCTGACCCATGATGTTGTGCTAGCACATCACATTATGACAATCAATTTGTTTATCAAACTAATGTGATAAAAGATGTGTATTGCCCTGTATATGCAAGGCACTGAGCTAGGCTCTATAAGGAATATAAAGATGACCAAGATATAGCCCCTGCCCTCACATATCTTTTATTCTAAATCAGACACATTAGTTCAGAGAGGTATAAAGGGATTCAAAGAAATATCTTGTCCTAGGACCCCTCTTTATGTGTCTTAACTCCTCAGCTTCCTCCCAGAATACTGGTACTGTTGAGACAATAACCTATTTAAATTCACTACTCATATACCTCGGTCAATGCTTCCTCACTGCAAATTCAAAGCAATGAAATTTAATAAAACAATAATAGCCAATGACATGAAATTAAATGAGGTATTAATCTTTTCAGAAATCCATTCCCAAATGATTGCCATCAATACTAGGACAGAGCCTCGGGGGACATTCACAGTTAGGGGACAGAATATGGTTTATGATCTAGCAAAGCAGACTTAGAGTAGGTCAGACAGGTAGGGGAATCAAGAGAAACAATAGAGAAAAGATATCCATGAGAAGAATGTGGCTAAGAGAAATCAAGAAGGATGAGTTTGAGAAAAGAGCACCAACATGGAAATAAAGAGATCACTTTTGAAGAGACTAGTTTCAGCTGAGCAAAGTCTGAATCCAAACTATGAGGGAATGAGAAATGAGTGAAAGGAGAATAAGTGGAGGGAGCAAATAAAGACAGCTTTCTGGTTGTTAAAAGGAGAACTTTAGAAGAATAGCTTGAAGGAACAGGAGAGACATATGAAAGTTTTTAAGGATGGAGAGAACTGATTAGGAAAGGAAACTAGTAGATAGGGAGAGACTGAAGCAATTGCAGCATGTGGAGTAGAAAGAAAGACACAGAGAAGGAAGGAGAGAAAGGAAAGGAGAATGATTTCATGGGGAACAGTTTGCCAGGGGAATAGAAGAAGAATAATTGAAGAGGCAGGTACAAGGGATGGCCTTTTCATCAGAGACATATTTTTACATTCTTGTTTTTCTTTCTTTCCATTAAAAAAGGAAGAGTAAACGCAGCCATACATTTCCTCTCATGCTATTATTTGTAAAACCCTGTTGTCTTCTCTGGATGCATTTTAGACAGGACCTATTAGTTGTTGGCTTATATGTTCTCTCCCTACCCCCCAACCATACCTCCCACACTGGTAATTAGACAGGCCCTTTAGGAGGCTTTTTATCTTGGGCAGGGGAAATGCGGAATATGCCAGGGGAGAGGAGTGATGGGGCTATGACAGAAAAACTGCATTGTGCATGCTGAGAACTAGACATATTGTTTGGCGTTTGAACGTCACTCTGCAATATTGATTGAGTGCCTACTGTTCAAGGCCTTCCAGGAAGCCTTCCATTCTAACCTCACCCAGATCAGATCAATCTATATGTCTAGACTCCATTGGATCATAGGATTGTAGAACCTTAAAGAGTCTTATGCAGGATGAACCCTTCTATGAGGCTTAAATGGACTTAGTACTCATTTATATGAATGAATGCATGGAATGAAGAAATGATTGAGTGACCTTTCCCAGGCAAAATTTCATCATGATTAGAGGGCTATATGTGGAGTCAGTAAGCTCTGAATTCAAATCATGCTTTCCACAAGTTTCCTGATCACAATAAAATGGGGTTAACAATATCTACTTCACAAGATTGTTAAGAGGCAAATGAAAGTTATATAGAATGTTTTGTAAATCTTAAAGTAGTATCTAAATCTCAATGGTTATTATTTTATTATCAAAAATGGCAACTGAACCTTCCACAGGACTGCGTATTATTTGAACTGTCTTTCAGCATTGGGAATTGATTACAGTAAGCCAACTACACTTTCATATATAGTTCTATTTTTGACTGATGATATATCTTCACAATTTTATACCTTTGTCCTGCCAATAGCTACTAATAGTGTGAGGAGGGCATTTCATAAACGAATCTCATAAGAATTAGAAGTAAAGGAAAACTATATTATCTCATTTTTAAAAGAGGACGTATGATTTTATTCCTTGTAGTTTTAGGATATTTCAGGAAACCTAGATGATGAAGCTGAAGACACATCTCATAGATTTTAATGTTCTTTATCTTCATTCCAATTCAATGAACATTCATTAGGCAATTACTGGATACACAGTGCTATATTTGAAATTGAAAAAGATGCAAAGTTTACAAAAGATAGGATCATTGTCCTTATAGAGATTTTAGTCTAGTGTGATAATAAATCTACATAGTTATAATCATGATGTTATATAAAAAGTACTAAGTTGCATGAATAGCAGCATGGTGCAATGGATAGAGTGTCTGCCTCTGAATCAGAACCTTTTTAGATTCAAATCCTGCTTCTGGCGCATTAGCTGTTTAGCCATTGGCAAATAATTTGATTTTGCAGAGCCCCAAACAACTCTCAAAGGCTATAAATTATAGGTGAGTTGCTGATATGCATTTTAAGAGTTTCTGCACTAGAAGGGAAAGGAATAAACATTTATAGAGCATCTACTATGATATTAAGTCCTTTACAAATATTGTCTTATTGATTTTCATCATAAATCTGAGAGAAAGGAGTCATTATTATACCCATTTTACAGATGAGATAACTGAAACAGGTAACTGTCCAGAGTGACATAGCTAATAAGAATCTGAGGCTATAGTTGAACTCAGGTCCAGTATTTTATCCACTGCACTTCCTAGCTGCAACTGAGAGATGACAATCACAGTTCTGAACAACAACAACAAGAAATTCCCAAACTCAACCAAAATACAAACTGCTTATACAGAAATTCATATATCGTTCCATTTCAAAATTGCACTATGTACATATATTTCCTGTGTGACTTGTGCTTCATAGAGGTCTGTATACCTTATGTAACTGATCCTTTTGGGCTACAAACCCCATCTCATGTGACTATAGTATTCACATGTTGTTTTGGAGAAAAAAGCACAAAATCATTTACTACCATTGACGATTCAGTATAAATTATGTTGGTTTGGCGAGATTATTCTGACTTCCTTTATATGCCTCATGAAAACTAGGCACTTTTTTCTCTATAACTTAGTTTTCTCCCTATGGTCAGACATCCTTGCAATCTTTTAGCGCCAAGGGAACATCCTGACTATTTTGTTGATGCTGAAGGGCTTTTGAGAAAATTAATCTGCAGATGTGCCACATCTGGGACCTGTCTGGTGCCTAGCTGCTGCCCCCTTTCACCAAGTTGGCCAGATAGCAGGTTTTCTCCCTCTGCTGCCCCATTCTGCTGATAATCACTATCATCCGAGCCCTGCCAAAAGCAGTAATCAGGCAGCCACTTTATTGACCATGTAAAAAAGAACCTGAGGGTGCAGAGAA
Source organism: Antechinus flavipes (assembly GCF_016432865.1). NCBI lineage: Eukaryota > Metazoa > Chordata > Mammalia > Dasyuromorphia > Dasyuridae > Antechinus > Antechinus flavipes. Next base: position 376,281,240 of record NC_067401.1, read on the forward strand.
GAGATGGGTTTTTGTTTTTTACACCAGTGTTGTTATTTCCAGTAATTGTCTGCAGTGTCCTTGTCCTTGAATGGTTCTTGAATGCAAATAGCTTTCTCTAGGAGCTAGATCCCTGGTCGTCTTGAGGGGCAAAGATGTTGCATTGGGACCTTAAAAAGTCTGTTACCTTGCAACATCACTGGCAATGTAGAAGATGGTTCTGGAGGGTCAAAAAGATCACTCTGTAGGATGTCAACAGACCACATGCAGTTTGTGGAGAGCTGGAGTTGTTTCGCAGGGAAACGGCCTCATTTCTTTGTGATTAAATGGGTTGAGTTTTTGATTCCAAGATGAAAGAGAAAAGCAACTATTTCCAGTATATTTGTCCTTGTAACATGCAGGTGATTGATTTTTCTGCTATCGCATTCCATTGACCTCACCCCACAAATCCTTGATTATCAGTGGAATAATTAGGTTAGTATACAATCAGTTAGTATACAATAACCTCTTTTTTTCTCACCCTGTCCACTCATCCTCACTCAGGTGATAGTCATTTATTTACTATAATTGAGGATTTAGAAGCAAAAGGAACCTTAATAATTTGTCCCATCACCTTGTTTTATAAAGAAACTGAAGTCAAGGAGAAAAGTGATTTGTCGCTTACTTGAAGGGATATTTAAGAGGTGAGATGACTGACAAGCAGAAATGCTTCCCTGAAAGGGTAGAGCTAAGGGATGTGAAAGAGGGAGAGTATGCAGGTGAAGGATTCAACAAACTCAGTGACACTGAGGCACAAGTGGGCTGGTTGTATATGGGTAAGTTGGAATAGTGGGAACTAACTAGAACCTAAGTCAGCTAGGTGGCATCCATAGGGCATAGAGTGCCAGGCAGCCATCATGAAGACTCATCTTCCTGAGTTCAAATCTGGCCTTAGGTACTTACTAGTTGTGCAACTCTGAGCACATCACTTAAATCTGTTTGCTTCAGTTTCCTTATCTGTAATATAAAATGGAGGAGATAATGGTAAATCACTCCAGTTTCTTTGCCAAGAAAACTCCAACTAGGGTAACAAAAAGTGAGATGTGACTGAAATGACAGAACAGCAGCGACAAGAAGAATCTAGATTCAGACCAATTCTAAACATGCAGACTATGGCACTAGCATCTTTCCAGTCATTTAAGTGCTCAGCCTCAGCGTCATTCTCAATTCTTTATTCCTGATCATTTTCTTTCTCTCCAAAACTGCCAGTCCTACTTCTAGACTTCATTTCATAAACTATTGAAACTAAAAAAGGCATCAGAGGCCATTCAAATAACAGAGATTCTCTATCTCTCTATTTTCTTCAAGGTTTAGCTCAAGTATAATCTTCTATTTGAATTTTCTACTCATGTCTTCAACTATTAGTTCTTTTCCATCAAAAACCACTTTGTATATAGTTCCTTGTGTATACCATTTTGTATTTATCTATGCATGTCCATGATGTCTCCTCTGCTTAGAACATAAACTACTTATGACTAGAGACTGTTTTCACTTTTGCCTCCATATGTCCAGCACCTAGTGTATTGCATATAATAGGCACTTTACAAAGATTTTGTTGATTGACCAATTGGAACAAATAGAGTATTTCTCTGGATTCATCTGCTCCCTAGTCTTTTGCCCATCTTCTGGGCTCAGGGCTCAGACATTCTCATTCTGCCTTTATTATGTGTCTATCTAAAACTCACCTATAGGCATCTATAATAGGAGCTTTGATTTTATCACTTGATAAGTCTGTCAAGAGGAGAATCAGAAATAAAATGAAATATAGAGGGACAGATATTTGCTTCTGAGGTTTTTTCCTTTAAAAAATAGTATAACATCTGGTGAAAAGAGCATAGGATTTAAAAACAGGTCAGAGCTGGGTTCAAATATCCCGCACTTACCACATTCTGTACCCCAACAAATTATTTAAATTCTCTAATCCTCAATTTCCTATATGTAAAATGGACAGAATACTGTAGTACCTGTATCATAGGACCATTGTGAAGAAATTGTTTTGTAACACTAAAGTGGAATATAAAAATAAGTTGTTACCATTGTTATGAACACGTTAGTAATTTAGTGACATCAGCCAAGTCATTAAATCTTTCTAAGACTTACCTTCTTCATCTTTAAATGGAAAAGTTGAACTAGATTATCTCTATTACTTTGACAATCTCTAAAGATTTTTTTAATACCCTTAATAGTTTGTGAAATGAAAGACAGGAGCAAGTCTAGTAATTTGGAAGAAGGAAGTACATTCTCTGGATACCACATAACATGGAAGAGGATTAGAAATGGTTATCACTGCTGTTCTGTCATTTCAGTCACTTCTCACTTTTTATTACCTTAGATGGAGTTTTCTTGGCAAAGAAAACTGGAGTGGTTTACCATCACCTCTTCTATTTTCTTTTACAGATAAGGAAACTGAAACAAAGGGGTTTAAGTGACTTGCTCAGAGTTACACAGCTAGTAAAGTGCTTAAGTAAGGGCCATAAAGGAGAAGAGAAGGAGGAAATTGTGTAGGTTTAGCCAAAGAAAGGGAGAAGGGGGGAAGGGATCCATGATTTTCAGGGTAGCAGTTCAGTATAGTAGATAGACTGTTAGACTTGGAGACAGGAAGACCTGAATTCAAATTCTGCCACTGTCACAGCCAAGTCACTAAATGTCTTTGGGCCTCAGTTTCCTCATGTGTAATGTGAGAAGTTTAAACTGAATGGTCTCTAAGGTTCCTTCTAGTTCTAAATTTGTAGCTCAATGGAAAATCACTGATGATAAAAGTGCAAAGAAAATAAAATACAGCAAGAATTTTATCTCTAATTTGTATAGATCTGTTATTTCTGTTGTCTAAGCACTTTAAAGAAATACATTTTTCTTGTTCTATTTTTTTAAACTGTGGCTCTCACTTCCCAAAAGAACCCTGTTGTGTAATGTAGAAGAGCAGTCAGCAAAATAAATCAATACATTGGCCACGCCTGCCAATGTCTGCCTCTCTCCCTTGCTATAGTCAACTCTCTGTGGGCCAAGAAGCCAAAAGTGTTTCATCAGTGATCTTCTGAGATCATCATTGGGCTGTATTGATCTGAGTACGTATTCTGTTGCTATTTTTCTTACTTTTCAATCATTCAGACAATAAACATGTACTAAACACCTCCTATATACCATGTTCTGTGCAAGATCATTGTGTAATTGTTCTCCTGGTTCTATTTTATGTTTTGGGTTTTTTCTTTTTCCATTGGCTATGAAATTATTCTCTAGGTTCTATTTTCCAAATGCTTTCCGCATGCCATCTTATTAATTATACTCACAATCATGTGAAATATGCAGAGATACTGCTGATATTGTAATCATTTTTCAATCAGGGAAATCAAGGCACAAAGTGAATTACTTAAGGTCTCAGAGAGGGAGTCTGAGGCTAAGGAAAGCTTAGCTCTTGACCCTTAGTCTTGTCCTGATCTCTCAGATAAGTGTTGCTTAGTTAGCTGGAAAACACACACTCCAGGGAAGTTCATTTTCTTAGTCTAGACAAAGACCTCCATCAGCCTTGCTGGGTGAAAGCTCAGTCCCTATGGGAGCAAGACTTGAGAGCCTTGCAATTCTTCTCTGTCATTCTGTCAGCTCCCCAGGCATTTAAGTGAGTTTGCAAGCCACAGGATAATTCCCATCTAGGATTCAGAAGTCATTTTACTTTCCTTTTTCCTACCAGGGCCTATAATGTCTATTCCATTACCCTTGAAGGGATGACAAACCATTATGGGACTTCACCTAATGTGGATAAGTTCTTTCTTGCTTAGATACTCCTCAGTCAGCTCCCTCAACATTTCTGGAAGGCCTAAGCCTAGTATATATGGAAAACATTAATGCATTGCATGAACAGAGAGAAAATTTGGCTCTGTTTGTCTTTAGGCAGAGTGACAAAACTCCCCTCTTGTAGGCTCCTGTTGCTTCCTCCTTCCTTGGGCAAATTACAAACAGGATTGCTACCCTTGGTTAGTATTTCTGTGCCCTCTGGGGTGCCCTCAACTGTTTTCAGAATTGCAGGCTCTAGCTGGAGGAGAAAACAGAGAATATTAATGGCTTAGCTTTGAAAGAAAAAAGTTAAAGTATGACACTGACTGATATAAGATTAGACTTGGAATGTAACTTTCCATCCCCTTCACTGATTATGGAGGAAGCCAAAGGCACCAAAGTATAAGTGACTTGAGTGAGATCACAAAACTAGTTAGTAGCCCAGCTGGATCTTGAGCTCAAATCTTTTTTTTTTTTTTGCATTAAAATTCAAAATTCTTCCTGGTATCACATTATTTCTGCTTCATCATTAGAATTATAAAAGACTAGTTGTCATAAGCCCCAGCTTCTTAAATTGTGGGTCATGACCAAACATGGGGTCTCATAATTGAATGTGGGGGTTTCAAAATTATGATTTACTATCAGTGAATGTTTGATTTTTTTTCATACCTATTTCATATACCTATATACTTAGGAGTTACCTAAACTTTTATTGGATGAAAATGGGTCACAAGTGGAAAAAGTTTAAAAAGATCTGGTATAAGCCACTGAAGGAAGACTTGCAATCTTGATCTTCTGGATTCTCCAGAAACACATAGAGTATCTTCTGCCTTTGATGGTTTGGTCATTGACTTGCCTGAAGACCTGACGTTGTACTAGAGGAACTTTTTCAGCCTCTTTAAGTTCTAATGTTCTAGTACTCCAGGTAGAGGAGTATCCCTTTGTGATCATCAGATTCTTCATTCTGGATGGTAAACTGCTGCATCGAAGCTAGAGAGGGGACCAGAATAAAACTAAAAAAAAATTGTCTCTGATCTACTAGTCATGGAGATTGTTACTGGAAATGAGGAGGAGAAACTAAACATTGTAATGGCCAGGAAGTCAAAGGCTCCTCCTCCTATTGAGAAGTTTCAGTGCCATTTCTTCTCCCCCTGACCACAGCTTCATTTCCTCACCCTCAGCCTTGCCCTTCTGGCACTTCCTACCCAAGAGCAGGAGAAGCCGCCCTGGCCCCTTCCTGCCTGTGTGGTATCTGCCCCTGAGACATTGTCTCAGGTGGCATCAAAGTATACTTCCATCCATGCTTGATCCAGGGAGTTCTGTTTACAATGTCTGCTTCCAGACTCAGGGCCTTTCACCTTGAAGGCATTGTTTCTTTAAACTGATAGTGATAATATCCAGGATTGTAACTAAGGATGCTTATCCTCTTTCAAAATAATCAGTCAGAGGGCAGACAGCACTGGGCACCAATTCTCCCTTCCCTGACACCTTCCTCTACCACAGTCATGGAACAGCACAATCTCTCAAAGGTTAAATCACCCTCATATTAGAACACTAGGGATTTCTCCTTCATCTAACCCCCAAGGACGTTTATAGTACTTGTACATACTTCATTCAGACATCATAGGCATCCATGTTGTTAAAAAATATCAGCAGAATACTTTGCCCATTGCCCATTTTTAATAAATGTTTGATTATTGAATCTGTGAATGAATTTGAACTCATGAAGACCAGAAGCTAGACTCATATACATACCAAATATGGAGTCTGCTTATCTTTGCCAGTTTCTTCATCTGTAAAATGGGAATAAAATTGCATTTATCTCCCAGGATTGTTGAGACTATCATTTGATACAATATCTGTAAAGTACTTTGCAAAAGTGCTACATAAATGTTAGCTTTAAAAAATTAGCTACAGCTAATGAGACCACATCATGGTTTGATGCAAAAATGGGTTATTTAGCTTCTAACTTACTTAGTACCTAAATCAATCATTGGGTATTTATTGAATAATCTACTTGTATTCAGCACAGTGCTAGGCACTGGAGGGGATGAGTATAAGAGTGATCTCTCCTCTTTGGGAGCTTGCCTTGTTGTAGTTTGTAAGATAAAATTAAGTATACAGACAAAATTGAGCAAAATAAATTATATTTTCTTCTTAGTCATATTGTGAAAGAAAAATCAGAACAAAAGGGAAAAACCATGAGAAACAAAAAAAGCAAACAAAGAACAAAAGAAAAGGAGAGGTGAAAATAGTATGCTTTATTCCATCTTCAGTCTGCATATTAGAATGTAGATGGCATTTTCTGTCCCAAGTCTATTGAATTGCCTTGGATTACTTTATTGCTAAGAAGAGCTAACTCTATCAAAGTTTATCATTATATAATCTTACAGTTATTGTGTACAATGCTCTATTCGTTCTACTCATTTTACTCAGCATCAGTTCTACAAGTCTTTACAGGCTTTTCTGAAATCAGCCTGCTCATTATTTCTTAGAGAAAAATAATATTCTGTTACATTCATATATCATAATTTTCTCATTCATTCCCCAATCGATGAATATCTACTCATTTTCCAATTCTTTGCTACCACAAAAAGAGCTACTACAAACATTTTGCACATGTGTTTCCCCTATTTTATAATCTCTTGGAATACAAAGAGTGTTTCAAAGGGTATGCAGTTTTATCGTCCTTTGGGTATAGTTCCAAATTGCTCCAGAATGGCTGGGTCAATTCACAACTTCATTCGTGTTTCACCTCTGATTTCACTGGGAATACTTCTAACTTATTCCCTTTGCATATAATGCTTGCTAATAATTTTAGATAGATGCTACTTATCATTTTAAGGAAAGCTCCATTTATTCCTATGGTCCCTAAGAATAATAGATTACAAATACAATTATGATTAATTCTATTAGAATGTAAACTCCTTAAGAACTGTTTCTTTTTGCTTGTATTCCTATTCCTCATGCGTGGCACTCAGTAAGTTCTACATAAATTCCCCTTGTGCTCTTTAAACCCTATTTCCCTTATTCCTTATCTATCTTATAATTCAGTATCCTGTTATATGGTGCAAACAGTGTTTGAGGCATTATAAGAAGGAAATCAGGAGGACTGAATAGATTTTTTCTCCTTAATGTCTTCTTCTTATCTAATAGAAGTTGTACTTTGAATTCTTCCATTTTGTTTCAGTATCATGAATAATTCCTTCTGGCATATTGATAACTTCCATAACGTATTCTTTCAAAATTTCTTTTGTCTTCCTTGGCATAACTTTTCTGCATTCTTAACCAATCATATTCTCGATGTCCTCTGTGTTTAACCCACCAGAAGATTGGATCTTAACTGTTTTTTCTACCCCTTAATCCTTTAAAGAAACATGCATAATTCCCGGAACATCAATATCAAATGTGACTACACCCATATCCTGAGATAAACAAAAGCTTAGAGGTGAGAATGGCAGACCCAATGATGAGACTGACCAGAGTGGAGAAGTTATGTATTGGAGAATAATGAGAAATTGCCTCTAGATAGAGGCAACATAAAATAATGAATAGAACTCTGTAGTTAGAATCCAAAATTTAGAAGTTCAAATCCTGCTTCATGTATTTATTAACTGTGTTTCCAAATCTGTAAAATGAAGAAGAATTAAATTCAATGGTTGTTAAAATACTTTACAGTTCTAAAACTGTGACCAAGTTGAGGAAAGAATCTTCAAATAGGAAAAATAAAAAAGATTTGATAAAATAGTTTCCAGTCCACAGAAAACATCTCAGACTTAAATGCACCATCTCATCTGACAGGAATTCTTTTGTTCCTAAATGGAGATTAATTAAGAATGCCACTGGCTCTATGAAACCCATCCCTACAAATAAAAAATAGCCCAAAGCATTTATACTATTGTTGGGAAGTTTTTTCACATAGAATGGCTTAAAAAGGGATTTTTGTTCTTTTTTTATTTATTAAATTTTATTCTGGAGAAATTCTGGAAAAACATTAATATGTGAATATCAGTTAATTTCATCCAAATGAATATTCTGGCTTGACTCTTCCTGTGCTTTGAGAAGACTGATAATTTTTATAATCTAAAGAGATATCCTAAATAGCAATGATGTTATTTGCTTCTGTGATTATTTGGTCATTGTGATTTCTGACTCAAAAGTGTTAGTACTGATCTGGGGTGTATATTTCATAGGAGTATGAGGAGTACTCTATATGAGACAAAAGAGCCTTCCTGAGATAACAGTCAAAGGAAAAGGCCATGTCCAGCATTTCTCAAAAAGAAGCAGCCCTTAAACATCAGCTTTAGCATCCTTTGTATTCTCTCCTATAGTATGAATCATGTTCTCCAGTACCCCAAAGATCTAAGGATTTAGTGGAATTCAAGTTCAACATAAATCAATACTTGATTTAAGGAGAGACAATCCATCCATCAGCCATATTTAAAGGACACTAAATGTGGAGTGGAAATTCAACAGGTGAAGAAGAGTAGGACATTTCAGGAAAAGAGAATAGCATCAAGGCAGAAAAACAGTGTATTCGGCAGAGTATGCATGGGATGAGCCAAGCAGATAGACCAATCACTTCATTTACAGACAAGGAAGCTAAGTTCCAGAGATATCACTTGCTCAAAGTCATATATATAATAATTGAATTAGTGACAAAGCCAGGGTTTGAAAGCAGTGAATCCAAAGCCAGTAATATTTCCACTATGCCATGTTGCTTCCAGTTTGATTGGAGTATAGAATCCATGAAGAAAAGTAATGTGAGAAAACTCTAGAAAGGTAGGGTGGCAACAGATTGAATGTCTAGCAAAGGAATTTAAATTTTATTTTGCCTGAAGTAGGAATAACTTGTCAAAAAACATTTAGGAATCTACTGGAGATCCGTGTACAGAAGACTGACATGTTTAAATCTTCTGCATATGCACATAGAATAAACATAGCTCATAAATTGTTACCATACTTCAGTACCATGATCTTAGATTTATGCCAACTCTGAAAAATCTACAGAATATAAAAAGAGATGCAAGTATTTTACCTTCACCCAAAGTTCACTAATTTTACATTATCTCTTTCTTAGGAATGAATCCCCAATGCATCCATATAAGTTTCTCTATAAGGAGAGGGAATAGCTTTCTTATGGGAAATTCTTATGAAATAATTTTTATTATGTATTAATAGCATAATAACAACATTCAACAAGTGTCCAGGATAAATAATTTAGTTTGTGGGCACAAAGATATAGAAGAAATCATTTAACCACAACAATTGCTATAACAATGGTAGTTATTATTATTAAAAAGTAGAGGCTCTGGTGGGCATTTAGAAAAGTCAAGGGACAACAGGTAGATAAACAGATTGCTTCACTGCTACTGTTGCAATGTTGAAAGAAATGGAGGATGGCCTCCAGCATGTTGAATGGTCTTCTTGTTGTGCATTTTTTGGAAGAACATGGGCAAGAGTTGAACAGGTTGAGTAAGAATGGATGAGTTCAAAACACTTGAATACGCTCAGAGATCTCAGAGGTATTAGAGGTCACTGAATCTAATCTCCTCATTTTGCAGATGAAGAATCTAAGGCAGGGGTCCTCAAATTATGGTCTGCGTGACAAATGCAGCAGCTGAGAATGTTTATCCCCCTCACCCAGGGCTATGAAGTTTTTTATTTAAAGGCCCACAAAACAAAGTTTTTGTTTTTACTATACAGTCTGAGGAACAATGAAGTGGCCCCCTATTTAAAAAGCTTGAGGACCCCTGAAAGGCATTGTTAAGAGCACTGAAATGACTTGTCACTTCAGCATCATATAGTTAGTGAGTGTCTCACATGGGAATAAAAACAGGTCTTCCCAGCTCTATGTAGAGTGCTATATCTATTCCTGCTTTGCGCTGCTTTTAGATCTAGGGCTGGAAAGGACCTCAGATGCCCTTTTACAGAAAAAGAAATTTAGACTAAGGCAAGTTAAAATGACTTCTTGAGGTCACATAAAAAGTGAGCATCAGAAGTGAGATTTTAACTGAGGTCCTTTGACTGAAGAACAGGGCGTCTTAAGCTGAGATCTTTGAACTTATTTTGTTGCATATTTTAATGAATATATCCAAAATAAATTTCTTTGTAATCCTAGGTATTGTGTTTATGAATTTAAAAATTATTCTGAGAGTCAATCCTTGGGTTTTATCAGACTGCCAAACAGATTTGTCTCACACACACACACACACACACACACACACACGTATGTGTGCAATTGATCTAGGTACATATTTGAGAAATACTGTTGTTGTCCTCTTTAAATCAAACGATGAAGAAAATTCATATGACAGATTCAAACCCTGAGAATTAAATAAATTGTACTTGATCTAGAGGATATTACAGATAGAATTACTTCCCAAAATCTCCTGGACATAATTTTGAGCCATAAAGATTTAAGGACACTTAGCTATAGGTGCAGTGGATAGAGCTTGAAGTTCTGAAGACCTGAGTTCAAATTTGTCCTCAGACATTTATTGTCTGAGTGACCTTAGGCAAGTCCCTTAACACTGTTTGTCTTAGTTTCCTCATCTGAAAAGTGAGCTGAAGAAGGAAATGGCAAACCACTCTGATATCTTTGTTTAAAAAAAAATCCAAATGGAGTCACAAGAGATTGAACATAACTGAAAACAACTAAATAACAATAACCCACTGTATGGATCAATATGAACCTACATTTGCCTCAGTTTTCTCATCATAAAATAGGGATAATTATAGCATTTGCCTCCCTGGGTTGTTTTGAGAATAAAATGAGGATAGATGAGGATAAAATTTTAATAAATCACTTTGTAAACCTTAAAGTATAAATGCTTGTTATTTTTATTATCATCTCTATTGTTCCATTCTAAGCAAACTGGAGTTTCAAAGATGCTTTTGTTGAGCCTACTGAAGATGAACATGCATCTCAATAATCTTAATTATTTACAAAAATAGTAATTTTATCTACTTGTGCAAGATTCCACAAAGTACTAATAGTTAGATAGTGTCTTGACCCAGGATTTTTTCTATCTAACTCTGTTGAAAAAGGTGAGAATGAGATAATAAATATTAAAAGAATAATAGTAACTATAACTGATATTTATATAGAATTTCAGGGGCAGCCAGATGGCTTGGTGGATAGAGTGAGGTGCCTGAAGTCAGGAAGATTTATCTTCCTTAATTCTCTGGCCTCAGATACTTACTGTCTATGTGGCTTTGGACAGGTCACTTTACTCTGTTTGCCTCAGTTCCCTCAGCTGCCAAATGAGCTAGAGAAGGAAATGACAAAGCCATGCAGTATCTTTGCCAAGGAAAAAAACTCAAATGGAATTATGAAGAGTTGGAAACAAGTGAACAACAACTATATAGAATTTCAAAGTTTAGGAAGTTTTAAATTTATATCCCTAGCACCAAGGACAGTGCCTAGCTCTTCACAGATGCCCATAGATTGATCCTTTACATACTTTATTTTACATACCTCATTTCATTTGAATTTTAAAACAACCTATTAATTGGGTGCTACAATTCTTAATATCCACAAATTATTGATAATTAAATTGAGGCTCTGTGGGAAAAAGGAGAGAATCTTTGGGACTATCACTGGCAGATTGTTTCTTCAGACCCCCTTGTCCAGGAATGGTTTTTTGAACATTAGGATACCCACCACATAGAAAATTAGGATGGAAGGGATATACACATCTGGAGAGTTGAATGAGTTCTGTCTCTCTATCCCTCAGCCCCATGCTCCACTCTGGTTACATCTGTGTGATGGATGTCACTCTGAATGGACCATCCTGGCTCTGGCATCATTCCAAGCTAAGGCTTTGATGAGAGTGTGCAGTTTGGGATGCTAATCATGGCGCTTGGTAATCTGAATGAGGACCCAGAAGGCTTCATTTTGGACTTAAATGAGCACAGCTCATGTCTATTTTTGGCCAGCCCAGTGATGAGGATTAGAGAGGGATGTACAACCATGATAAAGAAGGATCAACAGTGATTTGGCCATGCAGCTATTGACAGCTCCCCAGCCAAGATTCACACCTCCCAATCCCCAACCTCATTCCCCTTACTTTGAGAGTAAGCACTGGTCCTAACACTCACTGAATGTCATTACCTAAAAAATCTTTGCTTTGCTTCATTTACTCAGGTACTCTGGGGTAGTCCTTTGCTCTAGTCAGGCCTCTGGCACACGTAACTTGGCTCTTTCCTTTTTACCCCAAGATTATTAGCTTGTCTTTAGAGGAAAAGAAGTTAATATTTATTTTTCATTTTTTAAACATATGCCTATTTCCTTCCTTCCCCCATTAAATTGTGTGCTCCCAGGAGGTAAGGATGATGGTCAGATAGATTTATGTGGGCTAGTGCAATTGGATAAAAAATACAGATTTACAAAGTGATTTATAAAACATCTCATTTTATACTCAAAACAACCCTGGGAGGCAAGTGCTATAATTATCCCTATTTTATGGTGAGAAAACTGAGGCAGATGTAGGTTCATACAGGTCCATACAATGGGTTGTTTAGTTGTTTTCAGTCATGTTCAGATTGGAGAGATTTTATTAATATCAGCTTTGCTTCAGTTTTCCAGTACAGTGTCCTAGGTCTTGTGCTGTTTAATATTGCCTTCGATAAAGGCATCCTTATCAAATTTGCAGATGACACAAAATTGAGAAAGATTACTAAGATGTTGGATAATGACAGTCAGGATCCCAAAAAATCTTGCCAGGCTAGACCACTGAGCTAAATCCAGTTAGATGAAATTTTAAACAATAAATGGAAAGCTTACATTTGGATTCAGAAAATCAGTTCACAAGTGTAAAATGAAAGAGGTATTAGCAAACAAGTTATCAGAAGAGAAAAACAGTTTAGAGGTTTTAGTGGACTTTAGGTTCAATAGAAATAAACAATTGATATGCCAGCACCAAAAAGCTAATTCAGTCTTGGGGCTGCATTAAGAGATTCATGATTTTTAATTTTAAAAAGATGACAATTGCGTTGTTTTCTGCTGTGCTTAGATTATGTCTTTATATTATGTTCAGTTTTGGGCAACACAATTTATGAAGGACATTGATCACGTGGAGTTTGCTCTTTGAAGGGCAACCAGAATGGATGAAAAAATTGGAGACGTTCAACCTAGAACATGAAGGCTGATTTCAAGGATTCAAAAGCTTTTGAGGTTGAAAAACAATTAGAGCTATCTCCAGGTCAAATGAATTACCTTGGAACTTTGGAATTCCCATTACTGGAGATGCTCAAACAACGACTGGATGATTCACTTTGCCAGAGATGTTGTATAGAAAATTCTTGTTGAGGTTGGTCTGGATAGCTTTGGAAGTCCCTTCTGGCTCAGATTCTAAAATTCTAACATGTTCTTGGTGTGGATAGGTACTGTTTCCATCAGTAGAGATTCCAATTTCTTTATCCTATCTTTGATATTCATGTCTTGCTGTGACTAAAATTCTGATGCCTTCCCTTTGAGATTACCTCCAATTTCCTGTGTATAGATTTGTATACATACATAGTTGTTTACATTTTCTCCCCCATTAGATTGTGAGCTCCTTGGGAATAGGTTATTTTTGTCTTTCTTTGCATTCCTAGAACTTAACACAGTGCCTGTCTCCTAGTAAGTGCTTAATAAATTTTTGTTGACTTACTGACCAAAATAACTTAACTCCCTCCGGATCAAACCTATCATAATGAATCTCTTCGAATTTAGCTGAGGTAGTCTTAGACAATAGGTATAATCCATCACATCTCTTTAGCATATGTTGGAGTTGGAATTGAGATGGTTAGAAGCCAGAATTACCTCCACACTGTAATGGGACATTACTATAGCACCTCAGTGGAGAAGTTTTAATAACAATGATGATAATATAGCATTTTAAGATTACACAGTCCCCTCTTCTAAACTGGCCAATGATGTAAGATGGGACAAAGACTTCATTTTTTGAATGAGAGAACTAAGTCTTAGTGTCTTGTATAAAATAATATGACAAGAAAGAGGCAGTACTAGAACAAACCTGTCTTTTGATGCTAAATTCAGTGCTTCCTCCACGGTTCAACAGCTTCTATTAAGGGCAGCTGGAAATGTCATAAAGCAAGTAGCTTGTGGAGATCATCCCTGGAAAGATGTTCCTTTTTTGTAGTTTACAAGTACCAATGGGAGACAGTGAGGCAGAGTACTAGAAGCCCTCAGAGTTAGGAAGTTAGAAGGGGTTAGGTGTAATTTCTGCCTTTGATGACACAGACCATCTGTTTTAACTGTAAGCAAGTCATTTAACCCAAAGATTTTAAGCTTTTCTCACTTGTGATCACTTTTTATCTGAGAAATTATTTCATGATCCCAGATATATAGATATACAAATCAAACATTTACTGATAACAAATCATAATTTAATCACCACCACATTTCAGTTATAAGACTCCATAATGGGGTTGCAACCACAGTTTAAGAAGCTGGGATTTAACATATCAATGTTCCAGGCAGCTGGAAGAGGGAGGTGAGTAGGGAGAATATAATCATTTATTAAGCACTTATTATGTTCCAGGAATTTTGCTAAACACTTCACAAAATATCTCCTTTGATCCTTACAGTAACCTCGGGAAGTAGGTAGATGATATTATTATAACCATCTTATAGTTGAGGAAACTGAGGTAACCAGAGTTAGATATCTTAGCTAATGTCACAAAGGTAGAAAGGATCTGAGTCTGGACTGGAACTTAGGTATTTCTGCCTCCAGAGCTGATGCTCTATCTACTTCATCACTTTCATCACTTCAGCTCCTTAAGACTATATAGTATTTACAAAGATGCTAATTTGTATGACTGGAAGGAGTTTTCATGATCCACAAGTCTGGGACTCTTCCCTACACACAGACAAAAATCACAGTGTCTTAAAAGAAGACATCCTCACTGTAAATATTTTTAGAAACTAGCCCAATACTGTCATTTCACCAACGAGGAAATGATTATCCAGAGAGTTTAACCCAAGATTATGTGGCTGGTAAGTAATCTTCTGTGGACCATCAATTATTCTTGTATGGGAAGAATCGTTTATTCTTGGTATATTGGAGAGAGAAAGATGGTAGGGAATAGATGAATGGGAAACAGCCCTCAGTAAAGATATTTCTAAATCCTCAGAACTAGAACCCAAGACTTTCTAACTGGTTTTCTAAAACACCTTCTACCTACTTAATATTTTTGCTCACAATACTCCCTTTGAGTTACAATGGAATTTTTTAAACAAATGTGAAAACTGAGGCTCACAGAGGTCAAGTGACTGATTAGAGAGGTCACATGACTCAGAGCCAGAACTAGAAGGTAGTGTAAATCACTGGATTTGGAACTGGAGGACCTGAGTTTGAATTCTGACTTTGTATTTCCTGCCTGCTCTTGGATAATTTGTTTTTAACTAGACTTGACCTTAACATCTTTTTCTGAATGATGATAGGGTTGAATTAGGCAATCTTTGTGTTAACTTCAGGCTGTAATTCTGTGATCTCATGAATCTCTGCCACTTGACCTTCGGTCAAAGATTTTTACCCAAAGGCCATACTGCTTCCCACATCCTGTTCTGCATTTCTTTTGGGGAAGAGGTTCTGCTGGGTTGTCTTATTAGTCATGTTCCGCACAGATTAGAAAAATATGCAATTCCAAATCAGAACAGTTTATTGTTCCCATTATTCTTGAACAGAAATTGACAGGGTCACTGTTCTAAATGAATAGTTTAGCTGGTGCTGCATGTTTCTTTTCAGTAGAGTGGACACAAGGGAACTAGATATAGAAGAAAGCCTAGGGCATTCCTTTAGAATAAGAAAATCACGAGTATAATGTACTATATTATTAGCCCTCACGAATCATGAACTGTCAGAGCTGGAAGGAATTTGGAGGTACATCTAGTCCAGACCTTTCATTTTACTAGTAAGGAAGCTGAGGCCCAGAAAGAGGGGTAGTATTCTATTCAAAGTCATATGAATAATATAAGGCATAATGAGTACTAGAATCTGTCTTTTGACCAGAAATTATAGTGTTTTTCCTTTGACAGCTCTCTCTATCCCCACAGGCACCCGCAATAGATAAATAAATGGATAAATTAAGATTGAAAGAAGTTAATGTTGCTTATTGGACTCATCATGAGTCTATTGGAATTGCCTTAAATCATCTTATTGTTGATAAGATTCATACATCTTAATGCAAAAATGTATGTATGCATGTGTGTATATATGTATATATGATTTACATCTACATATGCACGAGTGTATATATTTATTTACACATGTATTTGTCAACTAGCAATTTCCCTTCTTCTCCCAGATATATTGCTTTGTCTAGCAGTGAGCTCTCTAGGTCAAAGGGTATGGACATTTTTATCACTTTCTTAAGATAATTCCAAATTACTTTCCAGCATGGTTAGACCAATTCACAGTTCCACCAACAGAGCATTAGTGGACCTGTCTGCTAAAATCATTTTCATCAGCTCTCAGAATGAACAAAACCCTCCGTGTTTTGTTTTTTGCTCCTGTTTTTTTTTTTTCTATTTACATTTGTTTATTTTGCTGCTCACTATATATAATGATATAATGATGGTTCAAGCTCTCAGGCTGCCTGACTGGCTTTTCATGACTGATTCTGTGCTGATTTAGTAAAACTTTGGGATA
The DNA here is from genome assembly GCF_016432865.1 of Antechinus flavipes. Lineage (NCBI taxonomy): Eukaryota > Metazoa > Chordata > Mammalia > Dasyuromorphia > Dasyuridae > Antechinus > Antechinus flavipes. The sequence goes on from NC_067401.1 coordinate 376,297,685, forward strand.
TGTTGGAAGCAACGTAATATAGTGTAAAGAACATTGAATTTTCCTTTCTGTTCATGTGACTTTGGGTAGTCCATTAACTTCTCTTGGTCTCCTTTCCCTTAACCTGTCAAATATAGAAACATTGCTTATGATCACTTGAAGAAGCAATGTTCTAAATGTTATAACTCCTCTATTGGCATGCAAAAACCTAACAACTTCCAAAAATCTTCTATGGGCCATTAGTTATTCTTGTATGAGAAGAATTGTTTATTGTTAGTATGTTGGAAAGAGAAAAATGGTAGGGGATAGATGAATGGGAAACAGCCCTCAATAAAGACATTTCTGCTTATCCACAGAAAGTGGATGGTTCTTAGTAAATCATTTTTACTAGCCAGTGCATGAATTGACCACCAACTTTTAAGTTGAGCTTTAAATGGATCTTGAGATTCCAAAAGGAAGAGGGAAGAGGGAAGATCATGTCAGATATAAATTATGGAAGTAGGAAATGAAATATCATCAGGGACACAGTAATTTGGCCACTTTGATTGCAAAGTAGAACAAAGGAGTCATGAAGAAGTCATTGTAAAGACAACTTAGTGCCAGGATGTAAAGGGTTTTGTTTGACTGTATTTTATTCTGGAGGCAGTAAGGAGCTAGTGAAGCATCTTGGACAGGAGAGGGATGTGGTTAGACCTGATTATTATATGGTAATGTGATATGATAATTACATGATATGATGATATAATATGAATAGATATTATAGCTTAAAACTTCAATAAGACTTTTGGAGAACTTGTATGCCAATTTGTGGGGTGTATTTTTTTCCTTTTTAAAAAATCCTATGTTTTATTCATCATCACTAAATTGGTTTGATTTTGAAATCCTATTTCTGTAACACAGGTTCTTAAGGATTTTTATATCATGAACCCATTTGGCAGCCTGAGGAAGCTTTACCTTTCTTAGAACAATGTTTTTAAATCACTAGATAAAATTCACAGGATTTAAAAGGAAATCAAATTATATTGAAATAGTTACCAACTAATGAGGAAACCTAATTATTGCTCTTTGCAGATGATATGATGCTATCATCTTAGAGATGATACTTAGAGAACCCCAGAGATTCTACTAAAAAGCTTTTAGAAATAATCCACAACTTTAGCAAAGTTGCAGGATACAAAATAAACCCACATAAATTATCAGCTTTCTTAAATATCACTAACAAAATCCAACAGAGTTACAAAGAGAAATTCCATGTAAAGTAATTACCAATAGTATAAAATATTTGGGAATCTATATGCCAAGGGAAAATCAGGAACTATATGAGCAAAACTACAAAATATTTTCCACACAAATAAAGTTAGCTCTAACCAATTGGCAGAATATTAAGTGCTCTTAGATAGGGCGAGCAAATATAATAAAGATGACAATACTACCTAATCTATTTATTTAGTGCTATACCAATCAGACTCCCAAAAAACTATTTTAATGACCTAGAAAAAATAACAGCAAAATTCATATGGAAGAACAAAAGGTCAAGACTTTCAAGAGAACTAATGAAAAAAAAAGCAAATGAAGGTGGCCTAGCTGTACCAGATCTAAAATTATATTATAAAGCAGCAGTTACTAAAACCATCTGGTATTAGCTAAGAAATAGACTAGTTGGTCAGTGGAATAGGTTAAGTTCAAAGGATGAAGTAGTCAACAACTTTAATAATTTAGTGTTTCACAAACCCAAAGACCCCAGTTTTGGGGATAAGAATTCACTGTTTGACAAAAACAGCTGGGAAAATTGGAAATAAGTCAGAAACTAGGCATTGACCCACACTTAATACCATACACCAAGATAAGTCAAAATAGGTTCATGATCTAGGCATAAAAAATGAGATTATAAATAAATTAAAAGAACATAGGATAGTTTACCTCTCAGATCTGTGGAGGAGGAAGGAATTTATGACCAAAGAAGAACTAGAGATCATTATTGATCACAAAATAGAAAAATTTGATTATATCAAATTGAAAAGGTTTTGTACAAATAAAACTGATGCAGACAAGATTTAAAAGGAAGCAATAAACTGGGAAAACATTTTTACAGTCAAAGGTTCTGATAAAGGCCTTATTTCCAAAATATATAGAGAATTGACTCTAATTTCTAAGAAATCAACCCATTCTCCAATTGTTAAATGGTCAAAGGATATGAACAGACAATTCTCAGATGAAGAAATTGAAACTATTTCTAGCCATATGAAAAGATGCTTCAAGTCATTATTAATCAGAGAAATGCAAATTAAGACAACTCTGAGATACCACTACACACCTGTCAGATTGGCTAGAATGACAGGGAAAGATAATGTGGAATGTTGGAGGGGATGTGAGAAAACCAGGACACTGCTACATTGTTGGTGGAATTGTGAATACATCCAGCCATTCTGGAGAGCAATTTAGAACTATGCTCAAAAAGTTATGAAACTGTGTATATCCTTTGATCCAGCAGTGTTACTACTGGGCTTATATCCCAAAGAGATCTTAAAGAAGGGAAAGGGACCTGTATGTGCAAGAGTGTTTGTGGCAGCCCTTTTTGTAGTGGCAAGAAACTGGAAACTGAGTGGATGCCCATCAGTTGGAGAATGACTGAATAAATTGTAGTAGATGAATATTATGGAATATTATTGTTCTGTAAGAAATGACCTGCAGGATGATTTCAGAAAGGCCTGGAGAAACTTACATGAACTGATGCTGAATGAAATGAGCAGGACCAAGAAATCATTATATACTTCAAAAACAATACTAAATGATGATCAATTCTGATGAACATGGCCCTCTTCAACAATGAGATGAACCAAATCAGTTCCAATAGAGCAGTAATGAATTGAACCAGCTATATCTAGCAAAAGAACTCTGGGAGATGACTATGAACCATTACATAGAATTCCCAATCCCTATATTTTTGTCCACCTGCATTTTTGATTTCCTTCACAGGCTAATTGTACACTATTTCAAAGTCCCACTCTTTTTGTACAACAAAATAACTGTTTGGACATGTATACATATACAGTATTTAACATATACTTTAACATAATTAACATGTATTGGTCAACCTGCCATCTGGGGGGAGGGGGAGAGGAGGGGAAAAATTGGAACAAAAGGTTTTGCAGTTGTCAATGCTGAAAAATTACCCATGCATATATCTTGTAAATAAAAAGCTATAATTAAAAAAGAAAGAAATCCAAAAAAAATTTAAAAAAGAAATCGTTACCAACATCTTAAAAAAACAACTATATTAATGGGTTCCCAGTTAAGTGGAAGTCTCTGCTTTCAAGATATTTCTCTAGTTCTTCTCATAATACCTCCTAGGCACCCAACATGCCTATCTTTCATTTGCATCAACATGAAGAGTTACTTAATAGATCCTAGAACCGGGGATCAAACAACGGCCTGCGGGCCCGATGCAGCAGCTGAGGACGTTTAACCCCCTCATCCAGGGCCATGAAGTTTCTTTATTTAAAGGCCCACAAAACAAAGTTTTTGTTTTTACTATACTCCGGCCCTCCAACAGTCTGAGGGACAGTGAACTAGCCCCCTATTTAAAAAGTTTGAGGACCCCTGTTAAGACAACCTAAACCTGCAGATGAAGTTTTAAACAAATATTTATGGGATAGGAAATAAGTCTCATACCTTTATGGGATAGGGGAACCTGTAACAGTAGAAGATTTGAAAGTTTTGACCAAATTCTTCAAAATTCTGAATTGTGACACGTGATCCAATGCCCCATATCTATGTTGGAATCTTGTTTCTGAATTTGGCCTGTTTTTAGCTTCTCTAAAAGAAAATTCTCCTTTCCTAACTTGATGGGGATGTTTTTTTTTTTGGGGGGGAGTGGTTTTTTGCCTTCAATGGTCTTTTTTTAATAGCTTTTTATTTACAAGATATATGCATGGGTAATTTTTCAGCAATGACAATTGTAAAACCTTTTGTTCTTGTTGGGGATGTTTTAAAGAAGATTTTCAATCAGGTGTCCTCTGTGATCCCTTCTAATTTCTGGATTATTTCTTCTTACACTAGAGAACAAAGAGTTTCTAGCTTCAGGGACTGGACAAATGATTGTGTCTTTAATAAGAAACAGGAAATTGGGAGTAGGACAGATTTGGGGCAACAGACAATGACTGCATTTTTAGATAGGTTGAGTTATGGGTGCCAGCTGACTATTTGGGTAGAGATATTCACTGTGGAGTTCTCAGAATAGAGATCCAGGTTGGAGATAAAGATTGGGGATCATCTGCAAAAAAGAAACCACTGGCGTCATAAGAGTGAATGAAACTATCAAGGCAGAGTATAGAGAGAAACTGAAAAAGGACTCGGAATGGAGTTTGGGACCTGACCTTATTCAGGCTACAGAGTACATAACTACAGGAATGTTTGACAAGGAGGGAAAGAGCTTCTCTCCAATCACACCTCTGGATTTTTAAATGTTGATTTAAAGGAAAAAAATAGTCTCACCAGATATTCTAAGTAATCATCTATTTACATATTCAATTCTAACTGTGTAAACAGAAGCCAGGGTGACCAATTTTTTAAAACAAGTAGAATTTACATGATGTACATATAGCTCCTTTTTCTAATCCAGGCTTTAGACAATTTTTATAATCTTTTCTTACTTCCATGTACTCTGTGATTCAGTGACTTGGTTGTCCTTTATTCCTGGAATGTTCGTCTTCCTCTGTCTCCTGTCTCCCTGTCCTGCTTCAAGACTCACCTTCTGTAAAAAGCCTCCCTTCATGCTAGTTGCCTTCCCACTGATGAGTTACCCCATCTCTCTCTTGTTTGTAGTAATTTCCTTGAGAGCAGACTCTTATTTTTGCTTCTTTATGAGTTGTTGGATTTTTATTTTTTGCCTTTCTCTTTCCCCCCAGAATCTAGCACAGACCCTGGCATATAGTAAGTATTTAAAAATGATTATCGACTAATAGGATGCGTTTTGTATCAGAGTTTTATGATGTCCTTAAGCTCCTCACACATCTGTAGTAAGGGAAGAACTTTTGGTCATTTTGCTAAAGGCAAACCTCAGTTTACACTGCCTCTAACAGGCCCCGTCACTGATGTCACTCATTAGTGAGATGATCAAGCCAAGATTTGTGGTTCAGCCTAAAGTCATTAAACATAGTCAAGCCAGCGAATCTCCATGTGGCACTAGCCTCTTTAAGAGAAATGGATTACTTTTACCCATCTGTAAAATGGGTTTGCATCTAAATTGAGCTCAGGAAGATGTCTGCTTTTCAGTGTACATCTTGCCATCTCCTGCAGCTACTAGGATTCAGAAATGTCACTGACTGATTCATCTGAGGTATTTCCCAGTGCAATGACGCTTTGGAAAGTTTTCCATGTTGTTTGAGCTCAGAGCCAGAAGAAAGCAGGCTCAAAGCTTCAGTATGAGGAATTTAAATTGGATGTAAGAGATGACCTTCCTGAAGAGTAAAGTCTGTAAGTAGTGAAACAGGTGAAAGGAGGCTGTGAAATCTCCTCTGAGGCCTATTTGTTTTTTCCTGGTGGGAATGAATTCCATGTGGGCCTGTCAAGAGGCAGAGGGCTACCCTAGACCAAAGAACTTTGCAAGGTGCCTTTTCAGCCCAATGATTCTGTGACAGTTGCTGCTACATACCCTCCTCCCAGAGCTCAGAGGTATCTGGGAGATTGGAGTTATGGCTTCCTATGGTGCACATGCCCTCCAGGCAGAATGCTTGGTCAAAAGTAGATATAAATAATCCAGAGCCCAAACCAGTATTTCTGTCCTTAGGGCCTTCAGCTTTTGCTTATGATGAAGCTGGGGGGAACAGTGGGGATTTTTTGCCCATGAGAACAAGGCAAAAAGAGAAGAGACAGTATGTTAAAGATGGCAAAGAGAGTATGCTGATGCTGCTTATACCCTGAAATAGAGAAGTGATGTCAAAGGGTGTAAATGAGCATTTATGTGCACAGATTTTTTTTAAAAAGCTTGTTCTATATCCTGAGTGTGCAGAGAAGATAAGGAAAGGTATCCTTCTCTTTCCGTAGGTGAGTGTACTCTTTATTCCATTTTCGCAGCCTCAATTACCTTCTTTCAAAATCTTATATAATTTTCGAAGCTAAAATTCTGTCTCCTCAAAAAACCCCTTCTTGTTTACTCCAGCAAAAATGATCACTTCCATTTCTGAATTAATATGGTAATTTTATGTACTTATGATACTGAAATATTATTACAGTATTGTTACTTATATCTATATTTTATCCAGAGCATGAAAAATGGCCCTTATTTACTTTCTTATGTCTCCCTACCTCCATAATTCTCATCATATAACACATATTCCATAAGTATCTTGAATGAACAAATGGAAGATGTTGAATAACTGTTGAATTTCCTGTACATGATTATTTGCTGATAAATTGCAATATCTAAGTCTTTCCACTTTCACTATGAATTTTTAAAATATACTGTAAACAGTAGTTTAATGGGGTTCAAGATAGACCCTTAGATGTGTTTCCTAATAATAGGAATTGTTCAATAGTAGAATTAGTGACCAGTGGAGCTGAAAAGAGTTTAAAACAGATGATAAGCAGTTAAACTGCCCTATATTATAGTCATTTCTATACCTGTCTTTACCTCCTCTAGTGGATTTTAAATTTCGTAAAACCAGAAATAACTGTATCTTAATCATCTTTGCATCTACTACAATGGTTAACACAGTCCCCCTCTGTGATGAATGCTGAATACATAGTTATAGAATGTTATCTGGATGTATGGGTGGATGATTAGAAAAACAGTGCCTGCAAATACACAATTTCTTTTCAAGCAATTTGTAGAGAAAAGATAGCAGATCACACATCATTCTTTTTGCATCTTTGGATGTAAGGAAAGAGACTAGCTTGATCTTAGAACACAAAGGACAAAACCTCCTAAAATGTATTCATCTGGAATGATTTAAAAGCAGAAGGATAGGCTTAATGGCTTCCTCTCAAGGTTTGCTTCAGCCTATGTGTCTTTTGTACATAAATAAAACAGAAACAATCTTAAGAAGTTCCTGTGCTGAAAAGTGTTCATCTGAAAGAAGATGCTCTCCTATGAGTCATATAACAGCAATGAGAAAACATGTCATGGATTATTCTTGCCCACTTCCTGGTCATTGCCAAGCCATGTTGCTTACCTTTTGGAAGGCCTCTTCTTCCTCCTTTTTCTCATCTTTTCCCCTTTAATGGCCCCAATTGATCATTACTACTACTTTAGTATTTCTCTCACTCCTCCATTATACCCCCTTTTCAGTTTCCATTTGTGTGTTGTCTTCCCCTCATTGAAGTGTAAGCTTTTTAAAATTTATATCACCTTAGAAGGGAATCAATAATCTGGGGAAACATTTTTACATTCAAAGGTTCTGTCAAAGGCCTTATTTCTAAAATATATAGAGAACTGATTCAAATTTATAAGAATACAAGCCATTCCCCAATTGATAAATGGTCAAAGGAAATGAACAATTTTCAGATGAAGAAATCGAAACTCTTTGTAGTCATATGAAAAGGTGCCACAAATTAAGACAACTCTGAGATACCACTACACACCTCTCAGATTGGCTAAGATGACAGGAAAAGATAATGACGGACATCGGAGGGGATGTGGGAAAACGGGGGCACTGATACATTGTTGGTGGAATTGTGAATGGATCTGAACATTCTATAGAGCAATTTGGAACTATGCTCAAAAAGTTATCAAACGGTGCCTTCCATTTGACCCAGCAGTGTTTCTACTAGGCTTATACCCCAAAGAGATCTTAAAGAAGGGAAAGGGACCTGTATGTGCCAAAATGTTTGTGGTAGCTCTGTTTGTAGTGGCAAGAAACTGGAAACTGAATGGATACACGCTAATTGGAGAATGGCTGAATAAGTTATGGTTTATGAATGTTATGGAATATTATTGTTCTGTAAGAAACAACCAGCAGGATGAATACAGAGAGGTCTGGAGAGGCTTACACGAACTAATGCTGAATGAAATAAGCAGAATCAGGAGATCATTTTACACGGCAACAGGAAGACTATATGACGATCAATTCTGACTGCCATGGCTCTCCTCAAATATGATATGATTCAAATCAATTCTAATTGATTTGATGAAGAGAGCCATCTATACCCAAAGAGAGGACTGTGGGAGCTGAGAGTGGACCATAACATAATATTTTCACTCTTTCTGCTGTTGTTTGCTTGCATTTTGTTTTCTTTCCCAGTTTTTTTCCTTCTTGATCTGATTTTTCTTGTACAGCATGATAACTGTATAAATATGTATACATATATTGGATATAACATATATTTTTAACATATTTAACATACATTGGACTACCTGCCATCTGAGGAGGAGGTGGGAGAAAGAAGGGAATAATTTGGAACAGAATGCTTTGCAAGGGTCAATGTTGAAAAATTACCCATGCATATGCTTTATAAATAAAAAAACTTTAATTAATAAAAAATTAAAATTTATATCCCCAGCACAGCACAGTACTTGGCTCGTAGTTGGTACTTTAAAAATAATTGACTGACTCATAGACTATCTTTACAGCAGGCTGCCCTATGGAATTAGGAATGAATTATAGGAGTAGGATGAATGAATGAAATGAATATATTATTACAATGACCAAGTGCTATGCTAAACATGTGGGTACAAATAGAGAGAGAGAAAACACAGAAAGAGATTTAAGGAAATGTTTTGGTCTGGGTAGTCAGAATAGAGTAGAGCTATCAGGGAATTGATGTTCACAGGTCTCTTTCAAAAACAATGATATCATTGATTTGATTATGGCTTCCAGAACAAGAGCTGAAGTGCAGAAGATAGGGAGGAGGATGTAACTATAGAGGATGGTGGAGAACAGAAAGATAACAAGTATGAATAGCTAGATGGGATGTAAAGGATGGTCCAGTCTGGTATGAAATTGATCTATAATAATAGTGGCTTACATGATTATGTCCTCAATCATCTACCAATCGCATGAGTTTTGCCCAAGTTGAGATTTCCACAGTTGAATGAATAGGGTCCCACAGGTCATGGCCTCTGAAGGTCCAGTAATCTAAGTGATAAGCAGCAGAATAGTTGGTAATGAGATAGATCAATATGACCGGTTGGATAGAATGTGAAGCTAGAACACTTGAGTTATGGTGGCACAGTAGATATAGTAGAGAGATAAATCTTACTGGAATCAGGAAGATCTGAGTTTAAATCTCACCTTAGATACTTACTAGCCATGTGACCATGAACAAGTCATTTAAGTGTTATTTGCCTCAGTTTCCTTATTTGTAAAATGGGGGTGATAATAACACCTACCTCCCAAGATTGTTAGAAGAATAAAGCTAGATTCAGATCCCCTCTTATTGTGATTCCAGATTATTGCACATACTCTATTCTTTAATTAATGTCCTAATTTTATGGAAATTTTTCCTCACAGGCAGCATAATACTCCTGCATTTCAGAAGAATTCACTTATCACTGTCCTTTTTACATATTCTAGTCCAGACTAGTACTTTAATAACAAGGGACTAAACCAGTCTTTCAAGCTCCCTTTAGAGAAAGAGGCAACCTGATCCTCCCCAATGAATCTAGGAGATAATATGCTCTTCTACGTATAGAAGAAGTCAAGACAAGAGAGAAAGGACCCTAAATAGAACCTCTTTTGTAAGTAAGGACTGGCAGGCAAACTGAATTGAACCTCCGACAAGGTGAGTTTCTTTTTTCTTAGATTCTCTAATAAAAATTAAGAGGTGTTGGTTTTGTTATTTGATGTGGACTAGTAAACATTACTATTTATTTTCAGGGCAATAGAAAAAGCAGGTAACATAACTTCTGGAGGCTACTTTCCATTCTTCTTCTAGTCTTCTGTTTGGGAAGATAGAAGCATAGATTTAGAACAAGAAGTGATCCTTTGAGATTTTTTGAAATCTATTCTCTGAGCAGTTAAATGTCTTTTTTCATCTTACAAAAAGATACACTCTCACTTAATGATAGATGCCTTCTTCATACAAAACAATACACTAGACAATTCAGATGGGGGCAGAATACAAAGGAAATATAATACATTTTTTCCTGCTCTAGGAGAGTCCATGTTGGGTAGAAACATGTTTCAATAAAATACTGAGAATGGAGAAGAGAGTAAATAATTGATATTTTGTTAAAATAAAAAGAGCAACTGACATAGAATTGGCACCTGGGCTCAATTTCTGGCTTTATCATTTTCTCACTATATGATTTTGACCAAGTTTTTTTTTATCTGTAGCACAGAAATAATAAAAAGCATAATAAAAAATAAATAAGAATATAATAATAAAACTATTTTATACTGGTAAATCTTAGGAAAGTATTTAAATGTGAATTATTATATTGTAATCAAGTGAAGTCCTACTTAATAACCATAAAAACATTATTTTTATGGTAAATCATTTCTGCTTTCTTTAAGTTGCCATATAATATAATGCCCTAAACTATGGATTTTTTTCTTTTTGGTTTAAACTTATTTCATCCAAATGGAGCCATTTCTAGAAACTCTATGAATGAATACAATGAATGTTGAAGAAAGGAAATAAAGAAAGAAAGAGGGTAGGAGAAAAAGAAGGAAGAAAAGAAGGAGGAAGAGATGATGAATGAATGAGTGATAAAGCATTAATTTAGTCTTTACTATGGCTGACACTATGAGTATATCAGCAGTTCACCTGTAACTTAAGCCAGTTAAATATAGATTTACCATGGCATATCGAGGCTGAGACGCACAGTGGTTAAGACATTGAACCTGAAATCATATCCTACCTTAGACACTTGCCAGCTTTGTGACCTTGGACAAGTCACTCACCTGACCATTCTGCCTCAGTTTTTTCATCAGCCAAATGGGGATAATCATATCAACTATCTCCCAAGATGTTATGAGTATAAAATGACATGATTTTTATAAATCTTAAAGTGATATGTGAACACTTAGTATTATTATGATAGTTTTATGTATCATAGTCAGCGCCTGAACCCAGGTCTTCCCAGTTCTAAGAATAGCAATTTATCCATTTTTGTCCTATTGTCTATGGTATTAATATACTTCTGTAAAAACAAATAATCAGAACATCTAATTTGCCATTTATTTGAATTGGGAGAGAATTCAAAGTTGAATTACTGACTATACATTGAATTTTTCCACATATTAATTTTTATTTTAAAGGGAAACTAGGAATATTTGGGGAATATTCATGTCTTGGTAGGATCACATTAAAGGAATGTGTCCAATTCTTCTAGAGACCATATTTTAATACTAGAATCAGAGACAGACAATTAGACTAGAATTCCTCTAATCCTCTTAAAATCCCTCTTTTCCTTCAAGATTCAACTTAAGTATTACCTTTAGAATGAATCCTCTCCTGTTCTCCATGTCTACAAAGGCCTTGCCTTCTCTTCCAAGACTTTTGAATCAAGTCATATTATTTTCTTTCAATGTGTGTTTCTATATGTGTGTGTTGTCTCTTAGGAACCCCTGAACTTTGCCAACCACCCAACTGTGCACCCTTATAACTTCTGGGCCAAGCCCTTCCCTCTGTTCTACAAATGAACTTTAAAAAAAATGTGTTCTCTTTCCTAATAAGAGTATGAGATCTTTGAAAGCAAAAACTATAGATTTTTCTGTTTTTATCCCTAGGACTTAAAATAATGCTTGACATATAGTAAATACCTAAAAAGAGTGTTTTCTGTAGAGGGCAGAACTTTGGAGAAGTATGTTTGAAACAAGTATACTTGAAAAAAGGTGTGTTAACTCAGTGGAATTGATGAGATGATTGCTCTCTAATTCATATATATACTTAGTATTTAGTATGGTGATGTAATGTTCTCTAAGTTTACACATAATCAATATGCTGTAATGATATAATTACAAGAAGGCATATAAGGGCCAACAAGGACTGGAAGAGAGACATTCTATCTTTGACTATCCTCGTGGTGGCTCTCCTGCCTCCTGCACTATAGGGGAGACCAACAGATTGGCAGAGGAGACTGAGTCAGACTATGATAGACACAGACTGTGAAGGACTTTATTCCTATTCTCATGGTAATTATTCTGCTGATACCAAGGCTGTTCCCAAGGCCCACCAGAAAGTTAGCCTAAACATTACATTTTGATGCCCAAAAGTGGACATAAGGATTTACACTCAGCAGTTCGACTGACACGATCCTGAGTTCAGTGGAGAAATCCTCGTGATCTGGAAATAGGGTGAGTACAAAAATAGACAAGCAGGAAACTTTGTTAAGGGTAAACTAGTGTTTCAACTAAAATGGGGCAAATACTAAGAAAAGAGCCTTCCTCACCCCAAGGGAAGTATGTAGAAAGCATAGTTAGGTTAATAAAATGGTAAAGTTTGATTGTAACGTTGGAGCAGATCATTAGACTCTTAGATACATTAGAATACACATCTCCTTTGTTCTCTAAGGAAGAAAAATTAGAGCCAGATAAGTGGAAACTAGTAGGAAAGCCACTCATTGAATATTACAATGATAATGGTTCTGATTCAATTCCTAAGGAAACATTCTATACATACAACATAATATAATTGGTTTTAAGGAATTACATAAGTATTAGAACAAAGAAAAAGGAGAAAGAGCAGGAGGAGGATGGTATTGACAAATCAGCTGAAAAGCATGAAGAATTAGACAAGGAAGGAGTTAAATACAATGCTGATAAACTTAAGGAGTGTGGTGCTTTTCAAAAGGAGCCATTAGGGCATTCCTTATCTCTTCACCCTCCCCAATTTCCCCTTTATGGGAGGAGGAAGGAAGAGGAATGGGAGGGACAGTGACACAATCAGCATCACTCATGCAGCAGCTTTGTCCACTCCCTATGACACTATTATAAAAGCCACCAATTAAAACTAAAGAGGAAGGGAAAGATATATCTGATTTGAGAATAGAAACATACCCTGTGATTGAAGAGTTTGACTGTTCAGGTCAAGAAAAAAGAAAATAAACTCCATTTAATCTAGAAATTATCAAAAATCTGAAAAAGGCTTGCACTCTTTATGGGTCTACATCGTCTTATGTTAAGGTGTTACTAGAGAATTTGGCTTTTGAAATTTTAACCCCTAGTGATTGGAAATCTATATAAAGGACATGTTTAGAACCTGGACAAAACTTGTTGTAGCTTTCTGAGTATAGTGAACTCTGTAAAATACAAGCTCAATGAAATAGGCAAACTGGAATTAATATACTAGTCACCTCTGACCAACTAACAGGTGTAGGCTATTATGCAGACACTTCAGAACAGATTAATTACCCTATAGCAACCTTTGAGCAAATTGCTTCTTCTGCTGTCAAAGCATGGGGTACCCTTCCAAGAAGAAAAGATAGAGGTGAAGCCTTCACAAAAATAGAGCAAGGTCCAAATGAACACTTTGCTGATTTCGTGGGATATCTGCAGATAGCTGTCATATGAACTATTGGTGAAAATGTAGCAACAGAAATTATGATAAAACAACTGGCTAAAGAAAATGTTAATGAGTTTTGTAGAAGAATTATACTGGGACTACACAAAGATGCTCCTTTAGAGGAGATTATAAGACACTGTGCCACAATGGACACATATGCCTTTTATACCCAGGTTATGATGCAGAACATGGGAAGATGGGGTCCCTTTTGGCAAGGGACTTCCAGAGAAACTCATCAATACTTTCAATGTGGTAAAGTAAGGCATCAGAAAGTTCAATGTTGGCATAGAGATAGAGTGAGAAGACAGGGTGGGAGAACAAGACCCAAAATCTCATGTCCAAAATGCAACAGAGGTTTGTTTCCATTGGGCATCAGAATGTAGACTGATTTAGGGAAATGAGAAACAGGGCTCAGCTTCAGGGCCCCAGACATGAAAAGGAGAAGACCCAAGAAACATCATATGACAATTGATTCATGAACATCAAAAAAATTATTGATAAGACTGATGCAGGACTTCAAAACCCTCAGGAATCATTGGATTCCCTGAGACATGATGAGACTGTTGTAGGACTTCAAAATCTGCAGGAATCATTGGATTCCCTGGCAATGAAGTAATGGACAATAGATTGGTTTGGGACTATCTCTAGGACTTATGGACATGTACAATTCCTCATGTTGATTCATGTTGTTTGCTATATCACTACTAGCCTATATTATATTACTATGTGCTTGTGTAATACCTCCCATATTGATGGATTTATGTATACCTCTTTCAAGTGAGACCCTTCAGCCCAGAGGAACCTTGCTAACAATATCTATTTTGATGTTCTCACCTTCCTGAGAAATCAGGTAGAGCATGACCACCTGAGATCTAAAATAAAAGAAAGCAGGAGATGTAGAGAGTGGAACTTTGGAGAAGTGTACTTGAAACAAAGTGTTAATTCAGTGGAATTGATGAGATGATGGTTCTCTAGTTCCCATATATTCTTAGTACTTAGCATGGTGATGTAATGGTTCTCTAAGTTCACACATAACCAGTATGCTGTAATGATGTAATTACAATAAGATATATAAGGACCAACAAGAACTGGAAAAGAGACTTGTATCTTTTACCAGTCTCGTGTTGGTTCTCCTGCCTCCTGCACTCCTGCAGATCAAGGCTGGTCCCGAGGTCCTCCAGAAAGCTAGCCCGAACATTACAGTTTTCCATTTAATAATTCAATTCATTCAATTAATAATCAAATGAGAAAATATTTACAAATTTCTTAAAAAGTGCTGCTACATAGTAGATGCTTAATAAATCTTTCCTTCTTTCCTTCTTCCCTTCTTTTCTTCTTCTTTCTTTCCTTCCTTTACTCCTTTCTTCTTTTCATTTTTCCTTCCTTTCTTCCTTAGACTTCCTGGATTTCAGTTTCTTTATTTGTAAAATAAGAAGGAAGAAATTAGTAGCCTTCAAAATCTTTCACCATTCTAGAATGACAATCCTGAGTTTCTACATACTTCAAAGACTTCATGTGGCTTGCCTTGGGCAGAGGACATATGGTCCATCACCAGTCAATGAAAGAAGACATGCCAGATTGGTAGAATATCCCTTCTCTGTTGTCCCAGCTTTTGAAAACCTAGGGCCACTTCCATAACACAAAGAGATTAGCACAGAGGACTTTAGTTGAAGCTTTTCTCTTTATAAAGTCTTTCAACTAGTCTTGATTTTTCCTACTGTTTATCTAGTGGTCCAAGTCATATAGTACTTTAAAATTTGCAAACAACTCAATATGAAAGATTTCTCTAAATCTGGATCTTCTCTATGCACATACTGCTTTGTGTTAGATAAATAATCCTTTTTTTAAAAACTCTGTCTACAATTTCCACCAGTTTTTTTTTTTTAAGTCACTATTCCAGGAAGGGAGGTGGGAATACAATTGACCCATCTTTCCTGCTTTGGAATCACCTAAGTAATGGCAAATAGGATATTTGGCAGAGTAAAACTGTCAGATGGTTTTGTTCTCAAGAAAAGGAAAGAGGTACTTAGTAAGAACCAGCAAACATGAACAGTTTCAAGGAAATTTCTCTATTTTTTGGCTCCCTTTATAACATAGTGACTCCTTGAGCATGTAGTCCACTAAAACACCCAGATTTTATTTAGATAAACTGCTTTCTTTTTCTCCAAATATGTTGTTATTTCACTAAATATTTCTTATTACATGTAATTTTTTAAACATTTGCTTTTTAAAAAAATTGAGTTTCAAATTTTCTTCTTGCCTCCTTTTCCTTCATCCTCTTTGAGAAGGCAAGCAACTTAATATAGATTAGACATGTGAAGTCATGCAAAACATTTCCATATTAGTCATGTTACAAAAAAAGCATACAGAGAAACAAAAAAGGCAAAACAAATAAAATTTTAAAATATTAAAGTGTTAATATTAAACTTTAATATTAAGTTAAATTAATATTAATTATTTATTAACTGTACTCAAAAGTCCATCAATTCTTTCCTTGGAAGTAGATAGTATTTTTCATAAGACTTTGGGAATTGTCTTGGATTGTTTTCTTAGAGTGGCAAAGTTTAAGTATTCTTACAATATTACTGTTACTATCTACCCTGTGCTCCTGGTTCTTCTCACTTCACTTTTCTTTTCTTTTCTTTCTTTCTTTCTTTCTTAGGCAATTGGGGTTAAGTGACTTGCCCAGGGTCATACAACTAGGAAGTATTAAGTGTCTGAAAACAGATTTGAACTCAGGTCATCCTGACTTCAGGGCTGATGCTCTATCCACTGTGTCACTTAGCTGCCCCTTCTCATTTAACTTTTCATCAATTTATATAAGTCTTCCTGGACTTCTCTGAAAGCATCCTGTTTATCATTTCTTATAGCATAATAATATTCCATCAAAATCATGTACCACAGCTTCAGTCATTCCCCACATGCTAGGCAACCCTTAATTTCCAATTCTTTGTCACATAAGAAGAGCTTTGTCACAATAAAAACTATTTAGCATAGTTCTAAATTGCTTTCCAGAATTGTTAAATTAGTTCATAACTTCACCAATAGTGCATTAGCGTACTGATTTTTTCACATCCCCTTCAACAGGTATCATTTTTCTGTTCTGTAATATTAGCCAATCAGATAGGTGTGAGATGGTACCTCAGAATTTTAATTTTCATTTCTGTACTCAGTATGTTTCAGAGCATTTTTTTTCTTATGAGTATAGGTAGCTTTGATTTCTTCTTCTGAAAATTGCCTGTGCATGACTTTTGACAATTTATCAATTGAGGAATGATCCCTAGACATAAATGAATTCAGCTCAGTTCTTTATATATTTGATAGATAAGGCTTTCATCAAAGAAATACTATTTTAAAAAATTCCCTAGTTTCATGTTTTCCTTCTATTCTTGGTTGTATTGGTTTTATTTGTATAAAACTGTTTCAATTTTATACAATAAAATTAATGATTTTACATACTGTAATGTTCTTTATATCATTTGGTCATAAATTCTTCCTTTATCCATAGATCTGACAGATAAAATTTTCCATGCTCTCCTAATTTACTTACAATATCACTTTTTATTTCTAATCACGTATTCATTTTGATTTTATCTTTCTATATGATACGAGGTGTAGGTCTATTCCTAGTTCTTACCAAACTGTTTTCTCATTTTCTTAGTGATTTCTGCCAAATTCTGCCAAAAGATTGGATCTTTGGGTTTCTGAAGTGCTAGATTACTGTGATTCTTTACTGTTTTATATTGTATATCTAAATGATTCCACTGATCTACTACTCTTTTTTAGTCAATACCAGATTGTTTTGATGATTGACAGCTAGATGCACAATGGAAAGAATGTTGGACCTAGAGTCAAGAAGACCTAAGTTCAAATCCAATCTCAAATATTTGCTAAAGGAGTAAAGGAAGGAAAGAAAGAAGAAGAAAAGAAAGGAGAAAAGAAAGGAAGAAGGAAAGAAGGAAAGATTTATTAAGCATCTACTATGTAGCAGCACTTTTTAAGAAATTTGTAAATATTTGCTGTGTGACCCTAGACAAGTCACTTAACCCTGTTTGTCTCAGTTTCCCCATATATAAAATGAATTGGAGAAAGAAATGGCAAAGTACTCCAGTATGTTTACCAAGAAAACCCCAAATGAGGTCATGGAAGTTGGATATAGCTGAAAAATCAGATTGTTTTTATGATTATTTTCTCTGTAATACAGTTTGAGATCTGTTACTACTAGGCCACCTTTCTTTTACATTTTTTCTATTGATTCCCTTCATATGCTTGACTATTTGTCCAAATAAATTTTGTTTTTTCTAGCTCTGTAAAATGATTTTTTGGTATTTTGATAAGTTAATTTAGTAAAACTGTCATTTTTATTTTATTGGCTTGGTCTACCCATGAGCTCAGTAATGGCATGTTTAATTTCCTTTCCTAAGATAGATAGTTACATAAATATTCTATCTCCCTTCCATTAATCTGGACCTTTTATATTTCTGTAAATATTATCAATTTCATTTAGCTTATTAGATTTATTGACATATAATTGGGCAAAATAGCTTCTAATAATTGCTTTAATTTCATCTGCTTTGGTTTGGTAATTTGGTTTTCTTCTTTCTTTTTTTAATTTAAATTAAGCAATGGTTTATCTTTTGTTGTCCCCCCCCCATAAAATTAGTTTCTTGTTTTGTTTGTTCTATGATTTTCCCACTTTAAATTTTATTAATCTCTCCTTTGATATTTCAGCATTTGTAATTGGGAGTTTAATTAGAGATTTTTAATCTATTCTTTTTCTGATTTTTTAAAATTGTGTACCCAATTTATTGATTTGCTCTTTCTATATTTTATTGAATTATGCATTTAAAGGTATAAGATTTCCCCTAAGTACATATTTGGCTCCATCACATAAAATTTGCTATGTTGTCTTGTTGTTATCATTTTTCTTAATGAAATTATTAATTATTTCCATGTTAGGTTCTTTGACCTACCCATTCCTTAGAATTGGCTTAATTTCCAATTAATTTTTATTCTATTCTTCCATGGTGTTTTATTGAATTTTTTTTGCATTATGATCTGAAAAGGATACATTTAATATTTCTACATTTTCACATCTGGTTGTGAAGTTTTATACCCTAATACATGGTCACTTTTCAGAAAGGTGCCATATATAGCTGAAAAAAGCATATATACTATTTCTATTCCCATTCAGTTTTCTCCAGAGTTCTATCAGTCTCACTTTTCTCAAATTCTATTTGTTTTCTTATTTATTGTATGGTTATATTTATCTAGTTTTGAAAGGGGAAGGTTGAGGTCCTCCACCAGTATAGATGTACCGTCTAATTTGTCCTATAATTCATTTAACTTTTCCTTTATGACTTAGGATGCTATGCTGCTTATTGCACATATATTTATAATTGATGATAATTCATTGTTTATTGTTCCTTTAAACAAAATGTAGTTTTAATTAGGTCTATCTTTACTCTTATTTTGTCTGTTTGCCACCATTGCTTTTTCCCCCCTTCAGTTGAAGCATAATAGATTTCATTCCATTCTCTTCTTTTTATTTTGTGTGTTTCTTTCTGTTTCAAGTGTATATCTTATAAACAACATTTTTCTATTCTGATTTTGTATCCATTTGACTATAAACTTCTGTTTTATGAGTAAATTCATCCCATTCATATTCACAGTAATGGTCATTGTGTCTTTCCCTTCCATCCTACTTTTTCCTATTTGTCCTTCTCTCCCTCTGTCTCTCCCCTTTTCTCTCTTTCCTCTCCTCTCCCCTCCTCCTCCTTTTTTTCTTTCTCTCTCCCTTCCTTTCCCCCTCTCTTTGTCTCTCTATCTCTCTCTCCCTCTCCCTCCCTCCCTCCTTCCTCTCTGTCTCTCTATCTCTCCTCTCTGCCCCCCTCTCTCTGTGTGGCTGTGTCTGTCTGTCTCTCCTATGTGATAGGTAATTTCAACAGGTTTCTGCACCTAGTGACAACAAAATGTCTCATCTAATCTCTTTCTGACTAATTGTCTGATCCCCTCTCTATCTGTAGACTGAGAGCTCCCAAAGATTCTATTACTGCCACTTCTGCAGTGGCAGCCACCTCCAAAGCCTGTTGCTTGAGTTACACAGACCGTGCTGTACTCTGAGACTGACTACTACTCTATTATGACAGAATTTTCCTGTCAACTTTCCGAATTGTCTTAGACTAGAAAATTGTTTTAATCCCAATTTTTTGTTGGCCCTGCCACTTCAGAGTTCAGTTTGAGGCATTATTTTAAAGTTGATCAGAGGGGAATATTGAGAGAATTCAGGTGAGTTCCTTTCTTTATTCTAGAGCCACCTTGGCTATACCCTAATTAAAGTATTTTCTAAGTGTGTTTTCCCATCACATATTTATAATCAAATTTATTGAATATACTTCTTTAAATTGAAGATATAATTCTTAATAATCTTAAAAACAAGAACAAAGAAGCACTCTTGCAAAGAGAATAAAATTAAATAATTGGTTCCTATCTAAGTCTTAGCTGGACTTTTCAGTAGATGAAAATCACTAAAGACAAAAGCATCAGCTTCTGTTGATTTCCCTGTAAGGAACGGGGAAAAAAATGGAAAAAGACTTGAAAGATCTGTATATTTAAGCATTCCTCACTACTTTTATTTATCATTTTTCTTCCTATAGTCTTAGGCCTCCTCTTATGCTTCATGAGTGAATTCATCTCATTCACATTGACACTTATGGTCACTGTGTCTTTCCCCTCCATCCTACTTTTTCCTATTTGTCCTTCTCTCCCTCTGCCTCTCACTTTTTCTCTCTCCTTTCTTCTCCCCCCTCCTCCTCCTTCTTCTTTTCTTTCTCTCTCTCCCTTCCTTCCCCCTCTCTCTGTCTATCTCTCTCTTCCTCTCCCTCCCTCCCTGAGGGATGGGATGAAAATAACATCATACATTTCGTATTACAAGTTCTTTTTTGGATCTATAGGTTAGCATAGGTGCTTCACTTTCAAAGGACAAATCTGTTTTGAATCAAAAAGATCCAATCTTGTTAACAACAGAGTTGCTCCTTAATTCAGTGACATTTCTGTCTACTTTCCCTAAGTGTATTTTTCTTCCTAGATCCAATTGGGAAATAGGAGAATTATAATGGACCCCTTCTCCCCCAATCCAAAAAGTTAAATGGTAATGAGATTGCCAATCAATAATCCTGATTTTGCCAAGAATGATTAAATAGTCAGGCTCCCAACAACTGAGTTCAATCCTTTCTAGACCTTAGTACAATTGCATAGAATTACAGAATTTTAGACATAGAAGGGATTTCAATGTCCACCTAGTATAATGATCTAGTCCACAAAAAGAATCTCTATTATAATCTCTCTCAACTGAGTCATCTACAAATTTTATGAGCATGCCTTCTATGTCCTTCTTCAGTTATTGATTTAAAAAGTTTCAGTGATCAGAACTCTGGAGGGTCCCCTAATTCTGGCTTCTCTTCTGAGATCCGACCTAAACTTGAACTTTTCCTAAGCTTTCTTATACATACACTCTCACCCCAATTTCCCCAGGAATTAGGTACTTTCTGCCTCATTTCTTCAGGAATGACATACTCTTATGGCATTTCCATGATACTCCAGACTTGATGCTCTCTCCTCTATATACCTCAGAGACCAAAAGTTTCCTCAGTTTGAATAATTAAGTCTCCTTTTGTTTTTCCTTTATTACTCATCCCCAGTGTTTAGGTCCAAAGCTCCTCAGCTATTGTGTAGCTTCCTCCTAGAGGAAATTCTTACCCAACAAAGATTTATACTCATTAACCCCTTTCTTAGGAAAAGTCACCTCCCAGCTTCCTCCAAGAGTAAAGACAAAATATGTATATAATAGGGAGCTTTTTATCACAGTTCCATATATAATGGGGAGATTTTTTTTTTACCCCTATGAACAGTAGAAAAAAATTTAAATTCTACCTCTGTGTGGAGTGTTTCTATTTTATATACTACAGGAAGGTTTTAATCATGATTCCATGAATACTTCAGAACTCATTTGCTTCATTTATAAAATGAAGAGACTAGATGATATCAAAGGGTCTGGAGAGACTACATTCTGTTTTTTTTTTCTTTTTTAGCAATTCAGTTAGAGCCCAAAAGAGTGTTGCCTTACCCTCTTAGGAAACTTGGATAGAATTAGGTAGTAAAGGGAAATAGTTTGTGCCTTTAACTGGCTAAAACTCTCGTTGCACCCATTCAGAAATACATGCCAGATATTCTATTTCAAATCTACTTTATCCATCAGAATTACCAAGGTGAGTCCCATTGTCACTCCACCTCAATCTTGTTTCTGATGGTGGAATTGTTGCTCAACTACTCAAAAAGGAATGCTGCAGTCATTTGTAAAAAAATTTTTAAATTTTATTTTGTTTTTAATTTTATTTGACTCTTGGTGACTACATTTGGAATTTTCTTGGCAAAGATCCTGGAGTGGTGTGCCTTTTCTTTCACTAGTTCATTTTACTGATGTGGAAACTGGTGCAATTAGGATTAAGTGACTTTCCTCTGGTCATATTGTCTTGGGTTGGATTTGAAATCAGATCTTTTCACTCCAGGGTCAGCACTGATCCTTTATTATCACCTAGTTGTCCTCTTTATTAAATACCTATCAACCCCGTACAATTTGTGTACTAAGCACGGGGCACAAATGAAGATTAAGTAGAACCTATTTCCTACCTTTATGGTAATGAGGTTTGGCACAAGGCAGGGAGTTGTGGGAACCCCCTTCTGGTCGGTGCAGGTCCTTCATAAGTGAATTTATGAATCTGCAAAGTTAAACTGGCAAAAGAAGTTTATTGGCACTGGGAAATCAGCTTTTGTTAGAAGGCTGACTTCCTTAGTGGCAGGGTAGCAGTGAAATCCTCTAGCAGACAAATCCTGGCAGAGAGGTAGATAAGGTCCTGTTAGGGAAATAGGTGAGAAAGATAAAGAGAGAGTAACACTGAAAGAGAATGTCTTTTCAGTGGGCAGAGGGTCTAAGTTATGCCAGAGAGAGAGAGAGAGAGAGAGAGAGAGAGAGAGAGAGAGAGAGAGAGAGGGGTTCCTTGGCATGATTAGGTCCTCTGCAAGGAATGAGCCCCAACTTGCCTCTTTTATAATTGAAACTTTGGCTGGAGACTGGAGGGGGCAGTTTGAGTTGGAATCAGACAGAGATTTTCAGAATTGAATAAAAATTTTCCATGTGAATGAGTGTCCCTGAACTAATCTCCAACTCAATAGAGTTGGATAGAAATCTCAATCTACAGCTTGGACTAAGTAGGAGTGGTCCTGAACTCAACTAGTTCCACCCAGATGACAGAATGAAACCACTCTATCTTCATTCCTTGGGGTGGGTCTCTCAGGGGAGAGTTTCTCTGAGGGAGTTTCCCAAACTTTCCCCCCAAAGTCTGAGAGAAAGAGTGAAAAAACGTTTTGGGGTTCCCCTCGTCAATGGGACTGACAATGTAGGGATAAGACACATGCTCAAATTATCGCTGTATAATAAAATTGATATAAGATTAGAGCACTAAAGGACTATAAGCAGAGATGTGGTGGTCACTTTTAAAAATTTGCTACAAAATATGTAACTAAATTATTAACATTTTCTATGATACATTTTAACGTCTAGACAATCAATAAAACACTAACTCAAGCTCTGATTTATAGCATTTGCTGATATTTTTTCTCTCTTTTTTGTTGTTGAGGCAATTTGGGGTTAAGTGACTGATTTCTGGGATGAAGTAATTGATTTCTGAAGTGTAGATGCTCACTTTTTTAACTCTCTTGAGCCAGTATCCAAACTGCCTCCAGCACACTCCAGGATATAAGCCAATGTACCATGTAAGAGCTAAAATCATTACTGTCTGGGAAACTAGGAGGGCAGTAGAAAGAATCAAGGAAGGATATCTAGAGGAGATGGTGGCACTTGAGTAGGAAAGTTTGGTAGTTTTTAGATTATTGGGTTGGAGAGTTGAAAATGGTCTAAAGATGATCTAATGCAATCATCTTGTTTTTCAGATGAATAAATTTAGGATAGAAAAAGGTAGTCAACCCAAGGTCATATAGTTAGTTATCAGCAAAGGTTGGCTTCCAACTCAAGTTTCCTGACTTATTAAGTTATTCTGTCCCAGGCTGAGAGTACAGTTGGAGTAGCCCTAATTTTCTCTCAATGGCCTATTACTAATTTGGTGAATTTTATCTGGCCTGCTTACTATTTCCTATCATATATCAGCTCTTTCTTATGCCTTTGCACAGATTGTAACAGACTCATAAATTGCTTTCTTCTCATCTCTACTTCTTGCAGTATTTAGTTCTCTGTTTTTCTCCCTAAGGTGACCTTCCATCTATTTTGTATATAACTTATATGTATTTAATCATCTTTGTCTCCTGGCTTCCTTAGCTTCTTCAAATCTAAGCCAAGGTCTCTGCTTTTACAAGAATCCTTTTCCAATCCTCCTTACTCTTAATGTTTTCCTTCTATCTCCCATCTTATCTTGTTATGTAACTTCTTTGTATAGGTTATTTACATGTCTCAGCTGTTACATTCTGAGATCCCTAAAAAAGGGGTTTGTTTTTTTCCCCATTATTTGTATTCCCACCTTGCATAAACCCAGGCATACAGTGAACACTTAATAAAAGCTTTTTGACTAACTGACTGATTAACAACTCTCTTTAAGGTGCAACTCTGAGGGAGCCCTCCTAGGGGTTCTAGTTCATCTAGATCCTCTCAGTTATTTAGGCTCTTTCCCTTTCCAAAAATTACTTTGGTTGTACTTTGCACTTACCTGTGTAAAAGTTCTATCACCTTAGTAGAACTGTAAGCTGCTTGTGGGGAACTGTCCCTTTTTAGTCTTTATATCAAATGAGAAGATTTTTAAACCAGCAGAATGCCTTGGTACCTAGTAGGTGATTAATAAATGCTTGTTCTTTTTCCTTCTATATCTTTAGTGTCTCATTAGTGGTTACTGAATTTCTGTCTCAGATTCAGCATTCTTTCTGGATAAAGTGAATCAACCCCTCAACTGGCCCTGATCCATCAACTAAAGATAAATATCCTGAAGTTGCCTGTCAGTATAGCATGACTGCCATAGAGAGGACTGAGATCATAATTTTGAATTAATCATGACAGTGCAATTCCCCTCTGAAGTACCAATTGTTTAATAAGGAGGCGAAAGATTCTGATACCCGAAATATCATGTACTCACATATTCCACCCTCTAACCTCTGTAACAATTCAATCCTGGATTCCTCAGAAAATCATTAAGGTATCTTAATTCATCACCATATTATCTAATGCCCATGGTAAGTCACTCCTTGCACAAACTCATAGCTCAGAGATGTGGGGAGGAAGAACCAATGGGAAGAAACTGATGCTCTCACTTACATCTGGGGCTTCTTTCTTCCTCACTTGGAACTCATCCTTATTTCTCAAATTAATCACAGCTTGGATTTGAGTGGCGATGGGGTAAAATCTGGCACACAGGATTTGTAGTCAGAGGTCCTGGATTCAAATTTCAGATATGACATTAATTAACTGAGTGACCATGCTTAGGGAAAGCATTTAACTTTCCAGAGTTTTAATTTCCTTAGCTGTAAACTGGATGGATGAATCTCAAAAATCCCTTCTTGCTTTCAGTTTTATGATATTTAAGGAAATATAAATACACACACATACTCTTCCTCTAAGGAAAGTGGCCAAAACAGGGGTTTAAAGAGTAAGGGTTTTCAGAGGCCAGCTGGAAAGTGTTATCATTTCCATTCATCTGTGGTTTGTTTTTCATACTTTAATGTTTCTTAAGAGACCCGGTTTGTTAATCTTGATGTGTTATGCTCTGTCATAAAACTGGGCCTGAGTTACCGAGGCAGAGGCTGGCGAGGTCAGGAAGCAGTATCGGATGCAACGTCATACAGAGCCTGCCAAGGCCTGCTTGACACATTTCAAGGGGGCCAGCAGCCTGTCTGACGTCACTGTGTGGGAGAGTTTGCCTGGAGTGAAGGCTGGGCGATTGGCCTTTCAAGCACAGGACAAAAGAGAGACCAACTGATAATCTTACTACAGGACTGTCCATGGAGTGTAGAATGTAGGGGTCTCTGTAGTACCTGGCAGGGGACCAGCTTTCAGAGAGACTCAGACGGTAGCAAATATCTTGCATACAAATTATTTTAATACTCAAAATTCAGTTCATAGATTCACAGAGTGGGAAAGGGACCTTAGTAGCCATTTAGTTGGATACCTGAAGAAAAAAAATCAAATAAAAACAAACAAACAAACAAAATCCTTTTGTTCCACACCCTTCAGCAGGGACTTGAAGGCCTGGAAAGCCAGGGCAGAACTCATTGCTTTCCAAGGCAAACCACTTTTGGATGGCTCATATTATTGACATTATTTCTAAGCATGGGATTTATTATAGCTCTCCCTCAACCCAAAGGTTGGTGACTCAAATTATTTGTCTTTTTCTCTTGCTGGACTTCAAAGCCACTTACAAATGTGGCATATTCTTGTAGACAGGCAAGTTTGAAAGAAAGTCTTTGTCCTGCTTTTAGGTCCTAAGTATCCGGTGCAGCAGTAGAAAGGGCATGAAAACTTGCCCCCTCTAACTTGTAAGAGCTTCAGTGCATTAGATGCTGTTAGGACCTTTCACAGATTTCTTCAGAATTTTTAGTAGGAACTTTCAATTCAGCAGCGCCAGGCACTTAGGGTTACAAGGACAAAAAATGGCATAGTTCCTATCCACAAGAATATTGAATTTTATAGGGAAAATACAACATATTAGAGATTTCATTTTCAGTTATCTGGGGGAGGTTTGTAAATTACTCACAATCCTGTAGTCTCCTCTTACCCCCAAGAATCACAGTCCAAGGGAGATCTGCATAAAAATGGAATCAATAATAAAAGTGACAGCAACGACTACTACGCGAAACGTTTAGGTTTATAAAACATTTTCTACATGATGATCTTGTGAGGTAGGAGGTGCAAGAATGATTGTATTTTACAGATGAGAAAACCGAGGGGCAGAGAGATTGTGATTTATCCAAGACCACAATAGCAGTTTGGTAGCTCAGTGGATAGAGCCCTGGACCTGAAGTTGGGAAGACTCATCTTCCTGGATTCAAATATGACTTTGGACACTTATTAGCTGGATGACCTGGGATGAGTCAATTAGGCCCTTTTGCCTCAATTTCCTCATTTATAAAGTGATCTAGAGAAGGAAATGGCAAACCTCTCCAAAATCTTTGCCAAGAAAACCCTCAATAGCTTCACCAGTGGTTGGATATGACTGAAAAATGACTGTACAGCCACAGAGCTATACTTACATAGCAGAAGCAAGATTTGGATTCATTTCTGACTCCAAATCCAGGAGTCCCTGGACTCTTGTTGTCTTGCAACTACACTGTCAAGGCTGAAATTAACCACTCTTCACAAAGATTGATATTGTCTATAACTATCTATCAGATTTGGTAAGGTGCTAAAGCTTTCAAAGAAGGTATCAACCAATATTGGTAAAAGGAGGTTTTTTTTTATCTCGGTGTCCCTAATATCAATGAAATCATACATCTACTCACTTTCACCTATCCTTAATTAATTTAGTGCATAGAGTATCAGGACTTATTCAGTCCCTCCTTGTAAGTGTCCATTTGGGCTTTTATCTGATCTTTGGCTTGTATGTTCATACTTTGCATACATTCCATTTTTCCTGGTTCTGGGGTGTTGTTGTAAGGGATTTTATGTGTGTTTTGCATTACTCCTTAAAGCTCTTTCTCTAATTTGTCCATCATTGCATTTAGTACCCCACTATATTAATATACTGACAAATTTTTTTCATTTTCCCCATTTGTAAAATGAAAAGGTTGGACCAGACGGCCTTTGAGATCCCTTTCTGCTATGTCTAAGAGCCTAGGGTCTTAGGGCTTTTCACCAGTTGTTTCCCTCAGAAGTGTGTCTGCTTAATGTGTCTTCATAAATCCTGATGGCAATTCTCCTGTCATCCAACTTGTGGTTGCTCCATTATAACTTCTTCTAGACTAACATACCTCAAGAGAGCTTCTGTTCCTGCTCTGTTTGAAGCTTCATTCCTAAGTGTCTTAGAAGCAAGACTAGGGGGTATAAGCAGGCCTATGTACCTTGAAGCTTGAGCATTCAAAAAACTGCCTGCCACTATCCCCTGTACTATTTGGTTCTATTGATGTAATGGGGCCATGATGACCAGTTGGTCAATAAGCAACATTATCACGAAGACCATTTATCCTTTGGGGGAAGGGGGAGGGTCTCTTGGGGTTAAAGCCTTTAGGAATTCATTGGAAAATAGATTTAGAATAGGAATAGATCCCAGAAGTCATGTCATCTAGCCTCCTCTCTTCTACAGACAGATATTTGAGGATCAGAGAGATCAAACAATTTCTTTATCCCACAGGTAGAGTGTGACAGAGCTTTCAAACCTAGTTCCTCTATCACTAAATCCAGTGATCTTAGTGCCATAGATGTAGAGACAGCCCAACCTTTCTGTACTCCTAGATGAGCAATAGTGGATAGGGCAATGGACTTAGAATCAAGAAGACTTGAATTCAAATCACTAGCTATGTGACCCTAGATTAGTTACAAAATTTCTGATCCTGGACCACCTACTATCATATTTATTTACTTATGCTTTCAGTACATATAATAGATCAAAAAGCAAAATTTATTTTAAAATGGATACAACCTTATTGTATCTATCTGTAAAATGAGGATAATAGTAGCACCTACCTCAAAGGATTGTTGTGAGGATCAAATTATTCACACAGACACACACATTACACATATGTATATATGTCTACAAAGTGCTTTACAAATACTAAAACTCTGTTTAAATATTTGTTATTATTACCCATCTGGAAAATAAAAAACAGAATAAATAACATGTAAGGAGCTAGATTTAAAACTATTTGGGTAAAGTCATTCCTGAGGAAAGAAGTGTTGTGTCCTCAGTACATTGCTGTGTACTTAATAAATGATGTGCTTGGCAGGGGGACTCAGCAGAGAAGGGCTGGGTAACTGGAACTCATCCTTGGATTTGCACTTATCAATTCAGCAGAGAACAAAGGTGGGCAGGGAATTGAGGGCTGAAATTGATTTTTAAAAGATCTCCCACATTAGGCATTTGGAAAACACCAAATAGCCAACCCACAGATCCTCTTGTTCTGTTTGTAGCTTTCAGTATGCATTTCCTCTCTTTCCAGTAAGGTCTAAGCACTAGGGTTTTTTTGTTGATGTTTTTTCCTCAATAGAATAAGTCGAAGTGCAGATTGCCTCCTCCTGTGATATTCTGTGCTTGTGCTTCTCATCCAAACCTCGCGCCCCAGCTGATTGATTTTCTTCCAGAACACATGGCCTTCAATGTAATGATGACTTTCCCCAGTAAAGGGTTTAATGCTACTCAAAAAACAAAAACAACTAAGGAAAGAAATGTGATAATGAGAGTGGACATTAAGATACAAAACATCTCTTTCTTTTCTACTTTAGGCTTCAGGGGGGTGATTGTAAGGTCTTGTCCCCAGATCTGTGAGTGTCCTGCTACAAAAGTTTGCAAATAAACTGAACAGAGAAATTGTGAATTGTGAAAGAATGGCAGGAAGCAACAAAAAGTTTACTAATATATCAAGTATAAGTATATATGTATGCATGTATTTATGTATATATGTATAAATATGTAAGCATATGTGGTTATGTTTATGTGTATATATATATATATATACACACATATATATATACACACATACATGTCTGTGTGTGTATTTTTCTGTAAAGTATGTGTGTGTGTATAAAAGTAAGAATCTGCTATATAGTGAAAAGTATACGAAGAGCTGGGGACTCAATGAAAGGCAGAAGACAGTCCTTGCCCTTGAAGAGCTCGCAATTTAATGGGTACAGAACATGTAAAAAGAAGCTGAAAGGAGGGAAAGATGGAATACCCAGACAAGCTATGATGAAGTACTATAGCCGGGTGAGGAAGGATTTGAGGAGGTGAAAGTTTCAGAGTTGCTTTCATCTTTCAAGAGGATGAGATTCTGGAGATTATTAAGTCCAAAAAAGCAACTAAGAAGAAAATAATGAGGTAAAAATTCCCTAAGTGCCCTCAACTTGTTAAAAAATCTCAGAGAAACTTCCCAATGCCCACACTCTCCAACCAGAAGAATGGAGGTGGCCCATTAATTTGCAAGTTGATTTCTTCTTCCAGGATGATGAGTTTCTGGAAATCATAAAGTTTAGGAAAGTGGCTGAGTGGGAAATGATGAGATGAATTTCCTGGGGAAAGGCCCAAGATATCCATCCCTAAGTAAGAGTAAGGAACACGCTCCAAAGCAGAGTGGACAAATTTCTAAGATGCTGAGTCTTTCTACTCTGTTCTTCATTAGAAAAAAATACAACTAAATTCAATTCAACAACTAATAAATGCTTACTCTATGTCAAAATTGTAAGTACTGAGGACACTCTTTGATGGTGAATCTTCTGAAATGTGCCACAGATTCAAAGCAATCTTTGATCTAGCATCCACTCAAAATCACATCTGCCAAACCCCTACCAATGTTTCTTTTACCAGACAAACTAGAAGACCTGCCATTTCAAAGTAAGCAATATTTGAACAATATAACAAAATAAATTATGAGGAACATTCCACCTCCTATCAAGCTATAAAAATAACTAGAGAGAATATCTTCAATATCCACAGAGGAGAAAAACCATCTCCAACAACCAGAAGTTATGAATTAGCCTCTTGACAGATAAGTTCTTGAAGCTTAAGCCTCTTTTACCCTGGACCTATATGTTCTACAGGGTAGTGGATCAGACTTTTGGGTTGATGTTTTGTTCTAGCTATTCCAAGCATGGTCCCTGAGTAAATGTTATTATTCAGTTGTTTTTCAGTTGTGTCCAACTTTTTGTGATCCCATTTGAGTTTCTTAGCAAAGATACTGGAGTGATTTGCTAATTCCTCTGCAGCTCATTTTATAGATGAGGAAACTGAGGCAAATAGAATGAAGTAACCCAGAGTCACACAGCTAGGAAGTGTCTGAGACTGAGAATGAATCTTCCTGACTCCTGATGCAGCATTCCATCTGTTGCAGGATCTAACTGTTTACCAAACAACTCTTTTATCAAAAGTTAATGGAGTCTGGTTAACTAAATAATATCATGACAATCATGACAGCACAGATATACTAGAGAGCTATGATGTGCTCCACTTCAAGCTTTAGAGATACCTAGAACTTGAGTTTTAAGTGAATCTAGTACCCCTGCTCTGGGGAACCAATTATGTAAAGTTAATGGGAGTAGGGATACAAACTTATACTTCAGTCCTACATTCCTTCTTGCTTTTCTTCTGAGTATTTTGGAGAGGCAAGGACTATATCTTCATTAGACAGAAGGATGTCTAAGGGCAGGGACTGTCTCCTTCATCAGAAGAGAAGCTCTCTGAAATCAAGGATTATGTCTCTTTCATTGGACTGGGGTTTCATGAAGACAGGGACTGTCTCTCCTATCAAATTGAGAAGGAAAGGGGAAAGGGAAGGGAATAAGCAATTAAATAGTATCTACTATGTCTTAAACACTGTGCTAAGTACTTCTTACCAATATTATCTCAGTTGGTCTCTTAAGGTGGAAATTGGTTCTCCTGTATCTCCCCACTGAACACAGTATAAGGACTTTTCAGGCAATAAGCATATAATGCAGTGGGTGTCCTGACTCACTGATGTGACAGATTCAGTTATTGTTCTGGTTCTGATGTTCTTTAAAAAAGGTGATTTCACATTTAATCCAGATAGAGGAGTCAGATTTTCTTCCTGACTCACCTATGATGCAAGAAAGATTGCTTTTCAAACCAAGTTGAAGGCTCAGAAAGTCCCTGCAGCTTGAAGGGCATATGTTAGTCCCCTCCCTGCTCTCCAGGCCCCAGTCTGGGGAGTTTGTCTCCTTCCTTCTCATAATGAGTCATACCCTATTTAGCATTCTACTCAGGTCTCTGATGCACCTTGGCTCAGGGTGTCAAGAGGATAAAATCTATATAGCCCCTTCTGGTCTGGCAAAGCTGTGGCTGTGGCAGCATATTTTTAAAGCAATTCCTCCCCTTGCTAAGAAGCAATCCCTCTAGAAATGATCCAGAGGGATAGAAACTCTGACCTAGAGCTAAGAATTAAATATGAATTTTGCAATTTGGGACTACAAAGCTTCACCTTACATTAACTTTTGAATGGGAGACTAAAGGATCTCTAGATTCTTTAAATCTGCAGACAGAATCTTATACAAATCACTATAGTGAACTGTCATTGATACAGGTATACTTTACGTTAAGGGCTAAAATCTAGCCCTATGGTTTTGTTAACATCTGGAACTCTCAAGGGATGGCTTTCCTCTCCTGTCAATACAGGTTGAATCCTCTGCAACTTATAGTCTTAGGGATTTGCTTAGAACACAGAGATTTTAACTCCTCCAAGGTTATACAGCTATTTTCTATCAGCTCTCTGATGCACCTTGGCTCAGGGTGTCAAGAGGGATAAAATCTATAGCTCCTTCTGCTCTGGCAAAGCTGTGGCTGTTGCAGCATATTTTTAAAGCAATTCCTTCCATTTCTAGGAAACAATCCCTCTAGAAATGATCCAAAGGGATAGAAACTCTAATCTAGAGCTAGGAATTAAAGATGAATTTTGCAATTTGGGACTATAAAGCTTCACTTTACACTAATTTTTGAATGGGAGACTAAAGGGTCTCTGGATTCTTTAAATCTGCAGACAAAATTTTACACAAATCACTACTATTGTTGATACAGGTATACTTCACATTTAGGGCTAAAGACTAGCCCTATGGTTTTGTTACTATCTGGAACTCTCAAGCCATGGCTTTCCTCTTCTGTTAATACAGGTTGAATCCTCTGCAACTTATACTCTTAGGGATTTGCTTAGAGCACTGAGAAATTTTAACTCCTCCAAGTTTACACCATTTTCTGTCAGAAGTGGGCCTTTGTATCAGAGCTTCCAGGCTTTAGGGCCTGCTTTCTAGCTATTAAACAATGCTTCTCCTCACCCCACTTGTAGAAAACTCAGGGTATGAAGTAATGCAACCCGGGAGAAAGAACGTCGGGTTCTAGCAATAACTCTGTCCCTTATAACTGAATGACATTACAGAAGACATGGTCAAAAAGAATCCCAGGTTTAGATTGGAGAGCCATACTCATTGTGTTCCCTTCCTCTCATCTGCAAACCACCTCATAAACTTGTGCCCAGGAAGGTACTTTCAAAACTTAAACATACTATAAAAATGTGGAAAGCTGACTTTCTGAGCAATAGTTTCCTTATCTATAAAATGGAGATAAACAAGGTAATACCTATCCTGTTTTCTTCCCAGGATTATTGTGAAAATCAAATGAGACAGTATTTGCAACAATTCTCTGTAAGCTATCAAGGCTATGCTGAGGAAAGAAATTTGATTTGAAATCTAAACTGGCCCCTTGTGTTAATGTCCAGGGGACATTTGTTGGAGGAGCTGGTTTGCCCTAATCAGACTCCATGCTCTTGGCAGGCATCCAGGCCTTGCGCCACCTTTCTGAGGGGCATTCTGGCCCTGGTCGCTATTTGCCCCTGGGCCATCTCAGTACAGATGGAACCGAGAAGGCTGGCAGCTTGCAGCAAGTACCCTGCTCATGACTTACATTGCAGCCCTTGCTTGTTCAACTTTGAATAGATGTGAATAAAGTACATGGCCATCTGCCACACACACACACACACACACACACACACACACACACACTCACGATATGACTTCATTCTCTAAAGCGTAAGTTAATAGGCACTAAACAGCAGCTGCACTCTTCTTCTCCTCTCCCTTCGCCTCCCAATCAGTTCTGGTTAGAGCAAACACCATGGAGTGAAGGGCCTGGCCCCTGGCCAGTGCAGAGGAAATGTGGCTCAGTGCTGAAAGGCTGGGATGACGCAGCAAACCTGGGTGGTCCAGAGCCCTCCCCTGTGACAGTGGCAAAGTTTCAGGATGCTGCATCATCCCAAGGCCCCAAGTCCTTTGAGCTAAGAACTCCATGCAAGCCCTGAACTCCATGGAATATTATGCTCTTACCAGAACAGACCAGGGAAAAGGCTGTTGCTATTTACCAGGAACTACTCCAGCTTAGTAGCCACCCTCTGGGGACTCAGTCTTCCAGGGAGTAGCTCACAGAGAATGTTACATGAATAATAATGGCTAATAAAAACTATTTATATAGCACAAACTTTTATAAACATCCCATTTAACAAAATTACTCTAAGAGGTAGGTGCTATCATGTAATTATTTCCATTCTATAACTGAGGAAAACTAAGGCTCATACAGATTATTCTTGGGTTAACACAATTGATAATTATTTAAAGGAGAATTAAAACTCAGATCTTCCAAGTCTATTGCTCTATTATGCCATATTGCTTCTTTTAAAATTTCCAAGTTAATTCAAAGTCTTCAAAGGATCAATTAGCAAAGAGAAAGAGTAAAGTTGGCAAGAATCTCTGATGACTACTAAGCATAGAGAGCAGACCTGTGATTTCATTGACATAGGGTGAGCCTTCTGGTAATTCAAATGGACACTTTCTCAGGGTAGCTAAGTGATGCAGTGAATAGAGCACCAGCCCTGAAGTCAGGAGGACTCCAGTTCAAATCTGACCTCAGACTCCTAAACTTCCTAGCTGTGCAACCCTGGACAAGTCACTTAATCCCAATTGCCTTAGGGAAAAAAAATGGCACTTTCTCTACAAGAGATTTAATTATATAGTTTCCTAGAGCCCTGTGAGATTGAGTGATTACCCAGCAACATCTAGGTCAGTATATATTAGCAGTGGGACATCTTGCTTTCAAAGTGGGCTCTCCTTCCATTATTCCATGATGGTATCTCTTAACACTATGGGCTGCATATTTTTGTATTCAAAAGAGGGATTAACTGTGTTGATTCCACTGACTGGTTAGTCCTCATTACTACAGGCTGGTGAATCTTCATGTTACCCAACCTGCTGGGGCAGGG
Organism: Antechinus flavipes; assembly: GCF_016432865.1. Classification (NCBI taxonomy): domain Eukaryota; kingdom Metazoa; phylum Chordata; class Mammalia; order Dasyuromorphia; family Dasyuridae; genus Antechinus; species Antechinus flavipes. The sequence goes on from NC_067401.1 coordinate 376,332,125, forward strand.
CTGGGCACCCATGGACATTTTATATTCACTAGACCAGTCTGCAGTCTGAATCAGTGAATGCAGTACTTGGATATAATATTTAAAAAAAACAATAAATTTTATTGATGTCTTTTGTTCTTTACATCATAAGTCCTTTCTAGATATATTCTACCCCAAATGAATCCTCTCTGGTGACAAAGAAAAACAATTAAGTAAAATTAACTGATGCTAGGACCATTTTTGATAGAGTTTGCCAGTCTCTGTCTTATACATCTTTACCTAAAGGAGAAAGTTGTGTTTCATTATCAGTTCTCTAAGACTAAGATTGGCCATTCTAATTACCTGACATCTAGCTTTCTTTTAGAGTTCATCTATATCATCACTTCTTGAGTATGGTCTGAGCACTTTTGGGACTCCTAGACTCTTTCTGAGGGTTTTCAACTAATACACACACACACACACACACACACACACATATTTTATATATATATATATATAATTATTATATATTATTATTGTTATGTCATTAATTAATTATACAATTGACTGTTAATTATATAACTAATTGTGAATTTATATGATGTTCTATATAATATAGTCAAAACTATTTTTATAATAATCCTAAGACTTTATATTCCTTATTAAAATGCTCCTCCCTTTTCCAACTACATATCTGAGGCCAGATTTTCTTTGTATACTTTACCAAAACAATATCTCACAATACATTGAATGCAGAAGCAAAGATGAGTATCTATCTATTTATCTTCTATTAAGACAAACATTGAAGAGATTTACAAAAATATGTAAAACAATGACACTTTTCTCACTATTTTTAATTTTATGAAATATAACTATTTTCATAAAATATTTATTTTAGCAAGTAATTTATTTTTATTTTAGATAAATTAATTAAATTTCAATTTTAGTAGATTAAATGAGTAATTTCTAATTTGGCAAATGTTAATAAATATAATTCACATAAACAAAAATCCTTTCAGCTTCTTTTTTTACAATTCTTTTTTCAATATCTTCTGTTTCTTACATGAATATAGATATTTCCAAGTATCTCTCTCTCTATACCTCCCAAGAAGACATTCCATTTAAAAAATATTTTTAAGAGAGGGAAAAAGAAATCAGCACAACTGATTAATATATTGGAAAAAATCCAAAAAAAATGTGTAATGTTTAGTAACACTTGTGGATCTCCCACCTCCACATAGGGTGGGTTGAGAGTATCCTCTCATAATTTTTCATTCAAGTGGTCATTATATTTGCTCTATTTACTTTTGATTTTTTTTAGTGTGTAACTCTCATAAATTTTTAACAGTGTAAAAAGACCCTAAGGCCATAAAGGCTGAGATGCTCACTGATTTATGTTTAAGTCCTTCTGCAGTGTTTTTCTTTCCCAGCTTACTTCATTCTGACAAAGTTCATTCATATTTTCCATACATTCACAATTTCCTATTTATTAAGTAATATTGCTATTTGTTAAACAGTATCCCTAAATCTACGTTGTTTCTAGGTTTTTTTATTAATCCTGAATTGCTGCTAATTGTCACTAATAAGGTCTTTCTATGTTTGGCTTTCTTGAGGCATATCTTAGCTAGATAGGGTGTTTTAAAGCAGGAACATATCCTGGATTTGAATTCTAGATTCTATCACTTACTAATTGTATGAACTTAAGTAAATCATAATCTCTTTAATCCATGATTTTCTCAGATGTAAAATGTAGGTGATATCCAAACTATCTACATTAGAGGTTTTTGTGAGGAAAAATTTTTTGTAAACTTTAAAATTAAATATGAATCATTATTACTCTCCATAACATTTATGCTGTCCAAAAATGGAATAGACTGCCTTAAAAAGTAATGAACCCATTTATTATTTTATATTTTGAATCCTTTCTTTCATTCTGACAATTTAGGTTTTTTTTCTTATTTTCTATTTAAGTTTAAAAGAAATAAAATAAAAGGAAATAATGAACCCACAATGCCGTAAATATTCAAATAAAGAGATGATGACCCTTTGTCAGAGATGTTATATCAGGAAGTCTTTTATTAGGCTCCTGAATCTACTTCTAATTGGATACTTCCACAGAATAGCACACCTCAGAAGTCATCTAGTCCAGCTCACATCTAAAGAAGAATCTCTTCTTTAACATAGCTCACCACTTGAAATATTAAGAAGCTTAAATGAACCTTTCCAATTAGACCCCAGAAGAAAAAGAAACTAGGAGCAGCAGGTAGAAACTCACTATTCCTTGTTTTTCCTCTGGGCTTAAGGAGACATCCTGAATCTTGCTTTCACATGAAATACTTAGAGACAGCTATTGCGCTTCACTTCTTCCCTTTCCAAGTCATCTCTTTTCTTGATTAAATAAACCTAGATTCCTAGAGAGAGCTAAATGGGGCAATAGACAGAGTGCTGGACTTATATCCAAGAAGACCAGAGTTTGAATCCTGCCTAGAAATGGATGCTAGAAAAGGCTGTTATTGACAGCCTCGATTAACCCTTTTGTAAAATGGCAATAATAATAGTATCTACTTCATAGGATTGCTGTGAACTCAAATGAGATAACATATGTAAAGTATTTAGCAGATCTTAAAGGATTATCTAAATGCTACTTTATTATTATTGTCATTCAATTGATGTTTAAATGTCAGGCTTTTACATTTCTAGTATATTTTTCTGCCTGCCATATAAAAGTTGAACAGTTTAAGATAGTGCCAGAGATGATGATTATAGCTAATATTTATTTAGTGCTTTAAGATTTGCAAAACACTTTATAAATACCATCTTATTTTCTTTTTATAACAACCTCAAAGGCAAGAACTATCATAATATTCATTTTATAGATGAGGAATCTGAATGTGAGAGAGGTTAAATGATCTGTCCAAGATCATAAGTAAATGTCCAAAGCTAGAAGTGATTGCAAGTCTTCTTGATTCCAGATTCATCTCTCTCTCCAATGCATATCTAACCGTCAGAGATTTCACAAGGCTATATCTAATTGCCAAAAGTATGGCAGAAGAAATTAGTGCTATGAATTTAGAAGACAATAAGATCACCATCGAATGGAGCAAACTGGAAAATTTTCATGAAAGAAGTAGAATGGGAACCAATTGTCAAAGATGACTAAGATTTGGATTGGTGGAAAATAGGAGAGAATGTATTTCTAGGAGGATTTATAAGATTCTCTATCCCACTCTAGAACTTTAGGATTCAGGTTCCTGCAGATAGATGGTGGCATTCATAAACCCCAAACATTCATTGTATACCTTCTTTGAGACATTGAAGAACTGATTGGTAGGTGTTTGTTATTGATTGGAAATTCCTAGATATCAGGAAGCAGGTGGGAAGATTGGATATTGTTTGCTGCAGCATCACACACTTTGAAAAAACTAGAAAAAGTCATGCAAATATAAAGGATCATGTAGAGTTTGATATTAACTGCCTTTCCTGTAGCACAACTGGTCTGGATTATTGCTATTGTTTATTCTTTACTCTCAAAGATCACCAGGATGATGTCTTGACTTGAGCATGAATTGCATAGAGTATGTATACTGGGAAGATAAAGTTGGCTAGACTTTGAGAATTTTCTTCTTTGCTCCTTTAACTAGAAGTAGGATAAAAGCTAGATAATTGCCAGTGTCCTGGTCATCCTCTTATAGGGAACGTTACACATACAGACTTCTCTGGGGTATCCAAGCTGGTTTTAGGCAAAGGAGCGCTCCCCATTGTCAGTAATTAAGGAAATATCAGAGCATAGCAGTAAAAATGGGAGAAGGAGTAAAACCTCACATGATAGCTATAATTCAAACATAGCCAGAAGTCACTATTCCCTTGAGCCATATAGTGTTTTGAACGTAATAACTTTAAAAAGATAAAATATAAAATTAAAGGAACATAATTGGCACTAAACAAATATTTATTAATTGAATTACTTTTTATTTTTCTAAAAGAAGGCAGCATAATAACACAGCAAGATCATTAAACCAACAATCAAAACTTGGTTCTAGTTTTTGGTGTTTCACTTAGCTATTTGGTAGCCATAAATTCACTTAGCCATTCAAACATAACCAAAAGTCACTATTCCCCTGAGCCAATAGGTGTCTTGAACATGATAAGTTTAAAAATATTAAAAAATAAAATAAAAAGAACATAATTAGTGCTAAACAAATGTTTGTTAAATTAAATTACTTTTTTTATTATTCTAAGAGAAGGTAACATAATAACACAGCAAGAACATTAAACTAACAATCAAAAGACTTAGTTTTAGTTTTTGTCTTTTCACTTAATTATTTAGTAGCCATAAATTCCCTTAGCCATATAGTATAGTAGACAGCTAGGTGATGCAGTGGGTAAATCACCAGGCCTAGAGTCAGAAAGATTCCTCTTCCTCATTTCAAATCTAGTCTCTGCACAAGTCACTTAATCTTATTTGCCTCAGTTTCCTTATCTGTAAAATGAGTTGGAGAAGGATATGGGAAACCTTTGCCAAGAAAAACCTCAAATGGAGTCATATATAATCAGACACGACTGAAAAATGACTAAACAATTAGTGGAAAAAACCCTGAACTTGTAGTCAAGAGGGTCTGAGTTTAGATTGCACTTCTAATACTAACTCTGTGGCAATTGACTACTAATTACTTAACCTCTTTAAACTTTGATTTCTTTATCTATAAAAAGAGGGATAGTAATGGCACCTATGTCACAACGTTGTCAAAGTATACAATGAATTAGAAACACTATATAACTATAAACTGATTTTTAAAAATTATTAGCCATATGATTATGGGTAGGTCTTTCTGAGTTTTCTCATCTGCAAATAGTTTAGACTCAGTAACTTTCAAATTTCCCTCTAGCTCTACCATTCTTTGGTTCTTTTAAAACATTTGGGTGGGTTGAAGGACATGACCTGTGATGTCGGGGAGGATGAGGGCTCCCATCATCATCCATCTTAAACACCTCCCATGTCATTTTACTTGTTGCAGATTGTATTTCGAAAGATCAGCGATGTGAAGCGGGAAGAAGAAGAGCGAATGAAACGGAAGAATGAGGCGCCCCTGATCCTGCCCCCAGACCACCCTGTCCGAAGGCTTTTCCAGAGATTCCGGCAGCAGAAGGAGGCCAGACTGGCGGCAGAAAGGGGAGGCCGGGATTTGGATGAGCTGGACGTGGAGAAGGGCAACATCCTGTCAGAGCACTCCTCCGCTAACCACACCGTGGTAAAGGCCAGCATCGTCACTGTCCGCGAGAGCCCGGCCACTCCTGTCTCTTTCCAGTCAGCATCTACCTCAGGGGTGTCAGACCACGCCAAACTACATGCCCCTGTGTCTGAGGGCTTGGGCCCCAAGGGGGGTGGGGGGGACTGTCCCCGACGCAAAGGCTGGGCTCGTTTCAAAGATGCCTGTGGAAAGGGGGAGGACTGGAACAAAGTCTCCAAGGCAGAGTCCATGGAGACACTCCCAGAGAGGACAAAGACATCTGGGGAGGCTACTCTGAAGAAGACAGACTCTTGTGATAGTGGGATCACCAAAAGTGACTTGCGCCTGGACAATGTTGGCGAGACCAGAAGTCCTCACATGATAGCTATAATTCAAACATAGCCAGAAGTCACTATTCCCTTGAGCCATATAGTGTTTTGAACGTAATAACTTTAAAAAGATAAAATATAAAATTAAAGGAACATAATTGGCACTAAACAAATATTTATTAATTGAATTACTTTTTATTTTTCTAAAAGAAGGCAGCATAATAACACAGCAAGATCATTAAACCAACAATCAAAACTTGGTTCTAGTTTTTGGTGTTTCACTTAGCTATTTGGTAGCCATAAATTCACTTAGCCATTCAAACATAACCAAAAGTCACTATTCCCCTGAGCCAATAGGTGTCTTGAACATGATAAGTTTAAAAATATTAAAAAATAAAATAAAAAGAACATAATTAGTGCTAAACAAATGTTTGTTAAATTAAATTACTTTTTTTATTATTCTAAGAGAAGGTAACATAATAACACAGCAAGAACATTAAACTAACAATCAAAAGACTTAGTTTTAGTTTTTGTCTTTTCACTTAATTATTTAGTAGCCATAAATTCCCTTAGCCATATAGTATAGTAGACAGCTAGGTGATGCAGTGGGTAAATCACCAGGCCTAGAGTCAGAAAGATTCCTCTTCCTCATTTCAAATCTAGTCTCTGCACAAGTCACTTAATCTTATTTGCCTCAGTTTCCTTATCTGTAAAATGAGTTGGAGAAGGATATGGGAAACCTTTGCCAAGAAAAACCTCAAATGGAGTCATATATAATCAGACACGACTGAAAAATGACTAAACAATTAGTGGAAAAAACCCTGAACTTGTAGTCAAGAGGGTCTGAGTTTAGATTGCACTTCTAATACTAACTCTGTGGCAATTGACTACTAATTACTTAACCTCTTTAAACTTTGATTTCTTTATCTATAAAAAGAGGGATAGTAATGGCACCTATGTCACAACGTTGTCAAAGTATACAATGAATTAGAAACACTATATAACTATAAACTGATTTTTAAAAATTATTAGCCATATGATTATGGGTAGGTCTTTCTGAGTTTTCTCATCTGCAAATAGTTTAGACTCAGTAACTTTCAAATTTCCCTCTAGCTCTACCATTCTTTGGTTCTTTTAAAACATTTGGGTGGGTTGAAGGACATGACCTGTGATGTCGGGGAGGATGAGGGCTCCCATCATCATCCATCTTAAACACCTCCCATGTCATTTTACTTGTTGCAGATTGTATTTCGAAAGATCAGCGATGTGAAGCGGGAAGAAGAAGAGCGAATGAAACGGAAGAATGAGGCGCCCCTGATCCTGCCCCCAGACCACCCTGTCCGAAGGCTTTTCCAGAGATTCCGGCAGCAGAAGGAGGCCAGACTGGCGGCAGAAAGGGGAGGCCGGGATTTGGATGAGCTGGACGTGGAGAAGGGCAACATCCTGTCAGAGCACTCCTCCGCTAACCACACCGTGGTAAAGGCCAGCATCGTCACTGTCCGCGAGAGCCCGGCCACTCCTGTCTCTTTCCAGTCAGCATCTACCTCAGGGGTGTCAGACCACGCCAAACTACATGCCCCTGTGTCTGAGGGCTTGGGCCCCAAGGGGGGTGGGGGGGACTGTCCCCGACGCAAAGGCTGGGCTCGTTTCAAAGATGCCTGTGGAAAGGGGGAGGACTGGAACAAAGTCTCCAAGGCAGAGTCCATGGAGACACTCCCAGAGAGGACAAAGACATCTGGGGAGGCTACTCTGAAGAAGACAGACTCTTGTGATAGTGGGATCACCAAAAGTGACTTGCGCCTGGACAATGTTGGCGAGACCAGAAGTCCTCAGGACCGCAGCCCGATCCTTGCAGAGGTCAAGCATTCCTTCTACCCCATCCCTGAGCAGACTCTTCAGGCCACCATGCTGGAGGTGAAGCATGAGCTGAAGGAGGACATTAAAGCTCTAAACAACAAAATGGCGAACATTGAAAAACAGCTCTCTGAGATACTAAGGATATTAACTTCCAGAAGATCTTCTCAATCCCCCCAGGAACTCTTTGAAATATCAAGGCCCCAGTCCCCAGAATCAGAGAGAGACATTTTTGGAGCAAGCTGAAGGGCCCATTTATTTAAAAATTAAAATAAAAACTTAAACATTACAACCCCTCTTCTGGAAACACATGCATACAGCTAACATTTTCTTCTCAAAATAAGATTTTCTCATTGATGGAAAATCAGTGAGGGACTGGTGGATCCAGCATGCCCCCCACTCTCTGGACAAAGAGAAATTTGTCACCATCCTGCAAGATGGCAGTTGTGTTGGAAGTGTCTTAGCACAAATTTGGAAGAGGGGGTACACTGTTCAAAGAGTATTTTCCTTTTCTCTTCAGTTTGGACATTTTTTAAACTTCCATAATGTTTGGTAAAAAAAAAAATTAGAGAGAGAGGAAAAAACTATCAGCTTTTTGAGGATTGAAGGGGGTGGCTGGAATGTGTTCACATGGAGGTGAGCTTCAGCTCCTTTGCCAAATCCCCAAAGACTCTGGAAGGTGCAAGAATCTCTAGCACCTACCTTCTGGGCTGCCTTCCTGTACACTTGTGCAGACAGTATCCAGTGTCAGAGTATATTTTCGTATCCTAACAATCATTTGTAACAAGCATGGGGAAAAGGAGGGAACAGGTAGAAGGACAGAACTCCTTTTATCCTTTCATCCATCATGATCCAAGACCAAAAGACAGATGCAGGTATTGTGTCTCCTACGAAAGGTTAGAATCATGAAGCCCTGGGGATTTACCTCAGGGTCTGAAACCCAGTGGGTTACTCGGGGATATTCAGTGGCTTGGATTTTTATGTGTCTCCTCACTACTTCTGAGTCCCCAAGGCTGCTGAATGCCTGCATAGAGCCCTGATCTCGTATTCCAAAAGAGTTCAGAGCTGAGCCAATTGCTAGAGGTAGGGAGACAGCCTCCTTACCCAGGATCATTAACAGGCCATTTTTTCCCCTGGAAATCTCACATGGACACTGGGAACCTCTATGTGATTCCAGGTATACATTGGCTCCCATCTTCAGATGTGCTTCTACCTTTTGGACAATTATATATCTGTACAACCCAACGGGATTGGAATGCCAATGTAGCATTCTTTGGGGTATACTGGAGATGAAAAAAGTATCAGGAACCCAGATTTGACTTTTTTTAAGGATGATAATATTTTGTGGCATGTATGTTATGTTTTTTAATAATTCTCAATAGAATTGACCTTTGCTTTACCTTTGTCCTTAGCCAGAAATCATTGTGGGGCACTTACAAGTCCCCCAATTGCTATCTCATAAGCAGAAATCCTTAGATTAACTTGTAAGAGTTGTTTAAAAATGGAATGGAGTACCACACTAAATGAGTTCCCCGACATTGGAGGAATTCAAACAGAAGCTGGATGACTGCCAGTTGAAAATAGAAAGGGGGGATGCCTTCTCCATGCTCCCCAAATGGATTCAGTTCAGAACTAGAGGCCATTATGAGACACACTTTGGAAAAGCCAAACTCTGTCTCTTAGGCTCTAAACACCAGAAAGAATATCAAAAAGCAAAGGGTGGGGTGAGGGGATTGTGTATATGTGAAAGGGTTCAAGGATTATGTTTTCATTTTTAACTGGAAAAAAGGAATCAATATTTCAAAAACAAGAGTATTTAAGAGCTGGTTCAGCTCAGTCTATGGTCCAAAAAGGGCCCCATATCTAAGCCAGTAAATTAATGTTTGGGAGCTTTCCAATGCAACTGGAGTTACTTCCCTGAATGTTGGTTTCCTCCAGCAATATTTTGGGGTGAAGCATAAAGAAGAGAGAGAGAACTATCAGGTTTTTGGACCCACAGACGATTCTGGAATATGCAAATCTCTGACGCAGAGTAAAGTTGGCTTGAGGTGTGCCCTACGCAAAGGCAGTAGGGACCCAAAAAGAGTCTAGATGTTGGAAGTTCAGTGCTGAGAGCTTAGCATTAGAAAGTCCAGGATTATAAATGCAGCTGTGTCTTAAGCATTGTTGGCCAGCTGGCCAGACCTAGCCTATCAATGACACTTGAGAATCCCTGCTCCAAGTTTTAATGAAAAGCATCTTCTTGCATGGACTCGGTAGTGGGGATATCACTACAGAGATGCTATCTTTTGCTCATGCTCGTTAACATCCTGACACCAGTCTTCTTTAGGACCTTGAGATAATGGTGAGCTGACGTGCTAAAGGCACACAGTGCTTTTGAAAACTCTGTCAGGCCCCATTCCTTTTATCTTTTCTCTGCATCCACAGGAAGCACAAAGGGGCAATTGGGCGGCCTTAGTGTTCCAGTTGCTCCAGGGGCCAGCACTGTCAGGCTCTCTCCTCATTCTTCTAAGAAACTAGATTTCAGAGTTCAAGGTTATAATCATTCCCAGGATGATGTCAGCACCAGGAAGAGCTTTCGTTTGAGGTTGATGCAATAAGTTGCTCTAACGGTGTTACTTAAGTCATGGACAGAATCACATAATGATGAGGAGTAGTGTTTCGCTTCTGTGAGAACAAATGCCAGTTGCTTTGTAATCTGATTAAAATGTTGGAGAAAGTTGTACCCTCCTACTTCCCATCCTCCTACCAACTTGACAAGATTTTTTTTGCCTGTCTGGTGCTTAATCAATCTATCAATAAGCATTTATTAAGCACCTCTTAAGTGCCAGAAATTATCCTCAGCACTAGGGATAAAAATAGAAAAAAATGAAATAATCCCTGTCCTCAAAGAACCTCCATCCTAATCCACCTTTCATTCAATGTACTGTGCTCCAGAGGAAAGTGAACAGAACACACCTATGTCTACATCTCCCCGGTCACTGAAATCTCTACATGCTTTGGCCTTTTTTTTCTTATTAGAAATCATATGTCTCTAAAACCTCAAGTCCCATCTTTTCTTAGGCAGGTCATGTTGCATGAGGAAGGAAAATCCTATGTCTACTTCCAGGAAGTATCTGACTCTAGAGACTATGCATGCTAACTGCCAGCTCCATATTTATTCTTTCTAACAGACCTCAAGGACCAGGCCAGAAGCAGTGTTGAGCCACAGGTCTCGCAATGTGCCAGCCAATAGAGAGGTCCTTCCCCTTCTTCTTAGTTCCATTCCCTGAGAGGCAGCGTGATGCAATAGAAAGTGTACCAGCTTTGGAGTCCGAAGACTTGATTTTGAATACTGCCTTTCTTGCTGGGTGACTTTGGGCAAATCAACCCATCACTCCAGATCTCAGTTTCCTCATCCATAAAATGAGGCAATATCTAGATGGTTTCTATTTTTGACTTGGAGTCCATGGATTGCCCTTTTTGAAGATATACAGATACATTTCAGGAGGTCTGTAAACTTGAATAAGAAAAAAAAGATCTTTATTCTCTAACTGAAATTTAGAATTTCATTTAATTATTTAAATAGTATTCTGAGAAGGGGTTGATAGGCTTCACCCACAGACTGCTAAAGGGGTCCAGGACAGAAAAAAAGGATTAAGCACTTCTGTTCCAAGATCTCTTTAAGCTCCAAATTTATGATCATGTGATCTTATTTCATGGCATGGACAAATCTGTTTATTAACATACAACTCAGGGTCAACACAGAGTTGATCTTTATTGGCACAAGTACCAGATCTTGACCTTGTAGGATGATCCTCTTTTGGGAATTATCCTTTTGGTATAACCATATTCTTAAAGGTCTAGTGTGTTCATAACCTAGAAACCCCCAGAGAACTGTGAAAGAATTTACAGATGTGTTTGCTTTCCCCCATAATCTCCCTTCCTAAATGTGGCTCTCAAATCTCTCCAATAGTAAAGGCTCACAAGGCCTGGAGTTCATAAAAAGTCAGTGACCTGACTTACCAGCTACACACATGCCGGCCAAGGTGAATGTGTGACCCACTGGAAATCAGTTGTTGAGAGATTAGAAAAACAAAACAAAAACAGGCAGACAACTAAAAGATTTCCCCCAGGCATCCAAGATCTAGAAGTGGCCAAAACTTCAGAGATCACGCAGTTGTCAAATCTTCACTTTTTGTATCAAATCCAGGATGTCTTCCACACTTCCACAGCACCATGCCCCACACTATTGGAGAAAACTGCCTGGTTTACTGAGTTTAGTTTACTGAGTTAGCACTAAACCTCCAAAATCAAAGAGACGTTTAGAAGATCCCTAGGGCATTCAAAATTTTATTCCAGAATGGGATTTTGGAAACATCCCAATACACTCTTTCATGTGGATATCTCTCTATAGGAAATAGAGATGTCATTTCTGGATGTCCCAGAGAATAGGGAAAAGATCATTGATTGTGGAGTTTAGTCTTATCAAACCAAATTTTTTTATAGCTGAGGAAACTGAGACCCAGTGAGTCCATGTGATTTATTCAAGGATGTATAAATAGTGTCAGAGGCAGAACTGAAACATAGATGCTACAGTAGAAGGAATTGTGAACTGTTTTGTATACTTGAAGAAACTGAAATCTAGGGAGTCTATGATTTCCATAAAATGATGAAGGCAAGAATTTTGGGAAGAAGACATTTGAACCCAGGACCCCTGACTCCAAGGTCAAGTATTTTTTCCTACTGTGCCACACTGCCTCACTTAGGGAAAGAAGGTCTAGGTTAGGGTAGAGCTTATGGCAGCCATAAAACAACCAACACCAATAGGCATCAGACACTAGATGAGACCCAGATCCTATGGAGCCCGCATGAGCTCCCTAGAACTTTCCCAGAGTCCCATTTGTTTCAAGCGGAACTGGTATGGTGTGAGTCTCTTGGACATGTTACTCCAGTCACATCCTTGGAAATGGATTTGCTGGGTTTCTACTCCTCTCACAAATCTTTTTTCTTAGAAGAGGTGATTGCTTTTTTCCCCTCAGTGACCTCTGAGTCATCAAATGCATCTAATTGTCGAATGAGGTCAGAATCTTGTCTCTCATTGAACTGCCTACATTAAGAAAGATGCCAATTCCTCATGAATGTATTATCTAATTATTCCGACCCTTGGTCAATATTTGTACACCTGTCGAAACATGTCCATGTTCGCCATTTCTCTGATGCTGCATGGACCCTCTGACGTAGGTGCAGCTCCGTCTTCTGGGGCTTCTCCACACAACACACTTCTTTTTATTCCTTCCTCCGCATCGTTCCCAGGTCCCCTTTCCTCCCCCTCTGCATTTGTCACTTTGTTCAAATGAGCATGAATAAAAAGTCGTGCAAACGAGCAGATACTATTTTTATGGTCAGCCAAGGATGCTGCCAAGAGCTCTCCTGTATTGTATATCTCCAGTTTGGGAATGTTCAGAGGAAAATGCAGGCACCTCCATGAAGAATATTCCCTTCTCAGACATTTTTAAACAAGCACAAATAAGATTTGTAAAGAAGTTTAATTTTATTTATTATAGTAATAAACTATTTTATACATGATATTTGTTTTGTGCATTTTCTTCAACCCATTTGAGGCCCTGTGCTCACTACCTGGATCATGGAATGATGTGGGGAGGGCTCCATCCATTCCTTCTCCAATGGCTGATACACAGAGGTAGAGCTTGAAGGATTAGGGGAAAATAGCGAGTGCCTAGCATGTCAGTAGAAATCCCTACTTACAGTGCCTAGATTGGGAGCTTAGAGGTCATTGAATAGAAGCTCTCCCCATTTTGCAGATGTGGAAATTGAGGCACAGAAAGATTAAGCAGATTTCTCGGTGTTATAAAGGTAGTAAGTGTTTTGAAGTGGGATTTGAGGGCCTGCTTTTCCAGTCCTCAAGCCCAGTGCTCTCTCCATTATAAAGCCAAATCCCTTCATTTTACAAAACCGGTCAAAATAGGTCCCTAGGTCACAGGGAGAGGCAGATTTGTCACTAGAATCAAAGCCTCCTGATTCCTAATTGAAGGATTTAGAGCAGAAAGGGGCCATCTTAGAGGCCAGCTGGGTCGACCTTCTAATTTTATAGATAAGAATGAGACCCAGAAAGGGGAAAGGGCTTTTTCCAAGTTTATACACTCTCAGGATCAAGATCCAAAGCTATGCCATCTGACTCAGATCCAGCAATCTTCTCAATACTTTTTGCTGCCTTTCTACTGATAATTATTAAAATGGAACTTAGATCTGCCATTTGGGGAAAAAATGGGAAATTCCCCTGGCACTTAGTCTGGATCTTTGAACTTATCAGTGTGGATAATTCTTCCACAAATATAGACTGCAACCACTCCACATGTTCTCATGCTATCTCATTCATGCGTTCCCATAAATCTCCCCATAAAAATCCATGATGAATCACAAAATCGGGATGGACTAAGCACTTTTATCAATCAACAAACATTTTTGCTAGAGAAAACCCAGGTGTCTTTGAAGGCACAGCAATTATAGTTTTCATTAACTGGAGTTTTACTCTATTTTAATATTATGTTTCTCCATCTCTCTTCTGCTTCTCTTTCTCCTTCTTTCCTCCCCTCTCTTTAAGTAGATATAACGTGGATATGTGACTCCCAGCATGCTTTTTTATATCATGTGCTGCAAAATCAGCACTTTTAAATCCACTAACCCACTTTTGATTTTATTTTTGATACTCTCAGTATTGCCAAATACTTGTCTTGGAAGATGAGAACAAATATGATTTTGGAAAATAGCCCACAGTAATTTCAAATCAATTCCTAGCAAATAAAATGAGTTATCAACTAATATTGTTTTGGATAAAATCAAAACAAAATATGTGACTATAAGATAAAAAGATCATCTATTGTGGCCTCTCTGTCCCTGTGGCCATAACTTAATTCTCAAAGAGAAAATTTCAAGATGGCAGTATCATTTGAATGTGTGTATATTATAAGCATACAAAAGGAAGGAAATATAGCGTAGTGGCTAAAGTTTTGGAGCCAGAAAGATCACACTCGGGCCCTGCTTTTGACAATAAGTAACTGTATGATCCCAGGCAAGGCCTTTCAACTATCCCTCAGGCGACTCCTAGGATCAATCTGCTAAATTATGAAAGGGTGAAGAGAGTCTTTCTCGGGCTAGCAATAACAACCCCTTTTCCTAACATTTGAAAGGGGCAGAATAAAAATTTGTTTATTAACAAAAACAAAAAAAAATCTTATTCCTTTACAGGAACCCAATGCCTTACACAAAGTAGGCTTTGGAATAAATGTTTGTTGAACTGAACATTTTGTATTTGCCGAATAAAATTGTGTGCTCTGTGTTTCTAATTTTAAAAGCACATGAATTTAACATTTTTACTTCTCTAAGAATTAAGTTATTATTTACCTGCTCAAGGCCCTAAATGATTTTTTCCTGTGGGTCAGCAGCTCTCAGCAGAACAAAAGGTTCTGAGCTTTGCTTTAAATAGTATTTGTGTACATAGCACTACTTGGTCGGGAGCTGGAGAGGGTCACAGAAAGGAGGCAAGCTGTGAGGTCCCACTGCCCACTGAAAGCTCAGACAGAAATAAAGCATTTCTGACAGCCCCATGTGCTTAAATTGGGGAAATAAGACTGAATTTTCTAAAGAATTGAATTGAACACAACTTTTTAATAATTGTTACATCAAGGGGGAGAAGAAAGCTGCAGGTGGAGAAGAAGGTGGAGAAGAAATAGTATTTATATAGTTCTTGAAAACTTGCACAGTTCTTAATATTCATGTATGCCACACATATACATAGACACGTGTGTCTATATATGTACGTGTGTGTACTCATGTATATATGCATGCATACATTATGTGTATGTGTACATTTATGTGTATACACACACACACACACACATATATACATAATTTAGATAGGGATAGGGGATAAGAGGGTTGTAATCTCGTTGGCATAGGAAACCCTGAATAAGGAAACTCTACCATTACATGTCAGCTCCTTTTCTCCAGCTTTGCCTAAGAACAATGAGAGAATAAAAGTCCAAGGTCACACAGCCAGGATTGTTTCTCATTCCAAGACATCTGTTACACAGTATTAGCATTCTGATTTTTATACTTCTAAAACACACCTCTTCTGGTCCTCTGAAGAAGAATTAGTTTATTCTAGGTCCTGTTTTCTCTTTATATGAAAATGCTTCCTACTCAAACTAATGGAGAATGACCTAACCCTTCTTGTTCTACCAACATCTATTTTTTTTTTTGGCCCAGATCTGTGACTTCATTAGTATTTGTCCTATCAGGAAATTGAAAAGATTTAGTATGGTATAAGAAGTAGAAAGCTCTTTCCAGAGTTAGGATGATCTGAATTCAAATTCAGATTTTGTCACATAGGGACTGAGTGACCCTGGGCAAGTCAGTTAACTTTTCAATTCCCCAGGTGTGTGTGTGTGTGTGTGTGTGTGTGTGTGTGTGTGTGTATAAACTATAATTTGCTAAAGCAGGGATGTAGCTAAAAAGAACTTTAAAAGTCATCTAGTCCAATTCCCTCCTTTTACAGATGAGAAAACCAAACTCAAGAGATGGCAAGTGACTTATTCACATAGATAGAACTAGTAGAGTTAGTACTTGAACTCCCTCTTCTGACTTCACTCTTTCTACCACACTACCTAATGTAGTAGCACTACTACTAAGGAGTAGTTGCCCAGCTTATCTAGGAAGGCTTAGATCATGACAAGTAGGGATTGGGATTGACCTTGGCAGTTTCTCTAGGTCAGGCCCCTACATTGCCCAAGGCAGATGGGAATGAGAAGTGACATTTCAGATGTTAAATGTCAGATGCTCTTGCACTGCTGGTCTTTTCTCAAGCCATTCAAACTCATTAATTTAAAAATAAATATATCTCAAGTCCAGAAGCATAGACAAGAATTCTCATCCCCATGTTATTCTGAGAAGCAAAGACAAAAAGGGGAAGTAAGCATTTTAGATAATCTATAAACTTCATTATCAGCACTACCTCTATGTCATCTGCTCCCCACAAACTATGTCAGAGCCAAACGTCAATTTGACTAAAAAAATCAGTGACAATAAATATTTTTAAAATAAATTGGGCAGAATTATTTTAAACTACATACAGTAACTCTTCCATTTTGGATAACCCAAGTGTTGTTAAGTAAAAACACCAGAGATCCCTTTCTAATCATTCAATCAATCAACAAGCATTCATATAATGAATTACAGAATATTCCACAGTATATTTACTCTTTACATAGGGTAACTTCTCCAAGTACTGGTAAGCAGAAATACCAGGATGTCTGTTTCAATACAGCAACATTATTTAATAAATAAACATGACATAATTGGCTTGGAAATTTCTTATATCTTACAAAGTACCCATAATAGTTGGTTAAATATCCATTTTTTATACATTTATATATAAATATCAGAGGTAACTTAAAGGAAGGAAAGGATTTGTTCCAGGAGAGCCAGTGAAAGTTCAAAATACAAGGATGGTTCTCTATAGATGTCTTTTGTACATTACTTTGAATTGGTTGGATCAAGCTTTGGAATGATGCAACCTCAAGAAGGTCTAGAACCACTCAAAAGAATTTGGCCTGACCATCCAAATGGAAAAACCCAAGTAGATGCACAAGATTAGTTGCTGCTGAGCTTGTCCACTGTTATAGAGATATTGAACAGACAATCTAAATAAACAAGTTGTATCCAGAGTTAAGCAGCAAGAGGAGAGTAGGCTAGAAATCAGGAAATTATAAATTTCTTTTAATAATTCCAAACGTCTAAAAACAAACATCAAACTTTTTAACACCAAGAATCTATTCATGTTGTTTATGACTATTAAGTTATGAGACACTAGCATTTCTAAAAAATTAAAAATGAGTAATGCTCAAAAGGTAAGGTGAGGAACATGATGAATATGAGCAGGCTACACCTTAGAATAATTAAAGAACTATAAAGACATGGGACAAAGAAATATATAATCAAAAAAGAAGGTGGGCTGATCAGCATCCTGTATGCTCCTCTGCTATCCTTCTGATGTGACAAAGGAAAGAAGGCTATAGCACCTAAGGTGGACCCTCTGAGATAAATCTGGGCAAGGACATGGACAAGAGTTATTATATAGCATGGTCAGGAAAAGATGAGTTGTGAGATGGATGTTTGGAAGGCACATTGACATTGATGAGATCCATACATTCATTTAACTATCTGCATATCAATCAACCAAACATTTATTAGTATGTCAGGCACTGTGCTAAGCACCAGGCATGTTAATATGCTTAGTAAATCCTTGCTTTATAGGTAAATTGACATTTTTAGGTTCAACTAATTAAAATTACAATTGATTCTGAATTAGCATGTAACATAACAGAATAAGCCATTGAGGCAGGAGGACCTGTTTCTGACAAACACTGGCTAGCTGATTCTGTGCAAGTCACTTACTTGGCGACCTGCACAAGGCACTAAAACTCTGAACCTATTTTCCCAATAATAATGCCTGTAATATGTAATTCAGAGGGTGGAAATAATTGAATAAGACCCCAAGTCTCAGATTCCTCATATGTAGAATTGGGGGTAGGGATTAAATGAAATTATGAACTCTTCTGAACCTGCTGCAAGGTTCCCAACCAACTGAAGCAGAAAATGAAGACTGACTGGATCAATTTGCTCAGGTTTTTTAAAAAAAGAATGAGTCAATGCAAATTTTGAACTCCATCTGTAATATAAATGTATATATATATAAAACTTTATATATATATACACCCACATACATATTTAAGTATCTTTCAGTTTTATTTTTAAGAAAATGTAGTTGACACATAAAAAAGCACAAACTGCAAAATTTAAATGGGGATATGAAATTCCACCCTTTTTTTTCCCTCCCTTGATTCTTTCCCTTTTTAGGTTTCATGCTTGAGCCAAGATATATGTAGTACATCTTTAAGTACTTGTTAGTGGGCTGGAGACCTTAGACAAGTCAGCTTTTCACAAGTCATGTCTCTTATCTTCCTTTATCAACTTTCAAGTGGGAGGCCAAAAATACAAAATGGCAAAGGTCAACAGGATTGTTTCAGAGTCATCTTCCCTCAGAATTACCTGCTCCATAACTACCCAACATCAGGATAATTGAATCAAAGACTGACTAAATTTGTTGATATTTTTCAAAAGAATGAGAGGAAGCAGATTTTAAACACCATCTGCAACACACATATATACACACACTTCTATACATGTGCATGCATATATATATAGAGAGAGAGAGAAATATATATATATATACATATATATATATATATATATACACATTATATATGTACCTTTCCATTTCTTTTTTCAGAGAATACAGTTCAGAAATAAAGTAACAAGCAGAAAAGTTTAAGTTGAAATATAAAATCAGTTTTTTCCATTACTTTTTTCCTCTTGCTAATTTCCTTTCCCTAGTGAAAGGTGAGGGCTCTGTTACAGGAATAGTTGTTTGAGGTCAAGACTATTTATTACAATACAGGAGACTTGGAATATTTTTTAAGTTATAAAATAGATTTGCTTGTTAACATCTACGAAAAGCAGTCCTCTAGAAATTGAGGGGAAAACAACTATAACCAATAGTAAGAGGCTATGGGAAAAGAGCCTACTTCCTTTCATGGACTGGCCTAAAGAGGAAGATCAGGAGCAGAACAATCCCACACCCTCCTTTTGAGTCTTTAAATGATTCTCCTGCAGTTCCCATTTCTATTCCTCTTGAACTCTCTAGCTATTGCTTTTATTTGGGGAAGTAAAACAAGCACAGGAATTCCAGCTTAGCTTGCCTGTGAATTCTTGGAGGCTCGGAAAAGTCCACTCATTTGCCTCATACTGATTTCTTTTGTTCAGTCATTTTTGGTCATGTCCAACCCTTTGTGACCCTAATTTGGAGCTTTCTTGGCAGAGATACCAGAGTGCTTCGCCATATCCTTCTCTAGATCTTTTTACAGATGAGGAAATTGAGGCAGAGTTAAGTGACTAGTCCAGGGTCACACAGCTAATAAATGTCTGAGGCCAGATTTGAATTCAAGAACATTAGTCTCCCTGACTCCAGGTTTTGCACTTTGTGCTCTATGGCACCATCTAGCTTTTATGAAAAACTGAACCTCAATTTTGCTTGGGGCAGGGGTGGTGCAAGTTGATGGAGGGAGATGACAAGAAATGACTCTCAATGAAGGAAATAGCAGCCAAACTCATTTCACCAATCTGTCAGCCTCTCTGAAACTGCGGCTGTCTTTCTCTGGTACTGGAACCCATAATATTTTTCTTACTGGGTCACCTCTCTTTCCATAAAACATGATGCCCTGATCCATGCTCACAGATCTTCTATATGGCCTTGAAAAAGGTAATCTGCTTTGTTTCATCAGTTTTAAAATAAGATATTAGCTGGCCTGAGATCTTGTCCAAACTTTAAGATTCTATGGGTTTAGACTCACATAATGTAAGATTGCTTGAAAGAACATATGTGGGGATTTTCTTATTTGTTCCTCTGCAAAATAAGGAGCCTTGGGCAAGAGTAGGGAGTAGGAAATAACAGTATTAAGCTGTATTACTAACTGATATAATAGTGCTTTGAAATTTTCAAATCTCTTTACATGTATCATATCCTTTGATTTTCAAAACCTTTCCTCTGTAGTAGGTGTTATTATCCCTACATTTTAGATGAAGAAACTGAGGCTGAGAAATTAAATTATTTAGCTGAAGATCACAAACTAAAGGTACCAGAATTGGTACCTGGTGGGGAATAACGAAGGAGTGGAAGAACAAACTATATGACAGATAGTTAGACAGATAGACAGAGAAATTCAGAGTGACAGATGATTGCGAGATATTAATCATGTTGTAAGAGAAGAAACAGACCAAAAGGGGAAAAAATGAAAAAAAAATAAAGTGAAAATATTCTGCTTGGATTTGTAGAGTCTTTCAGTTTTTTCTTTGGATGAGGATAGCATTTTCATCATGAATCTCTTAGAATTGTCTTAGATTGTTATATATCTGAAGAGAATTAAGTTATTCATAGTTGATTATCACACAATGATGCTGTCACCATGTTTAATGTTCTCCTAGTTCTGTTAACTTCACTTTGCTTATATTTGTTCTTTTGTTCATATGAGTCTTTCCAGGTTTTTTGAAATCTACATACTCATAATTTCTTATTGCATTGTAGTAGATAGATAGATAGATAGATAAATAGATAGATAGATGGATGGATAGATAAAGACAAAACAAAATAAGATAAGATAGAGAGATAGAACTATCTTTAAGTGCTTACTGAGTGCTAGAGCCTAGGAAAGGTTTAGGGGATAGAAATAAAAGCATGTCAATCTCTGCCCTCAAAATAATTATGTTCTTATGAAGGAAGAAACAAATACATAAAGGAAATCTAGTAAGGGGAGAATAGGAAGGGAGGATTCATAAACTGTAACATAATTATAGTACTATGGAGGCTTACAACAAAGAAAGAAGGCCAAACATGATGAAACAATGCCCAGAAAGGGTCTAAAGGTGGGACATCCTACACTACAGGTCAGCGCCAACCTAGCAAAGTCTGGAAGGAAAAAGCAGTGGCAAACATTAGACATAGGTTGCTTAATATTCTTAATACTCTCAAGGGTGGGCTGTTTTTTTCTGCTTGACTCTTCTTTCCATGGCCTCAGGTGAGTGGGGATTGTGGAATCTGGAAACTCACGACTCAGAATCCCCCTGTTGGTATCCCCACAGAGGACAACAGCAGAAGAAGACCCAGGTGCCCAAGTTTCAGTTTTGGGAAGCACTTCACAAGAATTAATATTCATTTCTCCTAGGGAGGTTGGGAAAGTGTCTACCCCCCATGGGACAGGGAAGAAATAGAATCCCTAAAAAAAGGCCTTGTTCTTAAAAGCCCCCAATTAAGTACCTGTATGAAAATAACAGGCTGTGTCAGCCACCTTATGGAGCAAGTTGAAAACCTTTCAGAAGCAGAGTATAAGAATGGCAGATCAAGAAGAATCATTATTGTCTAGACCCCATATCCTTTTCCTATCTTTCCTGCAAAAGCAGTCGCCTCCTAACTGGCTTCTCTGACTCCAGTTTCTCCCTTTCCAATCCATCCTCCACAGAGCTGCCAAAATAGCTTTCTTAAGGCACAGATGCTCACTCAAATCCTTTATGGGCTTCCTATTATCTTTGGGATAAAAAGTGAAACAAACTCTGCCTGACACATCTAAGGCCTGTAATAATCAGATTCCAGTCTACTTTTCCAACCCTAACTCACCTTAATCCCCTTCAAAACTGTATTCCAGTTAGACTATATATAGTACTAGACTCAACAACCCATCTCTAACCTCAGTGCCTTTGCCCAGACAGCCCCTTATACCTGGAATGTTCTTCCTCCTCAACTTTCCTCTCTGAAACCTAATGTTAAAAATTCAGTATAGATGCCACTTCCTCTGCAAAACCTTCTCATAATTCTCCCCATCTACACCACAGTTGCTAACACTCTCTCTTTTCAAATTACCTTTTTTTTACTTCTCTATGCACAAGTTATACTTATAGAATATACACTCCCTGAGTTAGAAATAATTTTGCACCACCTACTTCATGTCTACTCTGCAAATATTATTCTCATTTTACAGAAGAGCAAAATGACTTGCCTGTGGTCACACCACACAGTAAAGCTGGGATAGTTCAATTCACAAGGGCAACACTATTTCTACAACATCTTGTTACTACTAATTGTTTGGATCAATTCAATTCTAGAAACATATGTGCAAGGCACTATGGTAGATAAATATAAAACTATTTTTTCATGTCTACTTTTACTGGGTGAACTATTGAACTAATGGAGGAATTCAGTCTGCATGTTGTGTGAATAGCAAGAGCAGCCAGATCCTTCTGATTTGGTTATAGGGAGAAGACTTCTTGGGGGGAAATGCTTTCTCCCAGGCTTGAGACCTGTCATCCAGAACCCATGGGAATAAAAATAGCAGAGGTAGAACCAATTTTGTAGAGAGAAATCTGAAAATGATCTCAGTAGGACTTTCTCAGTATTAAAGGGATTGGAAGCTGCCTCTAACCTCTGGGTGGTAGGAGCAGCACAAAGCAGCCTAGAGACAGAAGTGCAATTAATTTCAAAATAAGGAAAATAACATTTGCAAATGGAATCCCACTGCCTCTCCCCCAAGGGGGGTTTAACTCTACTGAAGCTGGGGCCATTTATATATGTGAAAGGGGTTGGCCCACAACAGTTCTCTTGGTTAGAATGGGGCACAGAACTAGACAAGGACAGGAGGGCGGTACCTAATAGGACAAGGAACAGGAATTGTGAACATGTGACAGACAGCCCTGGGAAATAGGGAGAACTAAAGTTCTTAGTGACATTGCCAGAGGGTGAGATCATTCCAGGGTGCAAAGGATTATGTTATGTTATGATGAACTCAGGGCACAGTCTGCCTGCTGGGCCTTAGTTCTGGTAACTGAGAAATATTTTGACCACCAGCTTATATTCTTCTCATAGAACCTGATGGTCACTGTATGTCCCTGGGCCTATTAGACAATGAACATCTCTTGGGGGTGTGAGTATGAGTGGAAGGCCTGAGAAGGGAGCTCCTTGCCCATGTCTAGACTGAGGCGTTGGACCTCAAGAATGCAATCAATGAATCTTTTGTTAGGGAAGACTTGGAATTAAAACTGGAAGAAATCTTTTCAGCCTTTGCAGATGAGGAATAAGAAAAAAAAACTGTATGGTAATGATTCATTATTGAATATTTTATCATACTATGGATTTGGGTATATGAAGTCCTTATTGGTGCAATCTAACTCTTTCCCTCCTTATCTTATATCCATGTTGGACTTTGGAAGAAAGAGAAAAAAAGACAAGGGAGGAGAGAAAATGGGAATGGATTTTTAGAGAGTCTTTAAATTGCTGCAAAATAGGTATTCTTAACCTGGGATTCACAGATACACTCCACCTCCCCTTGGAAAAAAAAAGGCCAATGGGTAGATTTCAGAAAGTCTGTGGACTTATATACGAAAATAATTACGCCATTATTTTCATTAACCTCTAACTGAAATGTGTTTTCATCATTTGTTTAAAAATAGGCAACTAGGTGGAATGATGAAATCAGAAACTTATGAATTTAAGTCTGTCCTCAAACACTTGCTCTGTGACTGGATAAGTGATTTTATTTCAGCCTGGTTCAGTTTTCTCATCTTTAAATATAGGTATAATAATAGTATTGGCCTCTAATACTCAGGTAGTCAATGGTGTTTGTATAATGCTTTACAAATCTTAATACATTTCCATTTCAAGATTCTTTAAAAATTATTTTTAAAATACTTCTGAAAAGGGATTCTTAGTCTTCATAATAACCCCCATTCCCAAGTAAGGAAGAAAAATGAATGCAGCATATTTCTCACTGCAATGCAGGAAGTCTGTGCGTGAACCTGAATGATTTAGCCATGGCATGACTACATGTACTGCAATATTTTACATTAGCACAAAACTTAAAAACTTCTTCAAAACTACTTTCTATTTTTGGTCTTACTTTAGCCATGTAATTGCTGTTGTAAAAATGATTATTTTATTCATTTTATAGAGGGTGACAACAAGGTATTACAGAAGTGGAGTGAGCCCCCTAAAGAAGCACAGGAAGTGAGAGGCTGCACGACTTTAGTGCAAGGCTGCTTTTGGCTAAGAGAGGTGATCACACACACACACACACACACACACACACACACACACACACAAAACACACACGCACTCACTCACAACATACATTTGAATATAAAGAAAACAAGCCAGAGAATTACGTAAACCAATATAGGGGCTGTTATTGTTATTGTTGAATCATTTTACAATCATTTACAATTTTTCATGATGCCAATTGGGGTTTTCTTGGCAATAACACTGAAGCAGTTTGGTATTCCCTTCTCTAGCTTATTTTATAGATAAGAAAACATTTGAAAGTAGGTTTAAGTAATTTGCCTGTGGTCACATAGCTAGTAAGTGTCTAAGATTGGATCTGAACTAAAGAAGACTCTAACATCACACCCAGAGTTGGCTAATGGAATTCTTTTTTAAAGTACATTGAGTCAATGGAATAAACCAGAAACATTTATTTAAATTGGGGTGTTGCCACTCCCTTTTATATTTACCATTCCTGGTATCTATTATACATCCTATTTTGCCCATAATTGGTTCTTTTGATAATAAAAAAAAAACTAATAAATAAAAATTGAAGTATTGGAGAAAAAGATCTAGGAGCGTGATTATGGCTTGTTGGAAAGTACCTTAGACTGATCAGAAAACTGCATTTCAGAAGCAGCTGGTTTTGTGGCTTTAGAAAGTCATTCAATTTCTCCAGGTCTTTCTTTTTTCCATTTGAAAATAGAGGAAATTAATTCCTGATCTGTTTATCTCTCTAAAAAGAGAAAGAGAGGGAAGGAGGAGAAAGAGGAGGAAGAGCAAGAGGAGGAGAGGAAAGAGGAGGAGGAAGAAAAAGAGAGAAGAGGAGGAGGAGAAAGAAGGAAGAGGAGGAGAAGAAAGATGAAAGAAGAGGAGGAGGAGGAAGAGGAGGGAACAGGAAGAAAGAGGAGGAAGAAGAAGGAGGAGGAGGAAGAAGGAGGAAAGTCACATAAAGAGAAAGAGAGAGAAAGAGAAGGAGCAAGAGGAAGGAGGAGGAATGACAAGGAAGAGGAACAGGAAGGAAGAGGAGGAAGAGGGGTAGGAGGAGGAAGAGGGGGAGGAGGAAGAAGAAATAGAAGGAAGAGGGGAAGGAAGGAAGAGGCAAAGCAGGAAGAAGATAAGAAATGGAAGGATAGAGAGGGATGTACAAGGGAGACTTAGACAACATATTTTCAATTTGGGATAATAAGTGCTATTTTTTAGGGCAAAGTAATATCATTAAGATCAATGCCAACTGAATGGTATTTTGGATAGAGCCTGTACTAGAAGTTAGGAAGATTTGAGTTAGAATACTCCCTCAGACACTTAGTGAATAATCCTGGGCAAGACATTTAACCTCAGCCTCAGAGTTTTTTCATCTGTAAAATGTGAATGATCATAGCATCTACTTTATAAGGTTGTTGTGAGGATCCATCATTAGGCTATCATGACTCTCCATTTCATTCTGGGTTACTTGAAACTGTGATTTTTCTGAAGTCATGATGTGATGACAATTTTCATGTCAAAGACCACCATCAGGAGAATAAGAGCAATGGAAAGAACAGAATATGGGTCCTTTATTGCGGCAATCAGTTTGGAAGCCTTGAAAGCATTGTGTAATTTCTTTAATACAATGTGGACTGTTTCTTCCTTCAATTTTGGTTCCAACTCATTGTCTATCTGTATCACATACACATACACATACACATATGTGTAATTTTTCAGAGAGATAGGCAGGTTAATTTCTTCTGTTTTCTAAATGAAAGAATAGAAAGCTGGAACAATTGAATCACCTTTCTGAAGTATGAATGTATGTATAGATACATATATATAGATAGATAGATAGATAACCAATTAAGATACAGTATATGTATGTATATATATTTTTATACACATTCACAGACATATATGTGTGTATACACATGTATGTATGTATATATGCATATACACATTATAATCTCAATTGGTTGTCTATACCTACACACACACATACATGTATATATATGTTTCTGTGTGTGTGTGTGTGTATACACACACACACACACAGACAGACAGATACATACATACCATACAGACACATACTATGTCTCAATTGGTTGTCTATACACACATATTAATATATATATATATATATATATATACACACACACATATATATGCACACACAGATGCATATACACAGACACACATACTCATATATATTGTCTCTCGATTGGTTGTTCCTCCAACTGCACATTCTAATGTGTGGATGATTGGGCTGATCTCTTTCAAGTGACTAAACATAATTGAGTAGACCCTGTAGTATTCTGGGGAGAGATGCAATCAGTACAATGTCACCTACAAGATGGAGCACAGAACCTTTCCATTTGGAATTATAGGAAAGATATAAATATAAATGGTTATAATAAAAAGGAGATAAGTTCAGATCAAGAGCTAGGAGACACTGGAGGAGGCAGAAGTCATTCTTATTTTGTTCATAGAAAAACATAAGGATTGGGGCTCAAGTAAGGGAGAGACTTTAGGAGTCAGAAGTATGAGAGGGAACACAGAGGCATAGAAATGGGTATAAGCATAGATATGAGCCAAAGTCCAGAGATGGGAAAACAGACAGGAGAATGGGCAACAAGGAATTATTCCAGTTTGGATGAAATGTAAAGTACACAGAAGGGAGTGATATGACATAAAACCAGAAGTATAGTCGAAACCATATTTGTAATGGCCTTAAATAACAGGATCAAAGTTCATACTTTGTCAGAAGCCACTGAAAATTTCTGTAGAAGAGTAAGACAATCAGACGAATGTGACAAAAATTACTGAGCAAAGACTATATATTCGTTAGATACAAACTCAGAACCTTTTCCCTAAAGGTGTCCAGAAGTGTTTATGAATGTTGCTTAGGAAAATACATACTATTTAGCTGATTGTCATGTTGCCCTCCGTCCACAGGGTGTGGGAACCTCACAGGTTGTGATGACAAAATAAGGAATCACATGTGATGATTAAATTAAAAAAAGTAAAAGCATCAACTCCTTACCAGCATATAAAGGAAAAAGTTTTACTCTGCCATATCCTGAAGATCTTGCCACAAATGCACGACTAACTTCAATTATTTTCTGTTGAGGAAATAAATAGCACAAGGAATTTAAGACATGGAAAATATATGACAGGACATGGGAGAAGGCATACTTGAATATATAGTAGAAATATTACAGAAATACACTGGTCAGGAGATTCAATGCAATTCAGTTCAAAAGCATTTATTAGGCATCTGCTATGTCCTTAGAATTAAAAATACAAAAACAAAAATGGAAATAGTTTCTGCCCTCAAGGAGCTTACATTCTACGGGGAAGGAACAAAATATATATGGAAAAGTAAAAGTAGAAGAATCAAGGAAACAAGATAGGAGGTGACACGAGTTAAACCTTACAGAGGACTAGGAAATACAAGAGGTAGATGAAGGTTCTGTCGAACACACATGCTCCACTTCTCTCTCTTTCTTCCCCTTTCTCCCCCAGATCTCTTGTTAATGAGTCTCTTCTTTATATCCAGTGAATATTAGAAAAAGAAAATAAAAAAAGGATTGTAAAGGTCTTCTAGTCTAACCAAACCCAGAACAAGAATTCTCTCTACAACATTCTGCTGAATAATTATACAACTTTTTCTTGCACTTCTCTGATAGACTATGTATTAAAGTTATTTGGGGTGTTTTGCTGTCTCTGTCTTTCTTCTTTTGTCTATCGCTCTCTGTCTCTGTTTCTCATTCCTTTATTGGTCTATAAATCTCACCCCATGGTAAGACATTTAATCCTAGTTTGTTGCATATAGTAAGCACCAAAGATGGGCACAGAGTGTGGGCCAACTGTACTGCCACAATCTGGAGTGAGCATTACCACTGTGTCTTCCTCAGCCCCCCACACATTACACATTCTATATATGCTTATGGTGGGCACTTAATGTCCAGTGAATGAATAAATACTCAAGAAACAAGGTTCTCAGTGGAATGGGAGGATAGTCTATTCCTCTAATCAGTAAATTTTGTTGCTTTTTAAAATATTAGGAACTAAATGACAATCAACAAAAACAAAATATAAAATCAATGTGATGTTCTAGCCACTAATCAGTAAATATAACTGCTTAAATTCATATTAAGCTCAATTACTATTAACAAAAACACATGAAATAAAGGATAAATTCATGAAAAGGTTAGCATTTAACAAAAGAGAACCAAATTAATCAGCAAAAAAAAAAAAAAAAGAAAATGCTTCTATACTATGCTCTCTCCATTCTCTTTCCTCCTCCTCTCTTTTTTCTTTAAATTTTCATTTTGTATACATATTTGGGTCCCTACCTTAAACAAAGAGCAACATCTGTTTGGTGGAAAGAGCACTGAATGTGGTGTCAGATGATCTGGATTTGAATTCTAACTCTGCTATTCACTATATAATCTTGGGAAAATCCTTTCATTTCTCTAGTCTTCACATTCCTCATATGCAAAAATGGCAGAGAGGATCACATTAGATGATGTACAAAGTTTCTTTAAACTCCAAAGCCTATGTTCCCATATATTAGCTATAAACAGTGGTGTGCTGGTAAACATTTAACAATGAGCTCTTCTGGGAGGAAAAAGAGTACCCATGTCATGCAAGTTTAATCTGCATTGTTGATGTTTTCTCAATCAACAAAATAATAAATTGAGGAGTGATTTGTAGTGATTACAGCACAGCCCTGGCTTTAAAGCTCTCTTCTTGCTCTCAGTTTCTTTAAATATAAAATTCCTCTGGTGGGAAATATGCTGTGTGATTTCAAGGTCTCAGCCCCAGGTTGGGTTCTTCTGGAGGTGTCTTTGACAAAACTAATGAAGATGATGTAGAAGATGGCTCCTGAGTTCCTCTCAGTGAGTAGTCCTTCAGTTGGAAATCATGAAGAGGTGCCATCTTCTTCCAATGGTTTCATTGTCTAAAGTCTCTTTCTACTCCAGTCCCTTCTCCACTCAGATGTCAAAGTAATCTTCCCAAAATGGACGTCTGACCAGGAGTAGGAGGTAGATAGTATTAATCTGTGGCATAAGTCTGAGACCAGGCAATGCCCACATGGGAATAAGAATACAGGAATCCCATGACTGAGAGGTTCACCCATGGCCAACCTGCAACAAGGAGGAAAAGGGAAAGTTAGAACCACCTGGATTTTAGTGCAGTGCTCACATAGGCCATGGCTCTACTTTCTGAAAAGTCTCAAGCTAAGTCAAAATTTCTTCATCTTGGCAAATATCGCTAATGTGTGCTACACTGATGATAGAAGGTGGAAATCAAGATTGTCCTCATCATCATTGTCATCTTCTCTTTCATCTTCACCAAATAATAAACTGAACTAGAACTAGACCATTATCACAGACTGAAATGTTGTCCCAAATCACCCAGACTTAACACCAATCCAGAAAAATCTTAAAAATGACATTTGACAGAAAACACCATCTGCATCCAGAAAAAAAAAAAAAAAACTAAGGAGACTAAATATAAATCAACACATGCTATGTTCACTTCTTTTTTCTCTTTTGTTTTCATCTCTCCCATGTCTTTTCCCTTTTGCTCTGACTTTTCTCTCCCAACATGATTCATGAAGTAATGTGTATTAAAAATAAATAAATTTATTAGAAAAAAAATACCCAGCAGTGCCATTACTGGATCTGTATCCCAAAGAAATCTTAAAAGAGGGAAAAGGACCCACATGTACAAAAATATTTATAGCAGCTCTTTTTGTGGGAGGAAAGAATTGGAAAATGAGTAGTTGCCCATCAATTGGGGAATGGCTGAACAAGTTGCGGAATATGAACTTAAAGGAATATTATTGTTCTGTAAAAAATGATGAACAAGCCTATTTTAGAAAGGCCTAGAAAGATTTACATTAACAGATGCTAAGCGAAACAAGCAGAACCAGAAATACATTGTACACAGTAACAGCAAGAATGTATGATGATTAATTATGAAAGACTCAGTTCTCAGACGTTCAGTGATCCAAAGCAATCACAATAGACTTTGGACAGAAAATGTCATCTGAATCCTCTAAGGAGACTGAATATAAATCAACACATGCTATGTTCACTTTTTTTTTCTGTTTTTTAATCTCTACCATGGTTTTTCCCTTTTGCTCTGATTTTTCTCTCCCAACATGATTCATAAAGACTTCAAAAAATCTATATGTTCAATAATGTGTAAAACAATAAATACAAAAGCATAATAAGAAGTTATTCTAGGACAATTTCTGTTAGTTGCTACTTGAATGTTCTCCAAAAGATTTAAAGAATTTTTCTATGATAACAAAAATAAATAAAAAAATCTTTGCACCAAGGATGTTTATATTAAATCTACAAAAGGTGAACTTACAGTCTGTTACTTTTTCAATTACAAATCTCTCTTGAAAATCATATGAAACCAAGCCTCTGAACAGAGTCTGACAGAATGAAACCACTCTCTAGCTCAAGATAGACTGAAAAAACTTCAAAAAAGGTCAGTCTCACTGGCGTGAAAAGGGTGTTCAGTCCAGCTCAGAAAAATTGCAGGGAAGCTGGTGAAAGGTCTTAATCACAGCAAATCTATAATTAAGACCCTCAGTCCTGGCTCAGTAAAAGAGCAAATCAGTGGGATAGCTTCCAGTCTCAGTTCAGAAGTCAAACTCTGGAAACCAGTCTATTTCCTGAAAAGAACAGGCAAAGCTATCCCCTACAAACACAAGGGGCCTCTGTGTTCAAAGCCAAAGTTCAGAGCTGCACAGGAAGTTGGGGGTAGCACTCCCTATACCCCAGGAGCAGAGCTTGACCTTAAAAATAAAATAAGAGAAAATACCAAAAGAAAAGGAAAGAAAATGAGGCAGAAAGAAAAGAATCTTGCTACTGTAGTAAGCTACTGTGGTGACAGGGCAGACCAAAATACACACTCAAGATGAGGACAGATTGTCCATAGAAAAAATCTCAGAGTGATATGAATTAGTCTCAAGCCCAAAGAGATATCTTAGAAATGCTCATAAAAGATTTTAAAAGCCAAATAAGAGAGACAGAAGAAAAAAATGAAAAATAAATGAGAGATATGCATGAGAGAGTCAACAATTTGGAAAAGGAAAGAAAAAAATAGTCTGAAAAAAACAATTCCTTAAACCATAGAATTAACCAAATGGGAAAAAATATACAAAAGCTAAAGAAGAAAATCACACATTAAAAACTAGAAAAGGGCAAATGGAAATTAATGACTTTGTGAGAGAGCAAAAACTGGTCAAACTAAAAAATTAAAATGGAAGAAAATGTGAAATATCTCATTGGGAAAACAGCTGACATAGAAAATAGATCCATAAGAGGCAATTTAAAAATTATTGGCCTACCTGAAAGCCTCCAAAAAAGAGCCTGGATAGCATTCTACAAGAGATCATTAAGGAAAATTGTGACAATATTCTAAAAACAGAGGGGGAAATATTGATTGAAAAAAATATTTCTATCACCTTCAGAAAGAGCTCCCACAAGGAAACCTCAAGGAACATTGTTGCAAAACTTCAAAACTACTATCTCAAGGAAAAAAAATACTGTAAATTGCCAGACAAAACCAATTCAAATATCAAGGAACAACAGTCAGGATTACCCAGGATTTGGCAGCTTCTTCAATAAAGGATTGGAGGGGCCAGAATATCATATTCTGGAATGCAAAGTACCTGGGGTTAAAAGCAAGAATTAACTACCCAGAGACATTTTTCAGGCGAGGCAATGGAGATACAAAGAAGTAAAAGACGTTCAATCATTTATTTCTACTGTAAAAAAAAATATAATTAAACAGAAAATTTAATCTATAATCATTTTTTCAGATACCAAAAGGTTACTTAAACAAAAGTACAAAAATATAAAAAGTATAAAAATACTTATACAAGAATTCATAGCATATTAAGAATTTAAAAAAAAAAAAGACAAGGATTTGCATTGGAATGATTTCTATCTGAACTCCTTAGAAGAAGGTAGGAATCATTTTTTTTTCTGATAATAATGGTGGTGGTAATAACAACAAGAACAACTCCAAATTTAACCCAAAATTTATGTCATGTGGGAGTCAGGAGGGAAACAGCACAGAGAGGAAATGGTAGCAAGGGTAGTTCATAGAAGAGCAGAGATTTTGGACACAGAATGGAGATATTCTTTTCCTATACATTTTCCTTCCTTTCTTTCAAAACCCATGGTCTCATAGGCTGAAACAATTTTATTATCAAACAGATATTTCGATCACAGTTACTGTCATAATTTATTACAGTAGTAATAAAACAAATCACTTGCAATACAATCATCTTTTCAAAAGCAGGGAAAAGATAGAATGGAAGAAATGCTCTCTTCTATGTGATCTCTGACTCCTCCTTCAAGTAGAAAGAGTCCTCAGGCTCTCTCAGGAAGGTAATCTAAACCTCAAGAATTCCATTCATAATGTCTCTTCACAAAATAAGATTTAAACAGTTATTTCAAAATGTTTTGAGACTCTTTCTCCACAACAGTAAATTCTCTCAATCTTTTTGGAAAGAATTTCTCTTACTCCTTTCTGTGTCTCACAGTCTCTCTCTCAATATGACAATTAATTCCCTTCAGAGAATAATACATAAAAAACAATTTAAAATAAATAACCATATTGATCCTCATCTTTCTGGACTTTTTTTGTTTGTTTTTGGCAGTTTTTGACACTTGATTACTCTTTTCTCCTGAACATCTCCTTCTCCTTCTTTTAAATAATAGTTTTTTTAAAATTTCAAAATATATGCAAAGATAGTTTTGAACATTCACCCTTGGAAAACCGTGTGTTCTAATATTTTTCTCTTCCTTCCCCTTACCCCTCCCCTAAACAGCAAATAATCCCAAATAGTTAAACATGAGCAATTCTATACATAGTCTTACATTTATCATGCTGCACCAGAAAAATCAGGTCAAAAAGAAAAAAAATTAGAAAGAAAAAAAAAACAAGCAAACAACAAAAAAGGTGAAAATATTATATTGTGATCCCTATTTAGTCCCCACAGACCTCTTTCTGGATGCAGATGTTTCTCCCCATCACATTCTATTGGAATGGACACAAATCAACTCATTGTTGAAAAGAACTCTGTTTATCAATTGATCATCACGTAATCTAATTGTTACTATATACAATGTTTTTTTGATTCTACTCACTTCACTTAGCATTAGTTTATGTAAGTCTCACCAGATCTCTTTAAAATCATTCTGCTGATTGTTTCTTATAGAAAAACAATATTTTATAACATTCATATACCATAACTTATTTAGACATTCCCCAACTGATGGGTACCCACTCAGTTTCTAGTTCATTACCAGTACAAAAATGGCTGCTACAAACATTTTTGCACATGTGGGTCCTTTTCCTTTTTTTATGATCTCTTTGGGGTACAGAGTCAGTAGAGACACTGCTGGATCAAAGGGTATGCACAGTTTGATAGCCTTTTGGGCATAGTTCCAAATTGCTCTCCGAATGGTTGGATCAGTACACAACTCCAGAACAATGTATTAGTGTCTCGTTTTTTCACATGCCCTCCAAAATGTATTCAAAATATCATCATACCAGTTTGAGAGGTGTGCAGTGGTATCTCAGAATTGTCTTAATTTGCATTTCTCTGATCAATAGTGACAGAGCATTTTTTCATATGTCTACAAATAGTTTTAATTTCTTCATCTGAAAATTGTCAGTTCATATCCTTTGACCATTTATCAATTTTTGAATGGCTTGTATTCTTATAAATATGAACCAATTCTGTATATATTTTAGCAATGAGTCCTTTATCAAAACCCTTGGATGTAAAATTTCCCCCCCCCCAGTTTTCTGTTTTCCTTTTACTCTTGTCTCCATTGGTTTTGTTTGTACAAAACCTTTTTGAATAAATATATTTAAAATGATCAATTTTTACATTTTATAATGTTCCTGGTTCTTCTCTGGCCATAAATTCCTCCCTTTTCCACAGATCTGAGAGGTAGACTATCCCTTGTTCTCCTAATTTGCTTATAGCATAACACTTTATGTCTAACCATTTCAACCTTAACTTGGTATAGGGTGTTAAGTGTTGGTCAACGCCTAATTTCTGCCATACTGTTTTCCAATTTCCTCAGCAATTTTTGTCAAATAGTGAGTTCTTATCCCAGAAACTGCAATCTTTGTGTTTATTAAACACTAGATTAAAATAGTCATTGATTATTGTGTCTTGTGAACCTAACTTATTCCACTGATCAACTACTCTTATTTCTTAGCCAGTTCAAATGGTTTTGATGACTACTGCTTAGCTTTTAAAATCCTTCATAATTTGGCCCCTTTCCAGTTTTTTTTTTAACTTTTTACTCTCACTTGCTATTCCTCACACAAGACATTCCATCATCTGACTGGACATTTTCACTGGCTGCCCCCTTGCCAGGAATTCTCTTCTTTATTATCTCTATCTCCTAACTTTCCTGGTCTTCTTCAAGTCTATACTAAAATCACATCTCCTGCTTCTCTCACTCCTCCTTAATTATTGAGTCTTCTCTTTAAGATTATTTCCATTTTATAACATATATGCATCATAAATAAATATATGTATCTCATTTATATATAATTTCTTGAATGTTATCTTCCATTAGATTGTAAGCTCCTTAAAGACAAAGATTGTTTTTGCTTTTTTTTTTTTTTTAATATTTGGAGTACTTATCCTGGCACATAATAGGCACTTAATAAGTGCCTGTTGACTTAATAAATGTTTGCTGATGACAATCAAACTATTTCTCCCCAAGATTTCATCCCCTCTGAAAGCTATAGGAACAGCATCCATGATGTCTATAAAGGGCTGTCAAAACTGGTATCTATTTAAAATAGACTCATGTAATGAGAATACTGAAATATTTGTTGCCCATCACCAAAAACTGCTCCTTATTATAAATAGTCCACCCACACAATAATATCAAGAATAATTGACACAAAAGAGGGAATACTTCAGAGTTAACAGCTTAAATCTATTACTATTCTGCCTTACCTAAAATCTATTATCATTTCTTCTAAATTGAATTTCCAAATAGCTTCAAAATTAAAGAGGGTGTCAAAGCACAACATCTTATTAATCACTTGATATACATGGATGCCATCAAGCTATGTAAGTCCACTGAAAAACACTTTAAACAGCTCCTTCAATTCATGGAATCTTTCTCCAATTATATGAAAATGTCATTTTGACTCCATAACTGTAAAGTTCCTAATGTATGCCAAGGAAATATAGGGTGTGAAGGCTTTGAATTTGATTTCAGAGAACAAATTGGAGCAATGGGTGAAGGTAATACTTACAAAATTACCATGGTCTCCTCCAAGAAAGATATATTGAGCATAAAGCTATCAAGATATTTCATGGCATTGTGAAGTCAAAGCTAAATGGGGATAACACATTTAAAGGATTTGATATCTACCATGCACAATACCAGCCATGATACATTTTTTTTTTTAGACCCAAAGAATGGACTATGAAAAATTTGGAATAGAAGAAAAAGTGTGCATAATATTTTTGAAAGAGAGGTTCTATCACTTTAGGGCACCTAAAGAAGGAGACATACCTTTTTGTAAAAAATAAAGAACTAGAATGGAATATATTCTCAGAATACAAAGCTACAAAAACTACTTTGGGTTACAAAAAACGGGGGGGGGAGAGTAACAGCTAGATGGTGTAATAGATGAGCACCAGCCCTAGAGTCAGAAGGATCTGAGTTCAGACCTGGCCTCAGACACTTAATACTTCCTAGCTGTGTGACCCTGGACAACTCACTTAATCCCAGTTGCCTCAAAACAAATAAATAATGAACATAGCTAAAATCAATTTATCTCCAGAACCTATGATGTGCTTGAGATGGCCCTCAATGAACAACATCTACATAGAACCAGTAAAAAAAAAAACATATTAACAGAGAAACAATAAAGAAATAAATAAGTTGATTTGTTTGTATAAAAAGAAAAAATTTATGAGAACAATTCAGACTGAATCATAATTATAAATAATTATTTATATTATCTTTAAGGAGTCCAGACTTAATGGTCAATGTAGATTATGAAAGGAAATGATAGAATATATGCAATACAGCAATTGGAAAAAAAAAAACATTGCTTACCAGAGATCTCCTAGAAATACATTACTTGGCAACTAGAATGACATATTAGAAGATACCTTTCTTGAGTTAACAAGTAACAAATTTCCTATAACACAAATACAGTCCTTAAAGTATTATTGAGAAATCAAATGATAAAGTATAGTAAAGTTGAATTATTATTATAGATTGAATTGTTGCCTGTAATTGCCAAATATAATATTGATCCAAAAGAACAATATTTGTAATAGAAAATCTCCAAAATCTGAGGAACAAAAAAATTTCAAAATGCAGAGACATAATCAAAGAAGCTGAGCTCATGGTTGTGATAACAGCATTTATCTTCTAGGGGCATTATGCTGATTAAATGAGACAATATTTGTAAAATGCTTAGCATAACATCCACCACATAGTGGATATAATAAGTAAGCTTAATAGAAGCTCATTTTATCCCTTCCATCCAGGATGATGGGCATAACATGAGTTTAGTTAGTTTCTACCCCAAAATACATAGCTAGTAAGTATCTGAAGCAGAATTTGAACTTAGGTCTTCTTAACTTTGGATATAGGCTTTATCCACTGAACCCCTCTGAAATTTTACTCTACATTTTTATTCTACTGAAATTGTATTGAGGATGTTTTTAGTGAGCCCACAGAAAATGAGCTTCCATTGAAATGTCTTTATTCAAAAACAGGAAGCAAGCATTTTATTCATCTATTTAATAGCTTGCAGAGCAACAAATAAAAAAGAATGATGGCAGGATAGCAATTTGTCCTAGGAGCAAACCTATCTGAACTCCATCAAAGAAACAAGAAGCAAAATGTTTCTAAAATGAGGATGAATATGACCTTATATCTCATATCTTTATTCAACTACAAAAAGCAATAATTTTATCTTGTCAAATGAGACAGTGGAACTAAATGGTCTTTGAGATCCTTCCAAATCTGAGATTCTAAGATTCTATGACTTATTGACATCTAAGCCTGTGAGATTTCTTTTGTCTCAAAGTTTGTAAACTTTCTTATAAAACTGATTTTTAGACACTAAGTCTTATTTTCTCATTGGCTTCTATTGGAGATATGTTCTAATAATACAAAGTTGGTCTGCAGTGAAAATCACATTTAAGAATTCAACAGATCTTTAAGAATTGCATATTTATAAGGATAAAAAATTAATTTTCTGGATAAGAAGCCCCATGCCAGAGGCCAGAGTACAAATACTGTACCAACATTAAAAATGTATTAGGGATTGTTTCATTTGGATTAGGGCCACAAGTGAGGAAACAGAGCCATGGGTGTGCCTGGCCACTTATGCTTTATAGCGCTCTCTCTCTAGCCTAGAGTAAATACACCTTTTCAAACCCCAAACATTTAGCTATTCTTTTTCAAAGACTTTATCTTGGATCTTTCACATTTGCTTTTTAATAGACCTTGCCACTGAGCACTTATTATTCACCTGGATGTCTGTCCTCTGCAGTTTTTGTCTACATCTGTATATCAGACCTCAGCAAATCTGATGGAAATCACTTTGTGCCATGGCACCTTCAGGGAAATATTTAAGGTCTCATAGCAATGATAATGAAAGAAAATGTTTCTTTACTCCAGCAGAATTAGAGAAATAAGAAAGGTAGGAGATGAAACCCATGCTATTTTTTTCTTTATCTTTTTAGTAGCAACTTTCAACTTCTGTCTCATGTTGGCACAGTCTGAGACTGCCTGTAGGCATCCTCTGGGCAGATGAAAGCAAGATCCACCCCACTCTAGCTCTGGGATTTACTGCCTCCCCATCAGGACATCAGGACCTCTTCTCCATTCTGCCAGATGGGCCAGTCTTGCCAGCAGCGGTCCCTCACCATCCGGTGCTGAGACACAAATGCCCCAGGGTCCTCACTGTCAAGAACTGCTCTTCCTTTCTATGCTGCCTCTGGCAGGGGAGAGGGATTGATGGGGTGTGGGCCAGGGAAGGAAGCCCTCCACACAATCAGCTGTGTTTGTGATGAAGAGGCAGCGAGGTATTTGGTAAACAATATGCCCAGAGACCTGCCAGGGTGGCTAGAGAATGGATGTGTTTAATCCATACAAAGCTGCTACTAGGGATCTTTTCAACACCAGGTTTGGGGTTTGTGACAATCAAGAGCAAATAACAATGAACCATCTGGAAGGTTTAATCTAAGAACTCTAAGGAGGATTTTGTTTGGAAAGCAACAGGGTGTATTTTTTCTTCTTATTTTATGTAGTAGAGAACTGCTAAGAGGAGGAAATCAATTTAATTCAATTTAGCAAATATTTATTAAGCACCGAATACAGAAAAGGCCTTAGAGATACAAAGGCAAATCTTAAAATCGAATCTAAAAAGTCTGCTATAAGACAAGGAAATGATTGCTAGGTGGTGCCATGGTGTACAGAATTCTAGGCCTAGAATCAGGAGGACCTGAGTTCAAATGCAACCCCATACACTTATTAACTATATGATCCTGGGCAAATCATGTAACTATATTTGCCTCAGTTTCTCACGTGTAAAAGGAGTTAGTAGGAAATGATAAATCATGTTGATATTTTTGCCAACAAAACAAAACAAAACCAAGTGGGATCACAAAAAGTTGGGCTAAATAACAAGAACAAATCAGGAAAGAGCTGTATTTCTGAAGTCAGAGGTCCTAGCTTTAAATCCTGCTCTGGCATTTAGAAACTTTGTGACTTTGATCAGTGACTTGGCCTGGGCCTCAGTTTTCCCTATCTATGAAAATTACCCTTCTTTCTTGAAAATTCACTACTATTGAATCAAATGGAAGAAATTTAACCAGTGCAAGAATAAATTGTCATTTAAGAAGTGACATTGAACAAGTCATTTTTTAAAACTTCGATTTTATCTATTTCCAAAACAGGAATAATAATGCCTTCCCTCCCTTTAAGGAATGAGATGATGGTAAAATAATGTGTGTGAGGGTGCTTTGAAAAATTACTTCTGTAAAACCATGTATGAAGTGCATGGTTTATAATTATGTACAGGCGATCCCCTATGAATGTAAACACATTCTGGTGACCTTTTCATTTTTAGAGGATACTATTAATGGTTATTATAAGGATAGCTAAATGGCATGATATGTCAGGCACTTTATCAGGAAAACTCATCTTCCTGAATGCAAATCTGACCTCAGACACTTAGCTGTGTGATCCTGGGCAAATCACTTAATCCTGTTTGCTTCAGTTTTCTCATCTGTGAAATGAGCTGGAGAAGGAAATAGAAAACAACTCCAGTGTCTTTGCCAAGAAAATCCCAAACGGGGTCATAGATTGAATGCAACTGAAAATTATTGAACAACAAGAATAGTTTGTATATGCTTACATGTGTCACCTACTGCCTTTTCTAATAGAATGTAGGCTTACTGAGGGCAAGAACAGTTTCATATTTATCTTCGGATGCCCAGCATCTAGCACAGTATCTTGGAGTCTGGCACAATTAAAACACTTCAACAACAGTAACTGCTGGCTGTTCAGGGTGGCTGACAAGACAACAATGTGTCCTTTCACCCTCAAATAAATGAGTTAAGACTAAAGAGTATCAAGTCAGATTCCCCAAATCAGTCTTTTATTTGGGAGTCAGCTTGCAGTGCCCTTTGGTTTGTGGCTACTGTCTGCAGCATGCATATGTAAGCTGGTAAGGATTGGTCCATTCACAGTATTTACATCCTCAGCATCTAGCATGGCCCCAGAGGTAGTAAGTGCTTGATGATGGCCTGACTAATTCATGGGGCCAGACAGAGGAAAGGACCCAATTCTCAGACTTCCAGCCCAGGTTTGCCCCCACCCCCCCACCCCAGACATGGATTTGCACTACATATTTCCATTGGGCTGGAAACAATCATCATAACTTATAGAATTATAACAGAATTATAACTGATTATCCCTTCACAGGATTCTGTGCATTAATTGGGACCTAGCTGCTTGTTAATTTATTACATACAGGGCCTGGGGCCATCTACCTTTAAGTCTGAAGCCATGATTCCACCTTGCTAGCCAGATTGCCCTATTCCTCATTCCTGTATTAGACTCATGATGACATTTTTCACTTGATTAAAATGTGCATTTTCATTTCATTTCATCCATCTACATAGAACCATACTGTGATTCTGCCCATATTGAGTGGAAGAAAATGTGAAGAGGGAGATTGAGTCAGAACCTTCCTTCCTAAGCATAAAGGATTCATTCCCTGGTCATAAAAGCTTACTTTGAGAAAGAAGCATGCGAATGTTTATAGTGTTAAAAGCTAGTTCTATGGAAATATTGTGCAGGTTTGTGTTACTAGAATTTCTGAGCAAAAGAACTATTATTGAAAGCAATGATCTGGGGAATCAGGAATCTTGGGGTCAGGTCCTGGTTCTGTACATACCAGCTGTTTGAACTAGAATAACTTCCCTATACTAGTTTCTGTTTCCTGACCTGCAAAATGAAGTTGGTTCAAATAAATGATCTCTAAGATCTCACATTAATTAATAATGATAATAATGTTTTGTGTATAGAGTTTTATGGTTTGCAAAGTTATTTATAAATATTATCTTATTTACTCTTCAGATTGACTATGAGTTATTATTATCCCCATTTTATAGATGAGAAAACCAAGGCTTAAAAGGTAAAGTGACTTGTCCAGGAAGAGACAGCTATATAAGGTAGGAATTGATCCCAGATCTTCCAGACTCTATTCACTCAGACATAAAAACACACATATGTAGTCCTATTTAAAATTAAATTTTACTTTTTCAATCAGCAAAAATCTCCTTCATTCTTTCCTTCCAAATCCCATTAAAAAAAGAAAAAAGTGAAATTTTCAGTTGCAAATATGTATATCAAGGAAAATAAATCTCTGCAGTGGTTATATCCAAAAGGATAAGGCTACTTCTATACCTTGAGTCTATCACATCTCTGTCAAGAGGTGGATAGCATGCTTCCTCATAAACCCTATGGAATTGGGTTGGTCATTTAATTGAACAATGCTAAGCCTCTCAGTGGTTTTTGTCTTTACAATATTGTT
Organism: Antechinus flavipes; assembly: GCF_016432865.1. NCBI lineage: Eukaryota > Metazoa > Chordata > Mammalia > Dasyuromorphia > Dasyuridae > Antechinus > Antechinus flavipes. Next base: position 376,373,314 of record NC_067401.1, read on the forward strand.
ATTATATAAGTTGTTCTCCTGATTTCATTTCATATGGTTAACATAAAGTTTACAAAAGCATAGTTATTGATATAAAAGCATGGTAACACTCTCTCCACTATGTCATAACTCTCATTCATATAACATTTTAAGGTTTACTAATGGCATGTTAAGAATGACTGCCCAAACCTCTTTTTATAGGACATTTACAGATGGCGCAGTAGCTAGGGTATTAGATCTGGAGTTAGGAAGAAGAGTACAATAACTTCATAATTTTGTGATCCTGGCAAGTCACTTATTCCTGTTTGCTTCAGTTTCCTCAACTATAAAATGAAGTAGAGGAGGAAATAATAAACCATTTCAGCATCTTTGCCAAGAAAATCCCAAATGGGATTGTGAAAAGTTGGTCACTGAAAGTGACTGAACAACATACCACAACCATGAGAAATCCCTTTTGTTCTATCCCCTACAAACTCAAGAGATGCTACTTGCTATAACTTGCATTCACAGATAGTGGAAGCTTTCTGTCAAAATCTAGCCAAATCTTCCTTGGTTCTACTTCTATGGACAGTTACTTCTTTTCTAGGCTCACTAAATCCACCACCACCACTACCACCATCATCATCATCACAATAATGATTTCCACTTTCCTACTGCTGCTGATAACAATAATACTTCAGATTTCTACAGTATTGGGAAGTTTTCAAAACATTTTTATGTAGAGTCGGATTATCCTTATTTAACACATTAGGAATTGGAGGCACAGAGAGTCAATAATTCTTTGTAAAAAAAATCAGTCAACAAGCATTTATTAAAGATTTCCTATAGGCCTATCATTATGCCAAAAGCTGGGGATGAAAATAAAGGCAAAAACACTGTCCCTGCTCTCAAGGAGCTCATATTCTCTTGGGGGAGACAACATGCAAACATTTGTATGTTCACTCTATATCTGACAAAACTTGACAAGATGATATAAATGGATGACCTCTAGTTACCTATCAGACAGTGTTTTAAGTGTATGAATTGTAGGAAAGGACTAGGAACGGAGAATGTAAATAAATCAGCATTACAGAATTTCAAGGTTAGAGGGCAATCTCTATCCGAACAAGGATCCCTTCTACTTCATACCTGATATGTTGTCATCTAGTCTTTGTTCAAATACCTGCTTGGGGTTGAAGGTAGGGGAAGACTCAAAATTGTTAGGAAGTTTCCTTACAGAACTCTAGAGGAGTAGTAGTGTCATGCTTGAAAAATACGACAAAGGATGGAAGCAGTATTATATAGTATTCATAGACAGGAAAAATGGCATATTGTGCTCATGTGGAAACATTTGGAATGATACTACAAACTAATCCAATCCTGTAGGTAATTGTAAAATGTTGTTAGTTATCAGCATAAGTTCTCTGCTCTGTACAACACAACACAGGTTTGATCTCTAGTCCTCTCCATTATTCTCCTCTTTCCTCCATTTTCATCATCAGCTTCCTATTAACGCTCTTCTTCAGGTTAATAAGGCAGCAAAGACATGAGGATTCTGTCCAATAAGACATTCTTAGATAACTGATGACTTGACTCCAACTTAGTGAGATGGAAGGAAATGTTGTCCAGGGAAAGAAAACATAGCAAAGGAATGATACATTCCTTTTAGCAGGACTTAGGATCGAATGATGTGGATGTAAATATACAATAGGGTCAATGCTATAAGGAATCTATGGGCTATAAGGAATCTATGAGTAAGTAGAATAATTAATTCAATTTAAAAAGTTTGTGAATTCTAGTGTAGTATAGGGGCAACAGCACTGCATTTGGAGTCTGAGGATCTAATCCCTCCTCAGATACATAATACCTGTGTTACCTGTGCTAAACATTAAATCCTTTTGAGCCTTAGCTTCCATATCTGTAAAAGTAGGAGGACTGAATTAGATGGCCTCTAAGGTTTCTTTCTGGGCATCTAGGTGGCACAGTAGATAGGATACTGGGCCTTTAGTTGGGAAAACTGAGTTTAAATCTGGCCTCAAACACTTACTAGCTATGTGACCCTAGGCAAGTCACTTAACCCTGTTTGCCGCAGTTTCCTCCTCTGTAAAATGAGCTGGAGAAGGAAATGACAAACTACCCTTTTTATCTTCACTAAGAAAATCACAAGTGAGGTCACAAAGTGTCAGACATAAGTGAAATAAATAAACAACAACTAAAGATCTCTTTCAACACAAAATCTATGATTCCTAAAAAATAATTTTAAAAATTTTAAAATAAAAAACAATGATCTTATGATACTGGTATGTTGTATATGTGGATAACTGTAGCTAACAGAAATCAAGACTATATGATATAATAGCGCTAGCTAATGGACTTGGTAGGTGGCAAAATAGTGCTAGTTGGAAGGACACATGTAGGCTGTACAGTAATATTGCTAATAAGGTATTAGTTCTAATGAGAGTTGGCTAATTGGATCTGGGTAAGACGTATAGGAAGATGTCTGGAGCTAATAGGAAGTGAATAGTCTCATTGAACTGGAGGCACTTCAGCTGAACAATACTCAGGCAATTACATTAGTCACGGAGAATTTGGAATCCAGACACTAAGAGTATTGAAGAAAAACTGTCACCTAACATATGGCAGAAGACAAAAGAATATGTTAAATCTGTCTTTACCAAGAGTTACAAAAGAACCAGAAGCTCTACATGAGCAGCTTGGCAAAGCTTTTCTTAAAAAAAAGATGATACACAAATATCAGATTTATAGTACTAAATTTACTAGGCTATATCTAAATCTATATCTATCTGTATATGATGACTACCATGGGTAAAGAAATAATTGTAATACCTCACATTTATAAAAATGATTTAAGCTACTATAGATATATAAAATCTCATTTGAACCACAAACCCCTTTGTGAGATACGTACTATAGGTATTTTCTTTATGATACAATCAAGGCTCATGGAGTATATGCTCATGGTCACAGGGGGTTCATAAGTATCAAAGTGAGATGAAGCCCAGATGTCTCCTGATACCAAGTCTTGTGTTCATTCCTCTATATCATACTGCCTCTCATCAAGATAGCTGGAGGTATTAAAATAAAGCATTTAAGAAATATTTTGTCATTTAAAAATGTTTGGGGGCTTTAAAACAAACACATCTAATCTCTGAATCTGGGGACTTTCCAAGGTCAGATGGTTGGTTGTCTCCATATTTCATGTTTCCTCTCTCCCATTTCATCTCTGTCTGATGCATTTTTTTTTTAGCAATGGAGGGCATTAATATCTCAGGCCCATGGGACAGATAGTACTTAAGGTATGAAAAGATCCATTTCCTAAACAATGAAGCCCATTCCCTGACATGATGAGACAATGTGTTCTCTCTCTCACTGCTGATTCAACACAAATCCCCCTCACTAGAAAAGATCAATCTATCCTAATGAGAGTGGACTTAATTGAGTTGCTGAATAGTATATTGGCTATCAATTACCTCATCAGCTGCTGTGCTACACAGCTTAAATTGGGCTCCAAGGTAACTGAATTCAGCTTAAACAGATACTGAGCACCTGCTGTATATAAGGTTCCATGCTTAGGGCTGTGGGTGATAACCCAAAACATAATGCCTACCCCTACAGAACTTACCTTACTCTACCTTACAAGAACTGCCTACCTAAATCTGCTATTTACTACTTTTTGAGGGGATATGGCTAATAAACATTTCTTTTATTCATGAATCAATTTTCTCACTGTATACACTGATCCTGACTATCCTCAACCAATACATGCTTTTATAGGAATCTCCTTTGCACACAAAGAACAGTAAAAGTATATGGGTAGTAAAGGATGGTTAGTGGGGAAAGGGGAAATTGGGAAAATATCTTATCAGCAAAATAGATTTCCAAACAACACTGGACAAATCCAAATGGCTTTGAGGCTCTCTACCTGTGAACTCCTCTACTGTCTAATGCTTAAGGTAGAATTAGCTGCCCCTCCTCCCCTTAACGATTTTCACAATCTCAATACAAATTGGATTGATATTTTTGTTAGTTTGGGAGTTTGATTTTTTTTCTTTCTTATTGAGAGACAGTGTGGTCTAGGGAATGGGGGTTTCCCTAGTAAAATTTATACCGTTCAAATGCTTGTTACTTATTACTTTACCTTCAAAATAATTCTTAATGGTTAGTGTAAGATGGCATTTTTGAGTCTGCAAACTCCTCAAGGGAAGAAAATATATGTTGGCCATTTTTTCCACTTATCTAGGACATGGGGGGTCAAGTAACAAGGAATTCTCACTTCTGATGACAGAGTTCCAGAGGACAGAGTCAAGTGCAGTATTTGACAATTGACTCCAACATAACATAAATTGTTGAAGAAAATAAAATAAGACAACATCCTATTAAACTCCTTTTATACAACCTATATAGAAGGTCTAAAACCTTAAACCATGGAGAGAAAAAGTAAAGAAAGAAAATGAATTTAATTCTATTGTAAACATTAAAATATTCACAATTAGTTTATGCCAACTTAATGAAAAAAAACTGGCAAGTGATCAAAACTGTATTGTTTGTTTAAATATTAGGAAAATTGTGTGCATAATGGTCCATATTAACAATAATTAAACAAAATCACATGATAAAAGATATAAAAAGGCTTATGACAAAACACAATACCTATCTATATTAAAACATTGAAAAATATAGAAATGGACTTTTCCTTAATATGACAAACAAAATCTATCTAAAACTAGGAGCTATTGTTATTTATAATGGAGAAATGTTACAGATTGTTGCAGGAATGATAGCCATGAAACAAAGATTGTCCATTGTTCCCACTATTTTGCAGGGTGTTTTTTGAAAACAGAGCCTGTTTTATTTTTGTCTGAATCCTCATTGCCTTGAAGTGTAGCTGGCATGTGGTAGGCACTGAACAGATTTTTGTTGACTAAGTGATTGATTGAATAGTTCTGTGAACTGGGCAGGGAAGGCATTATTATTTTTGTTTTATAGGCAAGAAAATTGAGGGTCAGAAAGATGAAGTGACTTGTTCATAGTCCAGCTATTAGGTGGAAGAGGAGGAATTTAAATCCAGGTGTTTTCCCTCCAAGTCTCTATGCTTTTAATTGTAAGAAGAATCATTGCTATTATAGTGTTACAAGAAACAATGTATGTATATAACTCAGAACATTTTAAGAAGATGTGTATGAACTTCTGCAAAGAGAAGAAAGCAGAATTAAGAGAGAAATATGATTCCCTCATTTGAATAGAGATGTGATGTAGAATTGTAGGTGTAGAATGTAGACATGACCAATGTTTTGATTGGGTTTGTGTAAATTGGATTTGTGTGTGTAAGTGTGTGTGTGTGTGTGTGTGTGTGTGTGTGTGTGTGTATAATATTGTGATGAGGCAGGGTTTCATTGCGGGCAAAGTGGGGAGGGAGGAAGAATTCAAAATTGACAGTAACTAAAAATCAATACAACCTTTTTATTTAATATTTTTTCCTATTATATGTAAAATGTCTTCTTGATATTTGTTTTCTTTAAATTTTCAGCTCCAATTTCTCTCCTTCTTTCCCTTCCTCCCTCTTTGAGAAGTAAAACAATTCGATAAAGACTTTTTTTTATTATCATGGAAAACACATTTTCATGTTAGCTATGTTGTAAAAGAAAACACAGACCAAAAAGAGACAGGAAAAATAAAATAAAGTATGCTTTCATCTGCATTCAGATTCTATCAGTTCTTTCTCTGGAGGTGGATATATTTGAGAAATGAGGCTTTTATCAGAGAAACATGACATAAAATTTTTTTCACACTTAGGATTCACACTGTGCATTTCTTTCCATTTTATTTTCCACTATTCTACTCTTCCTGTGGATCTTTAAAAGTGTTTAGCTTAATTAAGACAACTCTGAGATACCACTACATATCTCTCAGATTGGCTAAGATAACAGGAAAAGATAATGATGAATGTTGGAGGGGATGTGGGAAAACTGGGACACTGATACGTTGTTGGTGGAATTGTGAATGAATCCAACCATTCTAGAGAGCAATTTGGAATTATGCTCAAAAAGTTATCATACTGCGCATACCCTTTGATCCAGTAGAAAGTCCAGCAGTGTTTCTACTGGGCTTATATTCCAAAGAGATCTTAAAGGTGGGAAAGGGACCCACATGTGCAAAAATGTTTGTGGCAGCCCTCTTTGTAGTGGCAAGAAACTGGAAACTGAGTGGATGCCCATCAGTAAGAGAATGGCTGAATAAGTTATGGTATGAATGTTATGGAATATTATTGTTCTGTAAGAAATGATTAGCAGGATAATTTCAGAGAGGGCTGGAGAGACTTAGATTAACTGAGGCTGAGTGAAATGAGCAGAACCAGGAGCTCATTGTACACAGCAACATCAGTATTTTCACATGATCAATTCTGATGGATGTGGTTCTCTTCAACAATGAGATGATTTAAATCAGTTTCAATTGTTTAGTGATGAAGAGAGCCATCTACACCCAGAGGGAGGCCTGTAGGAACTGAGTGTGGACCACAACATAGCATTTCCACTCTTTCTGTTATTATTTGCTTGCATTTTTGTTTTCCTTCTCAGAATTTTTTCTTTCTTTATAGATCCAATTTTTCTTGTGCAGCAAGATAACTGTATAAATATGTATGCCTATATTGGATTTAACATATATTTTTAACATATTTAACATGTATGGGACTACCTGCCAGCTAGGGGAGGGAGTGAGGGGAAGGAGGGGAAAAGTTGGAATAGAAGTTTTGCAAGTGTCAATGTTGAAAAATTACCCATGCATATGTTTTATAAACAAAAAGCTATAATTAAAAAAAAAGACTTAAATGAAATCTCAAAAAAAAAAGTGTTTTGCTTTTGACTACTGCTTCCCCTAATCTGCCCTTCTATCAGCAGCTCATATTTTCTTATCCCCTTCAATTCCTACTTTCCTGTAGGGTAAGATAGACTTTTTCTTCTTTTTTAATTTTATTGAAACTTTTTTTTTCAAAACATATGCAAGAATAATTTTTCAGTATTGACTCTTGCAAAATCTTGTGTTCCAATTTCTCTCCACCTTCACCTTACCTCCTTTCCTAGATATTAAGTAATCCAATATATGTTAAATATGGTAAAATATATATGTAAATCCAATATAGGCATACATATTTATACAATTATTTTGCTGCACAAGAAAAATCAGATCAAAAAGGGGAAAATGAGAAAGAAGATAAAATTCAAACAAACTACAACAAAAGAAGTGAAAATACTATGTTATGATCCACACTCAGGTCCTATAGACCTCCGTCTGGGTGTAGATGGCTCTCATCAGATTATTGGAACTGGCCTGGAAATCATCTCATTGTTGAGAAGAGTCACATTCATCAGAATTGATCATTGTATAATCTTGGTTATCATTCTAATTCCTTCATCCACCAGAATATCATATTCTAAGGCAGGGGTCCTCAAACTATGGCTGCGGGCCAGATGCAGCAGCTAAGGACGATTATCCCCCTCACCCAGGGCTATGAAGTTTCTTTATTTAAAGACCCACAAAACAAAGTTTTTGTTTTTACTATAGTCCGGCCCTCCAACAGTCTGAGGAACAGTAAGCTGGCCCTCTATTTAAAAAGTTTGAGGACTCCTGTAATCTAAGGCCTCTAATCCTTTAAAATGGAAGCTGGTAAATCTTGTGTTACTCTGACTGTGGTTCCATGACATTTGAATTCTTTCTTTTTGGCTGCTTGCAAATTTTCTCATTGACCATGGAATGCTATAATTTGGCGATAATATTCCTGGGAATTTTGTTTTGCAATCATTTTCATGAGTGGTTGGTGGATTCTTTCAATTTCTATTTTACCCTTTTGTTCTAGAATATTTTTTCCTTCATAATTCTTGAAAGATGATATCTAGGTTCTTTTTATCATGGCTTTTAGGTAGTCCAAAAATTCTTAAATTATTTCTCTTTGATCTATTTTTCAGGTTAGCTATTTTTCCAATGAAATATTTCACATCTTTTTTTTTTCATTATTTGATGTTGTTTTTTATTGCTTCATGAGCAATATGGAGCTGTTAGTTTCCACTTGCTCAATTCTAATTTTTAGGAAATTATTTTTTTCATTGAGCTTTTATACTTCCTTTTCCATTTGGCCTATTTTACTTTTTAAAGTTCTTTTCTTCAATGAATTTTTGTATCTTTTTTTTTTCCATTTGGTCAATTCTGCTTTTACAGAGTTCTTTTCAGTGGATTTTTAAATGCCTCTTTAACCATTTAGTCTAATCTGTTTTTTTTTTTCTTTCTTTTTTTTTTTTTGGTATTATTTCTTTTTTAAATATTTTATTTTATTTTATAATAACTTTATATTGACAGAATCCATGCCAGGGTAATTCTTTTTACAACATTATCCCTTGCACTCACTTCTGTTCTGATTTTTCCCCTCCCTCCCTTCACCCCCTCCCCTAGATGGCAAGCAGTCCTATATATGTTAGATATGTTGCAGTATCTAATCTGTTTTTAAGGTGTTAATTTCTTCAGAATTTTTGTGTTTCCTTTATCAAGCTGTTGACTCTTTTAAAAATAATTTTCTTGTCAAAGGATATGAACAATTTTCAGATGATGAAATTAAAGTCATCATATGAAAAAATGTTCTAAATCACTATTGATTAGAGAAATACAAATTAAAACATCTCTGAGGTATCATCTCATACCTCTCAGATTGACTAAGATGACAATAAAAGATAATGATAATTTGGGGGGAATGTGGGAAAACTGGGACACTGATGCATTGTTGTGGAGTTGTGAACTGATCCAACCATTTTGGAGAGCAATTTGGAACTATGCCCACAGGGTTATAAAATTGTATACTCTTTGACCCAGCAGTGTCAGTACTGGGCCTGTATCTCAAGAAAATCATAAAGAAGGGCAAAGGACTCACATGCGCAAAAACGTTTGCAGTAGCTCTTTTTGTGGTAGCACAGAATTGGAAAATGAGGAGATGCCCATCATTTGGGAAATGGCTGAATAGTTATAGTATATGATGGGAATGGAATATTACTGTTCTATAAAAAAGATGAACAACCTGATTTTAGAAAGGCCTGAAGATCTACATGAACTGCTATTAAATGAAGCAATCAGTACCAGGAATACATTGCACCCAGTAACAGCAAAATTGTGCAATGATCAATTATGAATGACGTAGGTCTTTTCAGTAATTCAGTGATTCAAGGTAATCCCAATAAACTTTGGATGGAAAACTCCATATGTATCCAGAAAAAGAACTATGGAGACTGAGTGTAAATTAACAGATGTTCACCTCTTTTTTCTGTTTTTTTTCTTTCCTGTGGTTTTTCACTTTTGTTCTGATTTTTCTCTCCCAATATGATTCATAAAGAAATGTATATTAAAAAGGTTAATATACATGTATAATAAGAAAAAATAAAACAATTGATAAAATTATTTTCTTGCATCATTCTCACATGTTTTCCCATTTTCCCTTCTTTCTTTCTTATTTGATTTTTATAATCACTTTTGAGCAAGTTGAGCAAATTCTTTTGGTCCTGAGACCAATTCACATTTTTCTGAAACTTTGTATGTATCAGTTTTGACTTTGTTATCTTCTTGTCAGTTTGTGTGTCTTGATATTCCCTGCTACTAAAGTAACTGTCAGTAGTCAGGTATTTGTTATTGTTACTATTGTCATTTGCTCATCTTTGCCGGCCTACTTCTTAACTTTTAACTTTATATTAAAGTTAAGTTCCACTTTCCACACAAATAAAGTCAGATCTAATCAAATGGAAAAATATCAAGTGCTCATGGGTAAGCTGAACTATTAGCTCAATAAAAATGATAATGCCACCTAAATTAATCTATTTATTCATTGCCATAACAATTAAACTTCCAAGAAACTGTTTTACAGAACTAGAAAAACATAATAACAAAGTTCATCTGGAAGAAAAGATCAAGAATTTCAAGGGAATTTATGAAAAAAATGCAAAATATAGCCTAACCATATCATACCTAAAATTATATTATAAGGCAGCAGTCATCAAAACCATTTGATACTGGCTAAGAAATAGACTAGTTGATAGTGGAATAGGTTAGGTTCAAAAGACACAATAGTCAATGATGATAGTAATCTAGTATTTGATAAACCCAAAGACCCAACCTTCTGGATAAGAATTCACTATATAGCAAGTATTGCGGGGGAAATTTGAAATTAGAATGGCAAAAACTAGGCATTGACCTACACCTAAAACTCTATACTAATATATGGTCAAAATGGGTTTATAATTTAGACATAGAGTGATACTATAAACAAATTAGAAGAACAAAGAAGATCTGTGGAAAAGGAAGGAATTTGTGGTCAAAGAACTCAAGTACATTACTGATTGCAAAATGGATAATTTTGATTATATTAATTTTTTGTATAAACAAAACTAATGCAGACAGGATTAGAAGGAAAGTAGTAAACTGGGGAAAAATTATATCTAAGGATTCTGACAAAGACCTAATTTCTAAAATATATAAAGAATTGACTCAAATTTATAAGAATTCAAGCCATTCTCCAATTGATAAATGGTCAAAGGATATGAACAGACAATTTTCAGATAAATTAAAACCATTTATAGTTAAGAAAAAAAATGCTCTAAATCACTATTGATCAGAGAAATGCAAATTAAGACAACTCTAAGATACCATCACACCTTTCAGATTGGTTAAGATGATATGAGAAGACAATGATGAATATTGGAGGGGATATGGAGAAACTGGCACTCAACTTGGCAACAACTATACATTTTTGGTGGAGTTGTGAACTGATCTAACCATTATGGAGAGTAATTTGTTGCTATGCACAAAGTGCTATCAAACTGTAAGTACTCTTTGATCCAGCAGGATCTCTATTGGCTCTATATCTCAAAGAGATCATAGAAAAGACAAAAGGGACCCACATGTGCAAAAATGTTTGTGACAATCCTTTTTGTAGTGGCAAGGAATTGGAAACTGAGTGGATGCCCGTCAGTAAGAGAAAGGCTGAATAAGTTATGGTATATGAATGTTATGGAATATTATTGTTCTGTAAGAAACAACCAGCAGGATAATTTTAGAGAGTTCTAGAGAGACTTAGATGAACTGATGATGAGGGATGGAGTAGAACATTGTACACATGAACAACGAAATTATATGATGATCAATTCTAATGGAAGTGGATCTTTTCAACAGTGAGGTAATTCAGACCAGATGTAAGTCTTATGATGGAGAAAGCCATCTGCACCCAGAGAGAGAATATGGTTCACAACATAGTATTTTCAGTTTTGTTGTTGTTTGCTTACATTTTGCTTTTTTCTCATTTTTTCCTTTTTGTTGTCCTTTTTTTGCGCAGCATGATAAATGTGGAAATATGTATAGAAGAATTATATATGTTTAACATATACTGGATCACTCACAGTCTAGGGGAGGGAGTATAGGAAAGGGAAGGAAAAAATTTGGAACATAAGGTTTTGTAAGGGTGAATGTTAAAGATTATGCATATATTTTGAAAATAAAAAGCTTTAATAAAAAAATTATAACTTAAAAAAAAGTTGAGTTCTGTTCCTTGGGTGGAGAAGCCACTGTCCCAAGCTTCAGGTTTTTTGTGCAGCTCTTTTCAGAGATAGTTATAGAGTTCTATAAGTTTTCAGTTTTTCCAAAGTGGAATGATCTAAGCATTCTTTTCTGCTCTAGAACTGTGACCAAATTCTCCATTCTCTTGTAGCTATAAGCTCTGCTGTTTAAGTGCTCTTCCTCACACTGGACTGAGAACCAGGAGTATTTTGGATCTATGTGTGGATGATGCAATAGTCTTACATCCAGTTCCAGCAAAGGGGCCCCTATAATCTCCTTATGAATAATTGTCCAAATCCCTTGACATCTGTGGGCTGAGGTCTCCAAAAACCCATTGCTACTGATTCAATTGTCCCCAAGGCCTGTGGTTGGCTTGCTGGGGCATTGATTATGTTGGACTGTATTCCACTCTCACTCAAGTGCTATGTCTCTTTCTTTCCAAATTATCTTGGTATGGAAAAAAAATTTTCACTATATTCCTGTGAGTTCTGCTGCTTCATTTCACAGCATTATTTAAAGTTGTTGCAGGGAAATTTGGGAGAGCTCAAATGAGTCCCTACCTTTTCTCAGCTATCTTTTGGGATACTGCATGATTAATCCACAGTTATATAGTCAACATGTGTTAGCAGTACTGAACTCATGTCTTCCTGACTCAAAGACTAGCCCTCTCTATCCATTATGCTGTCAAACTGCCTTTCAAATAAATACATACTCAAAAATACACATACACAAATAAAACATACATGTATGTGTATATATACACACATATGCACACACATATGTATGTGTGTATGTATGTACATAGGTCTTGATTAAAGTATAACTAATAAGGAAAGTGACAGGAATATTTTAAAAAGAAAATTAGTTTGGGGGTTTGTTTGTTTTTAATATAGTCTATTTCCTCTAGAATGTTCTGCATTTGCTTATATGAGGGGTCAATATTACCCACCTAGCCTATCTGTGCCACCTGCTGCCCCAGCTAAAAAGAAGAGAAAAAGATTTAAATAGGTATCCTCACTTTTTGAAGAAAAATAGAAAAACACAAATAACCCCATAAACTCTCTCCAACCCTTGAAATCTATCTTCAATCCCTACTACTCTCTAAAACTGCTTAAGTATCTCATTGCCTAGCTCTCCCAGCCATACTTCAAATTCAACATAAGCCTTTCCCTTTTAACTATCCTTCTAAACATGCTCCTTCATTTAAAATTTAATGTTTGTTCTTGCTTTCTCAGCTTTCACATAAGACAAGTTACCAAGTCCTATAAATTTTAAGCTTATAATATCTTTTATACCAAGCTCTTCCTCTATTCTTATTGCCACCCTTGTCCCAATATGGACCTTTGTTAAAAGACCATGAGCCTAGATCCCTACAATAGGCTCCTCATAGATCATCTCACCTCTTATTTTCTCCTGCCATCAATCCATTATTTATAACATACTACTGATAGATTATTCATTCTTACATATAGACTCAGCTTTCTGTTCTTACATATAGAACACCTTTCTATTCTTAAATATTCAATGACTTCCCATTGATCAGTGAATATTATTTGATATATTTTGCTGGAATTCAAGTCTCTCTGCAGTTTGGTGATTTTTCTGCTCACCCAGTCTTATCTCATATTACTACCACCCACATACTCTGTGGTGCAAACAGAATTATTACTCAGTGATGTTCTGCTCCCATGACTTTATCAAGCTTTTCTCTATGCCCAGAATGCTCAACCTTCTGTTGTTAATAAAAATTACAACAATAACATTGTATTTGAGATGTGTTTTAAGGTTAAAACAATTCAAAGATCACCTTTTCCAGAAAGTTTTCCATGATTCCCAGTTTCCTTGTATGGATTTTACATAGAACTTTGCATTACCTTCATGAATGACTTAGTGGATGAATTAAAAAAATCATTTATTAAATACTTATTGTGCTAAGTTGTTTAGAAAAATCCCATTATCAGCTTAGTAGAGGATAGGCTAGAATGAGAAAAGACGTGACATGGAGACAAATTAAAAGTCTATTTTAACGGTCAACATGAGAATTAACAAAATGGAATAGTGACTATGAATGAAGAGAAAAGTAGGCATCTGAAAAAGAGCTGCTGAGAAAGAAAAGACATGTGATCTGGACATGTGGAATAAGAGGGCAGGATCAAGAATGGTATCAGGGCTTTGATTTCAGATTATTGGAAGAATAGTAGTACTCTTAAAAGTAATAGTGAAATATGGGGTAAAGTAGGAAAATATGGCATTGTGGGAAAAAAAAGATATGAGTTCCCTTTGGGTAATTTTGAATTCAAGATACCTAATTTGAAATGTCCAATAGATAATTCTTACTGTGGAACTGGATCATAAGACTGAAAACAGAGGTGGATATATAGATCTGGGAAGCAACTGTATAGAGATGATCAATGAACCCATGAGAACTAATGAGATTACCAAGTGAGAAAGGAAGAAGAGAAAAGATGGCCCCAATTAGTTTCTTGAAGTCAAAATAGGTGTAGCAGAGATAAAGAGTCAGTAAAGAAGATTGAAGAATTCACATAAGTAGAAGAACCAGTAGTATCATGAAAGTCCAGGGTAGAAAGAATATTCAAGAGAAAGCAGTCAATAATTTCGATTATTACAGAAAGATCACTATGGCTAAAAACTGGGGAGAAAGAGGGAATTAGATTTGGTAAGAGATCATTAGAAATTTTGGAGTGACTCCTACTTGAGACACTTATAAGCTATGTGTCTGTGGACAAATAACTTAATTTCTTTGAGCCTCAGTGTCTTTAGTGAAATACGGATAATAATAATGCATGCTTTTTGATGTTGATGTGGGGAATTTAATAAGATAAGATATATCAAGTACTTTACAAATGCTAAAATGCTAAATAAGTTTAGCTTATTATCATCATCATGATTTGTTCCTTAATACTCTTCAGTTCTTTTTAACAATGAAGTATTATTCAAAGAGAAACCCACTTCCCAACTTTCCTCCAGAGCTTTTCTTGTACTTTAAATGAAAAATAACCTGAGAACCTTTCCTTGCTCCATTAAGTCTCCAAAAATACCAACATGGTCTTATATTTGGTGACATTTTCAATTTTGAGTCAACCCAAAGATCAATATTTCCTTATTTAGAGGATGTGTTCATGCATCATAGACACTGACCAGCATACACTGCCCATCCTTGGGCCATCGGGGAGCCGATTCACTGTGGAGAAAACATCTCCTTGCCCTGTCAATTCCTGCTCCATCACATGAACTTCGCTGCATTCTTTTCATTTATTATTCAGTTTGCCTTTATGCACTGCTGGATTCATTAGAGAAGCTGGCTACTGACAGCACTTTATTTTTAACGATGTCAATGTTCAGAGATGATGGGGGAAATGATAAGGTGCCTCAGTGGCTTTGTTTCAATTTTATTTACTCCCTAGTCTCAGCCTTGAGACATCCTTAAGTCATTCATCAACTGGATCTAAGCTTGAAGCCCTTCCTCTAGGCCTAAATTTAGAGCTTTAACCTTAATAAAGATGTAGGACAGGTACATTTTTTTCCAAGGAGAACAAAGAGGAGGATGAAGTATAATTGTGGCTTTTTTGCTTATTAACTTTCAATGTCCATTTTTAAATACACAGAGATATGTATAGAACTTTTTAGAACAGGGATATAACTGCTTGGGGCTATTTTAAAAAGCATCAGTGTACTGTTAGGTGAATGAACTATTAGACTTACTACTCTTGATGCTCCTGAGGGCAATGCTAGGACAATGGGGAGAAGTAATGAGGAAACAAATTTCAGCTCAATGCAAGAAAGAATTTTCTAATCATTAGAGCTATTTTAAAAAACAGAATTGGTTTCTTAATAAAATTCACTAATACAGAAAATGTTTGTCATAGGCAGCGAGGGGGCAGAATTTGGAATCAAGGAGATATGGATTTTCATACTATCTTAGATATTCCTATAAATTCTCTCCAACCCTTGAAATCTGTCTTCAATCCCTACTACTCTCTAAAACTGTTCACTCAAAGTTCACCAGTGTAACCCTGGGTAAATTAACTATGCTTCAATTCCTCATCTATAAAATAGGGATAGTAATTACACCCAAATCATATGGTTGTTGTGAGGATCAAATAAGTTAACATGTAAAGAGCTTTGCAAACTTCATATAAATGTTATTATTATTATAAGTTAGATTAGAACCTATCATAAATACTATGTAGGGAAGGGGGTTAAAAGTAGAAGGAAAATTTCCACATATACAAATATTCATTTTGTAATATCAAAAAAAGGATGGAAATTAGTTATCTATTGATTTAGTAATGAATGAACAAATACTGGATGTAATGAATATTATTATTCTCTAGGTCATGATATATGAGACTTTATGAAAAAAAAAACTGAGAAAAAATTTGAAATGGATAGATTTGGATTAGAGAGATTTCTTCAAATAGTGCCTCTAATGCTTATTAACTACATGACCCTCTGGACAAAACATTACATTTGTCTTGGTCTCATTTGTAAAATTAATGGCTTGAACAAAATTGTCTCTGTGATCCTTTCCAACTTTGAACTTCTGATTCTATAATCTCACTGTAATGGGGCAACTTGTCAGTGTGGGCTCAGTTCTTTAAGCATGAGGGGGGAAAAGCTGAGTTAAGTTTATCTTTCAAGAGTACACTTGTCTGAGACATAGGTCTATTCAGAGTTATAAAAGAAAGGTATCCTGACTCAGAGTTCTGAGATAGCAGTTGTTCATTTTGAATGTGATACTATCAAAATTGAACTCATTATCTTTCATCCCGAATCTACCCCTGTTCCTAAACTTACCTGTTACTGTTGAGGGTAGCACTATCTCCTCATTCACTGATGCTCAAAATCTATGCATCTCCTCATTCTCTCATCTATTTATATTTAATCTCTTGCTAACACATATCAATTTTACCTTCAAAACAAAGAATTACAAGGATATTTTCAGAACTATCTCAGCTAAGCTAAAAGCTGGAGGTAAAGGATTATACAAAGGCTATTATTAATTTTACATGAAAAGAAGAACAAGCTTGAAATAGAATTACCCAGCAGATAGGCTGAGTGAGACATCATGTCCAGTCAAGTACAGTTTGGACCAACCCATACTATCAGGGGATGCATTTGGTCAACATAAACTATATTCATTAAGGAACTTTTTTGGGTCATTTCCAACTTAGAAAGAGGACACCAAATTATAAAATTTCATATATATGACCTACTTAAAGCACATGGATTTTTCTCACTAATGCTGTAATTGTCAATTTTACATGTGTGTCCACTCACCTCCATAGACACTGAGTACAGTAGTGGGATAGTATGACCCAGATTTATATGGGGAAGGGGTGCATTTATTATTTTTTGTACATGTTGTCTCTTGCTTCTTTTTTTAAATTACCAGTACTGTGTTAAATACTAATTTAATTTACCAGTACTGTGCTAAGTACTAATTTGCTAACTGGCAAACCACCTAATATCTCTGCCAAGAAAAGCTCAAATGGGGTCAGGAAGAATCAGACACCACTGAAATGACCCAACTTATGTCCACGATAATTGACAACTAGACAAAAAAAGAGTGTTCTATTCTGTGGGCTTTAGGTTATAAGGAAAAATTGGTTTCCAGTCTATTTCACAATGGTGTCTTTGTTGGAATACAGTCAATAACTGATCTCTACTGAACTAGAAAGGCAGAAAGGCAGAAGGGCAAGGAAATTTCTTTTCCATCCTATTCCCAGCAGGGCCTATGGCAGGGATAGCAGCAAGAATACTTTCCTATGAAATTCTTAGATTAGACCTCTAGTTCTTGGATAGGGGATGAACATTTCCAGCCTTGGTAGCTTCCTTGTGAGTTTCAAAGGTCTGCCATCACTGAAAGGTCCCAGTGCGGTGCTCGAGGACACATTAAGAGATCTCCATTGTCAGGAGTATTTGTCGTGTTTACCTGGCTGACCTGAAGCTATGATCTTTGAGTTACACTCAGGAATAAGACATATCTGAGATGAAGGTGAAATATGCATTCAATCATCCCATAAGTCTGTCAGGAGTCTTTACCTCCTGGGAAATATAAAAAGAGCTATGGAATACTATTTCATGATTTATTGGCCAATATGTAGTTACAAGTCTTTATGTTTTAATAACTCCTTTTGTGGTGAAGAAAATAAATGGTTGTTCTATATTTCATTTCTACTATTTTATACTACTCAGTGTAATTTTTAGGAGTGACGGTTATTTCTTTTTATAGGGAACCCTATACGTGCATGTATCAAGTGGCTTAGTAAGAGTAAGGATAACCTAAGTTCTAATCTTGCTTCAGATATTTACCAACTATGTAACTCTATACAAGTTAGTTTATCTCAGCCTCAGTAAATATAAAATGAGGATTAGTAATAACACACACCTCCCAGGATTGATATGGGAATCAATGGAGATAACATATAAAAAGTGCTTTGCAAATACTAAAACACCAAATATAAATACTAGTTATCCAGTACTACTTCACACCTGTCAGACTAACTAAAATGATTGAAAAAGAAAATGATAGATGTTGAAGAGGATGTGGGAAAACTGGGACACTATTAATGCACTACTGGCAGAGTTATGAACTGATCAACCACTCTGGAGAGCAATTTGGAATGATACCCAAAGGGCAATCAAACTGTATATTCCCTTTGATTCTGCAATACCACCACTGGGTCTGTATCCCAAAAAGATCATAAAAAATGGAAAAATGACTCACACATACAAAAATATTTGTAGTAGCTCTTTTTGTGATAGCAAGAATTAGAAATTGAGGGGATGCCCATCAACTGGGGAATGGCTGACCAAACTGTGGCATATGAATGTAATGGAAGAGCAGGTGGATTTCAAAAAAACCTGGAATGGTTTATAAAAATTGATGCTGAGTCAAATGAGCAATGTCAGGAGATCATTGTACACAGTAACAGTAACAAAACAATGGTCAAGTTTGATAGACTTAGTTCTTCTCAGTTATATAATGACCCAAGACAATTCCAATAGACTTATGAGAGAAAATGCCATCCACATCCAGATAAAGAACTATGGAGATTGAATGCAGATCAAAAAATACTATTTTACTTTTTGTTTTGCATTTTCTTTCTTGTACTTTTTCCCTTTAGTTCTGATTTTCTTGCACAATATGACAAATATGGAAATACGTTTTATCATGATTGTACATGTATAATCTATATCAGATTACTTGGGGTTTGAGAAGAGAAAAGAGGGAGAAAAATTTAGAACTCAAAATCTTACAAAAATGAATGCTGAAAACTATCTTTATACATAATTGAAAAAATATTAAGTAGAAAAAATAAATGTTAATTTTTCTTATTATTGCAATGCTTAAACTTTAAGAGATTTTCTCAGATGGGTGTGGGGCAGAAAAGTGAAAGATGATGAGAAAAAAGCATAATCCCCTCTCTCTGGCATCTGTCTTCTTTCTAATTGAACCCAGTCTATTTAAGGTTGGACCTGGGGTTCCTCTGTGGGAAAGCTCCCTCATACCTCATGCTGCAGAAAAATGTCTAAAGAAAAAATAGCTGCCTAAATGGATTCCCTGTCTTAAATCCCTCCCTATTTCAATCCATTTTCTATACATTTTCCAAAGGTAGAGGTCTCACTATGTTAGCTCCCTACTCAATAAACTCCAGTGGTTTCCTATGACCTCACTAAGTGCCCTTTTCTTCACAAACAAAGCTACCATTCTGGCTCAGGCCCTCATTGCTTCTCTCTTGGACTATTGCAATGGCATTCTAATTGGTCTTCCTGACTTGAATCTCTCCTTACACCCATCCATCTTCTACAAAGTAATACTCCTAAAGCACAGGTCTATGTCATTTTCTATTCAAGAAATCCCATTGGCTGTCTGTTACCTTTAGGATCAAATACACACTCTTCTGTTTAGCTCTTAAAATCCTTCATATATTGTATCTCCAAACTGCCTTTTCATTTTCTAACAAAAGATTCCCTTCCACACACTCCATGATTAAACTAAGCAGGCCCTTGTGCTTCTCTTCACACATGGCATTCAATCATCTACTTCTGTGCTTTTGTAAGGAATCATGGTACCCCATACCTGGAATTTTCACTTTTGCTTCTTAAAATTTCTGATTTTTTTCAAAGCTCAGCTCAAACATCATCTCTTATCTGAGACATTTTTTGAACTATCCTGTAACTTCTCCTCCTCCAAAAATTACTTGTATTTGTTTTATCATTTATTTTATATGTTGGCAGTTGGGGGGTACAGTGGATAGAGTTCTGGGCAGAGAGTCAGGAAGACTTATCTTCAAGAGTGACTTCATATCTGACCTCAGACACTTACTGTATAACCCTGAGAAATTCAGTGAATCCTGTTTGTATCAGTTTCCTCATCTGGGAAAGAAACTGTTTAGCAAGAAATGCTAAATCAGTTCAGCATTTTTCCAAACAACAAACCCAACTGGGATAACAGAGTTAGACACAACTGGAAATGACTAACTAACATTTTATATATACTTATATGTCTATCTATTGTCTTTTATGATAGAATGTAGGCTACTTGAGGGCAGAGAGAGTTTCATATTTATCTTTGGATTCCCAGCACCTAGCACAGTTGTTACACAGTAGGGTGCTTAATGAATACTTATTGATGAACTGCTAGATTGCTTTCACAGAATAAGAAACTGATGCCATGTGGCATTAATTTGCCCTACCCCATATGATTGGTATGACGGGGCTAGCTGTGAATTGTGGACTTCTGGTGATGACGAAGGGCTTTGGGACAACATTATAGGAGAAATGATTGAAAAAATTGAGCTGGATTTAGCTGGAAGAGAAAATTCAGAAGGGCAAGAGAGTTCTCCTAATGTCTGAAAGTCTATCATGCAGAATAAGGACAAAACCTGCTTCATTTGTACCCAGCAGGTAGAACCAGGAGCAACTGACCAGCAGATGTGGAGTGGCAAATTGGACTGAAGCTGAAGCCAAAAATTTATCAGACACTTGAATGGAGATGCCCTTTGGATTTGGGCTGGATGAGTTAATAGCTGGGGTCACTTCCACTGCTCCATTGCTATGATTCTATGGCTCCCAGGCAAACCTGCCTGCTTCCAGAATAACCTCCATGTTCACAGTACCAAAGATGACAAAGAAATAGTATACACTGTGTTGGGAAAAACTACCTGTCTCTTTCATTAATTTGTACAGTGATCCATAGTGAGTCCTATGGAAATTCTTTCACAGTAATTTGAAGACTTCCAGTAGTAGAGGAAGGGAATTTCTTCACCAGATATAACATCCCCAAAAATCTTGATGCTGAATAAGCTAATGGTTATCCCATTAACACATATACACACTATTTGCAAACACACATCCCTGAGTGTGTATTCACATGCATAAATAATGTTTTTAGTTATTTTTTTTGTAAACATTTTTGGGATCATGCTGGCCAAGATATCAAAATGATTTGCCATCTCCTTCTCCATCTCATTTTACAAATGAGAAAACTGAGACAAACCGGGTTAAGTAACTTGCCCAAGGTCACACAGGTACCAAGTGTCTGAAGCTGGATTTGAACTCAGATTTTTCTGACTCTAGGCTGTGACATATAAAAAGGTTGAGAGAGAGAGGGGGGGGGTAGGTTCTGGTGATAAATCATTTTATTAATCATGCTAACATATAATTAATAAAAAGAATCAGTAGCATTCTCACATGCCAAAGTCTCCTCATAGAACCCACTCAATATTTATATATCTTTGGAAGAGTGGATGTTCTTGATGATGGAAGTCAACTCTGATTGTTTAACAATTAATGAGAAAATGAGTCTTGTAAGGAGAACAATTCTAAGGAGGATCTGGAGAAGTGACTCTGATCACTCACAGTCTTGGTCAAAGAGACTTATCCATTTTCCTATCACCTGTTTGACAGACAGGAGATCCTCATTTTCCCAGACCCAAGGACTAGAATCTATCATTTCATCTAAACTAATTTTAATAGATCTGAGTTTTCCCTCTCATTGTTGACCTTGCACTTCAAAAGCTGCCTGAATTATCTATAAGGGCCAATTTCTGAATGAAGAAGTAGAAAAGGAATAAAATCTTAGCCCTAATTCAATAACTAAAGAGAAATAATCATTTCTCTCAAGGCCCAATACTCTATACACTGTACCACTTAGTTGCCTCAAATTGATACATATATACCTATATATAATATACACACATGTATATATGCATGCACATACATATGTACATACATATATCTGTCATAGATGCTACAGATGGACAATGAACTGGGCTCAAAAATGAGAAGAAGCAAGAAAATAATCTGGATTATATTTGGGAACGTATGTAATGTTTTCAATGATTCCAATTTTGTCACAAAAGTTCATTTCTTTAATACCAATCTTCCCTTTAAGTTGCATTATAACTATAAATAATACAACACCACCAACACAAAAGAATGAAAATTACAAGTAACCCAATGGGACAATGGGGAAGTTGCAATGTGGGGATAAGCAGTTGGGGGCATGTTGCCAAGGATGACTTCATGTAGGAAATATGGTATAAAGGTATAAAAGGCATCCTTACACTCTAGAATAGGAAATTCTATTCTATGACCACCAGTCTGTGGTGGGAAGAAACAGGCAGATCAGTTAGAGTTCCAAACTGATACCTTGAGATGAAAAGAACTAGAGAAAGGCCTGTAGCACAAGTAGATCTTCCAAGGAGGATGAACAGGAAAATATTGACAAGAATACATGGGATTAAATAGCATAAGAGAGAGTTTGTGATCTGTATCTCTAGAAAATATTCACACTGAGAGCTCACACCTGATTGTCTCTCCTTCATTCTTGAAGGGGACTATGACATCAGGGAGGTGATGCCATAACATGCAAGTAAACTTGATTTAAGTGAGAGTCTATCAAAGAAAATGAAAAGGTCATAGGGATTGGAGTTATATGGATCATGGGGTCCATGATCCTAAAAAGATTTTTTTTTGTTAAGTATATTTTGATATAATTGTCTTCCTTTGAAATCCCATATATTTTATTTTGTGCATTTAATCACATTATTTTCAGAAAGAATCCATAAAGCTCCCCAGACTGCCAAAAGGTCCATGATACAAAAAAGTTTAAGAACTCATGCTCTACAGTGTTTCTACTGGGCTTATACGCCAAAGAGATACTAAAGAAGGGAAAGGGACCTGTATGTGCCAAAATGCTTGTGGCAGCCCTGTTTGTAGTGGCTAGAAGCTGGAAAATGAATGGATGCCCATCAATTGGAGAATGGTTGAGTAAATTGTGGTATATGAATGTTATGGAATATTATTGTTCTGTAAGGAATGACCAGCAGGATGAATACAGAGAGGCTTGGAGAGACTTACATGAACTGATGCCAAGTGAAATGAGCAGAACCAGGAGATCATTATACACTTCAACAACGATACTGTTTGAGGATGTATTCTGATAGAAGTGGATTTATTCGATAAAGAGAAGATCTAACTCAGTTTCAATTGATCAAGGATGGACAGAAGCAGCTACACCCAAAGAAAAAACACTGAGAAATGAATATAAACTGTTTGCATTTTTGTTTTTCTTCCCGGGTTATTTATACCTTCTGAATCCAATTCTCCCTGTGCAACAAGAAAACTGTTTGGTTCTGCACACATATCTAGGATATACTGTAATCTATTTAACATGTAAAGAATTGCTTGCCATCTGGGGGAGGGGGTGGAGGGAGGGAGGGGAAAAATTGGAACAGAAGTGAGTGCAAGGGATAATGCTGTAAAAAATTACCCTGGCATAGGTTCTGTCAATAAAAAGTTATTAAAAAAAAAAAAAAAGAACTTGTGCTCTAGTCTGGGGCTTCTTAGATTTTTTCTACTCGTGACTCCTTTTCACCCAAGAAATTTTTACATGATCTTGAGTATATACATATGTAAAATAGGTGTACAAATCAAACATTTACTGATAATAAATCATAAAAATTTTATTTAAACATTTTTGGTATACATATAATTTTACCTTATTAAAGATGAAAGTATATTTGCATAATAATGATACAAATGTGCTTTTTTATTTTTACATAAAAAATTAAATTTTGGCAGAATACTTCATTCTTTTTACTATTAAAATTGTTCATGACCCCCACATTCAATTACACAGCCCCATAAGGGGAATCACAAAGCACAGTTTAAGAAGCTAGGAATCTAGTCCAACCTTGTTGCTTTACAAATTAGAAAAAAACTGAGCTTCTATTAAGTAATTACTCAAGGTCACAAGTATTAAGTGACAGGTTCCCCTTGTTAGTTGCTTGTTATTCTGCCCAATTTAGGTTTTGAGTAACGATTCCATGTGTCTAGCAGCTTGCTGATTCTCAGTAACAATCAGGGCAGTTGCAATCATTCCGCCAACACTATTGATCAACTCCCAGTGTGTCCGGGTTAGTCCTGGGTAGTATTAGTGTATGGGGGATATGGGAGTGGGTATGTATATGTATGGGAGTATAAAGTAGGAAGGAGATGGAGGAAAAGGGAAGCAAATTCAGCACCTGTCCTACAGGTACATTCAATTTACACTAAATAATAAGGGAGACTGGTTGGGTGCTATCTGTCTAACTTGCACTATCCAGGTCTTAATAAATCACATAGGTTGCAGTCAATTTCACAGCCTGATGAAGCAAGCCGGCCCTATAGCTTGATCCCACTTCTCTGCACTGGCTCTACAGGCAGCATGACAGGGAAACACATTGTAAAAGTAAAATTATTTTACTTGAAAGAGAACAAAGCATGTAAAAAAAGAACTGAGAAATCAGCCGTTATTCTACCTTTGCTGGTGGCCTTGACCTTGACCTTGACTTGCTAGGACTTAGGGATAATGATGAAGGAATGCCAGCACAGCACCTTTCATATAGATGAGCAATGACTGTTTAGCCAAATGGACAAAGTAATTATAATGAATCACAGAATCGTGGGATTGGAGAACTGGGAGGGGCTTTAGTGGTTCTCTAGTCCAACTCACATATAGAAGAAATCTCATGTCATCAAATGATCAAAAAATGGTTATCAAATTTTTACTTAAAGACCTCCAAGGATGAGGAGCCTACTACTTCTTGAGGCAACCCATTTTTTTGGATACCTCTAATTAAGAAGTTTTTTAAAAAATTTATTTCCCTGAATGTGAACTATTTGCATTTTTGTTTTTCTTCCCGGGTTATTTTTACCTTCTGAATCCAATTCTCCCTGTGCAGCGGGAGAACTGTTCGGTTCTGCAAATATGTATTGTATCTAGGATATACTGCAACATATTTAACATATATAGGACTGCTTGCCATCTTGGGGGGGGAGGAGGGAGGGAGGGGAAAAAACGAAACATAAGTGATTGCAAGGGATAATGTTGTGTAAAAATTATCCTGGCATGGATTCTGTCAATACAAAGTTATTATTAAATAAAATTAAATTAAAAAAAATTTATTTCCCCCTGACATCAGGCCCAACCTGGCTTCTTGCTACATCCTTGACATTGCCCCTAGTTTTGCTTTCACACACCAAATATCACCAGGTGATTTGGAAGGCATTAGCAGCTGGAGGCATCTGAAAAGATAATGTGTGGAAGGTATTGATCCAGCTAAGGCTTGAAATAAACTGTATTTTAAAAGACCTATGTGAAGAGAGAATGTATTCCAGGCATGGTAGGAAACCAGTGCAAAGACATAAAGGTAGGAAATGGAATACCTCATGGAAGGAAGAGTAAGAAAGTCCTTTGTAAGCATGCACTGATTCTTCAGCTGCTTGATGGACAGAACTACTGGAAGGGGAGTCCAGATTCATTGCAAGCCTTTCAGTAAAGTGCTTCCTTAGTACCAGAGTCTCTCTTTTCTACATTTCCAGCAGGAATAAGCAAGGAAAAGTAGAGCAAATACAGGTCTAATTAAAATGAAAGGAGTAGTCATTGCTGGCCAAGTCTATTCTACACACAAAGCCCTAGTCCCCATTTGCTGAGAGAGTAGGTCAATTCAGTTAATTCAAAAAACATCCATTTATGTGCATGAATTCAATCAAAAATGTACTTATTAAATGTCTGTGATATTAGTTGATTGGTTGTTGTCCTTTTTTCTTGAAGAGAAGCAAAATGACATCAGTATATTAGGATTGAGTTACAGTGTGACTGACTGTGGCTGATCAGACCAAGATGAGCTTGAAACATTCTGCCATAGATCGGACACAAATAGTCCCTATGAACATTTGGAGCGGACTCTCTAACTTTGTGCATCTTGAGATTCTTCTGAGTTAATTCAATTTTGCTTTGTTCACAAAGCACAGCATCTTCTTTGGGGACACGCCATGTTAGGCAGTCCTGTGCCAGCATCTCCCATATCATACATCAATTCTAAATACAATCAATTCTAAAATCTTTATTATTATAGCTTTTTATGTACAAGATATATGCATGGGTAATTTTTCAACACTGACCCTTTCAAAATCTTCTGTTCCAACTTTTCCCTTCCTTCCCCTCACCGCTCCCCCAGATGGCAGGTTGACCAATACATGTTAAATATGTAAAAGTCAATTTTAAAATCTTTAAGAGAGACCTTAAGAGTGTCCTTGTATTTTTTTTCTGACCTTTGTGAGTTCTTGCCCTGTGTGAGTTTCTCATAAAATAGTTTTTATTGGCAAGTGTACATTTGACATTTGAACAATGTTGTGCTCTCTGCAATAGAGTTGGAATGCTTGACAGTTTAAGTTCAAGAAAGGACCTCAGTGTCTGGTATTTTATTCTGTCAGGTGATCTTCAGAAGCTTCCTAAGACAATTCAAATGAAAGCAATTTATTTTCCTGGCATGGTGCTGGTATACTGTCCAGGTTTCACAGACATATAATAGTGAGGTGAGCCAATGGCTCTGTAGACCTTCAGTTTGATAGTCTGTTTAATACCTCTCCTTTCCCACAAATATAGGGCAACTAGATGGCACAATGAATATTGTGAGACTGAAGTCAGGAATTCAAATCTGGCCTTAGCCATTCACTAGCTATGCAACCCTTTTGTTCCATGAATCACACTTTATAGGGAACATCTATAATCCACGTGTACACAATGGACATAAATCTCTCATTATTAAGCCTCTACCCATTATTACTACCATGCTATTTGCTGTTTTTCTTTCTTTCAGAACAGCCAGGTTCTGCTGGTCCAGTCAAGGTACCTCCTAGGCAGAGATCTCAGTGTTCTGGAAAGCTATGGGAGGAAGTATAGTGTGGTAAGAAGGACTCTGGATTTGAATTCTGCAGTCTTGGCTGTGTCATTTATTTATTGAATCAATCAATAAACATTTACTCACTGCCAACTATGTGTCAGGCACTATTTTAAATTCTTGTAAGAAAGATAAAAGACAATTCAATTCCTGTTCTCAAAGACTTCGTGTCTAAGGGTGGAGACAGCATAAAATGTAAAAACAAGGCATATACAGGATAACTGGAGACAGTAATGGAGGGAAGACACTAAAAGTGATAAGAGAATGGGAAAAATTTCTTGTAGAAAGTGGGAATTTAGCTGGGGCTTACAGGAAGTCAGAAGAACCCAGAGGTTTAGCAGCCAAATGAAGAATTTACTTTAATTCTCTGGCTTTCATTTCCTCGTTTTCATCTGTAAAAAGACAGGGTAGGACTAGGTAATCTCTAACATTCCTTCAAATTCTAAAATCCTGTGCTCTCTAAGAGTTCTAAGACCTTAGCTGTTTATTGTCCCTGGGTGGGAATCTGGAAGAAAATTTGTTATTCTTTTAAAAAAATTCTCCGACAATTCCAATAGACTTGTGATGGAAAGTATCATTTGCATCCAAAGAGAGAACTATGGAGACTAAATGTGGACCAAAGCAGAGTATTTTTGCCGATTTTTATTGTTTGCGGTTTTTAAAAATTCTCATGTTTTTCCCTTTTTTTCTGATTCTTCTTATGAAGTATGATAAATGTGGAAATATGTTTAGAAGAATTGCACATTTTAAACATATCAGATTACTTGTTTTGGAAAGGGGAGAAGAAGGGGAGAGGGGGAGAAAAATTTGGAATAGTAGATTTTGCAAAAGTGAATGATTAAAACTACCTTTGTATATATTTGGAAAAAAATAAAATACTACTTAAAAAAAGAAAAGAAAAGAGCCGTGAATGTGCACAACTTCATATATTATAGTGCTGCTCTCTGGATCTTTGCAAAAGGCATTTCTTCCCCAACACCAGACCTTAAAGAGCTTCTTGTTTCTTCATTCACAATCTGGCTATATATAGACAGCCTTTTCACAATCTGGCTCTAGACAGCCTTTTCTAGGACTATTGCACATAATTCTCATTCACACATTTTATTTTCTAGCCAAATTGGCCTCCATGCTATTCCTCAGCCATAACTTTCCACTTTGGTGATACCCCCACTTCAATGGGCTTTCTCCATATTTTTTGCATGCCTGGAAACCCTTCTCATTCCTACCTTCTATGAAATCTCAGATTTTTTCAAAGCATACCTGATTTCTCATCCTGCAGGAGGCCTTTCCTCATTTGTCATAAGTGTTAGACTATCTCATTCCCCTAGAAATTACTCTGTATTTACTTTTTTATATTTACTTACACGTACATTGGCTGGTCTCTCAATAGAATATAATCTTCTTGAAGGCAGGGAATGATTACTTTTTTGTTTTGTAGCCCCTCTACAGAATCTGGTACATTTATAATTTATAATTTAGTACTTTATAATTGCTTGTTTGTTGACTAGTTGATGACAATATTTTATCCAGAACAAGTAGGTAAGATGATAGATTTTACTAATACCCCTACTAGTCCTTGCTAAGGCAGTTAGATGGTGTAGTGAATAGAGTGCTGGGTGAAGATAGCAAAACCCGAGTTCAAATGTTGCCTCAGAATATTGCTAACCTTAATTTCTATCTACTTCATTTTCTTTATTTGTTAAATGGGGATAATGATAGCATCTGCCTAACAGAGTATTAGGAGGATAAAATGAAATCATATTTGTTAAACAATATGAAAGCTGTATGGCACTGTATAAAATCTGTTAATTTTTCTCTAGTCAAGCAGGATTAGTGGTTCTGTGATAGCAAAAACTGGGTTATCTCCTTCAATATATGATACTAATAGTGGTATTCCATCCATAGTTAGTAAATACTCGATAAATTAATATAATTGGGAAAGGGGGCAAAGGTGTTGCAGGCATATGACATCAGAACGTGCATCAGCAATTTATGGTAGTAAAATGAAAACTTACAAAACATCTACTTATGTGAAAGGCCCTGTGTTAGGGGCTGGAGATTTAAAAAAAAAAAAAAACAAAGAGGAACAAGTTGGGACCTTTGGCCTTTACTTGTCCCTGAGAGAATGGGTAGAATCCAATGATAAAGGGAAAACAAACAAACAACAAACAACAAACCCTTTCTAACAATTATAGCTATCCAAATATAGAATGAATTACCTTGGGAGATGATAGTTTCCACTACCATTTCCTCCTCAATGAAGATCTTCAAACAAACTGCACAACCACTTGTAAGATATTTTATATAGAGGATCTCTATTCAGCTATAGGTTGGTTGTTCTGGACAGCCCCACCCTAATAACTCTTCTAACTCTTCAGATCCCCCAACCCTCTCATTTTATAGACAAGAGTACTGAAACAAGAGGAAAAACAAAAGTAGGAAGAAGAGACAAGAGTAAGTAAAAGCCAGACCTCCTATTCTCTAGTGGCCCCAAGTTCTCCATGACCCAATATTCCAGTAGAAGTATCTGAAATATCTCCCTGCCAGAACCAATCACCAACACCTCCCACCCCCTGAGCAAGATTAGAAGGTGAGAGAAAAGCAGTGATGTCTTAACTGTGAATATCTGAAAGGGGCTCATCTGACATGTTCTTTTTCCTAAAGCAATTGTTAGATAAAGTGCCCCAAATTACCTGCCTTGAATGTAGGAAAGAACAGAAAAAAGAAAAAAACCATGTTCTCAACGATGGCAGTTTTTCTCTCTGGGCTCTTTGAAGTGACAGTGGGTTTGGTATAGCAGCCGTCACTTGGGATAAGGAAGGAAATATTCTTGCCTGTCAAAGATGTATTAGTTCTCACTTCATTGCTCCCACTTACTATATCTGCAAGCCTATTTTACTCATCTTTAGGCTGAGAAATTGAGCAATTTGGTAACTAGGGAGGTATTATATTTATTGCATAAAGAGACAGGTAAATGACAAGACATTTAAATTTGGATGAGGTACCATTTTTCCAAGATGAAGGCAACTTTGGATTCATCATAGGTCATGCTCTTTGAGTGGTTCTCTTTTTCTTTCTGAAAGTGGAAATGAGCACTTGAGAGTCATTCTTATTCTTTTATTGTTTCTTGTGGAGTGTTTCCTCATCAGGTTCCTACATGATATAATAAATAGAGCACTGGACTCAGAGTGTAAAAGGTCTTAGTTCTAATCCTGTCTTGTTATTGTGTAACCCTATTCTTAACCGTTCTTTCTTCATTTACAAAATAGAAATAATAAATAATACCCTATCATATAGATTGTTGTAAAGATCAAAGGAGATGAAGTATGAAAACTGTTTAATAAAGTAGCATCTAAATGCAAGAAATTATCATAAATGATATTATTAGTGACCTAATGGATAGAAAACTGGCCTGTAGTCATGGAAGTTTGTTATTGTTGTTCAAGGTGAATTCAGTCATATCCAACTCTTTGTGATTCCATTTGAGATGTTTCAGTCATGTCCAAATCTTCATGACCTTTCTTGGGGTTATCTTGGCAAGATAGTGAAATAGTTTTCCATTTCTTTCTCCAGCTCATTTTACAGAAGAGGAAACTGAGGCAAACAGGGCTAAGTGATTAGTCACACAGAGAATAAGTGATGCCATATTTGAACTTAGAAAGATGAGTCTTCTTGATTCTATACCTGGTACCCTATCCTAACTTGATTTATTTCCAGTCACTGAGACATACTAACTAAGAGACCCTGGGAAAATCACTTATCAGTAAAACTCTCTAGGAACACAGCTTGCAAAATTCATGCCAATCCAGGACTGTGGATGGTATTTCTTTACTGGCAGTTTTTACACCAAAGATGTCAAACATGAGGCTCATGAAGCTAGAAATCTCCAGAGTGCTGCCTGAACCAGATTAAAATGTTAACTGGGAAATGTTTAACAAAATAAATAAATATACAGCATGACATAGATACTGTTTTTTCATGGTTTTCTAAGTCAATATGTTGCTTTCAAGGGACTGATTTCTATTTGTCATTGGTAATCTACACCTGGGGTCTAGACCACCGAAAGCAAAATTTTTTGGCTTCTATGGGGACTGAACCTCCCATTTGGAATTCATGAGTCATAGAATCAGCTGAGCAAGCTTTGGAATTGTTTGTTGCTGTTAGCCATGAACTGTGATTTTAACAGGACAGGGAAGTTCCATCTAATATTGCAGATTAGCAACTCCTCTGAAACTAATAGTCTTTAGAGTGTTGTTGGAGGGATCCTGTCCATGCGACTGGGTGACTCCACTCACACTAGTTACACAGAGACCATGCATTACTAAGTATTCCTGACTCTAAGGCTGCCTCTGTATGCACTAATTATGGAAGTCTTTTTGACTAATCTGTCAATTGAGGTTGCAGCAATCCTATAAACTCATGTATAGATGTTTTCCCTGCTTATTTTCTCAGAAAGAAAATAAATTGGGTACCACACATGGACGTGGTACTTGGGAAATGTGCAGGGCATCCTAGGCACAAACAAGGGAGCTGTGGAACATCAGCAATTTTGGGAGTTTAAGTGTATTATGCAGATGTAGGAAAAATAGAGTCATGAAAAGCATACACAACCTTCAAACAAGATGCCTGAGATTAAGTACTACTTCTGGTATTTGTAAGCACTTCAGCTCTACTCAACCAAAATATGAGAATAACATTCAGACGGCCCACCTTAGTCAACCAGATGTTGGGCCTGGAGTCAGGAATATCTATTTGAAAAGTACAGTGGATGGAATGCCAGGCCTGGAGTCAGGCAGTCTCATCTTTCTGTGTTCAAATCTGCCTCAGACACTTACTAGCTATGTGACCCTGGACAAGTCATGTAATCCTGTTTGCCTCACTTTCCTCATCTGTAAAATGAGGTGGAAAAAAAAATGGCTAACCAGCCCATTATCTCTGCCAAGAAAACCCCAACTAGGGTCATGAAGAGTTGGTCACAATTGAACAACAACAACACAAAGCAAGTCATTTAACTTTTGTCATCCTCAGTTTTATAAATTGTAAAGGGGACAATACTGGTACTCACCTCCCAGGTGCCAGGGATTAAATAAGCTGTGCTTATCATACTACCCATATACAATAGGTACTTAATAAATGCTTACTTTCTTTCCTTCCTTCCAAGCTTGTGGTTAAAACAAAAAAACAAAATGCCACCTTTTTCAATATTATATAAATGTGACATTATTGTGTTGGCTGTTGCATTGTATGGGACAGAAATGGAAAATCAGTTCCCTCATCCATTTGGTCTCAGAACTGGAGGAAGGCAACAGGATCAGTGCCAGAGTCTTGGGCAACCTTGGGAACTCTTCTGTGTCTCAACCACATCAACTATAGTGTTATCTATCCAATTTTAGTTGCCAAACTATATCATCCCAGGACCAAGATATATGGTCTAGTAAGTGATGAAAGGTACAAGTGGAGCAGTGAGGTGGTAAGGGAGAGAGAGATGAGAAGCTTCTCAGAGTGTGCATGTGTGTGCTCTCTCTTGCTCTCCTTCTTTCCCTCCCCCTCTCATTCTCTCTTTCCCTGTCTTTTTCCTGCTCCCTTCCTCTCTTTCTGTCTCCTCTCCTTTCCTCTCTCCTTTTTCCTCTGTCTCTTCCTCTTTCTTTCTCTCCTCCTTCTCTCCCTCCTTCTTTCTCTTTCTTCCTTGTTAGGATTCTTACAAGGTGCTAAGTCACTGGAATTGATAGGCCCTCCGGGAGATTCCTAAGTCAGGATTCACTCTGGGAGACTCACAAGTTCAGTGGAGGAGATTCACAAGTCACAGGTCCCACAATCCCTTTCGGAGGAGAGTCAAACTTTGAGTTCACACCTCTAAGAGAGCACATAAAAGGACAAGCCCACTGGGAGAATGGGGAGATTGAGAAGCCAGGATTCAGTTGGGCAGAATGAAGGATTCAGAGAGAGCTGGAGGCTGAAGCTGGCCGAGGCAAAGTACAAGCAGCAAGAGCTCTTGAAACCAAGGAGAGAAATAGGCCCCTAAGAAAACTAAACGGGCTATTTTAAGGAGACAATAAAGGATTTGGATTTTAACTCCTGGCTGCATTTGAGATGATTATTACTCTGAACTGAAAGGAAGACGTCCTCCAGAAGCTCCCCAAGAAACCTGCTCCCAGAGAACGATTATATTTTTAGAGAAGAGAACATTACACTCCCTCCCCAACCTGTGTGCCTGTCTCCTTTTGTCTCTGTCTATTTCTGTCTTTGCCTCTCTATGCCTCTGGGTCTCTCTCTTTTCCTCCTTCCCCTGCATCTCACTCTCTCTCATTTGCCACCGAGTCACATGTCATTTAATTGGGAGATCTGTATTGTCTTGCCCAAAATACACAACATCAGAAGCTACTCATACCATGGAGGCAGAAACAGGAATAGAAGCTGTAAAATCAAATCTCGAATCTTTTTTGGCAGGTAGGTGACATATTGCATAGTCATGAAGTCCTGAATTTGAATCCTTTCTCAGATATTTATTAATTGTGTGACTCTGTTAACCTGTCTGCCTCAGTTTCTTCATCTGCAAAATGGGGATAATTATAGCACCTATAGATTGTTAGGAGGCTCAAATAAGAGAAAATAAGTAAAGAGTTTTGCAATCTTTAATGGCCTACATCATAAATGCCATGGGCTTTGGTTTGCTTTGCTTTTGAGTCAAGCTCCATTGTTATCACAATAATGAGAGGGAAGGAGAAGGCTGGTAAGTAGGTAACAAAAACTGCCCTGAAAAGGTAACCACAAGAGTTAAACTGTTTGTTTAGAAAAAATTTTAAATGTTAAGCTCACAAATCCAAGTATCCTTGAGATTATCTACTAGCTCTGTTTTGTTGACCCAACAAAAGTTCTTTAGTTTACTTCTTAGAGATGACAATTTTACCTTCATCTGTAACAACTGTACATAGGACTAGGATCTGGACCTGTGATCTCATCAATGTAGGGATCTCCAGGGTGTGGAACCTCCACCTGCCAATGCAAGCTGGCACCTTCTCAGTTAATTGTAGTCATAGAGTTGCCTAGAGCATTGAGAGGTTCTGGGACTTGACCCAAGGTCACATGATCACCATGTGCCAAGATGATATGAGTTGTGGTCTTGATGGCTCCAGGATATCTCTCTCTCCACTGTGTCATGGCTGCCTCTACAGGTAAAAGTTACATGCTTTTACATGTGGATATTAAGCTAAAAATAGCCACCTAAGTTAATGTACAAAAGCTAATTGATCATTTCCATTACTCCAAGATCTTAGAAACACTTGGGAACACTACGTTTCTTTGGGAAACTATATTTGCAATTACAAGGAAATTTAATGAATTTACAAGTTTGCAAATTGAAATTACTTATTAAAAATTAATAAACTGCATGATATATGATGAAAATGTTATTCTAATAGGGTGATATTAAGGGAAGTATATGTATATGTGCATATTTATGTACATTTAACACTGGAAGGAACCTCAGAAGTTATCTAGTTCAATTCCTCATATTTCCAAATGAGGCTTAGAGAAATTAAGGACCTTGTTCAAGCAAATAAAGATAGTACATGGTAGAGGCAGGATTTGAACCCAAGTCCTCTGACCACAGATCTGACATTCTTGCATATCTATTGTGCATTTGTGTCCATATTACTCTCAGGGAAGTGACAGTTGAGTCAAGAAGTTTTCTACAGACTTTAAAAATGCATCAAAAGTTTAGTAAGAAGATTGTCAGAGAGAGAAAGTATGGCAAATTCTAAGAAATAAAAAAGTTTTCTGTATACAGAAATACTGGAATGCTTGAAAATGCAGCAAACTTTCCCCAAGTGTTTTTTTTTGTTTTTTTTTTTGTTTTTTGTTTTTTGTTTTTTTTTGTTTTTTTTTTTTGGTGCCCAAAGGTTTCTGCATGCTGCTTTTACAAGTGGAGAAAATAGACACAAGACTGCACGCTTTGGTAAGGGCAGAACTGGTGTAAGAGCTTCAGAAAGGAGTAGGTTCTTTCTTCAAAAAGACCCAAAATGGCATGGGATTCTCCTCAGAACTTCCTCCACACTTGTGGAGAAAAAACTTGGTAGTTGCAGACATTAAGGGGAAACTACCTCTTCAACATGTTCCCATTTTCAGGAACTTTCAAGGGAACTTCTCCTTGGGTGAGATTGGTGAGATCTCTTTTGATATCAATTGAGAAATCTTACTCCCCACTGGAGAACTCATTTACTCTATTTTTTGATACATTCTGATTTGTATAAATTCTTTGAATTATGTTTGGTATCTGCTTGGGTGAACAATTTTATTCACCATTCACTATATGTGATGGTCTTTTGTGTATCTAGTGTTTGGTGGGAAGAAGGTTAACCTGTGACTGTAAATTTGTCAGCTTCTCCTCCCCCTCCCTTTTCATCTCCATCCCCAATTCTACTTCTTAAGGGACAGTGACCAAGGAATTAGCTTTTTATTTTGAACAAAAACAGACTAGTAATATTTGGTGGATGGGATTATATAAATATGATTCTACTCCAGTATCTCACAGATTGGAGGAAGGAATGCCTGACTTTATTTTCTTCTCATCCCCACTTCAAGGAAGGAATCACAATCTCTTCTTTAGAGGGATAACCAAGATATCAGAGATATCTATTAATGCTGTGTGCAACCAATTCTATAAACATATACACTTACCTGTATACTCTTTTTTGGACTTAGTTTCTTGAGAAAGAAGTTACTCTGCCTTAAAGCTTCTCATTCTTAAAGGCTTACAGTTCTGGTAGGGAAGGTCAGTGTTACTGGGCTGAGTAAAGAAAATCTATTTGACCCTTTGCGAGTAAGGCCTACCTTAAGGCAGAAAAGCAGACAGGACTTTTCTGTCTTCCTCATTAACCCTGGAAGTCTAGGTTTTCTGGCATTTCTAAAACAGTCTCTGCAGTCAGCAATCATTTACGAGCCCAGAAAACAATAAATGCACAGAAATTCTTTTTCTTTGTCTGAGGAGCCACTGGAAGATGAAAAATTTGAAACAATTCTCCACTAGGGAACAGAGATATGACAGCACATTTTCTGAAGCTTGGTAGAAGAGAAGCAAATCATACACAATCTAAGTCTAGCTCTGTGTGCTCTAAATTAATTCATGGCCTTGTATTTCTCAGGCTCTGGAATACAAATGCCAGGCTGTAATCTGTCTGATAGGAATTCTTTTCTATACTTCCAGAAATGACAGCACTGTAGCCACCAGATACCACTGGCATTTAGCAAGGACTAGACCCCAAAGTTTAGACCATTACCCTTCTCAAGAATCTGACCTGCCTCTTCTAGACCATAAAGTGATGACTCAAATGAATACATCTGACCCAGCTCTCCTCCATAAAAATGCATTGATTATGAGATTAATGCTAGGCACTGTGCTAGGCTGTAATGGGAATAGAAAAATGAAAAAAAAATACAGTCTTTGTCCTAGACTAATTTATACTTTAATGTATATGAATAAGCATAATATAAAGTTCAATTTGTCTTAGCAGGCATCATGGAGGTACTGGTGCCAGAGTTAGATCATGGATCTTCAAGAAAGGGAAGGATGTTGACAAATTTAAATGAGGAAAGAGTATATTCCAAGCATACTCACAATACTCTAATGGCTCCCTATTACTTGTAGCATCTAATATAAACTTTTTTGTTTGGAATTCAAAATTTGTCATAACCTGGTCCCAGTTTACCTGTCTAGCTTAATTACCTCTTACTTCTTTTAATGCATTCCAGGTCCAGCCAAATAAGTTATTTTGACAAATCTGGGAATCTGTGTGTGGCAATCCATTTCCCATCTCTGACCCTTTGTACTGGTTGACCCCATGTCTAGAATGAAATTCCTCCTTAGCTTTGCCTTTTAGAAGCCCTAGTTTTCTTTAGACTCACTTGATACCTTTCCTAATTCTCAAAGCTGCAATTAAATTGACCTCTTTAAATTAACTTTGTTATTTATTTTGTATAGATCTATGTGTATGTGTGTGTCTATTACATGTGTAATGTGTATATATACATAATGTATATATGTGTGTATACATATGTATACATACATATACATATATCTCCTACAACAGACTATAGATTTTTACTTCTGTCTTTGTAGCCACAGCACCCCAGCACACTGACTGATAACTTAATAAAATGCTTGTTGATCACAGCTTGAATAAATGGAGGGTAGAGAAAATAGCAAAGCAGTGTTGATTTGTCTTTTTTGGCTAGCACATATAAATGGAGAGATGATGACATGTACTGAACAATCACATTGATTGTGATTATTTGCTGCAGAGGAAGCAGATATCCAAACAACTGGCCTAAGGCTTAAATAATTTATAACTAATAAATGAGGGGAACATCTAGGAAGGGAACATCTCCAAATTTACTGATTCTGGTGGAACAGAAAGGGGTAGATTTCATTAAAAACTATTCATTAGTCTAAAATATGTAAGTCAGGCTAGTAGGGAAACAAACTAAGCATTCTTTGAACCTCATTCTAACAAACAGGAAGAGATAAACTGACTTTGTCACATACTAATATTCCATGAGAGCTATGTCCCTTGGACAAATTAATCTCTCTACATCTGTTTCTTTATGTACAATATGGGCAATAAAATTAAATAATATCTAGGATCTCTTCTAGTTCTACCATTCTATACTTCCATGAGAACCATATGAGACATGGTGGCTACATTATTGCAAATCCATAATTACTACTGGAAAAAAAGAATAAAAATTTTATGTCTTACAACATGAGGAATCAATAGTGTTGCCCTTGTAAATAAATTAATGACATATGGATAAAGAATACAAATGGTACAGGTAGGGAATATTTTAACCTCCCCAACTGACAAGGCATCAGACCAACGTCTCAGATTAGCCCTAACCAAAGAGAGGCTATGGAGGCTGTGGTTGGGAAAGGAAAATTCCACAAAGCTAAGGTGCTAAGATGATATGAGAAAAACCAAAGAAAATGAATCAAAATTTGACCAAAAAAGAAGTCAAGAAGATAAGAGTATGGCCAGATAAGGGGAAATGACATAATAGTGCTGGGAAGCCTGTGCTTATTTTTCCTCAATAGTTGTACAGAACTGAGAAATATGCCCTATAAAGACCCATAAATCCTATTCTTGTTGGTACAATGAGGAACAGTTATCATCAAAGCAATAACATTGGGAACTTGTGAGGACTTAAAAGCCATGTTAGTTTGGACTAGAATTGAATGAATAATGGTACAAAGACCCTACAGCAGTAAGAAGAAAATATCTGCACTTAAGCTTAAATAATTAAGCATTTAATTTTTTGGACATAGGGGATTGCTTTTGGAAAAATGGTTTTGGGATCTAGGACTTTGGAGAAGTGGCATCCAGTCTAGTTGTTATTTGTTACAATGTATTTGGTTTTCATTTCATTTTTATCTAGAGTTATGAATAATGAAGTATTAATACTTACGCCATGTTACTGTGATTGATTCTATTGAAATGAAGCCATGAGGGAAAAGAACAATTTTCTCTCTCATTGAATAGGATTATAAAAATATCAGGAGTCAAATTATATAAATTCACATATACCACACTCCAATAAAATGAGCACTCCAATACACAGTGGTAGAGGATAGAGGTAAACAGCTTTCTGAGAACCAGAGAGAGCTTGGTATGTCCCCAGAGTCCTCTGATGCTAAGGGTAAAGGATAACTACTGAGATTAGCAAGTAACTGAACACTTTGTCTTAGCACCATAAAGGTTAGACACTTGGTCATCACTGCCCTCTGGTGGTTATACTGAGATGATCAAGCAACATTTTAATGTAAAATTTGCAGAAACCATTTGGGAGATAATTGATTTAAAGAAAATAATAGGATAAAACTGAAAATATCCTTAATTGAAGAATAAGGATAAAAATGATGGAAATGATGTTCCATTATACTCTTATCATATTGAGAGTATAGAATTAAGTTCTGAGTGCCACAGTTTAGTAAGATAATTGGCAACATTATATCTATTATAGATTAAGGAGTCCAGAAAGAGAAAGATTCATAAAGCTTCAGTATTAAGGGAAAATTAAAAGAGTGAAAATCAAAATTCAACGTAGCTGTCCAGATAAAAGTGAAGAGAAAGAAAGAGATTGATATATGATAGGAGAAGGGTAATGGAAACAATGTTGGGTAGTAGAAACAGTGTTATATGAAGATTCACTGAAGAAATGGTGTAGAGAAGCCTTGAGGAATTAAGAAGATGAAGGAAGAACATAATATCATCACCAATCTGAAAGAGTGTAGAGGGAGGATCCCATTTGTTCTAATGCACTGCAGAGGACAGGTAGGTTTGGCTGGAAGTTAGAGATGATCAAGTTTTGCTTGAAATACTTCCTAATAATTGTAACTATCTCAAAAACAAATGGCCTACCCTGGAAAGTGATTGGTTGCTCTTCAATGAAAGTCTTTAAGTGGAGGTCTGTTGAGCACTTGTCAAGCAGGGGTTCCAACACAGATTGGGACCAGATAGCCCCTGACATTTTCTCAGGTCTGAGAATCTGTGATTTTATAAAACAGAGTCAATGGAATAAGGTCTCAACTCATGCGAGAAGGTTCATCACCTTCTCTTGAAGACTCTTGTCTTTCTAGGTTTCTCTCTTGATTCTAATAACTGTCCAGCCATTCCTCAGACTCTTTTCTGATTTTTTTTCAAGGTCATGCTAACTAATTATAGCTATCCTCTAAGGCTCTGAATGGGCCCTTTTTGTCAGTTTATACCATTTTACTGGGCTGTCATCAAATCTGATAGATTAAATTATCTCTATGTAAATAATCCCCAAGCAGCTAGGTAGTACAGGAAGTGAAATGCTGAACTTTGGAGTCAGGAAGGCATGAGTTTGAATTGAACCTCAGCAACCAACTAAATATGTTCAAATCATTTCATCTACATATGTCTCATTTTTTTCTTGAAGAAAAAAATAACATTTACCTCTCAGAGTTATTATAAGGATAAAATGAGATAATATTTGTAAAGTATTCTGCAACCCTTAAAACTGCTATATAAAACTGAACTATTATTATTATCTGACTATCCAGCTATAGCCATATTTATCTATATGTCTAGCCTCTAGTAATACATTCATCTCTAGCTCACTCTAGGACATCCCAAAATTAATATCATATAAGTATTTTAAACATAGCATGTTCTCCTTAAACTTTTCTCCTCTCTTTCAAATTTCCCTTATGGTTGAAGGTATAACCATATATCTAGTCCTCCAGGCCTACAAATATATCATTTTGGATCCCTCATTTTCACTTACCCCATGTATCTAAGCAATTGCTAAATCCTTTCATTTTTGTTTTCATAACATCCCTCTTGTGTGGGGTGGTTGATTTATTCAACCCTACCAGACTCAAAATAAGAAATAAGATGCAAAATCAATCAATTCATTTATAAGCCTAAGATTAATTGGAAAAAGACCTCAAAACTAAAATGAGGTTGTACAACACTGATATTCTGATAAATGGAGGAAACCAGATCAAGTCCCAGTGATCATTGATTGAATTGTGAAAAGATTCAACTAGAAATTGGAGCATGTGTGACTTTCTAGCGTACATCCTAGAGGAGAAAAGGTAAGATTTATCTGGGGCAATGAAGAGAGATCTATCAAGGAAGGACAATGGTTCTATAGGCATCTTAGAATAGAAGATTCAGGTAGAGGGAAGTCCCAAGAAAAAAATTTTTCCCAATCTCCTCTTTCTATACATACTTGTCTATCCACCTGTCTATAATTTTCTCTTTTGTTACTCAACCATTTCTAGTAAACTGAATTCTGCCTCAACTACAAAGAAGTCAGGGATTAATTAAAAACTTTGCCTAAATGTTAGGCATTTTCCTAATTAGGAGCTCAGAGTGATCATGACTGAACTCAGAACTCTTAGATTAAAATAAACTCTCTAAAGCTCAAGAGGAGAGATCATTGGATTGCCTCCTAGGCTTAAACAAGCTCATTATTGTAAGAGAATGCTACACCTCATTTATGTTCCCTTGCCTCTACTCATACAGCCACAAAGCTACATCATGCCCTCATCATCCCTTACTTGGACCTTTGCAATAGCTTTCCAAATGGCCTCCTTGCCTTAAGTGCTTCCCCACTCCAATTTATTCCTCACCCAGTGATCAAGGTGATTTTTCTATATTAGGTATGGTAATTTCCCCAGCACCTCAGTGAGGTCCAGAGATTCCTTATTACTTCCAGTATCGAGCATTATCTTATTTTTTGACATTTGAATCTCTTCATAACCCATCTTCTTCTTACTTTCTATTCTTCTTACACTTTATTCCCCTCTCTGTACTCTGTGATCTAGTAACTATGGTCTCCTTATAGCTACTGAGACATGACAATTCATCTCCATCTCTGTGCCATCATCATCATTCTTAATATGCCCATCCTGTCCCCTCACCTCTGTCCCTCCCTTTTCCCAGAACCTTGAAGACATATCAAATCCCACTTTTTGCAAGAGCTTTTTCCCAGTCTCCTCAGCTGCTAAGAATCCCCTTTTAGATTACCTTTCATTTATTCTATTTCTGTCTTATATGTGCTTAGCATATCACATGTTGTTTCCATAATTAGGAATTGAAGACAGAGACTTTTTAAAAATTTTAATGCTTTTAATTTTATTTTTAATTTATGGAATGAAAACAAGTATTTCCATAACATAGTATAATAAAAAAATACACATGGAACTACAAATCTATTGCATAAAACTTTCTATTCTTTTAAATATATTAATAAAATTATCATGTAAATTTCTTTTTTCTCTTTTTCTTGCTTCCCTCCCTCCCCTAGAGATGACTACCATTAGAAACTATTATATTAGGATATGTATGTAAAATTAATCTATATACACTTCTATTGATCAATTATTTCTCTTGATGCATAATGCCTTTCTTCAAATGAGCTTTATTTGAGGGGATTTATAATAGTCAAAATGACTTAGTTTGAGAACAGAGATTTTTTTAAAATTTCCCCAACATTTAGAATGTTACCTGGCCCATAGTAAATGATTATTGATTGACTGATTGCCTAATTAGAATTTTAGAAACAATGCTAGCCCTCTTAAAGAAACCAATTATAAGAAAATTCTATTGGTTAGCAGAGGGAGAAAATTCTGTTGGTTAACAGAACATCTATTCTATGAGGACAGTGAAACTCAGAAAAGTAAATAATAAAGAATAGAAAAAAGGACTAAAACTAAGGTCTGATTTCCTGTTCTATATCTCTTTCTTCTCTAAAATGGGTCATTTAATCCAGATATGTTTTCACTTCCAGGCTGTGTTCCTAACTTTCTGAATTTTACCATAGTATGCTTCAGCTCCAGTTTTACCCTAGACACTCCTTATCTTGGATCATCCATCCTTCCCCTGTTCCCTTCTCACCCTGTAACATCCCTCCCAACCATCCATACTGTCTCTCTTCTTCCATTAGTGAGTTCTTTTAAGTCCATCATTTTGAAAAGACACTTAAGTTGGCCAACCAGGATTCACCTCCTACCTGTACTTCTCACTTTCTGGACTTCATTATTATATATGAGTTTATCATTATTATAATATCAATTATAAAATCAATATTAATTATAATATCAATTGATAATATAATTATCAGTTATATTAATTGATAATAACAATCAACAATATTAATTGATATAATGTCAATATAACCAATCAATTATAATTGATATTAATATCAATTATATCAATCAATATCAATATTGATATAATAAATGATATCAATATAATATCAATTATAATATCAAAGTTGATTGATAATATCAATCAATATCAATTGATATAATAATCAATATTATTATAATATCAGTGGGACCCAGATGAGAGCAGGATCCCATTAGAATGTGTCAGGACTCTATGAGATGAAACCCCTTAGATCTGGGGTAGATGAGTACAAAAAGGGAATTTTGAAGAGTTATAAGTAGAAAAATACCAAAGTCAAATTTTCTTGTTCATTTTGTTTTCAGAGAGTTGGGAAGAGGGAATCAAAGTCGGATAACTATTCCAATCCCCCTCTGCTACTTCAAGTCCTGGTTGCCAGGATACAAAGTAGGAAAAGATATCAGATAATTATTATTGATCACAGACATGCTTCAAATCCCATGTATAGATTGGTCACTATGGATATTCTGTTAGCTCAAGAAGACTTCAACATATCAGTGTTCCAACTCCCAAAATGATCCATGACAGTGAGAGCATATAGAAAGGAAGCTGCTACTCGAGTAATGTGTTATTCAGTCAAAAGCTGAAATTGGGTAACAGACTTCCCCTGAAGCCAGAATTGTCAAGGGATCACGACAAAACTTGAAGCAAGAGGTCATCTCTGCTCCTGAACAGGGAGCCAGTCTTTCCCAGAGGGAAGCAGGTAGGAGAAATTACCTCTGGCCTGAGGGCTAAGAAGTCATAAGGGAGAAGATATTTTTAGCCTGGCAGTTCATATTGTTCAGTTATATAGCACTTTCAGTGCATATCAACATAATTGGACAGTCTTGATTCAATATTGACTTGTCTCTTGCAAAAAAAGGATCAAGAATAAGGATGGGGAATAGAGTGAGTATGAAAAGGGCACTGACATACAGATCTAGCAGAGCTATAAATATAGATAATATGATGAAACAA
Organism: Antechinus flavipes; assembly: GCF_016432865.1. Taxonomy (NCBI): domain Eukaryota; kingdom Metazoa; phylum Chordata; class Mammalia; order Dasyuromorphia; family Dasyuridae; genus Antechinus; species Antechinus flavipes. Next base: position 376,416,797 of record NC_067401.1, read on the forward strand.
TTCTCATTCTAGTCAACAACAATGACTTACATCTCTATCGCATTTTTAAGATTCGCAAAGCATTTTACAAGATCTCACTGGATCCTTCCAATAATCATGTGAACTTGAGTACCACAATATTATTCTAGATAAGCACAGAAGTCCTCAGAATGGCAGAACTTCCAAGAAGTTGGTCCTGCTTCCAGCCCTCACAGCTATCATCCAGAAGGGCATTTCCCGTGGAGAAGAAGGCAAACATCCTCATCAATTGCCATCCTCAAGGCAGACAAGCCAACTTAGCTACAGGAGCAAGACGGCTTAAGGGAGAGCCAAGAGGCAGCGTGTGCCAAGCAAATTAAACCACCACCATCAACTTTATCACCATCTCCACAGTCTAAAACCCTAAACCCAGTAGCTATGGGAACAGCAAAGTTTCCAACTCAGTGACCTCAGTCATCATTGTAGAAAGGAACCATTGTGGAGCTGTTGCTTGGCCACTGCTCCCATAACTGCTATAGCTCCTGAAGACCCCCAAAAATGTTATTGTCCCCAAAGTCATTGGCATTGTCAAGTGGCTGAACATCAGAAACCAAAATGACATAAAATAGAGACATTATCATCTGCTTTGCCATTGTATCTTAAGGACCATGGGGCCTTTCTATCTCTACTGAATCTTAAATCTTCCAAATGTGTTGTCTGCCTCATTAGAATATAAATCCTTAAGAACATAAGCAGTTTTTTTGCATTTGTATTCTTGACCCTTAGTGCTTTGCACACAGCAAATGATTAATAAATGCTTTTTCAATTATTCATTCCCATTTTACAGATGAGAAAATGAAGTCTCAGAGAGGCTGAATGATTTTCCCTTGGTCACAAACCCAATCAGAGTCAAACAGGATATTTCAACTCATCTTTCCTGATTCTAAATCCAGTGTTCTTTCCACTAAATCATCCTATCTCTTAAGAGGGTAAAGATGAGCAGGCCTGGAATGAACCATGAGACCTGACTTTATTAGAAGTCTATTTTTATTAGAATTTTTATTATTAGACTTATTATTATTAGTTTATTAGAAACTGAAACTTTAAGAAATGTTTTCTAAACACTTTTTTTTGCTCAATTCATTATTTTCCTTCCAACTAGCAGGAGAACGGAGGTTTTTCTTTCTGACTTGCCCTACTTCTCCCAAAAGTTGGAACAATGGGAAACATCATGGTTTTTTCATTTTCTTATAGGAGAAAACAGCAAATGGCTCTTTCCTCTTCTTCTGTTGGGTTGAGCCCCAGTGACAGCTTTTCTTTCTTTTCTCTCTCTGTTGTGAGTAGGAAGTTCACATGGTCTCAATTCAAGGTAGGCTCAGTTAGGCCCAGTATATTATTCATTGCTACACTTCCTTCAGAAATCAATGTTTGCCTTAGAACTTTAGGATTACTGTTACGGATTCTATTCTCCATAAAAAAAAAGTTATTTGGGGTAGATTCATATGTTTCTACCAACCTAGTATTTCCCTCATATTACATATGTTTGATGCTGCTCACTAAATATTTCCTTCTTTTGAGAAAAAAATAATGACATGTTCATTTTGTGGGGTAGAACTCAGTAAATATTCTATGGGCTAATTCCTAGAAAAAGTCCTAGAATATTAGTCCTCTGAAGATCTGAAGTATAGCTGTTTCATTTATATATAGAAGAGAGGAAAAATATGGGGTAATGTTGAAAACATAGAATGGTGGAGGACCTTGAAAGCTCCAATGGTTCATTATTATGTCCCAGGATGATCATTTAACATATATTGGATTACTTGCTGTCTAGAAGAGGGGGCAGTAGAGAGGGAGGGAGAAAAATTTGGAACACAAGGTTTTACAGGGGCGAATATTGAAAACTATCTTTGCATTTATTTTGAAAAATAAGAAGCTATTATTTAAAAAAAGAAAAAAGATTTCTAATTTAAAAATCACACATATCTAGTTATATTTTATTTTACTTTTTTATATATGTTTACATGGATACATTTATAAATTATTTTTATAGAACTATATAGATTTCATTTTCTTTATACATATATAAAATACATATATGTATGTACATAAAGAAATAAAATATATTTTTATATATTAAAAAAGCATAAACTTCTCTTCTGACATTTAAATCTCTTCATAACCTGGAAGTAGATTACAGATAGGGGATTTTGAATGCTGCCATAGGAACATGAACTTTCCTTTGGTCGCATTAGGGCGACCTGAAGGTTTTCATGAAAGGGTTATGTCAAGAACAGCACTATTGTTTAAAAAAATTAATTCCTACAATGGCAAAAGACATAGCGTGGAAAGGAAAGAGAGCAGAGGCAAAAAGATCTGTTAAGAGAACTTTGCCAAGAGCCAGACTCATATTTAATGGGAATAAACTAAAGGTCTTTTCAATAAGGTAAGGATATAAAGCAAGGATGTTCAGTATTATCATTACTATTTGAACAAGGCTACAAATGCTGTGTATAACAACAAGAAAAAGAAATTGGGGGAATAAACAGAGGCAAAAAGGAAACAAAATTAGCCCCTTTTGTAAATATGATGGTTTACTCAGAAAATATTAGAGTCAATTAAAAATTACTTGAAATAATTATTGACTTTAGCAAAGTTGCAGGACATAAAATAAATCTACATAAATCATTAGCATTTCCAAATAGTATCAATAAAACACAGTAAGAAGAGCTTGGAAGAGAAGTTCCTTTCAAAGTAAGGATAGACTAATAAAATACTTGGGAGTTTACTTATCAAAATACATACAGGAAGTATATGAATACACTATTTCCAGAAATAAAGACAAAATTACAGAACTGGAGGTAAATGAATTGATCAAAAATAATAAAGACAGCAATATTACTGAAAACCCATTTACTAAGTGCTGTAGTAATCAAACTACCTAAGAATTATTTCAGAGTTAGTAAAAAATGAGAAACAATAATGAAATTCATCTGGAGGAACAAAAGGTCAAGAAATTCAAGGGAAGCAGTTTTTTAGAATGGAAAAGAATGGGGCCTAGCAGTATATCACATTTCAAACTATACTACAAGGAAGTAATAATCATCAAAATGATTTGGTACTGGTCATGAAATAGAGAAACACATTATTGATACAAGTTAGGTACAGAACATATTGAAGCAAATGGATGTGTATGGCTAACATTTGATTGGTTTTATTCACATCCCCAGCTACTGGGGTAGGAACTCATTATATAACAAGAAATTGCTGGAAAAACTAGAAAGGAATTTGGAAGAAATTAAGTCTGGACCAACATTTCATATCATATACTGAGATGAACTCTCCAAATGACTTCAACATAAATAGCATTATAAAAAAGTAGAGAATCAAAGAAGTAATCCTTTTGGATTGATGGAAAGGGGAAGAATTTATGACTAATAAGGAATAGAGAGGATCACAAAAGAAAAATGAATGATTTCAATTACATAAAAATTGAAAAAAATTTGCACAAATAAAACCAATACAGCTAAAAACAAAAGATAAACATAAGACTAAGAAAAAATCTTTGCAGCAAATTTCTCTGATAAAAAATTATTTTCAAGATAGCAAAGAAATTGATTAAAAGATTTATAACAATAAGAGACATTCCTTAATTGACAAATGGTCAAAGGCTACAAGAAGGAATTTTTCTTTTTTAAAAAACACAATTAGTATTTTCCTCCAGTTACATATAAAAACAAATTTTAAGTTTTTTTTTTAACTTTTGAGTTTCAAATTCTTTCCCTTCTTCCCTCCCTCTCCTCCATCTCCATTAAGAAGACAGGCAATTAGATATATGTTATACATGATAGTCGTGCAAAACATTTCCATGATAGTCATGTTATAAAAGAAAACATAGAAAAAATGAAAAGGCATTTTTCAAAAGAAAAATATGCAAGCTATGTATAGCTATATGAAATAATGCTCCAAATTACTAATAGAGTAAGTCAAATTAAAGCAACCCTGAGGTTATACCTCACACACTTAAGATTGGAAAGTTAACACAAAAGGAAAGTTACAAAAGTTGTAGTGACTGCAGGAGAATAGACACATTAATTAAGTGTTATGTATTATTCACAGCTATGACTTATCCAAGAAAAAGAGGGGGAAGAAGGAGAGGGAGAATAAAAGGAGAAAGAAGAAGGAGAGGAAAAGAGAAGGAGACAGAGGGAAGGGGGTAAGGAGAGAGAGAGAGAGAGAGAGAGAGAGAGAGAGAGAGAGAGAGAGAGAGAGAGAGAGAGAGATGAAATAAAGAAGATATAACAGTGGTACAGGTGGGCAATGAGAGTCTGTACTAAAAAGAGGTTGGAGAAGTTGAAATAAAGAGGGAACAGATGTGAGAAGTATTGGAAAGTATTGGAAATGGAATCAATGTAGCTTGGAAATTTACTTTATATGAGAGGTAAAAAGAGAATTAAGACTTAAATGTAGCATTTGCAATAGGGAAGAATGTATCCTGAATCCAAAATATGGGAGATTTCAATAGGAAGGATTACAAAAGGTGAATGGAAAGTCAGCAGCTAACCAAAGCTGGACTATATTTAGGACTCAAAGACAACATGTTTTGTCAATAACACATTGATTCTCTGAGGCTGTTATCAACAAGCGAATCCTCCCTGAGCTGCCCCACGTGCTGGAGGCTAGGATTTATACCTGAAGAAGAGGCCCACTGTCCTGCTCTCTCCTATATACTTTGGCTTTTTGTTGTTTCTCTTAGTCACTATTAAGTAATAACTTAGTCTTCACCATAAATGAACCAAAGCTCTAAGTCATTCTAGATTTTAGCAAAGTGAAAAGGGCTATTATTTATTTGCTTGTTTGCCTTAATGATTATTTATATGAAGAAGGAAGGGAGCAGACCAACAATTCAACTTGTTCTATCACAGTGGTTATCATTACCAAGTTTCTCTGACTTCTCTTCATCAGAAAACCTTACAACAAGGCATGCATTTGCATCAGACAGTACTTTTTAAGCATTCACAAACTCAGGTTACAAAAAAGTGATGTTTCCCTCTGAGTATGGGAACACAGTGGCCCAGCTGAGATGGGCTAGAGGTGGAGGAGGGATGATAGAAAGAGAAACCAAAGTACAACATTTAAGGAAGCATTATATGAAGGTGGATGTACTGAAGACACTAAAATAGAATAGAACCAAAAAAAAAATCATCCCAATCCAACAAACTATGCAAATTTCTATATTAAGCACTGAAGTGGGGATTTAAGAGGTGAACAAGATAAATTTCTTGTTCTCAAGCAGAAGAAAAGGAAAATTATGATTTTTGAGCACATACTTTGCTTCTGAGATAAATATAAGTTTTTCTCTCTTTCAGCTATGCTCTGTCATTCAGACAGAATTATTACAGGTGTTAATACTCTAACAGATATTTAAAAGACATATGGGGCATCACTAATCAAGGAGAGGGGAAAAAATTATATATACTAAGGTTTAAATCGAATCTAAGTGACATGAAGCATTCACTTGAACAATTACTTTTAAAACTTAATTATTTTAAAAACTCAAAGAAGTGGATCTTAAATCAGTACTAGATGAAATTTACAGATATTTTAAAATTTTGCATTTTAATTTAAATTTTCAATTGTTTTATAGGTATTTAATATAGTTAGATATAGGCTGGGTTGTTCCCACTACAAAAGCAAGGGATTTTCTTACATTTCTAATATTCTCTCTCTCTCTTTCTTTCTTTCTTTCTCTCTGTCTGTCTTTCACACACACACACACACACACACACACACACTCACACACACACACACACACACTCACACACTCACTCTCTCTCTCTCTTTCTCTCTCTCTCTCTCTCTCACTCACAGAAAGACAGTAGGGAGGATTTGAAATCAGTGATCCATGGAGTTGCAGAGGTTGGAAGAAAACTTCTAAAGCTCCTTTCAACTCTGAGTATGTACTATGATCTACCCAGAGAACTTGGAAAATGAAACAATCCATCTGTATAACACATATTGACCTGTTCCATTTAGGGTAAAGCCTGATTCTTTTAAGTGTCCCACACTCTCTCTGAATTAGTGCCTAATTTCAGAGCCTCAGTACAGGGAAGATTTCAACATTAGCAAAGTCAGGCCAAGTATTTGACTAAGGCTGAAAAATGGGAGCTCTTTGTTCAAACTATAGACACATAGCATCGATTAGTCTGACTGTATGGTTCCCAGAAAAGGAAGAGCTAAAGAAAAGAGAACAGTCTTTAAACAGCTATAAAAGTCATATGGGACTCCTTGCTATATTCCCTTAGTTATAACAATTTTAGAAGATGCTCTAACACCAGGACCCTGGAATGACTCACTAATAACAAAGGCGAGAAATTTTGTTGTATTTTTCTATCCTGGTGCTGGGGATAACTTATAGTTGGGTGAACATACTTGAAAAAATTATATCCAAGTAAGGATGTCTTTTTTCATGTGTTCATTTTCCAACTCATGTGCTTATAAAAGAATTCTGAGGAGCCTCCCATTAAAACCCTTCTCCCCTCCAAATCTCCCTATTTTTATGTGGGTGCCATTATCCTTTCAATCACCCAGGTTCACAAATTTGGATTAATTTATCCTTTACTTCTTTTCTCCCCCTCTTCCCTCCCTATCCAAACACTTGCAGTTCTTATAGATTCTACCTCCACAATATTCCTCACATCCATCCCTTTCTCTCAGTTAACATAGCCAAACTTTCTTTTTCTTTCTTGTTCAGGTCCTCATCACCTTTTTTTCAGATTGTTGCAAGAGTCCCCATATTGTTTTCCCTGCCTCAATTCTCTTCCCTCTCCATAGCATCCTTGATAATCTTCTCAAGTAATTCCCTTAAAGTGCTAAGCTGGCTGTATCACTATTTTAAAAGTTCCAGGGCTTCCTCTCTCCAGCAAAATGTTACAAAGGTAAACTGAGCCAAATTGTCTGGGCAAGATAACCATTTATTAACAGTGATGTACTGTTAATGAAATTGGTTAAATTATTCCTCCTCTATTATGTCAGATATGGGACTGAAAAGACCATGTTCATTAAGACCTTAAAGGAGGGGATAGGAAATGACTAGTAGAAAAGCCTTATGATTAGTTGCAGCTGGAGAAAGTGAGCTGGCCTTCAGGTTTATGCCCCTCTCTGACAAGTAAAGAATACTAATTGCTTTATGAGACAGCTTCTTCTAATAATCTTGGCTAGAAAAATAGTCACTCGGGTCATCATTCTCTTCCTCCCCCCCATACACTTAGCCTTCCCCTTGGAGACCAAGTTACCACAAACTTTCAGGGGAAAAAAAATACAAAAGAGCTGTCCCTCGTTGAGCTTTGCAGCCCCATAGATCACTGAATTTAAATACATCTTACTAGCTTCCTGCTTTGCTCTGGCATTGGATACCATGAGTGAGTATGTGTTTATATTCTTAATAAAGATAAGAGATGGAGGAAAATCCTTTGCCTTTCTAGTGGAAACAGGCAAACCTATCTCTACTGTATTAAATACCAATAAAACAACTAAAACCAGCTAAAGCTGGTTCTTCCATTTATAAGTAAACAGAAGAAAGGCCTACTTTAAAAAGATTAAGGAACCAATGCCCCAGAGATCAAGAATGACCACATTTCTAAAGTATCTGCTTCTACCTCAGACTGGGAGAAATCTCATTTTGGATGAGCCTGAGAAGTGAGGTTTGACAAAATGGGTAATAGGATGGGTTACAGATTAATAATAGTTATTAAATAATTCAGCATAACATTAATTATGCTTGTTTGGTATATAAAATAATTACGCTCCAGACAGACATTTTAGAGACCACTATCTTTCTTCTTCTTCTTCCTTTTCTCCTCTTTTTTCATCTTCCTTTCCATCTTCCAATGTATGGTTTAACCAAATTGTCCTATTTGTTGTTTCTTATACAAGACACTTCATTTTCCATCTTTGTGCCTTCAATTGACTGGATGTCCTCCAGGACCAGCATGTATTCTCTAAAATGTTCCCCTTTCAATATTTTCTTTTCCAGACTCAACCCAATTACTTCCTCTGGTTTTTATACATCTTGGTTCATAGTTCTTTCACTATCCTGGGTGCAATTCAATGAACAATAAGCTGGCTGATTTTGTTAAAACATATATAATATGAAATAAACCTGGAAAGGTAGGCTGGAGAAGAGTACATAGAGTGTTTAATGACAAATTGAAAAATATGTATTTGGTTAAACAGAGCCAACAAGGGTTATCGAATAAAGAAGAGGTATGATCAAACTTTTGCTTTAAGATTGTTTTAGTGGTTATAGGGAAAGTAGTTTGAACCTATCCCAGTGTCTATCCTTATCAGATAATGTTTTTATCAGAAATGATCCCCAATCCAATTATTTGTGAAACTAATGCTTTGAACCCAAGTGTTGGATTTTGTATTTATTCCTATCCCTATTCTATTTCATTTTATTCTGTTCAACTCATTGTAGTTCATCAAATCCTTTCAGATCCTTATTCTTCCATCTAATATGATAGCCATTCTTTTCAGCATATGCCACTTGAAAATCTGACAAGAGCACCATGCATGGCTTTAAATAAATTGGTGATACAAATACATAATAGCAAAAGTCCAAAGGCAGATCCCTGGACCAATCCCTCAAAAACCTATCCCATATTGAGATTGTCCCATTAACTTGTCTTTGGGTCTGAGACTTCAGTCATTTCAAAATGCTTTTTGAGAGCACTGCTTCCTTTTCTAAATGCACAGTATTCGATAAGACTTGATTCTTGTTCCTTTTTTTAAAAATTGGGACATTTGTTCTTCCCCAGTTCTCTTCTTCATGACTTCACAAAGATTTTGACTTGGCATTCGTATCAAATCGTTTTTAGTGCCCTAAAAATGAATTCTTATGATACTAGTGACTTCAATCGCTCAAAGTCAGTTAGATTCTCTTTCTCTAATTTTCTTGTGTTTCAACTATTTATCATCTATGTTTTATTTGTCCTTAACAGTACAAAGATCACTGTCTTGGACATAGAAAGAAGTGGGAAAATAAAAGTTAAGCATCTCTTGCCTTTTTTCACCATCTACCATCACTATCCAATTCACTGAGAACAGTGTATCCCTTTTCTGTTATTCTTCTTTTGCTCAATATAATTTTTCAAAAGTTCCTTTTGTTGTCCTTGTTTTCTTGTCAGATTCAACATACTTTGAGATTTTGTGCTTACACTCTTTACACTCCCTTAATTGTTCTTGCCCCTTTCTACTGTTACCTATCTTTTTTCCCCCTGAGGCAATTGAGGCTAAGTGACTTGCCTAGGGTCACACAGGTAGGAAACATTAAGTGTCTAAGAACAGATTTGAACTCAGGTCCTCCTGGCTTCAGGGCTGGTGCTCTATCCACTGTGCCACCTAGCTACCCCCCTCTTACCTATCTTTTTTTCTTTCTTTTCTTTTTTAATAATTATAACTTTTTGTTGACAGAACCGATACCTGGATAATTTTTTATAACATTATAATTGCACTCACTTCTATTCCGACTTTTCTCCTCCCTCCCTCCACTCCCTCTCCCAGATGGCAAACAGTCTTATACATGTTAAATATGTCATAGTATATCCTAGATACAATATATGTGTGCAGAACCGAACAGTTCTCTTGTTGTACAGGAAGAATTGAATTCAGAAAGTAAAAATAACCCGGGAAGAAAAACAAAAATGCAAACAATTTACATTCATTTCCCAGTGTTCTTTCTTTGGGTGTAGCTGCTTCTGTCCATATTGATCAATTGAAACTGAGTTAGATCTTCTCTTTGTCAAAGAAATCCACTTCCATGAGAACACATCCTCATACGATATTGTTGTTGAGGTATATAATGATCTCCTGGTTCTGCTCATTTCACTTAGCATCAGTTCATGTAAGTCTTTCCAAGCCTCTCTGTATTCATCCTGCTGGTCATTTCTTACAGAACAATAATATTCCATAACATTCATATTTATGAATTTACTCTTACCTATCTTTTTAAAAATTTAAGTTGACTGGTAAGTTTTTTGTAGATTTACCTAGGTCTCTTCATATCCTTAGAATTTCACTTTGAGAGATTCTCATTGCTTCTAGCCTACCTTCTCCTACAGAACGTTAAGCCATGGGATTCTGTCGATCCTTCCTCTCAAAAATCTGTCCTTTGAAATCTTTTCTCTAAAATTCTAGGTTGTATGTCAGATTATGTCCACCTTTTCCCTGCTTCTCCATCCAAAATTCTTAGACTGAGTGGTCATTTCCACCCAAGCTTCCCATCATTTCTATACCATCAATCAATTACTCAGTTCAAAAAAAAAATCAGCTCCAGGGGCAGCTAGGTGGCACAGTGGATAGAGCACTAGCCCTGAAGTTAGCAGGATCTTCAGTTCAAATCTGGTCTCAAACACTTAACACTTTCTGGCTGTGTGACCCTGGGCAAGTCACTTAACTCCAATTGCCTCAGGGGGAAAAAATCAGATCCAGAATATATAGAAGTTCTCCCATTTTGGGTCCTCTAACTTTTTTAGTATGAATTCATTAGCTGTCTGACTTTGGCAGAAAGAAAACCATAGCAGATGAACAGATAATTAGAACCCTTCATCTCTACTATAGCACGCCTTCTTTCCAAAATTAGCCTGTGTCTCCTGAATGCCTTATCTATTCCTCTTTCTCTCCAGGTGGTCTGTGTATATTCTGATAAAAATATTGCTTCTGTTTTTGCTTTTTGTATTCTTCACCCAAATGTTCTTTTCCATGCTTTCTCCCTATGCTTCTACATAAGTATAAATTTTCTTAACTGACAACACTACTTCATTAACACCCTACACTCATATTTAACTCTTCTTTTTAAGGTAAATCTTTCTAAAGCTATTTTACATTTTTGAGCTTATTCCACCCAGTCTCTGATATCTATAAAACCAAATTTGTCTTAAGGTATTTAAAGCCTAAAAGCACCTTAAGACTTTTTGAACTTTTTTGTATTAGGAGAAACTTAGTATCCTAGTTGAGTGAGTGATATTTCCTGTTATTCTTTGCCCCATTTGGAGTACATTTATGTACTGCACTGTGTTCAATGGAAATTCATTTTATAAAGGTCATCAATAGGTGCAGAAAGGAGTGATCACAATAACAAGGAGCAATATCATCTAATAATAGAGGTAACTGAAGATATAGTCTGAAAATAAAAAATTTAGAAAGAGCATAATAGCTGACTTCAAGTTTTTGAATGGCTGTCAACAGACTTGTTCTAAGCTACAGAAGGAAGAAATCTGCAGAGCGGCAGATTTAAGGCTTGACATAATTAAAAACTTAACAATTAGAGGGACAAAAAAAGTGAAATAAATTTGGTAGCTGGGGTAGATTTCCTCTTCATTTTAGTTCTTTAAACAAAGGCTGAATTATCAGTTCTTAGGAACTTTCTGGTTGGAATTCCTGTTTAGGAATAGTCTATCACAAAAGTTGGAGGGGATGTGGGAAAACTGGGACACTAATATATTATTGGTGGACTTTTGAACTGATCCAATCATTCTGGAGAGCAATTTGGAACTATGCTCAAAGGGTTATCAAAGTGGGCGTACCCTTTGATCCAGCAGTGTTTTTTTGGTATAGAACCTGGTATTCCAGCATAATGGGCTTATATCCCAAAGAGATCTTAAAGGAGGGAAAAGGACTCACATGTGCAAAAATGTTTGTGTCAGCCCTTTTTGTAGTGGCAAGAAAATGGAAACTGAATGGATGTCCATTAGTTGGAGAATGGCTCAATAAATTATGGTATAAATGTTATAGAATATTATTGTTCTGTAAGAAAGGATCAGCAGGATGATTTCAGAGAGGCTGGAGAGACTTATATGAACTGATGCTAAGTGAAATGAGCAGAACCAGGAGATCATCGTACATGGCAACAACAAGATTATATGATGATCAATTCTAATGGATGTAGCTCTTCTCAACAATGAGATGATTCAGGTCAGTTCCAATAATCTTGAAACTGATATCTACACTCAAAGAGAAGACTGTGGGAACTGAGTCTGGATCACACCATAGTATTTTCACTATTTTGCTATTTGTTTGAATTTTATTTTCTTTTTCATTCCTTTTTCCTTTGTGATCTGATTTTTCTTGTGCAGCAAGATAATTGTATAAATATGTATGCCTATATTAGATTTACATATATTTTGCCATGTTTAACATATATTGGATTACTTGCCATCTAAGGGAGGGCTTGGGGAGAAGGGGGGAATTGGAACACAAGGTTTTGCAAGGCTCAATGTTGAAAAATTATCCTTGCATATGTTTTGAAAATAAAAAGCTTCAATAAAAAAATCAATATACACAAAAAAGGGAATAGCCTATTATAGATGAATTTGAAGAATTTTTCTAATTTTGTGATTTTGTGACAGCCCAGATTTACTTCTTTTTTGCAGTGAGATATCTGAGCATAATTGTGGAGAAGGGCTGCTCAAATTTTCAAAGTATGTTTCTTTTATCATTATTATTTAAGTAAGCTATTAGTTATAATACATAAATAATTTATTAATTTCCATACATTTTAACCTAATATGGTGGTAATATTTGACAAAAGTTATCCAGTCTCAGTCAAGAGCAACAACTACAATGAAAGTTTATCAATTGCTTCAACTTCTTTTTATGTATCCTCTTCTATGGATCTATCTATCTATATATACTATATATATATAATATATAATATATATATATATATATACCATATTGTCTCTTAGAATGTCTCATTATTATTTAAGTAAGCTATTAGTTACAATACATAAATAATTTATTAATTTCCATACATTTTAGCCTAACATGGTGGTAATATCTGACAAAAGTTATCCAGTTTCAGTCAAGAGCAACAACTACAATGAAAGTTTATCAATTGCTTCAACTTCTTTTTATGTATCCTCTTCTATGGATCTCTCTCTATATATATACCATATTGTCTCTTAGAATGTAAAGTCCTTGAAGACAGGGAATATCTTGTTTTTGTCTTTGTATGCCCAGAACTTAGCAGAGTGCCTATACATAGGAGTTCTTAATAAATACTTGTTAATTGATTCAATAATAAAAAGTATCCTTTAACATAAAAATAGAATATAAATTTATCATTTGTTGATTGTGTTCATGGAAAAATAATGTACATTCATAGAGAATTAGCTTTAGAAGATTCAGTACAAGTTTTCTTTGATCCAGTGACACTAGATTCCTAGACTTCTAGACTCCTAGAAACTTGTGTCTTGTCTCAAGGCTTTTACACTGCCTGTTCCCCATGCCTGGAGTTCTCGCCTTCTTCACTCCTACCTTCTAGTCTCCCTGATTTCCTTCAAATCTTAGCTAAAATTCTACCTTTTGCAAGAAGTCTTTCCTGGTCTCCCTAATATTTGTGCCTTACCTATGAGATTATTTCCATTTATCCTGCCCATATATTATTTAAATAAAATTGTTTGCATGTTGTCTCTACATTAGATTGTGAGGTTCTTGAGAATAAGGATTGTTATTGTTTTTGTTTGTTTGTTTGTTTTCTAGCATTTAACACAGTGCCTGGAATATTGTACTTAATGAATGCTTGTTCTTGTAGACTAGGTTGTATAGGTGGTTTCACAGTATACAATAATGAAGATAGTAGGAGCAAGTGGACACAGAGAGACCAAAAATTTTAACATTCAACAAGTAGTACTGCCAGTTGCCGTGCAAATTGTTTTATGAGATGTTGTTCTATGAGAGAATAAAATGTAATGGAAAGAATGCTGAATTTGAAAGAGGGAGATATATCTTCTAATTCTGCCTCTCTTTCATGCTGGCCATTTCAACATGGCCAAGTCACTTAACCTCTTTGTACTTCAGTCTCCTTACATGGAAAATGAAGGAAAATATTACTTTTCTGAGAAGCCCAAAAATCAGATGTGGAAATCCTGCCAGGGTTGCAAACTTTCAGCTACAAGGCACGGAAAGTACTAGCTGACCTTCTGTTTCTCTTTTTTCCTTTTGATAAATGTCAAAGTCAAAACCCACCTTTAATTTATCTGGAAATCAGCAAACCGAGCAGAGCCCTCTCAGCACCACGGCCAGAGACAAGTAAGTGCTGATAAGCATTTTTCCTCTGCCAGTCCCTGAGCTAAGCATCCCTTCAGTTAAATAAGAGATGGCCTCCTAGGATGGGGTCAAGGTCCTCATCTCATGACATTTAATCAGTGAAATTTCACATAGTAAATGGATTCTTCTTTTCCTCAAGAATTTATAATGTGACAATTTATTTGTCATCCCTGAGAAGTCCCTGAAAAAACAGCCCCAACTTTTTGTTACCAAAAAAACAAATCAATAAAGTATGTTAAGAAAAGGGGGCAAGGACATATCTTTACTGGAAGAAGAGGGGCTAAGCAAATCTATAAGTAATATGGAGCAGTTTGGAAACTAAGCAACAGGGAGGAAACATGGAAAATCCAAGATATCTCTTGTCCAACAACAGCTCAACAGGAGGTTCTGGGAGCAATGCCTAAGAATTTCACCACCATTATGGTCAACATGGTAATGATGCTCCAGTCAGAATCAGTCGGGGAAAGTGCCTATTCACTTTGAGAAAAGACTTCTCCTTATTTATGTATATCTGAGAGCAAAGATTAAGTCTATTAGCTCATAGGGAGTGGGGGAGAGCACATATCTACTTTAGTTTCATCTGTTTCCATAGCGAGGAGACTGAGAGATAGAGACAGTTATTTTTTTTAAAATTATTTTTAGGAGAAATGTATAGTAGGACTGTATCCTTCACCTCGTTTGCCCTAAGAGGAAAAAAGGGTTCAAAGTCTCATTTTAATGATGAGCCCTAGCAATCCAAGGCTAGCCAGCTAAATTAAGCAGGGCTCAAGCACAGAGTGCATTTGGGGGAGGGGGAAAAGGCAGAAGAGTGCCTGGGGGCATTTCACTACATATGCATTTAAATGAATTCTTCAGAACTTCAGGAGGATAGTATTCAGAAAAGCTCTTCTTGTTTCATACCCAGGGAAGTTTATCAAACTGAACCTTTTAAAAATTGTATTATTGTTGTTTTTATTCAATCATTTTCACTTGTGCACAATTCTTTGTGACCTCATTTGACAGACACTGGAATGGTTGTCATTCCCTTTTCCAATTCATTTTATGGATGAAAAAACTGAGTCAACAGTATCAAGTGATTTGCCCAGGGTCATACTGCTATAAGAATCTGAGGCCATCAGACAAAATGAAACCTGCGATAGATCTTAGCCTAAAAAGACCAAGGTCTTCCACTGCATCAAGGTCATCACCAGTCATGTTTACCTCTGACTTGTTACCTGACTCTGGAAGAGACAGTAAAATTGATGACTTTTCACAACTCTACCTCACTTAAATCCTATTCACTTGCAAGTTGAGACAGTATCTTCCTGATCCTCTTTGGAATAAAGGACCTATAACGACATCAACAGTAACTATCTGAGGTCTTATTTGAACTCATGTCTTCCTGACTCCAACTCACTTTGTCTTGGCCATCTAGGCTTCTCTAAGTTATTGTTACTATTTATAATAATCTCTATAGTTTAATTTAAGCTTTAGTAGAAACAACAAAGTAGCAGCAAGAAATAAAATGAATAGTCACCATTATGGTGCTCCCCTCGTTTTCTCAGTGCCTGGGCTATGCAGGTACAACAGAAACTGAATATAATATGGCAAAATTCTCAGAAGAAAAATGATACCTAAATGAAGAGCTTAGGGTTTTGGAAGGGGTCTTGGAATCCTTTCTATCCCAGTAGAATGTAAATTCTTTGAAGAAAAATTACTGTGTGTGTATGTTTTTTTTTTTTTATGCTTTCACCTAGAGCAATGCTTTTAAGCATTGTAGACACTAAATCTTTGACTTGTCTACTAGTGGATGTTCAAGCCCAACATAAATGCTAGGCAGCGGATACAATGCTGAGGTAATAAGATGAGTTCAATTCTGACCTCCTCAGATCCTTACTAGCTGTGTGACCCCGGTAGGCCTCAGTTTCTTTATTTGTTAAAGTGGGGATAATAACAGCATTTATTTCCAGGTTTGTTAGGAGGATCAGATGATATACTATTTGTAAAGTGCTTTACAAAACAAAATGCTACATAATTCATCTTCATCATTAGCACCTTTCTCTTTCTTATTATCATCTTGTCCAGATAGGAAGCCTGTATTTTAATCCAAAATAGACAGTTCTTTCCTTCCTATAGGGGAAAATAGACAGGAAAGAGAGGTAATACACATACACACTTATATATGTTTGTGTAGATATGTGTATACATGTATAAGTATATATAAACATGTGTGTGTGTGTGTATTTGTTTAGGATCACTTTAATATTATATTCTGGCAAATCACAAAACCAGAATGTTTCTTTGATTCTAACTCTTGGTTACAGCAAATAAATTAAGAGGTAGAGGATCATGATTTACTCTCAGTAAATTCTTTCTTCATAAACTTGCTCTCAGGTAATCCTTTCTCATGCTAATCTCTAATCCACTGTTTTCTTTAGTATGGATGGTCCAGTTTCTTAGCAGAACTTGCTTAGGATCCACATTTTCCCAGCAGCTGATCTTTGGTTTGCAAGTCTAATCATCCATCAGTCAGCTTAGAAGATCTTCACCATATAATAGACCCAAAGTCATGAGTTCAAGGTGAAAGATGAAATTTTCCTTACCTTGTTCCCACTTCTGGGAAAAATGACTTCAAAGAGACATTCCTTTGCCGGAGGATTAGCAACAACATTTTCACACTCCAAAAAACAACACATTGTTACCATAGCACTTTTGCCTAGATCACCTACTCTCCAGGTGCTAGCTTGGGACTAATCTAATTCAGTCAGTGATATTCTTAGTCACTAAATTTTGAAGACTGTTGCCCCTTCCAGGTTGGTGATAAGTGGAATGTTTCACAGATGATATAATCTTTAGAATATTTCTCCTGCTAATATATCATTTTACTGTGTCCTAGTTTGAGGGTGATTCACTCTCTAAGCTTTATTTAATGTTTAAGATAAAGAGTATACATTTCCTGTCCCTAGGGTGACTAGAATGAGGATGATAAACTTTTTGATTGGCAGAACTCTTACCAGTGCAGGAGATTTAGATTTTTGTCTCAAAGTAGAGGAATTTAGAGTGTGCCAGGTACATTTGTATTCTTTTAACAAATATAAATAATTAAGTTCAGCATATAAATAACATTTAGCACAATGCCTGTTATATAGTAGGCACTTAATGAATGTTTATTGGATTGGATTGAAGCACAGTTAAAGATTCAATATTTCTGTGGGTATTTAAGTGTCTTCCCAATCTGACCCTTCCTACCTTTCTAGTCTTAATACTTTCTTCCCTTCTATGTCCTCAATTTTCCAGCCACACTGGCCTTTTTTCTGTTGCTTACATGCATTTGTAGGCTGTTCTCCATGCCTAGAATCTTCTCTATGCTTACCTCTAATTCTTAGTTTCCCTCAATACTCAGCTCAGATCCCTCCTTCTATAGGAGGCCTTTTCTTTTTTGTATTTCCTCATTACTAGTACCTCTCCTCTGAAATAACGTTATATAATATACACTATATGTATTATAGGTACAGTTATTTGCATGCTGTATCCATTGTTAGAAGAGGAACTTAGAACAAAAATCATGTTTTTGCCTTTCTCTGTATCCCTAATGCTTAGCCCACTGCTTAACACACAGTAGGCACTTAATAAATGCTTGCTGATTGACTGACTGACCTGGCTAATTCCCAGACAAGTACCTAAGAAGTGTATGTAAACCAAGAGATGTGTTAAATGCCCTCTTTACCCATTTTCAACCATTTGGCTGAAGTTGGAATTATATAGTTGGGCTGAATCCAAGGATTTAAATTACTGGAAACCATTTTCATATACACCAACTGAGTTATTTAACTCAAAACTCAAGTGTGCTCGATGTCTGAGTCTGAATAAATTATACAATCATTATGCTAGGAACGGCCTGTTTCTAAAAGGCTCAGTCCCAATGTCACTTTAACTAAACCATAAATTTCCTCAGCATTTCTGTATGTGGGCATATTAATTCACAAGGACTTGGTACATTCAGTCATTATATTTTGCATAATACAGGTTCAGGGCTCTATGCTATTTTAAAATGCATCCTGCATTATGGGGTCATATATGTAGCATATATATTCTCTTATTTTTCTGTAGAACAAACAAATCTGCACCAGGAGCAATAATTAACTGCAAGAGAAAGCATATGACACAGTACATAATAAATCAGCACTTTAAGCTTTAAAGCTAAGTGTATATGGATTTAGGGTCTCTGGGTAATAACTGAATGGCACTGAATAATATTGGGAGGAGATTGAAAAATCTCTGTGTGAGAGTAATAGAGTTGGAGGTGGCAACAGTAACCAGAAAACAAGAATTCTTTCTTCATGATTGGAATGACTCCCCCCCATGTTCTTCAGACTCAACCCCAATTTATTGACCAGAAGGGAGAGGATTACATAATAGATAACTAAGAAAATTTCTCATTTCCTATAGGGATAGATTTTACTATGGCTAATCCTGCAAGACTGGCAGATTCACCCTGTATTTATTTCCTTCCTATCATTTGGAGGAGGGGGGAAGAAAAAGTTATTTTCTTGTCTAACTTTGTAAGAAGGGGTGTGGGAAGGATTTGACAAAAACCTTGGAAGACACAATGTAACCTCTAACCTGGAACCTACTTTCTTTTCCAGGCTTAAAAAATACTATTCCCCTTCAAAAATTCTATGTTCTAGACAAACTGAATTGCATTTTCTGAACTGGGTATTCCAACTCCCCTCTGGGAGTTGTCCTTCATCCTGTAATGAACTCCATCCTCATTTCTACTTCTAAGAATACCTAATTTCCTTTAAGGATGAGTTTAAGGAATCTCTTCTGTGAATCCTTCCTTGATTCCCTCCAACAAGTGATCTCTTCTCCAATTTACGTAGTATTATACTTGTTGAATTGTTTCAGTCACATACAGCTCCATGATCCATTAGGATTTTCTTGGCAGAGATACTATTCGTTCTCTAGTTCATTTTACAAATGAGAAAACTGGGGCAAACAGGATTATGTGATTTATCAAGGATAATACTATTATTAAGTGTCTAAAGCCAAGTTTGAACTCAGATCCTTCTGAATCCACCCCTGGTGCTCTATCCATTATGCACTTAGCTGCCCTAGAATATCATTTTCTGTATATTATAAAGTCATTGAGGGCAGTCAGTGTTTTGTTTTTATTTTTAGCACCTAGCATAGTGCTTTATACAGTAAGCTTTTACTAAGCATTTATTTATTGAACTATATCACTTCACAAAAGAGAAAATTGGGGTGTAGTAACATTAAATAACTTGTTTAAATTCATATAAATCTAGTAAATGACAAAGTGGGTATATCAATCTAGTACCTAATCTAAGACCAATCTTTCTTGTACTACACTATAAGAATTAGCTGTTTCTTAGCATCCTTCCTAGCATATCTAACAATTTTGTTAGATAAATGTGAGAAGAACCTTTGGCCTAATGGTACATGGTTTTGTTTTCTCTTCCATGGTGGGAAATGCTAGGAGAATTTCATGTAAAGTGACTTTACATGCAGTTACCATGGGGATACATGATTAAGCCTATCATCTTTTCTGCTGCCATAACCCTTGCATCCAAAGAATCTTTGCCATCCATTTGCTGAGGGAAAACAATTATGATTTCATCTAAGGAAGGTGAGAAAGAGAGACAGGGACCAAGAAGAGCTGAAGGACAGAAGACCAAAAATAGCAGTAGTATTCATTACATAAGGCTCTATCTATATGGTCCCACAAGCAAGTAGCCTGGAGAGGTGTGGACTACTATTCTTGGCTGCTAATTCTCTAGGTGACACCTCTCTTCCTCATCCTCATTTTCATAATAAAAACATCAGAGGAAAGAGGTAGGGAATTATTAAGCAATTATATCCTCACATTTCATAAAAATGAACATATCTACTTTGGTAGAGGAAGATTCAGGGGCAGGAGCTCACCTGTCCTAGACTAGCAAGAGCAAATATTGGAGAACCAAGATTTGAACAAATCTCCAATAGAGATAAAACTAAGGGCATGTGCTGAGAATATATTCCTGCCACCAGATGGCAATCTCTGCTAATTGGTAGCCTTCTGCCCAGGCCAGTTTCCCTTTTTCCAGGGCTCAGTCCTCTCCTTTCAAAGATCTGGTGCAATGGCCAGTCCTATTAGCACAGTTTGGATTCAGAAATGACTAAGAAGAAGATATACCAAAAACTACTCATGGTTTCAGCAAATTAAACAGAGATGTATTATTGAGCTGTTCAAGAGTGCTGGTTACTTTTAATCCATCTACCCCATCAACAGGAATAAAGATAGGAGGAAGCTAGACCAAACTACAAAATTTGTCTGGATGAGTCAACAACATACACTGAACTTTCTGTGGGAGTTAATTGGAATTAGGCACCAAGGGGGAAATTCACTGAAATATGAACATCTCTTACTTTAAATAAACCAAAATCTACAAAATGCCCTTCTTGGAGCACTGATTAAGTGGCTGATTAAAATATCTGTCAGTGTAATTTGTCTACCTAGTTTATGTTTTCTCAGTTTTAAGAAAAAAAAATATAAGAAATACTGTTGTTTTTTTTTCATAATCTTCCCCCACTCTCACTCTAGAGAGCACTTTTTAATAGCATCAGTTCTGAACTATTCAACACTACTAAAAAGTAGCTAAGAGGGTGTGAGCTTTAATCAGTTAAATTCTTCTTTAGTTGAACTTAAAAGGAAGAAGGGGTTTAGATACTATTCAACTATCTTTATCAAGCCTTTTGATGTATCATCGAACATATTGCTGACCTCCATGGCAGGGAGTAAATTGCACTACATTCTGTACCCAATATTCAACATTTTATTGCATGAATGAAAGCCTAGCTGACATGCTTTCCAAATATAAAAATGACATAAAAGAGGTTTGGTTAGCAAGTTGGAGAACAGATAGGATCCCAAAAGATCTCTGACAGGGTATTCTGGCATAGGTAAAGCTAATAAGGTGAACTTAATTGTAAAGCCCTGTACCTGAGTTCAAAAATTCCACTATGCAATTTGGAATTTGGAAGGAATAATGCATCTAGAAATCAGTTGTGAAATGTGAAAAATGTGAAAATGTGAAATGTGAAAAAAGACTTTGCATTTCCAGTGAATTACAAACCTAGTGAATCAGTAGTTTGATGTGACAGATAAAAAAGGTAATGAGATCTAAGGCTACTTACAGTGTCTAGAGAAAAGACTGTTTTATTTGCTATGCAATCTTCCCTAACCAGACAATGAAGCTGGAATGCTAAGTCCAGACCACATTTTAGAAGAGACTGTGACAAGTTGTTTTATGGATCAATAGAGACTCTTATTCATGGAAGACACTGTGCTGACTGCATTAGGCTCCAAAATATAGCTAGGTCCTGATCAGTGTGAATAATGAATATCCTGAATTGGTCTTCAGATCACACTATTTGAACCTATAATTATGAAAATATAATTATTAATATGGAAATGTGTTATATGAATTTAAATAACGAAACTCACTCTATGGGATCCAGTATTTATACTAATTAGGCCTTACAAGGCTTCTTCAATGAGATCCAGTTACTCTAAAGCAGTTTTTAACCTGGGGTCCATGAACTTTATTTTTCTAGCTGTATTTCATTCTATTTGGTTTTCCTTGTAATCTTTTGTGTTTTATTTTATACATTAAAATACTATTCTGAAAAATGATCTATAGGTTTCTCTAGACTACCAAAGGGGTCTTTGACCTACGAAAAGTTTGAAAACCCCTGTTCTAAAGAGATCACCTTAACCATCATATAAAAAAGCAAGTATGGATGAAGAATATGTTTTGTTCAGATTGTGACATTATGTCCCACTGATTAGATCATTCAGTTTAGATATTCTGGAAATCATTGAAGGTGGACAATGAATTGGATTCAGAAACGAAAAAAGGTGTCTGGGCTAGCTAGAAAGTATTTAGGAATCTGTAGTGTCTTAACATGCTGCTTCAAGAGCCCATTTTTAACAAACATGTTATTCCCTTCTTAATCCCAGATAATGTGAAATATGGATCAATATAGACAAAGAAGCAAAATGATGAGAATACTAAAGAGAATCAGTTTGCTCAACTTCAAAGTGGAAATAATAATTATACCTATCTTTAGCCATATGGTACAATGGATAGAGTGCTGCCCTGGAGGAGAGAAAATTCCTCTTCCTGAGTTCAAATCTGTGTGACCCTGGGCAAGTCATTTAATCCTTATTATCTCAGTTTCCTCATCTGTAAAATGAGCTGAAGAAGGAAATGGCAGACTACTCCGGTATCTTTGCCAAGAAAATCCCAAATGGATTCACAAAGAGTCAGATATGAATGAACAACAATGAATTTCATAATTTCATACTCTACTCACCTATCCCCTTTTCTAATGTATGCACATATTCTTAAAAAGTAGGAGAAGGAAATGGCAAAATTATTTCAGTATTATTAGCAAGAAAAATTCCAAATCGAGTCAGGAAGACTCATAAATGACTGAAATGAGTGAAAAAAGTACTTCTCAGTATTGCTGTGAGGATCAAATGAGATATTTGTAAAGTGCTCAGCACAGTGCCTACCCTATATTGAGCACTTAATAAATACTTATTTCCTTCATCCTTCCTTCCTTCCTTAGGCAAAAATCTTAACATCCTTAGACCTGAATTTCTTCCACTATAAACTAGGGATAATATCTGTGTTAACTATCTCCCATATCCCATAGCTTTAAGGAAAACATTTTCTAAATCTTAAAGCACTATACAAATGTGAAAAACAATTTGTCCTCATCTTGGCTTTCAAGTTTGTGGAAATTACATATTTCTACTTCTAATATCCAATTCTGATTCAAACACTATTGGATGATCTGCATTACCATTCAGTCCCTTGGTACACAGTGTTTTTAGAACCTTTTACAATTAGCTCTGATTTATTTAGATTTTGTCAGCTAAATCCAATAAGATGTTCCCTCTTCTTTTTCCAATAAAGCTGCCTTGCAGTGCACACTAATAGAACTAATGAAGGACAATAAGAAAACTATACTCTTTAGACATCAGTCACACAGACACATGCGCGCACACACACCCGTGCTGTGTCACACCACTTGAAATGATTCACTTCCCCAAAGTAACATGTGCTTCCCTTTTCTTTGAGACTTGCATGTCTACTATTAACTCAAACACCAATATTGCATCTTTATAAGGTAGCAATTTTATAATTTTTGTGCATTCAAGCAACTTTTAAAGACTACAGATTATGAAGAAATTGATTTGTATTAGTAAAGGTGGGTTTTCCTATTATAAGTTCTCTATACTGGTAATATTACAGGTCTAGACCATGAAAAGAAAAAAATAATCCTGACAACAAAAGAACTTCCCTTTACAAAATCAATGTATCTTCAAAATTTTAGGCACAAATCAGGGATTTTTTTGGTCAACAGTATCCCAATTTCACATTAATTTATTGATTTAATTTCTAAATTGCCTCTCTTAGATTATAATTCCTGGTCTTTTGCTTTTTTATTACAGCTTTATAATTTTCCAAATATAGGCATTGATAATTTTTCAAATTTCAACATTAACCCTTGCAAAACCTTGTGTTCCAATTTTCCCTTCCTTCTTTCCACTTCCTCCCCTAGATATCAAATAATTCAATATATGTAAAACTTGGTAAAATATATGGTGTCTTATATATGCATACATATTTATACAATTATCTTGCTGCACAAGAAAAATCAAATCAAAAAGGGAAAAATTAAAAAAAAATGGAAGCAAACAACAACAAAAAGAGTGAGAATGCTATGTTGTGATCCACACTAAGTACCCGCAATGCTCTCTGTGAGTGTAGATGGCCTCATCATAACAAAATCATTGGAACTGGTCTGAATCATCTCATTGTTGAGAAGTGCCATGTCTATTAGAATAGATCATCATATAATGTTGCTGTACACGCACAATGATCTCCTGGTTCTGCTCATTTCACTTAGCATCAGTTCTCCAAGCCTCTCTGAAATCATCCTGCTGATCATTTCTTATAGAACAATAATATTCCATAGCATTCATACACTATGATTTATTCAGCTATTCTCTGATGGGCAGCTTCCAGTTTCTTACAACTACAAAAAGGACTGACACAAACATTTTTGCACATGTGGGTCCCTTTCCTTCTTTTAAGATCTCTTTGGATATATAGCGAATTGACTCTAATTTATAAGAAATCAAGTCATTCTCCAATTGATAAATAGTCAAAGGATATGAACAGACAATTTTCAGATGATGAAATTGAAACTATTACCACTCATATGAAAGAGTGTTCCAAATCACTATTGATCAGAGAAATGCAAATTAAGACAATTCTGAGGTACCACTACACACCTGTCAGATTGGCTAAGATGACAGGAAAAAATAGTGATGAATGTTGGAGGGGATGCGGGAAAACTGGGACACCGATGCATTGTTGGTGAATGAATCCAACCATTCTGGAGAGCAATCTGGAATTATGCCCAAAAAGTTATCAAATTGTGCATACACTTTGATCCAGCAGTGCTACTACTGGGCTTACACCCCAAAGAGATATTAAAGAAGGGAAAGGGACCTGTATGTGCCAAAATGTTTGTGGCAGCCCTGTTTGTAGTGGCTAGAAACTGGAAATTGAATGGATGCCCATCAATTGGAGAATGGTTGGGTAAATTGTGGTATATGAATGTTATGGAATATTGTTGTTCTGTAAGAAATGACCAGCAGGATGAATACAAAGAGGCTTGGAGAGACTTACATGAACTGATGCTAAGTGAAATGAGCAAAACCAGGAGATCATCATACACTTCAACAACGATACTGTATGAGGATGTATTCTCACAGAAGTGGATTTCTTCGACAAAGAGAAGATCTAACTCAGTTTCAATTGATCAATGATGGACAGAAGCTGCTACACCCAAAGAAAGAACACTGGGAAATGAATATAAACTGCTTGCATTTTTGTTTTTCTTCCTGGGTTATTTATACCTTCTGAATCCAATTCTTCCTGTGCAACAAGAGAACTGTTCAGTTCTGCACATATATATTGTATCTAGGATATATTGTGACATATCTAACATATATAGGACTGCTTGCCATCTGGGGGAGGGACTGGAGGGAGGGAGGGAAAAAGTTGGAACAGAAGTGAGTGCAAGAGATAATGTTGTAAAGAAATTTTTTTCAAAAGAAAAAAAAATCTCTTTGGGATATAAGCCCAATAGAAACACTGCTGGATATGCATAGTTTGATAGTCCTTTGGGCACAGTTCCAAATTGCTCTCCAGAATGGTTGGATCACTTCACAACTCCAGCAATAATGTATTAATATCCCAGTTTTCCCACATTCCCTCCAGCATTCACCATTGTTTTTTCCTGTCATCTTAGCCAATTTGAGAGGATAGTGGTACTTCAGAGTTGTCTTAATTTGCATTTCTCTGACTAATAGTGATTTAGAGCACCTTTTCATATGAATGGAAATGTTTTAATGTCTTCATCTGAAAGTTGTCTGTTCATATCCTTTGACCATTTATCAATTGGAGAATGGCTTGAATTCTTATAAAGTTGAGTCAATTCTATATATATTTTAGAAATGAGGCCCTTACCAGAACCTTTAAATGTACAAATGTTTTCCCAATTTATTGCTTCTCTTCTAATCTTATCTGCATTAGTTTTGTTTGTACAATAACTTTTTAACTTAATATAATCAAAATTATCTATTTTTTTATTCAATAATGATTTCCAGTTCTTTGACCACAAATTTCTTCCTTCCCCACAGATCTAAGAGGGAAACTATACTTTGTTCTTCTAATTTGCTTATAATATCATTCTTTATGTCTAAATCATGAGCCTATTTTGACCTTATCTTGGTATAGGGTGTTGTGGCGTGGGTCAATGCCTAGTTTCTGCCATACTAGATTCCAATTTCCTATTTTTGTCAAATAGTGAGTTTGTATCCCGAAATCTGGGGTTTTGGGGTTTGTCAAATACTAGATTACTATAGTCATTAACTATTTTGTCTTGTGAAATGATGCTTTAAAAAAAAAACTAAAGAATACTTTATAAATGTTTCAGTATTTGTCAATCACTGAGTCATTCAGGGAGAAGGAGTGTGCAATCACAGAAGTATGGGCTATGTGAAAAGGGCTTAACAGAGTATACTATCTGTTGAATGGCCATGGTTCACTATGAAAGAATAACATATAGTATCCCTTGAGCAAGTGGGAATTTGTAGGGATCAAAGAATCATAAATCTGGAAAGGATGTTAAAAATCAACTGAAACAAAGCCTTCATTTTATAGATGAAGGTAATAAAGGCAGAGAGGATAAGTAACTTTCCCATAGTCAAAAAGGAAATAAACAGAGCTTACATCTGACTCTATATCAATATTCTCCTGGTAACAGTATATCTGGACCAGTGGACCTGGAGACAGGAAGACCTGAGTCTTTACCAGCTGTATGGGTGCCAGGCAAATTACAGAACTTCAGTTGACTGATCTCTAGCATAGGAATAACAGCACCTACCTCCTAGGATTGTTTTGAAAATAAAATGAGATAAAGTGTTTCAAAGCAAATCTTAAAAATTCTATATAAATGCCAATTGCTATTATTAATATTATATTGTATATCATATACATAAAATGATAATAATAATTATTAATTATTATGTGTCACCATGAAGAGGAAGCAACCAATAAACAAGGGCTAGAACTCTGGAAATGAAGGGGTTGAGTGAGTATCACGATAGCATTACAAATATAAATATAAAATTATAAACACTTTATAGCTATCATCTCATTTTTCTTCCTTATATATCATTGATAAATAAACTAAAGCCCAAAGAATTAAATTGTTTAAAGCTATACATCTAGTTAATGGCACAACTTGAGCTAGAACTCAGGAGTTTCATGATTCCTTCCTTTTTACTCTTTTTATTTGCCTCATTACCTCTAAGACACCCAGATTAGGCAAGATATCATATATGAAAAACAATACTATTATTTTTCTTAAATCAAAGATAAGTTTCTGAAGTTCAAGTCCCTCCTAAAGATTGACTGGAGCAATAGAGAAGAAAAAATAAGGATGCCTTTCCCTAGATCTGCTAATTATTTACAGCACAACCCCTTGCCTTCTATCTACCAAACTTATGTACCTTCAACATTGCTATCACACAACTATTTTTCTATATCATCCAATACTTTTGATTTATATAGAATAAGTGATTTAAGGAAACGTCTTTGGATTTACTAATTTAGCCCTATGGCTTGAGGTAGGTGAATGGCTAGCAACAGTTCTTAGCATGGCGTTTTGCATAGTAAGTATAATTGAATGAATGAATGAAAGATAAAATTATCAAAGTTATTTTACACACACACACACACACACACACACACACACACACCCCTATTTACCTATCTTCTTCCTGAAAATGTCCAGTGAGGGGAATCTATGGCCATGAGGAGAGGACTACTTGACTCTGCTCTTCCCAGGATATATGTTCTCATGTTGAACACCATTTCCACCACTTTCTCTGAGATGTATAATCAAATCACCATGACTACTGCAATAGGAAAGGATGTTTTAATGGACTACTCTGTTGCCCCACTCACCATATTTGAGATTTCACAAAACAAAACTCCCTTCCTTGTCTACTCCCCTATGTGTTTTCTCTGCCACTAAGAAATGTAATAGAATAGAATAAAAAGAACTTGAAAACTGAAAATATCTTTCTTTGTATTTGCATTCTCAGAGGTTAGCATGTTGCTTCCTACACAGTAAGGCCTGGATAAATGCTTTTCATTCATTCATTCATTCAATCAACCAATATGTCATTCCCTTAATACAAATTACAGTGTTTTATTCCTCGAGTCATCAAGTTTTTTTATATTTAAACACATGCTTGCGTGTTTTAATACCTGCCTAGCCCATATCAGTAATTTCTTAGATTTTAAGTTTCTAAAGGACAGGGCCAGTATTTTTTTTTAATTTCTCTGTTCAGGTCACAGAGGTGCTGCATATAGAAGCCTATGCTCAGAGATAACATTTTAAAGATGGTATTGATGATGATGGCAAGATGTAGCATGCCAGAGCTCCTATGGTGTCTTATCCCATCATTAAGAAATACATAAATCCTGTATTTAACTTGGGGGTAGCCTGAGTTTTGTGATTTTTTTATTCATCTTAATATAATCATTCCCAAATTACCAATGTGTAGGTCAATTTTAATTCCATGCAGCATCAACATCCCTACCACTGCCTGTCATTCTCTGCAGAACTATTTTTCCCTCAATGCCTTGTCAGTGTCATTCCCTTCAGGAATGGGAAGAAATTTTTGATATTTGCCTAACCTAAACATAATTGGAATACAGCTGCTGCAAACATAATTACAGAATATATTTCAAAGCCAAATATGTGTGTATGTATTTACATACACATATATACATACAATCCATATCCATATATGTATGCATCACTTTGCACATGTGTACACACATATACACTTTATTATTTGTCTAGATCATGGTAGGAGCAATGTATTCGACTAGTGGTTTCAGAATCAAAGGATACCATGGTAACAAGGAAGATCAAAACATATATTCAGAAGAAGATAACAAAGTCAAAGCTCCTGAATCCAAACCATCCAAGAAAAATATGAATTGATCTCAGGCCAGGGAAGAACTCAAAAGAGATTTTAAAAACCAATTAAGAGACATAAAGGAAAAATGAGAAGAAAACTAAGGATAATGCAAGAAAATTGTGAAAAACATGTCAACAGCAAAAAAATACTGAAGAAAATAGTGTCTTAATAATAGACTAGACTTTATAAATGGTAAAAGGAAATAGAAAAAGCCAATGAGAAGAATGCTTTAAAAAGCAGAATTAGACAAATGGGGGAAAGGCACAAAAATTCACTGAAGGAAAAAAAAACTACACAAACATTAAAGTTGGACACATGAAAAAGGAGGTACAAAAGCCCACTGATGAAAATAATTCCTTAAAAATTAGAACAAATAGAAGCTAATGACTTTATAAGAAATCAAGAAAAAATAAAACAAAATCAAAATAATGAAAAAATAGAAGATAATGTGAAATATTTTATTGGATTACTAGAAAGACATGATCAAAAAATAATTTAGACATCATCTTTCATGAAATTATTTAAGAAAATTGCCCTGATATTCTAAAACCAGAGTGTAAAATTGAAATGGAAAGAATCATCTTCTGAAAGAGATCCCCAAAGGAAACCTCTGAGGAATATTCTTATAACCAAATTCCAGAGCTCTCAGGTAAAGGAGAAAATACTGCAAAGAATCCAGAAACAAGTCAAGTGTTATGATAAGAAAACATTTAGCAGCTTCTACAAGAGATCTTGTAATATTATATTCTGGCGGGCAAAAGAGCTAGGTTACAATTAAGAATCATCTACCCAGCAAAACTGAGTATTTTCCTTTAGTAGGAAAATTGATATTCAATAAAATAGAGTATTTTCAAGCATTCTTGTTGAAAAGACCAGAACTGAATAGAAAAATTGATTTTCAAATACAAGACTCAAGAGAAGCATAAAAATGTAAACAGGAAAGGGAAATAGTAAGGAACTTAATAAGGTTAAATTATTTACATTTCTATATGGGGAAATGATACTTGTAACTCATAAGAACTTTCTCATTATTAGGGCAATTAGAAGGACTATATATAGACCAAGGACACAGCTGTGAGTTTATTATGAATGGATGACATCAATTAAAGAATATACTGAGGAAAAAGGAAAGTGAGAGATAGAATGGGATAAATTATATCACATAAAAGGGGCAAGAAAAAGCCTTTGCAATACAGGGGAGTTAACGAGAGGGAGTCAGTGAATCTATCACTAGAACTGATTCAAAAAAGTAATAATACGCGCGCTCACGCACACACACACACATACACACACACTCAATTGGGTATAGAAATCTATTTTAAGCTACAGGAAAGTAGGAGGGGAAGGAGATGAGAGAAAGGGAATGTGTAATATAAGGGAGGGTAGATTCAGGGAGAGGGTGGTCAAAAGTAAAACACCTTTGAGGATGGGTGAAAGGATGGATTGAGTAAAATTAACAGGGGGAAAATAGGATGGAGGGAAAAACAATTAGCAATAGTAGGTGTGAAAAAAATCTGAAGAAAGTTTCTCTGATAAAGACCTCATTTTTCAAACACATAGAAAACTGCATCAAATTTATAAAAACAAGAACCATTCCCCAATTGATAATTGATCAAAAATATGAACAGTTTTCAGATGAAGCAATCAAAGCTATCTATGACCATATGAAAAATGCTCTAACTCATTACTGGTTAGAGAAATGCAAATTAAAACAATTTGGAGGTATTACCTTATACTTAGTTGATTGAATAATTGGATAGAAAAGGAAAATAACAAGTGGTGGAGTGCAGTTTTTGGAGTTGTGAATTGATTCAACTACTTTGCAAAGTAATTTGCAATTAAGCTCAAAGGGCTATAAAACCAGATGTACCCTTTGACCTAGTAATATCACTACTAGGCCTGTATCCCATAAAATATTTTTTTAAAGGAAAAGGACCTAGATATACACAAATATTTATAGCAGCTCTTTTCATGTAGCAAAGAATTGGAATTGACTGAATGCATCAATATTGGGGAATGGCTGAACAAACTGTGCTATATGATTACAATAGAATATTATGGTACTATAAGAAATAATGAGTGGGATGCTCTCAGAAAAATCCAGAAAGATTACCTGAGCTGATATAAAGTGAAAAGTACTGTGTACAAAGTAGCAGCAATATTTTTAAGATCAGCAGTGAATAACTTCACTATTCTCAGCAATACAGTAATCCAAGACAACTCTGAAGAACGTATGATGAAAAAATACTATCCATACCCAGGGAAAGAACTGATGGTGCTTAATACAAATTGAAGCATACTTTTGTCTTATTTTTCTTGAAGATTTTTTTTCATTTTTGATTTATGTTTTCTTTCATAATATGACTATTACAGAAATGTTTTGCATGACTACATATGTATAATACATATCAAGTTGCTTGCCTTCTCATGGCAGAAGGAGGAAGGGAAAAAATTTGGAACTCAAAAGTTTTAAAAATTAATGTTAAAATTGTTTTTACATGGTGCTGGGTAATAATAATGAGTAGTTTTTTAACGTCCTAATGGAATTGGCCATAAAAGGCAGCTACCTTCTCTGCCAAAGGTCATGTTGTCAATAGCTTCAAAAGTACTGAAATCCCAGGTTTCTATGTATAAAAATCCAATTTTAAGAGAATGTGAGGAGAGAGAAGGAGGGAAAGAAAGAATTTTAATTTATGGGTTAAGATAAGCAAGGGAAGTTAATGAAGATCACCTGGATGCCAGACACAGAGGAGGAAAAAGACACCAGCAAACATCTTTGCTAATCAACAGAGACATGAAAAAGACTGATCTGATTAAGATAACTGAACCAGATCAGGCCAACCTTGAAACCACCCCACACACTATTAATAATGAGGAACACAGCTACCAGGTGTCAACCCTGCAGAGAGCAAGGATGGCAGACAGGAAGAACATGTCACCATGTCACACTTATTTAAAATTCTGTTGTTTATGGAAGGAAACAAAAATAGACAATTCCTAATGTGCATTTTGACTACATAACAGAGGGAGGCGAGACCCAGGTGTTCCTGCCACTCTGAGCTCCTCCAGACCTACATCCAGTTCCCTGTGGCCCCTTTTATTTATTCATATTCTTAATGGATTTCCACAGAGACTTTTCTTTGGGGAGTTTTATACTCAGCCATTCCCAAAGTATGACAACATAAGAAATGCTATAGAGAACAACTAATAGTCCTCTTAGTTCAATACTCTCCCATTTGTCAGGCATCAAGGGACTTTAGAGGAGAATATAGGGCATACTCTCCATGATACTCCTAAGAGATTAAGAGAATGATCAAAATGTCCCTAATATACCTATAATTCCTTGTCAATCTCACACTTGTGGATTTGACAATTTCTCAAAAGTCTTAGGTTAGTTTTAAACTAAAGGCTTAAGACTTAGCATTCTGTATAAAGCCTATATATATTTAAGCTTATATGCCACTTTCAGATACAGACAGTTCTTTATTTTACATTTCTGTAGTAGACATTTCTGTAAATCTTTATGTAAAGTGATTTTTATGCCATACAAATTTGCCCACATAAGGAAGGAAGGAAAGGAATCAGGAAAGGGACTAAAGGCCCACAGAGAATGTGAGCTAGCACATGGTTCAAGGATACTTGGGGACTGGGGCCAGACAGGTGGAATGGTGAGCAAAGCAGGGCAAAGGTATACTCTCTTGGTGCAGGAGGCTAATCCATCTAACACTTGGAGTTTGGTTTGTTTGTTTGTTTTGGTGGGGATGGAGGAGTGAGAGGCTTCTGAGGGCTGAGCCAATGAGTAACAGCAGAGAGGGGAGCACTACAGTACTGTACAGTAAACTTAACATGGGGTTTTTATATTTGGATTCTGATTTCTTTCAGAATTTAAAAGTGAATTTGTGTTATGTGAATTTACATAAAATGAAAATATACTATATTTATAGTATACTATATACTGATATAGTTTATATTACATATCTCCCAGAAAGTAAACCTACTGATTTTAGAGGTTCAAAATAACATTCTTTAAACCTTAGGAAATGTACCCTATGGTTAGTATTCAGGGATCAAGTCACTTCCTCCTGACTATTCCATGATTTTGATTTATAACCCCAGAGAGCCTAATTTGTTTTTTTCAGTTGGTTCAAACCCCTTTTAAGCACAAAGTCATTCAACAAATGGAAAAAGAGGAAATGTGGACCCCACAAGGCAATGCAGAATATCAAGAAAGAAGCATGCTGTTTCCTTCTCCTAAGAATTCCCTCTCCTCTTGTTATTCTCTGGGTCACTTGGCTCAGAGAATAGCAGTATCTGACCTATAGCAAACCCACTCAAAAAGGAAATGGAACTGAAAATGTCAGGAGATTCAGCTTCTCATTAGCCCCATTATTTGATTTCTTTTGGACCTTCCTCCCACTCCCAAGTACTTGCTGCTGGCCACTCCCCCCAAAGATGGGAGGTGGGGAGTGAGCTTCACTAGAAGAATCAGTTAGAAAACGCTAAACTGAATTAGAAACAAGCAGCTGTTGCATGCTTTACCTTCCACTCTCAACCCCCACCCCATTCAGCCTTATTCTAGAGTCTGAGCTCTAAAGCAGCACAAGAGTACAACCCCAGTCACAAGGTCATCTAAAAATACCTAAAACATACTAGAAAGGTAAGATGAAAGAATAAAAGGTCACAACTTGTGCACCTCTCTCAAGTATTCCCCGGCCTCACTTAGCTGCTGTACCTTCGGTCTCTCTGCATATCGCATATAACCTGGTCTAAACAAAGATACAACAGTAGTTGCATCCACACTAGTCTGTTTCCTTCATATACTCTTGTTAACTATAGCTTTGGTGAAAGCCAAAACACCATCATCTTATATTTTCCCCAACTCTTTTCGTTCTATTTCACTAAATTCTAGTCCAACTAGCCCTGTCCTAGAGCAGGGCTTCTTAAACTTTTTCCACTCACAACCCCTTTCCTCCTGAGGTATATAAAATAGATATGCAAATCAAACATTTCCTGATAATAAATCTTAATTTCTTCACCCCCATGTTCAGTTATAAGACCATATAGGATGGAGACCCACAATTTAAGAACCTGGGCCTTAGAAGATCTGCTAAATTCTGTGACAATATAAATCCTCACACCTCTGTGCTCCTCTCCTCTCTATCTGCCTACTGCCATCTCCCCCCCTCCATTCATAGAGGCCCATGGCCTTATGATTATTTTTATACCAAGCTCAGGGCCCTCTTCTAGCTTAATCAACAAACAGCTCCTTTATTTTTAACAAGTGTCAGTTAAATCAATCAACTAGCATTTATCAGGTATCTACTGTGTGCTAGGCACTGTCTTTGTCCTGGGGAATGAAACAATTCCTACTCAAAAGGACTTTTATACATACATACATACATACATACATACATACATATATATATATATATATTTTATAGTTTACATATATAGTTTATATATATGCATGTGTAAACATACATAACCTATTTATATGCATTATTTGTATTATTTTATGTCATACTAAATATAATACAAATGCATACAAAGTAGGTATAACAAGTGTCACAGCAGTTGGAGAGATCAAGAAAGGTTACATATAGAAGATGGTGCTTGAGTTACTTCTTAAAGAAAGAGACTCTCTGAGGCAGAAGGAAAGAGGAAGTACCTTCCACTAATGGAGGATGGCCAGTACAAAGCCAAGGAGATGGGAGATGGATGG
This sequence comes from Antechinus flavipes, assembly GCF_016432865.1. NCBI lineage: Eukaryota > Metazoa > Chordata > Mammalia > Dasyuromorphia > Dasyuridae > Antechinus > Antechinus flavipes. The sequence continues at coordinate 376,451,209 of NC_067401.1, forward strand.
TCAGGTGGAGGAACAGAAAGACCAATTTGGTTGGAATGCAAGGGAGGGTATAACGTCCAACCAACTTGGAAAAATAGGTTTGGGCCAGATTGTGAAGAGCTTTAAATGCTAAATAAAGAAATTTGTATTGTATATTGGAGGCTATAACAGGGAACTGGGGCTGATTGAGTAGGAGAGTGACATGGTCAGATGTGTACTTAAGAAAAATTACTTTGGACAGAAGCAGTAAGAGACTTAAGGGAGGAAGACAAATTATGAGACTGTAATAATAATCTAGATCAGAAATAATGAGGGACATAAACTAAGATATGAGTGGTGAGAAAAGGTTATATGTGAGAAATGCTGTGAAAGTAGAAATGGCAAAATCTGGCAAACAGCTGGACATATGAGGTAAAGGTAAATTAATAGGAGTCTAGGATAATGCTAAGTTTGTAAATCTTAGAAAATGGAAGGCTAGTAGTACTTTCAACTGAAATGGAAAATGTAGAAGAGCAGAAAGTTTGCATGGAAGGATGAGTTTAATTTTATACATGTCAAATCAGAAGTCATTCTAAAACATCCAGTCCAGAATCTGCCATTAAATAACTGGCAATGTAGAATTGAAGCTCGGGGCAGAGTCAGAACTAAATAAATAGGTTTAGGAGTCATTAACACAGAGATGATAGTTTAATCTGTAGAAGCATATGAGGCCACCTAGAGAGACTGTACAGAGGGAAAAGAGAACAGGACAAAGGGTAGAACTTGGGAAACATCTGCAGTTAAGAGATAGGGTATGATTGATGAGCTAGGAAAAGATCATCAAGAAGCAACAATGAGACATAACAATGGGGAACATAGTTTATATTTTTATGAAATTCAGTGTCTAAGTACTTATCACCCTTCTAAGGTCATGAATAATGAAGATCTGATGATAAATTCAAGTCTTGAAAGTTTTAAAGAAGGGAGGAAAGAAGGAAGAGGGAAAGAGGAAAAAGAGAAAGGGAGAAGGGAAGGAGAGTAGATGAATGAAGAGGAGAGATGGGAAAGATAAGAGAAAAGGAGGAGTAAGGAAAGAAAGTCAGGAAGAAGGGGAAGAAAGGAGAAACGGAAAGCAAAGAGGGAGAGGAAAGAAAGAAATGAGGGAGGGAGGGAAGGAAAAGAGGAAGAAAGGCAGAAAGAGTAGGGGAATAAGGAAAAGGAGAGAAAGGAAGGTGAGGTGAGAGAGAAAGAAAAAAAGAGGGATAGGAGGAAAAGAAGGGAGGATGAAAGGAAATAAAAGGAATTTATTAAATTCCTACTATGTGTCAGATATTGCTTTAGATGCTCTACAAAGATCTCATTTGATCCTCACAACAATTCTGTAGGGGCTTGTAAAGTATTTTATAAACAGGATTTTTATTCAGACAGTTTAGAAGTACCTGAGGTACCTGCAAATGCAGATTCTGTGTAAAGAGCAAACTGCCTGACATTCAAGGTCCTTTATAATGTGGCACATTCTACCTTTCTAGATTAATCTTATATTTCTTGCTCTCTATACTGTCCCAAACTGAACTACTCATTATCCCTTACATAGACATTATACTTCCCCATTCCTATGTCTCTGGTCAGACTGTTTCCTCTCATTGGAAAGCACACCCCATCCCATATTTGCTGAATTTCAGATCATCCTTTAAAGTCTAATTCAAATGTCATCTCTTCCTTGGCATCTCTTTTGCAGAACTCACACAGGACTTGGTTTTAGTGCCTCTCTCCCTTGTTGTTGGATATCACAATAACTTGCTCATGTGTCTTAGTTCCAACTCGATTGCAAATTCTTTGAGGACAAGGGCTTTGTCTTATCTACGATCACCCCATCTTCACCTATCACACTAATCTGGACTATCTAGGCACTTCAAAAATTCTTTTGAGTAGAATAGCTCCTCAGATTTTCTAGCTTGTGTCCTGTGTGCTACAGAACCCCCTTCAGAGGTTCTTCAATGTAGCTCATATTTTCACAAGTGCCTCCTTCAGCTATCCTGTCAGGAAGGTGGCTGAAGAAGACAGAAAAGCTCCCAAGAGTCCAGCTTTCAAAAGTGTAGCTTTTTCAATGCTACACGTAAAGGAATGTTGTAAAGAACCACAAATACAAGCCGGATATTAAAAGTATATGAATAACAATTTTAATGCCTTTCAGATCAATCAGATTCCTTCTAACTTAGCTAGAAAGAAATCCTTGCTCAGAAAGAAATCCTCTGCTCTTGGCAACATGAGAACTCTGTGAACTATGGGTGACTGACCGCTGGCTGAAGCTTGGCAACTCATTTGTTTAGTATTCCACACATAAAACTGGCACTTTTGTTTGATGTTGCTCAAGGGATTGAGAAATACTTCACCTCCAACACTATCTTCCATGTGGCTTCACAAACTTTCCTAAAATTTTACCCAGAGGCAGAGACAAACAGGCCTGTGTTCATTTCTCTTACATTAAAATGACAAGACAAGAAAGAGGTTCAATGAGAGAGAAATTTGGGAGGATTTGTTGTTGTTTAGCAGACATGAAGAAACAACCATTTATATTTAAATGTAAACTAATGTTTCCATAAGTGGGATGGAACAGTTTTCCCCAAGGAAGCCACCACACCCTCATGATGTTAGATGACTTTTAACTTTTACTAGATGACTTCTACTTGCTCCTCATTTCTGCCCCAAAGAGCAAAGATTACTTCCCCCAAGCTTAGCACATATACTATTTCTATTTGAACATTTATACCCTGATGAGAATTAGCAGATTTTTAAGAGAAAAGAATTTGCACACACACGTTTATATATGTATACATGTGAACATAACACACATATGTACACATATATGTGTTGACAATGTAGATAAAATAAATTATCCACTTTCTTTGTGCTTTTATTTTTTGTTTGTTTTTAAAAAACCCACAGGCAGCAGGTGAGTATCTCTAATGCCTATCAAGATCGTGTGCAAATGCTACAGAAACTATTCAGATCTGCACTGCCTAGAGACCCAAATGGGACTAAAAATAGCCAGTGCTTCCTCCCAGGGCAAGAGTGGGCAGCAGCTGTAGGATCAGGAGAACAAAGTGATGAGGGGCCCTGTGGGTCACCCCGCCTGTCAGGACAGAGTCTGGGAGACAGAGGTGTATCGTGCCCTTTATTGAAGCCAACAGCACAGATGCTCTAGGGAGAGAGACAGCCTTGCATCTTTTGAGTCTGTATACATTGGCATGCAGGTCTAGACCAGGAAATTTTGCAGGTTGTTTTCTTTATAGTCAGTTCCATGGCTATGACCAGGAGTCATAATAACAACCATTCACGTTCCTTTAAGACTTTAACATTTACAAAGCAGCTCCCTTTCAAAAACTCTGGGAGGAAAGAAGGTAAGATTATAAATTTAGTTCTGGGAGGGACCTCAGTAGTCAAATACCCCAACCCTCTCATCTTACAGAAGAGGAAACTGAGACCTAGAAATTAAGTGGCTTGATCAAGGTTACAGAGATAGTAGGCACAGAACCTGAGTCTTCTGACTCCCAAACTCTTTCTATTGTATCATTTAATGTAAATCTCTCATTTTAAAGAAAGTCCTATTCCTCCAGCTTCTTTGGTCCTGATGTATGTGAATATGGAGTTTTCAAGCAGTTTCTTATCATAATTATATATCTCTATTGCCTTCCATCTTGAGTACTTTGAGTCTTTGATTTGATATGATATAAAAATGTTGACAGTTTCCTAGGAAAACTAAGTAGTTAAGTGACCTGCCTATGGTCGGATGTGTCAGAAAGAGGATTTGAACCCAGGACTTCTTCAGTACAGGGAGAGTTAGTCCTCAGTCCACCATGTTATGCAGCTTCCTAGGCAACTCTTTAAGACTAAGTAGTCAGTATCCATCAAGTGAGAGATTCCACACCAGGAATTCCTCCCCACCTCAAAAATCACAGATTCAGATCTCTAGACTCGCAAAAAGTTAATGCTAGTTAGTTATTTACATAATGTTTTCACTCTGCTACATATATCTCTCACATTACTCAGAATAGCTTAGTCATTCGCAGTTACTTTTCAAATAAAATTGATGTAACCGTATACAACATTCTCTTAGTTCTGCTCGTTTTACTCTGCATTATTTTATGCAAATCTCTCCATGTTTTTCTAAAACCAACCTGCTTATCTCCTCTTGTAGCTTACTAATATTCCTTTATGATCATGTACTACAACTTGTTTAGCCATTCGCCAACTGATGGCATCCCCTTAATTTCCAGTTCTTTGGTCAGAGGTCCTAGAAGAGGAGTTTTAGTAATGAGTAGTCTTTAATATTTGAAGATGGGACCACTGATCTACTAGGAATAGGAAACATGGAAGGCAATTGTATCATCATGGAAAAGATATAATTAGGCATCAGAAGAGAGCTATATTCTAGTTCTGTCTCTGGGATGAACTCACTGCATGATCCTGAAGTCACCTCATTTCAACCTCCTCTAGAAAATAAACCAATAGAACTCAATGACTTCGAGCATTCTGAGCTACAGTATATACTCTTGAATATTTCTCCCTCACAATCCTGGCATTTGTGTTCCTGTGGCACATTTAATAAATGGTTATTGGTTGCTTGGTTGATTGATTGACTACTCTTTCTTTCCATTCACAAGGCACCAGTATTTCAGGCTCTTTTTTTACCTGAATTACTGCAATAGCCTGCTAATTAGTCTCCTTGACTCTAATCTCTTCCTATTCCCATCCATTTTCCACAAAGTTACCAAGTTGATTTCCTAAAGCACTGGTTTGAGCATGTCACTATCCTATTCAATAAACTTTAGTGGATTTCTCCCTATTGCTTCTAAGAACAAATACAAACTCTTGACTGCCACTTAAAATCCCTTAAAAGCAAATTCCAACCTACCCATGTGATTTGATTATATGCTACTGCTCTTCATGTAGTACAATCCAGCCAAACTTGGCACATCTTCCATCTCTGAGCTTTTGCCACTATTTGCATGGAATGCATTCCCTCAACTCTTCCTCTTAGCAACTCTAGTTTCTTTCAAGGATTAGCTCAACCTCTCCCCTCCCGCCCCGCCCCGATCTCTTCAAATGCAGTATTTTCTCTCAAAAAATCTCTTGTTTTTAACTAGTTTGTTAATATATATATAAATGTATGTATATATATATATATATATATATATATATATATATATATATATGTATGTATGTATGTACATGTTGTTTTCTCTAGCTGGCATATAAGCTCCTGTGGGCAGGTAATAATTTCACTTTCATTTTTGTTATCATCAGTACAGTGCCTGTCACATTGTGGGCACTCAACAAATACTTATTGGTTGATTGCTTTTCAAGTAGATAAAGATATATTGCTTCAAGTCCTGTCTGTATTTTTTCACTTTTTGTGCTCTAGTAGCTTAGATTTTATCACAAGAAAACTTCTTTGGAATTCAACTACTCTATCTTACTGCATGGAATCAGAATCAATCCCCAGAAATACAACAGACTGTGTTTTAGCCTTGTCCAATCTAATATAATTCATTTGGATTTCTTTGGCTCTCACAGTATTCAGGAACAGATAATTTCTTTTTATTGGTTATTCAAATGCCATGGAAAGGGAAAAAACAATATGCAATTCTATTCTTCTAGTAGCTTTCTTGGTTGTGTGAGTGAGAGCATGATTATATTTGAAACAGGGCTTTCAAGCAACCTATAAAACTGATGCACAAATCAGAAAGGAAGAAAATCATCACCCAAATGTTATTATTACACAGGAGAACATGTCTGCCATAGCTCAGAGATCTGATTTATCGGGTTAGCAGGGGCTCACCACATGTGGGCTGAGAGAACTACAAATAAATGGAGTCCTGAGTGTGCTGGCCTAGACAGTAGCTAAACAAACTGTCATCCCAAGTGTTCTCATATTAACCCATGGGTCAGAAAGAAATGAGCTTTCCCAGTATCCTGCTCCTCCTGTAACTCCCCAGCTTAAGAACCCTCGCAATGTCCTCCTGGGATAGACAGATGACCATCCACACAGTATTTTGTATCTAACTGAGGCATAGGATCAGAGCCCTAAACATTTTCAAACATCTTATTCATGGATGGAATTATCATTGATTGAATGACCTTCATCGCATTTCAATTCGATTCAACATATATTTGAGGGCCTACTTTCTATGTCCAATGCTGGGCTTGCTTTCTCCCTGCTCTTAAGAAACTTAAATTTTCATGTTTGTGAGGAAACAAAGAAATTTCATGTGGTTATTCTCTGAGGAATTAGTATAACCTTTTTTTTTTCCAGAAAGAAATCTCAAGCTTAATGTTTTCAAAACAAACATGATTTTTCCCTAAAAGCCACTCTCTTCTGAACTTCTTAAATTATGTTGACTGCATCATCTTTGCAGTCAACAACCCCAGAGATCCTCTGGGTTTTCTCCTGTTTTTCACTCTCACCCCAACTGCAATAAAGGTGCTGCCATTTATAAAATCTGTTTTTAAAAATACTATCTTCACATTTCCTGGATTAACTAGGTGGAACAGTGGGTAGAGAAGTGAGTAGTGCAGATAAGAACATCTGAGATCCAATCCATCTTCAGACACTTACTAACTAGGGGAAAGTCACTTGATTTTTGTTTTTTTTTTTTTTTCAGTTTCCTCAGTTGAAAATGGAGATAATCACAGCACTTCTCTCCCAAGGTTATAGTGATGAAGAAATGAGAGAATATTTGTAAAGCACTTAGCACTGTCCCTGGCACATAGAAGGCACCATATAAAGATTTATTTTTCTCCCTTCCCCCATTGCATCTATCCCCTTCTTTCTTCACTTATATAGTCACCACCTAGTCTAGGCCCTTTCAATTATTGTCTTGATTATTGTCTAGACTATCACAATAGCCTCCTAATTGGGCTCCTCGTGTCCTGTTTCTCTCCTCTATACCCAGCTGCCAAAGTGTACTGCTTCTTCATATCTCTCTGACAGATATGACAATATAATACTCTGCTTAGAAATCTCCAGTTGCCTCTGGGATCAAATACAAATTCCTCCTCAGTATGGCATTTCAAGTCCTTCACCATATGGTACCTACCCACCTTTCCAGGTTTACTTTACATTGCTCTCTTTTACTTATTCCATGATCCAATCAGGCTGTCCTATTTACCATTTTATCATACATTATATTCCATCTTATGTCCCCCATCCCTAAAACACACTCCCTCCTTACCTCTACCTCTTATAATCTCTAATATCACTATCTTATAATTTCTAACATCTGTTTTACTCAAATGTCACCTCATGCACAAAGCATTTCCCAATAACTCCAGAAGCTGGTAACACCATTTTATTATAACCTTCTCAAAATTATACTCTATTTTTATGTCCTGTATTTATTTTTATATGTGTATGCTATTTTCTCTGATGGAATTAGATTAGAAGGACTTTGAAGGTAGGGATAGTTATTTTTCCTTGCTACCAGAGCTTAGTACAGTACCTGCTGTATAGTAGAGAATTAATGAATGTTGACTGATTAATTAATTAGAATGCAAACTCCTTAAATTAATGGTTGTGTTTTTCTCTGAATGCTTAGGGCCTAGAATAGTGTCTAAGTTAGAGCAAGTACTTGATAAAGATTTGATTGATTAGAATCCCACTTTAGCAAACTTGATGGAATGCTAGAATTGCTATGTCCCAACCAAACCTTTTTAAAACATATGTCTATTGCCATTATGTACAAAAGAGGTATGTTGAATTATTTACTGACACACTTGAAACAAATGCTCAGCAAAAATTAGGATTTAGGTGAGCCAGCATGGTGAAATAGAAGTACTAAGCCACAGATTGAAAGATTTGGCTTCAAATTCTCTCTTTTACACCTAGGATTACTAAGACAGGAATATTGTCAGAATTTTTTTTCTTTTTGCCTCTTTTTATCCCTTCTCTTACAGATGTATATGGAACACCCTGTTGCACTTGGTGTTGTTGCTTGGTTTCAGTTATGTCCAGTTCTTTGTGACTCCATTTGGGGTTTTCTTGGCGCAGATACTAGAGTGCTGTGCCGTTTCCTTCTTCAGCTCACTTTACAGATGTAAATACTGTAAATACTGTAAATCTCACTACCTCAATATGGATCATAAAATGTGCATATTAATCAGTGGAAGTCAGGAGTCTCAATTCTTAGGGTGTGAAGGAATGCCTATGGTAGGGTAGGGTCTGAAAGGGCTTCCCAGATGTAAACAAGCTGTTTTATTTGGGATACTACTATATCAAAATTCCATAAGCAACTCAATAAGCAAATGTTATACACCAAATATGGGCCAGGCACTATGTTAGGCACTAGCAATACAAAAACAAAAATGTAACAGTCCCTGCCCTTAAGGAGCTTATATTCTACTAGAAAAATAGCACAAACATAGATACGTAAATATAGTACAGATACAAAGTATTTCTTCTGTTAACAATTGGATAGGAAAAATCTCATATAGGAATTGACACTTGAGCCAAGTCTTAAAGGAAGCGAGGATTTCAGAGAAACAAGAAGGGAGACCAATCTAACACTGCTAAAAAACTGACCTACAAAGATTCCATTTAAAGACATCCCTATGTAAAGAAAAATTATATAGAATAATGAGCCTTTACCATTCATAACTCTCTTCTTGAAGTCAATAATAAAAGTTGGCATTTATGCTTTTATATGCACTATTATTCTCCTTTGATCATCACAAAAGCCCTGTGATATAGATATTATAGTAATATACTCATTTTACAGATGAAGGCTCAGAGATTCACAAGAAAGTTAAGTGAGATGCCCATAATCAAACCATCAGTAAGTGAGGTGATTTTTGAACTGATCTCTTGACTCCCAAGTTCAATGTTCTTTCCATTGCATCTTATTGCCTAATCTTGGAATATTATGATTGGTGGAAATAAAAGAACCTAAAACAGAGATAATTAATACTTCATCCTCTAGAACCAAAGGCATACATATCACAGGAAAAAAATTTACATAGGAAAACAAATTAGAAGGCATTTTGTAAGACAGAGGTATGAGATATTTTTACTTATTCAAATGCTACTTGTTCCTATGCAATTCTTGATAACTTTTGATTATTTTGATTCTTTTGATTATTCTCAGAGGTAATAAAACAGATTGCTAGAAGAATGGAATATGTCACAACTAAAGAATTGTGAAGTCCTTTCCCATGTATTTTGATAGCATTGGTGGGCACTCAAACACCTATGATAATAGTTTCATCTGCCTCAACACACTCAAAACACAATCCAAACTATGTGGAAGCTATGTTAAAATGAGTGCAGGAAAAAAGGAAAAAAGTCCTCAAGCTAAAAGTTAGAAAACTTGGGTTTCTTATAATAGCTATTTCACTGATGCCATACAGGAAGTCATTCTAAAGTCATTTATACTTTCAGGGCCCTCAGTTATCGTAATTATAAAATGGGGTTAATGTCTCCTGAGCACTTGTTCCTGCTCACTCCCCTCAGAGGTTGGCAGACAAAATTCTGTAACATTGCTATGATTCAAGAAAAAGAAACAGCACTTTCTGGAAAGAAGGGATTATAATGATGGAGCAAGGAGAAGCTTAATGTGAGCATTTCCCCTTCTTTCTTCAAAATGAGATTCTGGTTCCAAGAACTATGGAATGAAAGGGGAGAATATGTTTTAAGCAATCACAGTCCTCCAGAACCAAATGTGATGTCCCAGCTGAGTTTTAAATAAAATGCCTGTCCAGTGTTATTTAATTCAAAAGACAGCTTGACATCCCAGACAAGCTGACAATCTGGCAGGGGGTAGGATGGGGATGGGAGGGAGGGTATTCTTCCCTAGCTAGAAATAACATGACAATATAGGGGCTTTAAAGTTTCTGCCCAGTAGAAGAAAATTCTTGGCTTCTCCTTTATTGAGGCTTTGAAGGTCAACCAAGTTCAAACTCCTGTTCAACATGAAAGTTCTCTGCTGAGGTGGGTTTGCTAAACAAGCCTCTGTAACAAGCATTAGAGAAAACAAGTCCTCTGTGTATATATTAAGTGTGACTTAGGAAGGGGTGCATAATGTTGTGTGGTGGAAACAAACCCCAGGGGGTTCGAAGTCAGAGGAATAGTAATTTAAACCCTCAGTCTTCTATGCAGCTGGGTTGTACAGCAGTTAGAAATCTGGGCCTAGTACCCAGGACCCAAATTCAAATCCAGACTTAAATACTTATTAGCTATGTAACCCTGAACAAATGACAATCTCTGCCTCCCTCAATATCATCACCTTGTAAAAAGGGGATAATAATAGCACCCACCTGCCACAGTTGTTGTGAGGATAAAATGAGATATTTGTAAAGTGCTAGCATACAGCTCAGGATAGAAGGCTTTTTAAAAAAATAACAATAGTTGTTTTTATATTTTTCAAAATGCATACAAAGATAGTTTTCAACATTTACCGTTGCAAAACCTTATATTCCAAATTGTTCCCCTTTCCTCCTCACCTTCCTCCTTCCCTAGACAACAAGTTATCCAATGTAGGTTAAACATGTGCAATTCTTCTAAACATATTTCCATGCTGCATATGAAAAATCAGATCAAAAGGGAAAAAATAAGAAAGAAAAACAATCAACAAAAAAGGGTGAAAATACTATGTTGTGATCCATATTCAGTCTCCATAGTGCTCTCCCTGGATATGGATGGCTCTTTCCATTGGTCTGTTGGAATTGCCTTGAAACACTTTATTGTTGAAAACAGCCAAGTCCATCACCATTGATCATCACAAAATCTTATTGCTCTGTACAATGCTCTCTTGATTCTTCATTTCACTTAGCATCAGTTCATGTAAGTCTCTCCAGCCTTTTCTGAAATCAGCCTGCTCATCATTTCTTATAAAACAATAATATTCCATGACATTCATATACTATAATTTATTCAGCCATTCTACTCAGTTTCCAGTTCCCTGATAGTATAAAAAGGGCTGCTACAAACATTTTTGCACATGTGAGTTCTTTCCTCTTTTTATGACCTTTTTGGGACACAGACCTTACAGAGACACTGTCAGATCAAAGGTTATGCACAGTTTTATAGCCCTTTGGGTTCCAAATTGCTCTCCAGAATGATTGGATCAGTTCACAACTCCACCAACAATGTACAGTGTCCCAGTTTTCCCACATCCCCTCCAATATTTACCATTATCTTTTCCTATCATCTTAGCCAATCTGAGAGGTGTATAATTGATATCTTAGAATTGTCTTAATTTGCCTTTCTCTAATCAATAGTGATTTAGAGCATTTTTATATGACTAGAAATGGCTTTAATTTCTTCATCTAAAAATTGTCTCTTCATATCCTTTGACCATTTATCAATTGGGGAATGGCTTGTTTTCTTATAAATTTGAGTCAATTCTCTATATATTTTAGAAATATATACTGATAAAGTAACCTTATCAGTAACATTGACTATAAAATCCGTACCCCCCCCCCCCCCCCCCGGTTTTCTGCTTCCCTTCTTATCTTGGCTGCATTTATTTTGGTTATACAAATCCTTTTAAATTTAATATACTCAAAATTATCCAATTTGCATTTCATAATGATCTCTAGTTCTTTGATCATAAATTCCTTCTTTCTCCACAGATCTGTGAGGTAGACTATCCCTTATATGGCACTGAATAAATAAATTAATTTAGGTAGAATTGTTATTTTTATTATATTTGCTCAGCCTACCCATGGACATTTAATATTCTTCCAGCTGTTTAGATGTAACTTTGTGTGAAAAGTGTTTTGTAATTGTGTTCATATAGTTTTGTCTTGGCAGATAGATTCTCAAATACTTTATATCAGCTTCAGTTATTTTAAATGTGATTTCTTTTTCTATCTCTTGCTGCTGGACTTTGTTGGTAACATATAGAAATGCCTACGGTATATATGGACTTATTTTATATCCAGTACTTTGCTAAAATTGTTAATTGCTTCTAATAGTTTTTTATTAATTCTCTAGTATTCTCTAAGTATACCATCATATCATCTGCAAAGAATGATAATTTTGTTTTCTCATTACTTACTCTAATTCCTTCAATTTCTTTTTCATCTCTTATTGCTAAGGCTAACATTTGTAGTACAATATTGAATAGTTATGGTGATAGTGGGCATCTTTGTTTCACCCTTGATCTTACTGAGAATGCTTCTAGTTTATCTCCATTAAATATAATACTTGCTGATGGTTTTAGATGGAAGGAGCTTATCATTTTAAGGAAAATTCAATTAATCCCTATGCTCTTTATGTTTTTGAATAGGAAAGGTATTGTATTTTGTCAAATGCTTGTTCTGCATTTACTGAGATAATCATATGATTTCTGTTAGGTTAATTACTGATATAGTCAATTATGCTAATAGTTTTCCTGATATTGAACTAGCCCTGCATTCCTGATGTAAATCCTTCTTGGTCATCATGTACTACCTGGTGATAAGTTGCAGTACCCTCTCTGTTAATATTTTATTTATGGTTTTTACTATTCACATGGGAAATTGGTCTATAATTTTCTTTCTCTGTTTTGGCCCTTTCTGGTTTAGATATTAGCACCATATGTGTGTCATAAAAGGAATATGGTAGCATTTCTTACTCTATTTTTCCAAATACTTTATATATTAATGGAATTAATCATTCTTTAAATGTTTGGTAGAATTCAATTGTAAATGTATCTGACCCTGGAGATTTTTTCTTATGGAATACATTAATAGCTTCTTTATTTTTTTCTTCTAAAATGGGACTGTTTAAGTAATTTATTTCCTCATCTGTTAATGTGAGCAATCTTATTTGGGTTAGCATTCATTCATTTCACTTAGATTATCAGATTTATTGGTGTACAGTTGGGCAAAATAGCTCCTACTTATTGATTTAATTTTCTCTTCATTGGCACTAAGTTCATTTTTTTCATTTCTGAGGCTGGTAATTTGATTGTCTTCTTTCCTTTTTCGAATCAAATTAACCAAAGATTTATCTATTTTTGATTAACCCAACCAACTCTTAGTTTTGTTTATTAGTGCAATAGTTTTCTTACTTCCTATCTTATTAATCTCTCCTTTTATTTTCAGAATTTCAAATTTGATATTTAATTGGGGATTTTTAATTTGTTCTTTTTTCTACCTCTTTTGGTTGAACACCCAATTCATTCATCTTATCTTTCTCAATTTTATTCATGTAAGAATTTAGAGAGATAAAATTTCCCCTAAGAACTGCTTTGACTGCATCTCATAATTTTGGTAAGTTATCTCATTATTGTCATTCCCTTGGATGAAATTATCAATTGTTTCTATGATTTGTTGTTTCACACACTCAGGATTAGATTATTTAGTTTCCAATTAATTTTTGGTCTATTTTTCCATGGCCCTTTATTACGTGTAATTTTTTCATCATAATCTGAAAAAGATGCATTTACTATTTCTGCCTTTATGCATTTGATTGTGAGGATTTTATGCTCTAATGCATGGTCAGTTTTTGTGTAGATACCTCTCAGGTACCAATGAGAAAAAAAGTATATTCCTTTTCATCACCATTCAATTTTCTCCAAAGGTCTATCATATCTAACTATTCTAAAATTCTGTTTACCTCCTTAACTTTTTTCTTGTTTATTTTGTGGCCAGATTTATCTTGTTCTGATAGAAGGATGTTGACATTCCCCACTAATATAATTCTGCTGTCTATTCCTTCTTGCAACAATCTTAACTTCTCTGCTAGGAATTTGGATGCGATACTTCTTGGAGCATATATGTTTAATATTTATATTACTTCATTATCTATGGTACCCTTTAGCAAGAAGTGGTTTCCTTCCTTATCTCTTTTAATTAGATCTATTTCTGCTTTTGCTTCATTTGAGATCAGGACTACAACCCCCACTCTTTTTTTTTTTTTAACTTCAGCTGATGCATAATAGATTCTGCTCCAACCTTTACCTTTACTCTGTATGTTTTTCACTGCTTCAAATGTGTTTCTTGTAAACAACATATTGTAGGATTTTGGCTTTTAATTCACTCTGCTATTCACATCTGTTTTATGGGAGAGTTCATATCATTTATCTTCATAGTTAAAATTACTAACTCCATATTTCCCACCATCCTATTTTTCCCCAAGTTAAACTTTTTTATCTCCTTTCATCCTTTCACTCCTTACCAGTGTTATGCTTCTGACTACTACATTCTTCAATCTGCCCTCCTCCTCCTTCCACCCCTTCCCCCTTTCTTATATCTTTCCCTTTTTATTTCTGCCCTCCCTTCTATTATTTCTCCTTTCCTTTCCCCTTTCCCCTTCTACAGGATGAGACAAGTTTCTATACCAAACTAAGAATGTAAGATATTTCCTCTTTAAGCTAAATTTAATGAGAGTAAGGTTCAAATAATACTCATCCCTCCCCCTTCTTTCCCTCATATAATAGGACTTTTGTACCTCTTCCTATGATGTTATTTATCCTCAGTACTTCTCTTTTTCTCTTTCCTCTTCTCTCAGTACAATTTCTTTTCCATCCCTATTTTTTTATATCATCACATTAAAGTCAGCTTATACCTACACCCTCTAAGTATACCCCTGACAAAGATACAGTTCTCAAGAGTCACACATATCATCTTCCCATGTAGGGATGTAAACATTTTAACCTTTAAAAATATAGTTTTTTCTTTACTTTTTACCTCATATGCTTCTCTTGAATCATGTACTGAAAGATCAAATTTTCTGTTCAGCTCTGTTCTTTGATCAAAAATAATTGAAAATAACACATTTCACTGAATGTCCATCTTTTCCCCTGAAAGATAATGGTTAGTTTTGCTGGGTAGTTGATTCTTGGTTGTAGTCTAAGCTCCCTTCCCCTTTCCAGAATATCATATTCCAGGTCCTTTTATACTTTAAAGAGGAAGCTCCTAGGTAGTGAGTAATTCTGGTTGTGACTTCTTGATATGTGAAGTATTTCTGACTGCTTGAAGTATTTTCTCTTTGATCTGATAATTCTGGCATTTAGCTACAATATTCCTTGGAGTTTTTATTTTAGGGTCTCTGTCAGAAGGTGATTAGTAAATTCTTTCAAGGACTATTTTACCTTCGGGTTCTAGGATATCAGAACAGTTTTCCTTGATGACTTCTTGAAAGGTGTTGTCCAGGCTCTTTTTGTCATCATGGATTTCAAGGAGTCCGATAATTCTTAAGTTGTCTCTCCTACATCTATTTTCCAGGTTAGTTTTTTTTTGAAGTATTTTACTTTTTAAAAATTTTTTTTTTCATTTTAGGGGAGTGGTTTTTTTTGACTGGTTTGACAATGATATCTCATTGACTCATTTGCATTTATAAAATTCTAATTTTTAATGAATTATATTCTTCAATTAGATTTTTTTGCTCCCTTTTGAATTTGATCAATTGTATTTTTAAAGGAATTGCTTTGTGCATTGGATTTCTTTTTCCATTTCACCAATTCTATTTATTAAGGAGTTGTTCTCTTTTTCCATTTTTCCATTTCTATATTGTTGCTTTCTTTCTCCATTTTGCCAAATATATATTTTAAAAAGTTGTTTTCTTCAGGATATATTTATTTCCATTTCATGAAATGTATTTTTTAAGGAGTTAATGAATTTATGCTTCCTTTTCAAACTTTTCTCATTTTTCTTGACTCTCTTTTAAGATCCTTTCTGAACTCTTCCAAGATAGTTTTTTAAGCTTGAGGTCAGTTCATATGCCCCTTTGACACTTTACCTGGAAGTGTTTCATCTTTGGTTTCCTCTTCTTCATTTATATTCTGTTCTTCCCTGTCTCCATGATAGCTATCTATGGTCAGAGCTCTTTTTGCTTTTTTGCTCATTTTTAAAGGATGAAGTCTGCTCCTAGGACACAGGGGAGATTGTCCTGAACTTTCTCTCCAGGATGATAGGGGTTTCTAACTGTCTGTGCTGGAGCCCTTGGTGCTTCAGGTTTCCCCACTAAGCTGAGTGGGTCTGGCCAAGTCCTGCCTGTTATACTGGGGTCCAGGTGCTCACTATTTGCCTTCTGTAGTTGGGCTGAAGGTTCCAAAGCATGTCTGCTAATCTATTTGCCTTCTGATCCAGGACAGAATAGCCAACATTGCTGTATTTTGGCTAAGAGCTTCCTGCTAGATTCCCTGACCTGGCCTTTCCACCCTGGGCCTCCCCACACCTTCCTGCCCTGGGCTACATTCCGCCCCCCCCCCCCTGCCCAATTGAGACAGAACTTTCCTGAAATCCTTTCAAGATATGTTATGCTGGAAAATTTTTATACTTAGAATATTTGTGGGTTCTGTCACTCCAAAAATCTGTTCAGAAACTTAATCTAGTATTGATTCTGAGAGAAGTCAGGAAGAGTTCAGGCAAAATCCTGTCTACTCTTTGTCATCTTGGCTCCACAACTCATATGGTAGGAGTGTAATAGATGCTTGATTTTTTCCTCCCTCCCTCCATTATTCCCCCTATCTTCCTTTCTCCCTCATTTCCTCTCTTCCCTTCTCTTTTCCAAACTCCTTTCTTTTCTCCCTCCATTCCTCTCTCCTTCCCTCCCTTTCATCCTTTTTCAAACTTCCTTCCTTTCCTTCCCTCCTTTTCTTCCCTCCCGTCTTCCTCCTTCTCTTCTTCCTTTCTCCTTTCCCTCTTTTCCTTCCTTCCTTCCATTATTCTTCCTTCTTCCCTTTATCTCTCACTCTCTTCTTCCTTTCCTTCTCTCTCCCCCCTTCCTTCCTCCTTTACTTCCCTGCCTCTTCCCTTTTTCCTTCCTTCCCTCCTTTATCTCCTCCTTTCCTCCCCCCTTTACTTCATCTATCTCTTCTTCCTCACTTCCTATTTTCCTTCTCTGTGTCAACTTAGATAGGTTATTTTATGTCTTGGAACTTTATGTCTCATCTGCACCTGTCAGCACCCTTCTAGATTGTGACCTCCTCCATATGGGCAAGACCACGTTTTACTTAATTTGCATTGACCCAAGTGTCCAGAAATGTGTTGTTTTGTGTTTAATATATGGCAACTGAATAAATGAATGCCCCAAGTTATAATAAAGTTTATATCTGGGATTTACCTCAATGACTGAAACAATATCTAGGAGAGGAGTCAAGGAATTCATTCGTTGGTTGGGGGCAGGGAAAGTGTCCTCTGATTCTAAACCCAATATCTTCGTGTAATCTCCATGGAGTAGGTGGAACATGAAACATAGTCCTTATTTCTAAAAATGAGAAAACTGGGACCTAGAGAAGTATTATAGCTTACCTAAGGTCACAAAGGTTTACAATGTTCTTTCTGTTTCATTAATATTTTTTAGTTCATAGTTCATGTTATCTCTATAAGGTAAGAGCAATATGAAGAAACTGAGAGCCAGAAACATTAAGTGGCTTTCCTGAGATTACATAGTAAGTTAGGAACAGATATGAGAATAAAACCCAGAGCTCTTGATTCCTATCCTAAAGTTCTTTCCATTGGAATAAGAGAAAGAATGGTGGCTAAAAAAGCCAAAGGAAAGTTGATGAGTTTCAATGAATCTACAGTCCTGGGCTATGCCTGTTTAGGGAGAGGAAAGGGCTCCATTGGAATACCCTCCTGTGCTGTGATTTCATAATGTAATCAGGAAATGTTGCTGCAGATAATATTGTTACAGGATGATGGGCTCCTGCTGGGTGATAAACTCTGAGGTAGTCTCTGCATTTTACTGAAAACAAACATGGATCAGAGCCTCACATTTTCTTCCAATTCAAGAAAATTATCTCTCCCTATCCTACTTTAAATACTAACATAGTATCTATGTGCCCAATGCCAGTTGGCCTTGAATGTTCATGGATATCAGCAATGAAAGCTGATTTGGAGGAGGGCAGCTGTTCATTTGGCCAACAGCAAAAAATGGAAGTACTGGTACTTCCAGATAAGCCAGTAGTCCTGGAGTGGAAACCAGCTTGCTGCTTCTTTGCCTATGGCAACATTCCCATCTGGGTGAAGTAGACCATGGTTCATATTAAAGTATATATCTGAGCCCATAGCAAAGGAAATGATACCAAGATGGATGGATGTAAGAAAGAGAAAAAAAAAAAAAAAACTGAATCAGGAGACAGATAAGAAGAAACTGCCTGACTGAAATGAATGTCAGCACTGAGGCTGAGACCATACTTAAAAAGGAGAGGAACTATCCTTGGTGCTGAAAGAGGCCACCAGAAATTTGTGCTATCAAATCTCAACTGGTTTCTCATTATAATCAGCTAATCCCTCTATTCTTTTCAAATCAATTCTTTATCCCACCAGTCCAAGCAGTGTTGTAAATGTGTCCTGCTACAAAACAATTCCAGAAAAGGAGGGTTTCAATTCCCTTTAGTAAATTAGTGTGGCCCTATGAAACTTGCGCTAATCTCATTTTCTAATGACCTTTCTCAGCCATTCCTCATTCCAGCTGATTCTCTGAGAGATCACATTCCATATCTGATATTTCTCTGTTCTCTCTGTCTCTGTCTCTCTTTGTTTCTCTCTATATATTTTTGTGTATGTTTCTGTCTTTCGATAGAGAATTTTATCTATTTATCGTTGTGTATGTATACATGTATATGCATGAATGCATGTATATATGTGCATATATGTGTGTATATATATAGTTTGTATTCATCTAGCTATTTACATATTGTTTCTTCCACTAGAATGTGAGCTTCTTAAATGCAAGGATTGTTTTTTGCCTTTCTTTGTATTGCTTAGTTCAATGACTGGTACACACTAGGAACTTCATAAATGTTTTTTATTGAAAGTTGGGATCATAGGAGCATAGACTGAGTGCTGGAAGTGTCATTAAAAATCATAGTCCAATCTTATTATTTTACAAATGAGAAAACTGAAGGACAGAAAGAGTAATGATTTGCCCACAATTAAACAAGTAGAAATGGAAAAGTCAAGATTTGAACATAGCTCCTCTGATGTCAAGGCCAGCATTCTGTCCACTATACCACAATACAATTCTCAAACTCTTACTTTTGGATTGGCTTAGATTAGAAAGACTTTTCCTCTCAGAAACAAATTTGCTATAAAGAGATGGTACTGAAGAAAATTTTGCAGAACAAATGAAAATTATTCAAACCAAATGATTCTTAATGACCTATGTTTTCCCCTTTTCTTAGACCTGTAAATTCATTTGTTACATAGATATTCCCAGTGAAATTTTCTAGTACTGATGTACAATGGTACTTTCCCTACAATTTTTAATCATTCTAGGTACTGTGAAGATAAGTTGCATGTCTCTAAGGTTAAATAGTCAATACATGAGAGGGTTAGATTTGTTAGAATCATAGATCTAGAAATGGAAAAGACCTTAAAAAATGATTTAGTCTGCCCCGCCATTTTATATTCAGTACAGTCAACTCTCTATCCACTATTCCATTTAGCCTCTCTAATCTAAAAATAACTCTACTAAAAAGTTACTGGTGTTGAGTTACACAAAGTGAGGTATGACTGAAGTACTAAGTTGAATTTGAATATTGTCTTCCAGTCACCACTTACATTATTTTGAATAATAAATATCAAGAGAGGTATAAAAGAGGAAACTGTATGCTAGCCCAAGAAAATGCCACTGTCACAGAGATTTCATATGTATAGTCCAAAAAGGAAAGAGAGAGTCACTAAAAAGGAGGGACTCCAGATGGTTATATTTATGGATGATATTAAAATGATTGGATTAAACTTCAATATACTATAGGATATACATAGTGAGACTAATATTCACTTAAAGACTAGTGCTAATATCCAACCCAGGCAGATAAAGAATTTCTATTTTTGAGGTTATGAAATGAAACTAGGTGGACAGACCATTGGATTAATCTATCAGAATATTTATTTTAGACAGGTACAACAGATTGATAATGAACATAGCCCAGAATCAAATAGGAAGAACTGAGTATGAAAAAATTCAGACATTTTCAATAGTCTCAAACTATTCCCTCACATAAAAACCTTTTCATTTCTGTGTTATCTTAGGTGAATCTCTTAACCTCTTTAAGCCTCTGTTTCCTCATCTGAAAAATGAGAGTGTTAGGCTAGATGGCCTTTAAGATCCCTTCCAGCTATAAATTTATTAATTTATGATCCTATAATTTTTATTGAGCATTTAATTTTCCCCCTATAGCTGGAGTGTAAAAAGAAGTTAAGCTATGAAAGTGACTAACAGGTCTATACCTTCCAGCCCAAAGATCGACTGTTAGTAACATCTGAAAATATACCAAATACATTAAGTGCCTCATCTACACCAAAATTTTTATCATGACATTTTTTGAAGTAGCAAAAATCTATAAAGAAGGTAGATGTTCATCAATTCCAGAATGACTAGATAAATTGTGGAACATGAAACTAATTGAATATTATGGTATTGTAAAAAAGTATAAATATAAAGGAGATTAAGAAGCATGGGAAGACTTACATGAACTGACACAAAATAAAATAAGTAGAACTAGGAAACCAAGTATATATTAATTACAAAGCAATCCAATCTTCATGATGTGAAATCAAAAGAACTCTCCCAAAAAAAGTAGCAGGGAGGGAGGGAGGGAGAGGAAAGAGAGAGAAAGAGAGTGTGAGAGAAGAGAGAGAAAGAAGGGGGGGGGAGAAGGGAGAAAGCACTTCTCTCCTTTTGCAAAGTGGAAGACTTTAACTATTGAACAATACATTTAATGGTGAACTAGTTGATATGTTAAGTTTGTAACTTAGATGATGTGTTGTTAATTAATTCCTGTGTTAAGTTAGTTAACATTACTGAACTAATTTTTTTTCCTGTTTTTTTGTTGTTGTTGTTGTTGTAAGAGATGGCTCTTTGGGAGAGGAGGGCAGAAAGAGGGTATATTAGGAAATGTGGTTCATGTAAAAACAAAATTAATATAAATAAAAATAAAAATTCATCTTTTTAACCAATAAAGCCACTAAAGTAATTTTCATAAAGTGCAGGTCTGGTCATTTCAAAAACATAAACTCCCACCCACTAAATAAACTCCAGTGGCTTCCTATTGTCTCTAGGACAATAGCAAAATGCTACGTTTAGCATTCACAGATCTTTATAACCTAACTCCCTCCTACTTTCTCAGTGTTGTTATAGCTTACTCCCTGATACATCATCTTCAATCCTGTGACAATGGTCTCTAGAAGGTCCCACAAAAAAGATACTCTATCTCTGAGCTCCAGACATTTTCTTTCATTGTCCCCCAATCCTGGAATGTTCTTCCTCCTCAGCTCTAGATATTGACCTCCCTGGTTTCCTTTAAGTCCCAACTAAAATCTGAACTTCTACATGAAGCCTTCTCAAATCTCTTTTAATTACAGTGCCTTCCCTCTTAATTAATTCTTATACATTCTTTTTATAAATTACTTTGTATTTATGGGTTCACAAGTTGCCTCTTCATTAGACTGTTAGCTCCACGAGGGCAAGAACTGTCTCTTGCCTCTTTTTGTATCTTTAGCACTTAAAACAGAGCCAAGCACATAATGTTTTATTGATTGATAGCTAGGAAACATGTAATATGAATGAATCACATAAGTAATTCTCACTGTAACATAACTGGCAAGTGGTTGGCCATCCACTACTTCAAAACCTCCAAAGACAGGAGGCAGGTCATTACATTTTGGGAAAAGTCTGATTGCAGGAAGACTTTCTTAATATCATCAGGCCTCTTTGCAACTTTCATCCAGTGCTCTAGTTCCGCCCACTGAGGCCAAATAGAAGAATTTAATCTCTCTTTCACATGACAGCCCCTCAAAAGACAGCTTTCATGCCTCTGACTCTTCTCTTATCTAGGCTAAATATACCTAGCTCTTTTCACTTATCCTCATATGACTCAAGGTTCTTTATCATCCTCATTTCACTTCTTTGGATACTCTTTAATTTATCAATATACTGCTTAAATTCTTGTACTTAAAAGTGAACAGGATTCAGGGTGAGAACAGAGCACAGAGGGACCATTACCCATCTATTTCTAGAGACATATCCTTCTTAATGCAGCCCTGATTGCATTAAAAATCACAATCATGAATTACTCAGAGGGCAATGGAGACATGCATGGTGAGTAAAAGAAGACTGAAGCATTATGAATGAGGTCTTATATGCATTAATAAATGTAAAAATTTAATCAAGGCAATGAATAATTGAAAAAGGAGGTGCATGGTCATACTCTAGACATAGGGGGTAACAGATTGAGAGGGACACACTGATATTCATAAAACCTTAAAAATTAAATCAAAATATTCAACAATACTGGGTAGATATTCTTCAAAATATTTCTAAGAATGAACGAGAATCACACAAGACAGACAAGATAGGGATAGGTTTTGACTGGCACCAGTAGAAGAAGTATTTACAAGAATGAGATCAGAGATCTATCAAAACATACAAAGTGGGGTGCTCAGTTGTTCATTCAGGCCTCACTAAGACGCTATAACTTAATTTATACAATGAGTGACATTACCTTGCATCATTCAGAGAAGCTTGATATCTTTTTTTACTGGAATTCTGATGTAAAGGGGTACAGTTGGGAGTTGGGAATGAGCTGTCTGTAGACATTCTTTGAAAGCAAAAGATCCTTTTAATCCTATTTTCAGCTCTATATAATTCTTCTAAGTTTTTTTTAAAAGATGTGGGTCTTACTAACACACTGTTGGTAGAGTTGTGATTTAACCATGCTGGAGAACAATTTGGAATCATGTCCAAAGGGTTATAAAAACTGTGTAAACCTTTTGACCCAGCAATACCACTATTAGGTCTATATCCCAAAGAGAGAAAAGAAAAAGTAAAAGGACACATGTGTATAAAGGTATTTATAATAACTCTTCTTCTGGTGGCAGAGAATTGGAAATTGAGAAGATCAGTTGGAAAATGGTTGAGTAAATACATCACCAACAAAACCCAACAGCAAGAGATACAAAGAGAAATTCCATTCAGAATAACTGTTGATACCATAAAATATTTGGGAATCTATCTACCAAAGGAAAGTCAGGAATTATATGAGCAAAATTATAAAAAAGTCTCCACACAAATAAAGTCAGACTTAAATAATTGGAAAAATATTAAGTGCTCTTGGATCGGCCGAGCGAACATAATAAAGATGACAATACTCCCTAAACTAATCTATTTATTTAGTGCTATACCAATCAGACTTCCAAGAAAATATTTTATTGATCTAGAAAAAATAACAACAAAATTCATATGGAACAATAAAAAGTCGAGAATCTCAAGGGAATTAATGAAAAAAAAATCAAATGAAGGTGGCCTAGCTGTACCTGATCTAAAATTATATATAAAGCAGCAGTCACCAAAACCATTTGGTATTGGCTAAGAAATAGATTAGTGGATCAGTGGAAAAGGCTAGGCTCACAAGACAGAATAGTCAATTATAGCAATCTAGTGTTTGACAAACCCAAAGCCCCTAACTTCTGGGAAAAGAATTCATTATTTGATAAAAACTGCTGGGATAATTGGAAATTAGTATGGCAGAAATTAGGCATGGACCCACACTTAACACCATATACCAAGATAAGATCAAAATGGGTCTATGACCTAGGCATAAAGAACGAGATTATAAATAAATTAGAGGAACATAGAATAGTTTATCTCTCAGACTTGTGGAGGAGAAAGAAATTTGTGACCAAAAATGAACTAGAGACCATTACTGATCACAGAATAGAAAATTTCGATTACATCAAATTAAAAAGCCTTTGTACAAATAAAACTAATGCAAACAAGATTAGAAGGGAAGCAACAAACTGGGAAAACATTTTCACAGTTAAAGGTTCTGATAAAGGCCTCATTTCCAAAATATATAGAGAACTGACTCAAATTTATAAGAAATCAAGCCATTCTCCAATTGATAAATGGTCAAAGGATATGAACAGACAATTTTCAGAGGATGAGATTGAAACTATTACCACTCATATGAAAGAGTGTTCCAAATCATTATTGATCAGAGAAATGCAAATTAAGACAACTCTGAGATACCACTACACACCTGTCAGATTGGCTAAGATGACAGGAAAAAATAATGATGAATGTTGGAGGGGATGCGGGAAAACTGGGACACTAATGCATTGTTGGTGGAGTTGTGAACGAATCCAACCATTCTGGAGAGCAATCTGGAATTATGCCCAAAAAATTATCAAAATGTGCATATCCTTTGATCCAGCAGTGTTTCTATTGGGCTTATATCCCAAAGAAATACTAAAGAAGGGAAAGGGACCTGTATGTGCCAAAATGTTTGTAGCAGCCCTGTTTGTAGTGGCTAGAAACTGGAAAATGAATGGATGCCCATCAATTGGAGAATGGCTGGGTAAATTGTGGTATATGAATGTTATGGAATATTATTGTTCTGTAAGAAATGACCAGCAGGATGAATACAGAGAGGCTTGGAGAGACCTACATGAACTGATGCTAAGTGAAATGAGCAGAACCAGGAGATCATTATACACTTCGACAACGATATTGTATGAGGACATATTTTGATGGAAGTGGATTTCTTTGACAAAGAGACCTGAGTTTCAATTGATAAATGACGGACAAAAGCAGCTACACCCAAAGAAAGAACACTGGGAAACGAATGTGAACTATCTGCATTTTTGTTTTTCTTCCCGGATTATTCATACCTTCTGAATCCAATTCTCCCTACGCAACAAGAGAACTGTTCGGTTCTGCAAACATATATTGTATCTAGGATATACTGCAACATATCCAACATATAAAGGACTGCTTGCCATCTAGGGGAGGGGGTGGAGGGAGGGAGGGGAAAAAAAAATCGGAACAGAAATGAGTGTCAATATAATGTAATTATTAAATAAAAAATTTAAAAAAAAAAAAAAGGAAAATGGTTGAGTAAGTTGTGGTATATGAGTGTGATAGAATATTACTGTGTTGTAAGAAATGCTGAGCAAAATGATTTCAGAAAAAAATCTGGGAAGACATATGAACTCATGCAAAGTAAAGGGAGCAGAGTGTTCCTGGTTCTATAACACTGTAACACAGTCAACAAAAATATTTTATATTGATTAACTGTGACCGTCTTGACTATTCTTTGCAATACAATGATCCAAGAATATTCCAAAAGACTTATGGTGAAAAATGCTATCCATCTCCAGAGAAAGAACTGATGAAGTCTGAATGTATATAAAGCACACTTTTAAACTCCTTATTTTTCTTAGTTTTGTGTGTGTGTGTGTGTGTGTGTGTGTGTGTGTGTGAGAGAGAGAGTAGGTAAGTTGATTTTTTTTTCAACATGGAAAATATGGAAATACATTTTGTGTGACAGCAAATTGTATATCAAATTGCTTGCTTTCTCAATGAGGGAGATGGAGGAAAAAGGGAAGAAAAGACTTGGGAACTCAAAATTTAAAAAAAATTAAAATAGTTTTTATATTTAATTGAAAAAGAAATGAATATATGTGTGTAATTTTTTTTTAAAAAAAAATAAAGATATAGATCTTTAGGACATTCATTTAATACTGGTATTCCTTAAAGGATCATGGATTTAGACCCAAAGGGAACCTAAGAGGTCATTAAGTTAAACTCCAAAATTTTGAGATGGGGAAGGAAACTGATTCACAGAAAGTTTAAGTGTTTTTCCTGAAGCTACACAGGCAATGCATGTATAAGGTTCAATATGAACCTTGGTCTTCCTTATTCTGAGAATGTTAGCTACTATACCAGCTACAGTAGATGTTTATAAAACTTTTTGTGGGGGGGGGGGGGAGGAGAATGGAATGAGAAGTGTAGTTTCATTGGTGAAGAAATATCCCCTATCAATGCAGATAAATACCACCTCTGCAAGTTATAATCTTAGAGAGCTGCCTGGTGCACCAAGAAGTCTGGTCATATGCCCAGTCACACACCAAAGTAGGACTTGAACCTAGCTCTCTCTGATTTGTAGGATAGCTCTCTATCCAATACACAAGTTCCACAGAAATGAAAACCAGGGAACAGGTACTTCAGTTGTGTTCAGTAGAGACAAATGATTAAAAATCATTTACAAAAGGAACACCTTCAGACCCCAGGGAGCAATTCTGCCTTTTCCTGGAGAGTGTAGACTTAATTAGATTCAATTCAATAAATATTCATTAGGCTAAGAACTGAAGAAGATAACAAAGTTTAGATAAGACATAGTTCTGCCTACACTCAGTTTCCAATCCTCTACTCTTACATATGAGGAGCCTGAAGCCTGAGAGGTAGCACAAGTCACTGGTTAAAGGCAATTCTGGAATTAAGATCCAGGTCTCTTAATGCTGGGTTTCCTAAAGCACAGAACTCTTTCTACTGTAGCATGCTAACTTTTCTTGGGTATATTCTTGGAAAACAGGGGGGAAAGTTTGTTTCATATTAAAAGAAACCTGCAAAACTTTTCAGAAAAGGAGTCTTCTGAAACCTCTGTTATCTGTCTCTGCAGCTAAGCTAGAAGCCAAAAAAAAAAAAAAAAAAACCAAACCCTGTGATTAAAACCCTGAACTGAAAGGGAATACATTAGATAACCTCATGTCATCTCCTTTGGTACATGTGGGATGTAGCTGGAAGCATCTCTCCATAAACAGAGCTGGATCTTTGGAGCCCCCACTTTCTTTTTTCCTGCAAATATCTACCTTTCATTAGAAATGGGATTTGTAGGTCTCCCAAATGGCTTTCCTTTCCAAGGTCTCAGGCAGATCATCTTTTAATCCAATCCTCAGGGCCTTCATTGTGGTGAAATTTTACTAAAATAACCTTTCTAGAAATAACACGCCCAGGGTGAACTGGAAAACACAGACCTGATCTCGACTTGAAAATGAATACTGCAAAACCATAATGATCAAACTTGGCCCCAAAGGAAAAGTGAAAATGTACTTCCAACTCCCACAACCAGCATCTTTTTAGAGGAGGGTAACTATGGGTATAAAATATTACATATGACATCAGACTTCTTTGATACATTAGTTAGTTTTACTGAACTTTTTTCCTCTATTTTTAATTCTTTGTTAAAAGCAATTACTCTGTTGGAAGAACAGGAGAAATATATCAGGAAATGTAGGTAGTATCAAAACAAAATCTATTAATACAATTTTTAAAAAATATAAATGCTCTGAATTTAAGACAAAAGAAGAAGGTATCAAGTATTGCTCCTTTTTCTTTTTTTCTCTTTCAAGTTATAGAGTTTTTTGGCTGTTACATCTTCTGATCAGTGATTTAGGAATTTAGATGGTTTTTGAATATAAGGATGAATTCAAATGAGACTATTTCAAGAATTTCTCAAGTATATACCATGCATAAGGCAAATATTAAATACAAAATAATAACTTCTATTAAGGGGCTTATATTTTTTAAAGGAGGATGTAAACAGCTAATACAAAATCTATATATAAAGTAAATAAAAAATTGAATAAAAGTAAATGCTAACAGATGGGAAGTTTTTAAAAAGATTTTATATAAAATTGTTGAGAAAAAGGACTGGAGATACTAAAAGGTAGAAGATTCCCACTATGAGGGAAATGTTGTGTAAACACTCAAAAGTAGTAGCTGACATCTAGAATAAGAGAAATGCAAGTAAGCAAGGTTTTTTTTTTTTAACTTCTTTTTAAATTAAAAATTTTTGTTTTCCATTCCGGATTCTCTTTCTCCCTCAACCCCACTCCTACAACATTCCACAAGGACACAGTGTCTTGGTCCGTCGACATATCTACTCCTAGACTATTTCTCACTCTCACCTGGTGGCAGGACTGTTGGGATTTCTAAGACCTGAGCCAACTTGAGTGACTTTACATCTGGTGTAGAAAGAGGGCATCTGCTGAGCTATGCTTTGATTTTGCTGAGAGGTTGGGGTGGGATTTGTGGCAGTCAGAATGATTAGCCACTAGTAACTAAAAAGCCACAGAAGAAGATCCTACTGAAGTATAAGAAATTGTTCTTCCTCTCTAAGGAGTGTCTCTCTTTCAAATTATGCATCCATCCCTTCTGTTCAAGCTATTTTCAAAAGAACAATGTATGTCTGATAACCAAAAGATCATCCTGCTTATTGTCTCCCACTCACCTAGAGCTAATTAAGGGAATTAGATGGAGAGATGAAGGCAAAACAAGAACTGGTTATCAGAATCTTCTAGTCTAATGCTCCTAAATCCTGCTAAAAACTATTGCTGATCCTGCAGTCCTACCTGTGCAATTTATGTCTTTCTGGAACATAGCAATGGTCAAAGTACCTCTGACTCTCAGGAATCATGGGAAGGGAAGGAATAGTAGACCAGGTATGGAAGTTTTTTGCTCAGTCACTTGAGCCAACCAAAACCAATAGGCAACAGGCTTTAGCACTGGGAAGGGAAGGGTTAAGCAATTGAGAAAGTCAATCTGTTCTCTTAAATATTTGGGAAACTGGGCAAAATAGCATGATGTCTGACTGGTTCTAATTCCCTCAGGGAGCTGCTATAACTATTAGTCACAGCCTCAGAGAAGAAATCTTGACTATAAATAAATGACAATCAACGAATGACATGATTTTCTCACCAGAACTTCCAGAACTTCTGAGTAGATACCTCCCTTATGTCAGCACACAGCAGCCCACTTAGCTTAGCTGGAAATGCTGAACTGATCCACTTAATATAGAGTTAACATGAGCCCTAGTCAAACTGACTTTTATTAATTGGAAAAAAGTTAAATTTTTAAAAGAGACTAAAACTTTGGAGCCAGTTAACATTAAATTGAAACCGTGTGGCAGACAGAGATGATGATCTTTGAACCTTTATACTGAAAATGGGATCTATGTGACAGCACTGATTCTAGAGGTCTCCCAGAATCCCAAGAGAATTTTTAAGGAACTAAATAGAGCAAAGGTAGAGTCACTAGTGTGGGCTGGTCTGCCCATTACACTGAAGTAACTTGGAATACTTGGAAGAGAAAATGAAATTTAAAAAGTAATTGCAAGGACAGGAGAAGTAGTCTAAAAGATCTCTGGCTATAAGAATCTGAGATACTATTTGACATTACAATGATGGGATCATAGATTTATAGCTAGAGGTTACCTCAGAAGTCACCTAAAACAACCCTTTTATTTTACCAATGAAAAAACTGAGACCAAGAAAGGCTATGTGACTTTCCCATAATTATACATTTATAATAGCTACAATAGCCAGTATTTATATAGTACTTTAATGTTAGCATAGTTCTTTACTAATATTTTCTCATTTTATGCTCATGACTTACCTCATGGAGGTAAGTACTATTATTATCTCCCATTTTATGGATGAGGAAACACAATCTAATCACTACATCATCTAACACTTAGATTAAGTATCCAGGAAGTAGCAAAGTAGAGCTTTTAGTCCAGCTCCTCTGACTCCAAATCTATCACTTTTCCCATAGGTTGTGTCTCTGCCTTATTAAATGTACAAAAAATAGAATGTTGGATTTGAAGTTAAGAAGACCTGGGTTTAAATCCCAAATCTAACTGTTCCTGAACAGACCATGGAGACATGGACAAGTCACTTAATCATACTGAGGCTCAGACAGAGGGAGGTCCAATCTGACCAAAGAATTTGGCATGGGCATCATGATTTGACAATGTGGCGCTGATTTAAGATCCCATTTCAGAACCTGGATGTTGGGTTGGTTTAGAAATTAAAGATTGAGTCCTATCCAAAGCTGTAAAGCTGCATGACTTACCTTGTAAGAAGATTCTGTTCCAGTAGATTTTCCCAACATCATTCCCCCCAAGAAACACCAGGTTGGATAGAATCAGCATCGATGTGGAGGCACCAGCCAGGATGGCATGCAGTCGACGGCGAGCTTGTGGGGAGAGATGCTGGGCCTGTCCCAAAACAACCAGGAAATATTTATTACTAAAGCTAAAAGTCACTAAGGCCCAAGAGCACTAGATTTTCAGTGAGGAAAGTTGGGTTGAAATCCTGGCTCTGCACAGGGCAACGAACATTGAGCACCCATCTTAGAATCAACAAGAACTGGGTTTGAATTTCATCTCAGATGGTTGCTATCTTTGTGATGTTGGGCAAGAATCTCCATTTCTTCATCTTTGTGCCCATATCTTATGGGAGCAAATGTGAAGATGGAATGAGATCAAATATATAAAGTGTTTAGTAATATTATAATGTTATATAAATGTCAGTTTTTAAGAAAGTGTTATTATTGACCACATGGCAATTTTATCAATTCACTTGTACTCCCTGGGCCTCAATTTCTTATTTTTGAGACTAGATTCCTTAGAATCTCTCTAGTTCTCCATTTTTTCATTCTCTATAAACAGAGTTTATGTGTGTATTATATACGTATGTGTGTGTGTATATATACATATACACATATGTATGTACTGAAATCTTTGTTCTTACATTGCCTGAGTTTCCCTGTCTTTCTCCTCTTCCCTGATTAAATCCATATAACAGGGAATTTTTTCAGAGAAAAATAAAAAGAAAATAAAATTCTTTAAAAAGAACCAACATATTGGGAGGGAGGGGGAGCCATACACAGTATCCCAAGTCATTGTTAAAGAGCTGAGTCTGGAGTCAGGAAGATCCAAGTTCAAATCTTAGGCTGACCCTGGACAAAGCACTTAATCTATGTCTGCCTGAGTTTCCTCAATTCTGAAATGGAATAACAATAGCACCTACTTTCCAAGGTTGTTGTGAGGATTAAATGAACTAAATATGTAAAGCTCTCAAGTACTGTTTTTAGGCATCTAGTAGACACTTCATATGATTATAACATAATAATGTCTGTTCTCTTCTCACTCTCCCCAAGGATCCTTTCACTTCTACAGAGGGGGAGAAGGAACTATCTTTTCATATCTCTTCTTTGAAGCTAAGTATGTTCTTTATAATTTTACAACGTGGATAGTCATTCTATTCCTTTATATTGTTGTAACCAGCTCCATTTACTACATTCTTCATCAGTTCTTATAAATCTTGCTATATTTTACTCTATTTATACATTTATTTTTTCTTATAGCATAGTAATATTCCATTACCTTTATGTGCTACAATTTATTTAGCCATTCCCTAATTGATGAGTGCCTAATTGTTTATAATTCTTTGCAGATCTTTACCCTTAATATATGTAATCTTTTTGGAATGTCCCTAATTCAAATACATGTTAAAATGCCTGTCTCCACCAATAAGTCTTCCAGAATTAATCTGGGGAGCAGAAATAATGTCTCCAAATTCACTACCCCATCCTCAAAAGGCATGTATCCTAGCCACATTGAAATTATTGCTTGTTTATTATTTGGTTCAATTTTTCCCGCTTTGTTTCTAGCTTCTCTGCATGTTTGTGTCTAATTCCAGACTCTAGGGAACCAAAACTGTTTTAATCAATTATTCTCTACAGTAACTAGCATAGCCCCATGTGATATATGTTAGTTGACTCACTGAGTGAGAATGTGGTGCTAATGAAGCTAAAAATTCTATTCTTTATTCTACACTTCATTCTAATCTTAGTCATGTCCTCAGATGTGCAATACATAAATTCCATGGGGAAAAATAAGAGATTATATATCTCATTCCTACCTTTGGAAATATGGCTCAGAGAATATGTCATATTCACATATAAGAAATTCCATATGGAAGTTTATATACAAGGAGATGCCTTAGTAAATCATTTTTTGTCCTGATTACAAGTAAATCAATTTGTTATTACATTTTAATAGCTGACCTTGATATAAATAAATGTAGCAAGGATCTATGGCTTTATCAATATTGGATAATTTTGATGTAGAAACTCTTCACTAACATACTCTGCAACCTGACTATGACATAGAATATAATTCCTAGGCAATTTAACCAAGGTTTCCAAACTCCAAGCTGAATACTCTATCCACTATAAGCCCATGTATTTTGAAATTTGCAAAGCATTGAACATGTGTTATTTCATGTGAATGCTGTAATACCCCATGAGGAAGACATTATATTTGTCACAATAGCACAAATTTAGACTAGATTTTGAAGGTACCTTTGAATTCATCTTAGACTAACCCCCTTATTATACAGATGAATAAACTGAGGTCCAGAGGAGTTAAGTAGTTTTTCCAAGGTCACAGAGGTAGTAAATAGTAAAAACAAGTCCTCTGACTCCAATTCCAGCATTTTTCATAGTATTATGATGCCCCTGATGCTGAAATTCCTCTTTCAGAATGAGGAAATGAGATCTAGAAGTGAGAGAGTATTTTGCTAATGGTTATCCAGCTAGTAAATATCAGAGATGAGATTTGAATGCAGATCTTCTTGAATTAAGGAGAGATCTTTATCCACTAGACTAGCCTGTCTACCTTCATTTACACTAAAGCTCTATTCCAGTGCTTCATCATTAAGAAAACAAACAGCATAAATTGGGGCAATCCCATGAACCCAGCAAGGAACTAATGACTGGAATGTACATCTGCTATAAGAGAACTAGTTTAGGTAAGTTTGAAGATTAGCTTTAGGGAAGGTAGAGTTGGGAGTGGGGCACAATGATACCAAAAAATCATTCTAAATCTAAGAGGAGTTGTGCTGATAGTATGCATCAGCAAATTTACCAGAATTTGAAGCAATGAAGATATCTTTACTATATTGCACTCTTTCCCCTCCCTTCCTCCTTTTAAATTATTCATTGGGATTCATAAAGAAAGCCAAGCTTTTATTTCTAAGCACCAGCTGTTCTGGTCACAGGTGTCACATGTGTAATCACTAAATGTAAACAAAGGCTATTAGGATGCATCTGTGATAGTGTCACTTCCACCTGGCCCAGCCAAGCTTTCGAATTCCATATCTAGCATAAGGAATTCATATGGCTCAGGCCCCAAATGCCTCAGGTCCTCATGCTTTCTCTAAATATGACAAACTAATCCAGAGATCTGATGAATAAAGGGAGGGAGAGAGGGAAACATACAATGTAAAGAATCTAGTTTTGTCTTGCAATAAAGTAGAAGCCTATGGTGGACTTCTCAGATGGATAACCATGGTCTCAAGGCTTTTTAAAGTCTCTGGTGGAGGTGTCTGATAACCTTTCCTTTTTTCAGAATCAAAATCTGGATCATAACTGGGGGGACTTTGGAAGGTCTTTTTTAAAAATAATTTTTTTTATTTTGATAATATCTTTTTATTTTTCAAAATATATGCAAAGATAGTTTTCATCATTCACTCATGCAAACCTTTGTGCTCCATATTTTTCTCCTTCCTCACTTCCTCTCCTAGACAGCAAGTAAGGCAATATAAATTTAAACATGTGCAATTCTTCTAAAGGTATTTTGGAAGGTTATCTAATTCAGCTTTTATCACACCAGTAAGAAACAGACTCAGAAGTGGAGTTACTTGTCCAATATCACATAACTAGTAAATGGCCTAGCCAAATATGGAATTCAGGTTGTCTGCCTCAAACTCCGATTTTTTTTCATTAAATCTTTCTCATCTATATTTCATTTGTTACTGGGTTCCTCCATTAAAAGATCACAATCCCACCTGATTACATATATGAATCAAGTGTTCTCTAATATTATTCCCAAAGCAACATATCATCTTCTGCCTCTTTGTCTTTTCATATGCTATTCCCTATATCTGGAATGTTTTTCTTCCACAGCTCTGGCTTTTGGAAATCCAGTGTCCTTCAATGGACAACTCAAGGGATTGATTTCATGGTTCTTCTGGACTTGCCCTAGACTATCCAAACTTCTTTTTCCACCATTGTCCAACAATTTTCTTATCCTGAAAGATTCCCTCTATCTCTGCATCCCCTTTCTCTGATTGGCCAATTCATCCCCAAACTTCCATTTGTTCAAAGTTCCCAGGCCAGCCAAGTTCATCCCATTCCTCTTCCAGTTCTAATCCTGCCTCTCTGGACTTCTTTTCCTGTCATACCCCATTCAGTTACCTCCATGCCCTTTCAACTTTCTCTTTTTAAAATTTTAAATGTTTTAATAAGAACTTTTCATTTTGAAAAAATGCACATGAAATTAATTTTCAGTATTCACCCCTGCAAAACCCTGTGTTCCAAATTTTTCTCCCTCCCTTCTTCCTACTCCCTCCCTTAGACAGCAAGAAATCCAAAATAATTTAACATGTGCATTTCTTCTAAACATATTTACACATTTATCATTCAACTTTCTGTTCAGCATTATCTTTTTTCATTGGAATGAAAGGAGGGCAGATTCTGTCTTTTTTCTGTTGTTATTGTTAGTATTTGCATTACCAGTGCTTAGCATTGTACCTGGCCCATAGTTTATAGACATTTGATAAATGTTTCCTGGTTTGAATTGCCTTCTATAAAAGGCAGTTCCTTCATTTTCTCATTCTTGGTACCCCCCAACCCTCCTCACAAAATAGCTTTGTGTTTACTTGGTATATTTTTTGATATTTACTCATCTGAATATCTGTTGTTTTCTTAAGAAAAATATGAAATTGAGGACTATTTAATTTTTTCCTTTTTACCCCTCCAGTGCCTAACACAATGCCTAACATATAGCAGGTACTTAATTGATGCTTGTTGAACTGAATTCAATCCAAATAAAAGAATAAGGCTCTTAGAGAAGTTTTCTATTTAACTAATTATCTTGTGCATTATCTGCAGCAAATATTGACAGCTCTGTTGGCTTTCCCTTAAAAAAAAAAAGTTTCTGTGCCCTGAATCCACACCACCTGGGTGTGGGTGGTGGTGATTAAAAGCTATGTGAAACATCAGAGGTAACCTGCCTAAGATTATTCATAGCTCCTATTTATGGAGTCACAATATTTGCAAAGTGCTTTACAGAAGCTATCTCAGATGATCTTCATAAGCATCTTATAAAGTAGATATATTGTTATCCCCATTTTATAAATGAGATAACTCAAGCTAAAAGAGGTTATCTGATCTGACCAGGCTCAGGTTTTTCTAACTCAAAGTCCAGCCTTCTATCTGATCTACCACCTAACTACCTCATTTACTGAAGAAAAAAATCAAAATGGAAAATTCTCACAAAAATATTTGAGAAGTGATTATACCTCATAGGACCATAGAATAATAGATCATTACCTGGCAGAGAACTCAGAGGCATTTAATCTAACCCCCTCATTTTATAAATGAGAAGACTGAGGCACAAAAAGTTTCTCAAAAGTCCCACAGCTTTTATGTATCTGAGGTTGGAATAAGAGTTCATTATGATTACAGGTAGGAAGCAGGATATTGCCAGAGTGTGTGTGTGAGGGGAAGGGGGGAGAAGGGGGAGAGGAGGAGAGAGGAAGGAGGAGATTTTACATCAAGTTTTTCTGATAAAGATCTCATTTGTCAAATATATAGGGAACTGAGTCAAATTTATAAAAATAAATAAGAGCTATTCCCTAGTTGATAAATAGTCAAAGGATATGAAAAGGCAGTTTTTCAGAAGTTATTAAGTCATATGGAAAAAATGCTCTAAATCACTACTGATTTGAGAAACACAAAATTAAAATAGCTTTAACATACCACTTTACACCTACTAGATTGACTAACATGATGGAAAATAATAAATGCTGGAGGCAGTAATGCACTATTGGTAGAGTTGTAAACTAGTCTAAGCCCTCTGAAGAACAATTTGTAATTATGCCTAAAGGACTGTGAAATTGTACATATCTTTTGACTTAGGAATACCACTATTAGTTCTGTGTTTCAAAGAGAACAAAAAAGGGAATGAAATTATTTGTACAAAAATATTTATAGTAGTCCTCTTTGTGGTGGTAAAGAATTGGAAATAGAGATAATGCCCCTCAATTCAAGAAATAGCTATGGTATGGTTGTGATGGAATACTACTGTGCTATAATTTTTAAAAAGAATGCAAATAGGAAAATCTGTGAACCTTCAGATAAAATAAATTATAAAGAAGCATGCATGATTAGTTCCTGCTACTGTCCTCCATGGATGCCCCACTGTGGCATAAAAATAACCTTAGATTCTTGATCACTTTGCTTGTAAAACACAGGTTGCCAATCTGAAAAGTCTTCAAGTATGTCTCTAAAGAGGAGTTGTCTGGTTCTCATGTGAAAACTAGACTCAATAAGTCCATGGAGATTCATTACTAGAAAACTGGCCATGAGATGATGACTTGATGTTTGTATAACTTATACTTGTTCAGTTATGTCTGATTCTATGACCTCATTTTGAGATTTTCTTGGCAAAAATTATGGAGCAGTTTATGATCTTCTCCACCTCATTTTAAAGTTAAGAGAACTGAGGCACTTAACTGAGGGTTAAGTGACTTGCCCAGGATCATACAGCTAGTAAGTATCTAAGTTTAGATTTGAGCTCAGAAAGATGAGTCTCTCTGATTCCAATCCCAGTGCTCTATCCATTTGCACCATTTAGCTGCCCCTGTATACCTAGCCCTTAAAATGAGGTTCTAATCTATCAGTTTACTTTCTACAGTAGTAGGAACAATACCTCATGGACTATGTTAGCAAGAACTGTCTGGACTAGAAAGAGAAAAAAAATGAGTTGTCCAGGCTGGTACTGTAATTTCCAGAATAAAGAGTGCAAAGAAACTTGGAGATCTCCAGGCAAAGAAAGACCATTTATGGAGGAAATTCTAAAAGACATCTTAATAACTTTCAATCTACACTTGATCATAAGATCACACATTTTGAGCTGGAAGGGATCCTTGGTGTTATCCAATCCCTTTATTTTAAAGTTGAGGAAACGGGTTCAAAAAATGACTTGCCCAAAGTCACACTGGTAGCAAATGGCAAGGATGGGATTCAATTCAGGGGTGAGCTGACAACCAAGGTTCTATGATTCTGAATCCTTTTGTCAATATTTCCTGAATATATTACTGATAATGGTATATCTCCTTTCAATAATTTCACAGGTAAATGCGAAAAGCTTTTTTTTTATTAATGGCAATAAAGCAACAGCAACATGGAAAGATAGAAAAAAAGTTGGAATAGGAAGATCTAGGTTCAAATTTCAGCTCTGCTATTTACTATCCATGTGACCTCAGACAAATCATTTAACATTTCTGGACATCAGTTTCCTCCTTTTAAAAGGATGGGGTAAAAACTAGAATGACCTCTAAGGGCATTTGTATATCTAAAATGGTCTTATAAACATGGCAATGTGGTTTAAAGTCTCCAAATCCTCTCCTTTTATATGTGAGAAAGAATTCAATTTTAAGAGATGATCAAAACCACCTACAACATCCCCTAATCTGTGAGACTGAAAGGAGAGCATTCACAATGATGTTTTTTGGTACTGAAATGATGAAGTTAGCCAGTTTTTACCAGTAGCAACTGAGTATGTTGATTTAAAAAAAGAAAAAAAAAAAAGAACAAGAGTCTTTAAGCCAAAAAGCTTGTAAGGAACGAACAAGACTTAAAATAAAAACCAAGATATGTGCAGACAATTCTCAGTTATGAATTTTAAAGGGGGACAAAGAATATCATGATAAATAAAATATACAGGAACTCCAAAGACCTCATTTCAACCATTTTAATTTCATCTCCTCTGTGACAAAACTGTACTTGCTAACAAGTATTTTAGAATTTAGAATTCCATCTTTCTACTAATAAAAAGTCCAAGAAAAAAACAGAAGTCAGATACAAAGAAGGTCTGATCACTATGACAGAAAAACTATGGTCAAAACTATAACTCAGCAGAGTAACCAGAACTTTGCCCTAGGCTAATTTAGAAGGCATTGATAGAGCACTTTCACAGTCTGTCAGTAACACAGAAACAAAAGAATTTATCACTAGTTAGTAAGAATTATTGATTAAAATAGAAAAAGCTACGAAATGTTAGATTGGTTTGAACTCCTCCCCTAATCAGCTCCCAACTGAAGAAGGCTTGTTCTAATGTCCTATGATCTTTTTCTCACTTCCTTAGGTGGTTTTATTCTCTCTTTATCCCTACACTGAGGGACAAGTAGCATAAGCTACTTGTCTTGGTTGTAGTTTTAGGTAGCTTGCTTAAGACTCCAAATTCCCTAATTTAAGTTATAACTAAAACCACATACAGATGTCCCTGACTATACTAGACAGATATATTACAAAAAACTTTTGTAAAGATAATCCATTTTCTTATGAACTCACTTGGTTATGATAAAAAAAAATTCAGATGAGATGTTTTTCATAAGAGAGAGTGGCTTTTAATATTTTATCTTGAAGTTTAACTTCCTCTTCAGTTGGACAAGTAATTAATATAAATATTTAAGTGCATCTTATGCCCAAAAAGTTATCAAACTGTGCATACCCTTTGATCCAGCACTGTTTCTATTGGGCTTGTACCCCAAAGAGATACTAAAAAAGGGAAAGGGACCTGTATGTGCCAAAATGTTTGTAGCAGCCCTGTTTGTAGTGGCTAGAAACTGGAAAATGAATGGATGCCCATCAATTGGAGAATGGCTGGGTAAATTGTGGTATATGAATGTTATGGAATATTATTGATCTGTAAGGAATGACCAGCAGGATGAATACAGAGAGGCTTGGAGAGACCTACATGGACTGATGCTAAATGAGATGAACAGAACCAGGAGATCATTATACACTTCGACAACGATATTGTATGAGGATGTATTCTGATGGAAGTGGATTTCTATGACAAAGAGAATTAACTGAGTTTCAATGGATAAATGATGGACAGAAACAGCTACACTCAAAGAAGGAATACTGGGAAATGAATGTGAACTATTTGCATTTTTGATTTTCTTCCCGAGTAATTTTTACCTTCTGAATCCAATTCTCCCTGTGCAGCGGGAGAACTGTTCGGTTCTGCAAATATGTATTGTATCTAGGATATAATGCAACATATTTAACATATATAGGTCTGCTTGCCATCTTGGGGGGGGTGGAGGGAGGGAGGGGAAAAAACGAAACATAAGCGATTGCAAGGGATAATGTTGTATAAAAATTATCCTGGCATGGATTCTGTCAATACAAAGTTATTATTAAATAAAATAAAATAAAAAAAAATTTAAGTGCATCAAGGAAGCTAGTTATATATTGATTTTAAATAAGTTTTATTGATACCTTTTGTTTCACATATGTGTGTATTCACTTGCAATATGCATATGTATGCATGTGTGTATAAACAGATAATTTATAATACTTGTTCTCAATAATATCTTATCTTACTCGCAGAACTGAATTCTCTCTTATAACAAAAAATGATTAAAAACAAATGAGATAGTGACTGAGTCTGATACTATATATGACATTCTGCCTCAGTAAACTCACTTTGCCATTTTGACATGGAAGGGAAGTAGGTTTCATTATCTTTTCTCTGGACATTATTGGTTTTTCAATTAAGAGTCAATGTAACATGGATTGGACTACCTTGCCATCAAAGGGAGAAGGGAGGGGGAATTTCCAAGGGTCAATATTGAAAAATTACCCACGCATATATTTTGTAAATAAAAAGCTTTAATTTAAAAAAAAGAGGGGCAGCTAGATGGCTCAGTGGATACAGCACCAACTCTGAAGTCAGGAGGACCTTACTTCAAATCTGGTCACAGACATTTCCTAGCTATATGACCCTGGGCAAGTCACTTAATCCCAATTGCCTCAGGAAAAAAATTGTGTATAATATTGCTATTTATTATTTTATTATTATAAGATTACTTATCATTTTATTATTTATTACAATGTTCTCCTGGTTCTGCTTACTTCACTTTGCATGAGTTCATATACATTTTCTCAGATTTTTCTGAAACCAAATTACTCATCATTTCTTGCTTTTTAAAATATTTTATACTTTTATTATTTTTTAAAATTTTCCAATTACATGTAAAATCAATTTTGACATTTTCTTTTACATTTTGAGTATCAAATTCTCTCTCACTTCCTTCTTTGAGAAAGCAAGTGATTTCATATATGTTATACATGTGCAGTTTTGCAAAATATTTCCATGTTACTCATGTTGCTAAAGAAAACGCGGGCCAAAAAAAAAAAAAAGAAAAAGAAAAGAAAAAAGAAAGAAAGAAAAATTTTAAATGTTTCAATCTGCATTCAGACTCAATCCATTCTTTCTCTAGAGGTGGATAGCATTTTTCATTCTAAGTCTTTGGAATCATCTTGGATAATTATATTACTGAAAATAACTAAATTATTCGCAGTTGATCATCATACAATATTTCTATTATTGCATACTATGTTTTCCTAATTCTATACTTTTCACTTTGCATCAGTTTATATAATTCTTTCCAGGTTTTTCTGAAAGCATATTGCTTATTACTTTGTATAAGGTGATAATATTCCATCATAATCATGTCATAACTTGTTGATCCAATTGATGGGCATCTCTTCAATTGCCAATTCTTTGCCAACACAAAAAGAGCTGCTACAAATATTTTTATACGTAAAGGTCCTTTTTATTTAAAAAAATTTTTCTTTGCTATATAAACCCAGTCATGATATTCCTTAGTCAAAGGGTATGCAGTTTTATAGCTCTTTGGGCATGTCCTAAATTGTT
Organism: Antechinus flavipes; assembly: GCF_016432865.1. Classification (NCBI taxonomy): domain Eukaryota; kingdom Metazoa; phylum Chordata; class Mammalia; order Dasyuromorphia; family Dasyuridae; genus Antechinus; species Antechinus flavipes. The sequence goes on from NC_067401.1 coordinate 376,491,525, forward strand.
CTGCAGAATATTTGGACCAGTCCTCAATTCTAACAGCATTGCATTAATAACTCAATTTCCCATCATTTTCTCCAATATTTTTTTTCCTTTCTTTCATGTTAGCCAATCTAATTGGGGTGAGGTAGTATCTCATAATTGTTTTAATTTGTATTTTTCTTAGTAGTAGTCACTTAGAGCATTTTTCATGTAACTATTGATAGCTTTGATTTTTCTTCTGAAAATTGCCTATTCATATTCTTTGATCATTTTATCAACTGGGTAGTGGCTCTTATTTTTTATAAATTTGGATCAGTTCCATACACATTTAAGAAATGAGGCCTTTGTCAGTGAAACCTGCAAAAATATTTTTCCCAGTTTTTTTTTTCCTTCAAATTTTGGCTTCTTTCATTTAGTTTTTGCAAAAAAAATTTTTTTTAATTTTCATGTAATTAGTTATCCATTGTATTTCCTGTCATCCTCTCTATCTCTTGTTTAGTCATAAACTCCTTTTCCATCCATATATCTGACAGATATATTTTTCCATGCCTTCTTAATTTACTTATGAATATAACCCTTAATGTTTAAATCATTTATCCATTTTGATCTTACCTGAGTATATGGCATGAAATGTTGGTTTATGACTAGTTTCTGTCCAACTGCTTTGCAATTTTCTTAGCAATTTTTGTCAAATGTTGAGTTATTATCCCCAAGTTGGAGTCTCTGGGTTTATGAAATACTTGATTATTATGGTCATTTATGACTATGTATTATATGATTAATCTATTCCATTTATCTATCATTTTATTTCTCACCAATACCAGATTATTTGATGATTACTGTTTTGTAATATGGTGTGAAATCTGGTACTGCTAAGCTGCCTTCCTTCACATTTTTTATTGATTTCCTTGATATACTTGAAATTTTGTACTTCCAGATGAAATCCATTTTATTTTGTCTATTTTGTTTTATTTAAAATAAATCTTCAGCAGTTTGACTGATATGGTGCTGAAAAACTAAATTACCTTAAGTAGAATTGTCATTTTTATTTTATTGGTTTACCCTGCCTATGAGCAAATGATATTTCTCTAGTTGCTTGGATCTATCTTAACTTGTGTGAAATTTTTTTTAATTTTGTTCATATATTCCTTGGGTTTATCTTGGTAGGTAGATTCCTACATGTTTTATATAGTCTACAGAATTTTAAATGGAATTTCTCTTTCTATCTCTTACTACTGGGTTTTGTTGGTAATACAGAAAAACATTGATGATTTAGATGGGTTTATTTTATATCCTCCAAAAGTTAAAAATTCTTTCAATTAGGTTTTTTTTTAATTGATTCTCTAGGGTTCTCAAAATATATCATCATATCATTCTGCAAAGAGTGTGATAAGCTTTAGTTCCTCATTGCCTAATTCTAGTCCTTCAATTTCTTTTTCTTGTCTATATTACTATTTCTAGAACAAGACAATATTAGTTGTGATAATGGGTATCCTTGCTTTAACTCTGATCTTACTGGGAAAGCTTCAACTTATCTCCATTGAAAATAATGCTTCTTGGTTTTAGATAGATGCTAGTTATTTTAAGAAAGGCTTCATTGATTTCTATGCTGTTTAGTGTTGTAATTGGAATGAGTGCTATATTTTTGTCAAAGTCTTTTTCAGCATTTATTGAGATAATTTTTTTTGTTAATTTCTTTTTTTCTTTTCTTTTTTCCCCAGAGGCCATTAGGGTTAAGTGATTTACACAGCTAGGAAATGTTTGTCTGAGACCAGATTTGAACTCAGGTCCTCCTGATTTCAGGCTGGTGCACTATCCACTACACCAACTAGCTGCCCTTGTTAATTTCCTGTACTGTACTTTCTTCCAAACATTCTCTGATCCAGCAACATTAGTCTTATTGCTCTCCCTTACACTAGACACTTCATTTTCCAAATCCGTGTATTTTCATTGGCAATCCCCCAGGTCTAGAATCATCTCCTAGTTTCCCTGGCTTTCTTCAAGACTTGGTTCAACACATGCTTCATAAGAATGTGTTTCCTGATCTCACCCACCCTTTCCTTTGGCCTCCATATCCCTGCATTCAAAATTGTGCTTCCAAGACAAATATCCTTTTCTTTTGCTGAACCTCTGTGAATGTCATCAATATTTCCTTCAGCCGTTGTCATGGTTGTTTATTTGTTTCAGATGTATCTGATTCTTTATGACCCTCTTTGGGATTTTCTTGTCAAAGATACTGGAATGGTTTGCCATTTCTTCCTCTATCTCATCTTACAAAAAGGAACTGAGGCAAATAGGATTAAGTGACTCGACCAGGTCATACAGCTTTCAAGTGTCTAAGGCCAAATTTGAACTCAGGATGATATCTTCCAGACTCCAAGTTCAGTATTCTATTTCATCATTTAGCTCACCAGAGCAATACATCTCTACACTCCCTCTCTTTCCTCTTCTCTTCCATCCTCAACCCCAGTTTACTGAGGCTTTTGGAAACTTTACTTTATCAATAATAAACTCTCTTTCATCCTACATCTTCACACTTTGTTTTTCCCCAATTATCCTTTTTTCTAGTGCTTACAAAAACCTGACTTTCCTCATAAGAATTTATCCCTGGATCTCCAGGACAAGCACGTCCTTCTCTTAATTATTCCAACACATTGGGCCAAGAAGAAGAATACGTATATTCTGATTCCTTACTCCCTGTGGCTATTTTCATTTCCTCCACCTAATTCAATATCTGAAAAGGAGGAGGTCCTTTTCCTTTTCAAAATCGATTTCTCTATTTGTTTCCCAAATCCCATTTCCTCCTATTCCCTTTAAGAGTCTATCCCATCTATTATTCTTTGCTCCTCCAATCATCAATTTCTACCTTTCCATTGATTCTTTCTTGTGTCTTTTCTTGGGTCATAGATTGGTCACTAGAATCTATCACTTGATGGCTCTCTTCCCAATCATTGTCAAACACCTAGAAAAAAAGAAAGGAAAAAAAAAAAAGAAAGAAAAAGAGTTGTCTATTCTTATACCACTTCTCTTCCTATACCACTCAAACTCATTAAACCAAGCTATTAACCTCAATCTTTGATAAATAATATTCTTTCCAAAATTACCAACAATATTTTCAACTGTTAAATCTAATGGCTTTTTGTTCAATCCTCATACTCCTTGACCTTTCTGCAATTTTTAGTACTACTGACAAACACCTTTTCATGAGTTTTCTTCTTCCTTGGTTTTTGTGTCACTGCTCTCTTCTGGTTCCTACCTGCCTAAATAATCCTTTTCACTCTCTTTTCTAACTTTCTTCCCTTAAATGCAGGTGTTCTTCAAGGCTCTGGGCCCTCTTTTCTTCCCTTTTTAGATGTCCTCCTTTGATTATCTCATCAATTTTCATCCATTCAATTAACATCTTACTTTCTCTTTGCTTCAGTTATGCTCTATAATATCTCCTTTAATTCAAATCTATAATCCTAAGAAGGGGCTAATGAATGAATCCTGTACCTTTGTATCTTTATCATTTATTACAGAGCTTTGCAATACTAGTCACTTGAAACCAATTCAATTAAATTAAATCCATGTAAAAAGGACAAAGATTCCACAAGGATTAATTTAAGTCCTTTACTCCAAGATTAAGAATTTCAAACCCTACTTTAGCAAGAAACATATTTAGATATTTATGAGACAATGTGTCATTATAGATAGAAAACTGACATTCTAAGTCAGGAAGACCAAGGTTCAAATTCTGTTTCTATCATATAGTACCTGAGTTGTCTGGGCAAGTCACATAGCCTCTCAGTGTCTAAGGTAATTCAATAATTATAAACTGCAGAATAAGTATCATTGGGATAGAAAGCTCTCATTCAAAGCTCCCCTATATGGATGAAAAAGATGAATGGCTGGAGGCATATACAATTTGCTCTAATTGTCCAAGAAGCAATACTGGTCTTATCTCTATAGGGAATAACAAAAAATCAGACATAAATTATTGCCTAGGTCAATCATATGAACTCCCTAGGTCAGTAGCCTGCCTCCAACAATAACAACAATGGACAGTTAATTGAAGCTGGTAGACAGGATCCTTAATTGTCCTCTATGATATGCTCTCTATAAATTGAGAATGTAAAAAATATACCCTAAATATTCTCTAAATAAGGATTTAGAATAATCAAATGCTGCACCAAGAAGGGATCTCCTATCTAGGAGGCAACTAGAAATAACCAAAAGAGAATCAAGAGACCATGTTTGAAACTTACTTCAGATCACGATTAGCTATGTGAAATGAGTGAGTCACATTCTCAGAGTCTCTATTTCCTCATCTGCTATATGGAAATCATATTTATACTACCTATATAATATGGTTGCTATGAGGAAAATGGTTCACAAATGCTGAGGTGCCAAGAAAAATTGAGTTTTTTATACACACATATATACACACCCTCAATTTATACCTGAGGAAATGGAGACAAAATTTCTTCAGAAGGACATGTGACTAGTTAGGAGCCAAGTGAATACTATGTCCTAGATCTTCTGACTCCCAGGCCAATATGTTCCTATTAGACTACTTTAAGTACTCTATGTGGATCTTTTTTTGAATTATGTGATATTTTTCACCTATATAATCACTGTAGAGATTTATGTTCACTATTTTCTTCCCAAAGACTCAGATTTCTGGTTTATTGTTTAATATCCTGACCCTGGAAAGCACAGAATTGGCTGGGGGGTGAGTAAGCCTAATGCATTGTCTTTGGAATCTGGGTCAAAAGTAAAGTAGAATATTGAAGAGAAAGCAGGGGTAGAAAGGCAGATGGGATGCCAGGGCTGGAAGCTGCCTGTTAGGAGCAATTCTACTGACTCTCTACAAGAAAGACTGGATGTGGGGATGGGGTAGGGATGAAGAGACTGGAATGAGCATCTGGGGGAACAGATGGGCTGGAGGAAAGGATGCTGAAGATGACAAAGGTTTGGCAAGAGGGACCCAATTCTGTTTATTTTTAAGTGGGGGGGGAGGAAAACTAAAAATAGAAACTGGGTGGGTTTGAGCAGCTGGACAGAGTTCTTCCATATAATTACCAAAGTGTTTATTTTTCTATTGAAAGCAGAATTCAGACAGCTAGGGGATGACAAGAGAAAATGCTGGTGAAGACCAGGGTCAATGAACAATTCAAAGAGGCCACAATGACTGTCAAAAGCTAGGCCCTAATTCAGAACAGGTGGAGAGAGACAACCATAACTTGTGCAAAGGATTCTGGATGACTCTTCCCTCTATGAAGTTTTCTTAGACTAACTCCCTACTATTAGCAAACCTACTACAGTGATCATGACCAATAGCTTTTACTATTCTTCTAGGATAAAACAGAAACTTTTCTCTTCAGGTTTTAAGGCCCTTCACAACCTAGTCTCAACCTATTTTTTCTAAATTCAGTGAAAATTATGCCCTTTCCCTCAAACAAATTTAGCCAAACTGGCTTTCTTTCTTTCTTTCTTTTTATTATATTCACCATCAAAAGGATGATAGAACATATTCAAAAAAAAAACCCACAATCTGAGAACTGGAATAAGAAAGTATAGTAGAGAACAAATGGGTAATGGTAAGAAGAGGGGAAATGAAAAAATAAGAATGTAGTAGGACTTTGGAGCAAAACAAGAGGAAATGGATAAGTTCCTAAATATGAGAATGAAACAGGCGTTTGAAGTCACTGAGTTACACATGCCTACTAGAAGTATTGTATTTGCTAAATGTAGATCAACCAATAAGTTCTTCATTTACCTTAAAGAAATTTCAGCTTTCAAAAGATAGAGGAGATAGATGATCAAAAAAACATTCTAGGCTTGATTCTGACCAGTAAGGCACACTTGGTTAGTAAAATGGAAATTATGGAAACTTAAGAAAAAGCAACCATGTCTTCTAGAATTTATGTCAGATAAGAGTGGGAATCTCAAGCTTTCTCCAACATGTAATCTAAACTCCATTTTAAAAAAGTATTCTAGAGAAATGATAGATAGGATTCTCTGGTCTAAGATCTACATGGATAATCTGCTCCAGAGAAATGGAATGTAATTAAAAAGAAAATTCTAATGACATAGATGATTCTGATAAAGAAGAAAAGAGAAAACTTTCTAAAACATAAAAGACCCCTCTGAATACACAAAGAATTTACTGAACCATTTAGAATTTGAAAGACATGTTCAAAAGGGAGAGGCAAAATCAGGTAACTGAATATAAATGCTAGAGTGCAATGGTTCATTATGTACAATGTCAAAAAAGGGCTAAATCTCAGGAAAAATAATCTTTGTGAGAAATTACAAGAATGAAAAACTCTTGGGTTATTTTGAGGGGCAAAGGATGGCAAAGGAAGATCAAAGAAAGGACAGTGCCATAAGCTTAAGGTAAATGGGACAAAGATAATATATCAAAAAGAGAAAAAAGAACTACCCAACTCCTTTTTTTTATGTTAAATCCAATATATGTATACATATTTATTATTTATTAATTTTTATTAAAGCTTTTTATTTTTCAAAATATATGTATGCATGGATAATTCTGTGACATTAACCCTTGCAAAACCTTGTGTTCCAAGTTCCCTCTCACCCACCTCCTCTCCTAGATGGCAAGTAGTCCAATATGTGTTAAACATGGTAGAAATATATGTTAAATCTAATATATGCATACCTATTTATGCAATTATTTTGCTGCACAGGAAAAATCAAATCAGACTAGAAAAAAATGAGAAAGAAAACAAAATACAAGCAAATGACAACGAAAGGAGTAAAAATGCTATGTTGTGGTCCACACTCAGTTCCCACAGTCCCCTCTCTGGGTGTAGATGGCTCTTTTCATCACAAGATCATTAGAATGGTCTGAATCATCTTACTGTTGAAAAGAGTTATGTCCATCATAATTGATCATTGTATAATCTTGCTGTTGCTGTGTACAATGATCTCCTGGTTCTGCTCATTTCACTTAGCATCAGTTCATATAAGTCTCTCCAAGCCTCTCTGAAATCATTCTGTTGTCCAACTCCTTTTTTTACTTCTATAATCTGTAATTGAAGACTGGTCCCATCCCTGAATTTTGACTGATAATCATCCAATAAATTAACATTTATTAAGCCTTTAATGTGCCTGGCAATGGGGATAAATGACTACAAAAGTGAGATAATCCCTGCTGCCAAGAAGCTTACTTTCAACAGAGTAAAACTACTTGTAAGCAAATAAATGTAGAAAGCAGCTTTTCAGGAGGCTAGACCCACTTGGGCAGGAGTGTGAAAATAATTCTGTGGTTTGGAAAAGGTCTCTCTCTGTCCTAACTTTTGTCTCTCATCCTTCTCAAAGAAACAAACAAAAAAGTGACTTTCTTGTGTCTGCTCTGGGATCAGACATTGACAATCCCCCAGCTGCCAGGCAGACTCCAGAGGCAGACTGCAGAAGAAAAAGAAAACTGGGTGTCAAATTGGGTATTTCATCACATGATGCTAATTACCAGAACTACACTGATATAAAGCCAGTGAATATCAAACGAGTCCAGCAGCTGCTTGCTATGCTTTTTAAAGCAGATTTTATTTCTAGGGCTTGGGGAAAATGTGAAACATTATAGAAGACCTATATGCCTCTTCTTTCACAAAGTCTCTACATGTGTGTAGTTATATATGCATATGGATATACATATATTTACTATGAATATATACGGGCACGTGTTTATACTTGGGATTTCTTGAATATCACATTTGGGAAGAAAGGGAAGTATTAGTCTCTCCCAGGCTGTATTAAAGATTATTGAGAATACAGCTGTGTTGCCTCCATTTAGCTGGTTGTATATTCAAAGAAAAAAGAACAAAACAGGTTTTCACAATATGACACAAAATCCCAACACTGGATATGCTGTCTATCTGTTTTCTCCAAAGGTTCTTCTATCTACAACTGCTGTACCCTCTGCTTTGGCAGACTCCACAGAGGGAATTGCCATCTAGAATCATCAGTCTCTGGCTCAAGGATTGAGGCAATTCAAAAAACACTGGACTTGGAGTCAGATCCCCTAGGCTTAAATACCAACTCTGCCATGTCCCAGCTGTCTAACATTGGGAAAATAATTTCACTTCTCTGGGAGGCAGATTTTTTTGTCTACAAAATGGGGAAATAATATTTATATCTAAGGTTGGTATGAGGAATGATGTTTTTAAACCTTAAATCATTACAGGAATGAGTCAATATTTTCCTTAAAATTTATGAAGGAACAATACAGGAGCCCTTAAATTTATGTAACAAATATATTCCTATGAAATTACCATTACTATTGTATCGTTAATAACAGTAGTAATGTAGTAATCACTGAAGTAATAAAATTTATTATATAATGAATATCTGTACAGTGAATTCTTTTTTCATATAGTCTTCCACCATAGAGCTATGTCAACAAGTATTTATTAAGTTCCTACTATATGCTGGGCAAATTTATATGTTGCACACAGGGAACAGTTATAGACTCTAAATAAAGTAATATGGAATCAGCCTGGAGAGACAACTTGGGAAAGATAGCAGAGGGCTTTAAATGCCAGAGAGGAATGTGTATTTTTTTATCCTAAAGGCAGTAAGTAACCACTGAACTTTTTTGAAAAGGGGATATATATATATATATATATATATATATATATATATATATATATATATATATAGTCATACCTGTGCTTTAGGAAGAACAGTGTGGTTCTTTAGAGAGAATAAATACTGAAGGCAAGGACAGCAATTAGCAGGCTCCTTTAATTACTGTAATTATAACCAGATGGAATGAGGGCTTAAATTTGGGTAATGGTTATGTGAATGAAACAGAGACAGATATAGTAAGATTTAGAAACATATTGAATAGAAGAAACCTGAGAAACCTAGATAGTTGGAAAGATGATAGGCAATATCCTCATTAGAAATAAGGCAATTAGAAAGGGATTGCATTAGGGGCAGAGGGAGTAATGAGTTCTGGTTTTGACATGTTGAATTTTGGGTGGAGATGTCCAATAGGCAGTTGGTAATGAAGGGTTAGAATTCAGGAGAAATAAGAACTGAATATGTAGATTTGGGAAATCATGGCCTGGAGATAATCATTGATCCTATGGGAAGTAATAAAGTCCCTCACCAATAGAAAATGTATAAAGATATGTCTATATCATATAATCAACAAGACCTTTTCTCCAGTCCCCACTCACAAAAAAAAAGAAAAAAAAAAAGACAAGAACAAAAAAAATTCTTGGTTAGAGTTGGAATGATCAACCTGAATCTACAGAACAAGAAAAAAGAATAAACAAGGTTAACAACAGCCTTGTGAAATAACATTGTACAACACTGATTTTTAATGCACTAATTACTCCTCTCTCACTAGCCTTTACCCTCCTGCTGGGCAACCAAGCCAACCCCAGAGACTTGTACTTTGGGACCCACACAGGGATCCCCTCCTGCGGCAGACTGCTGACAGACCCTGTCCCCTGCCCATCTCCAACAAGCAGCAGACACTGATTCTGCCAAGCCAAAGGAAAGTGCGAGAATATAGAAGTGTGTGTTGGGCAGGCAGGGGCAGTGGGGTGGGAGTAGGGAGGAGGTAGAAGGGAAGGGAAGAAAGGGTTCATTACATTTTTCAACAGTTCTAAACTGATTTTGACTAGAAGAAAAGCCAAGAAGCTTTTCATAATTCCAGCTCTGAGACTAGGCAAGTTAAAATGGTTAATCACCAATTAATCAATCATCAGATTAAGCATCCATTATATACAAAGTACTAAGGATATAAATTCAAAAGTGAAAACAGTTCCTGTCTTCAGGGAGATGACTTTCTAATGGGGAAGGTAGGAGAGAAACACTACCTCCAGTTATACAGGTTCATACACTTGCAGTTACTCTGAAATTCACTTAGACTAGATTCTTAACTCTTCCTCATCACTATATCCAGTCAATTATCTTTTTACTTTACTCTCATCCACCTCCTTTTTTCCATTCACACAGTCATCATTTTAATTCAGGCCCTTAACACTTCTAGCACGAACTTATTGCAAAAGCCTCCTAACTAGTCTTGCTTCTTGCTAATTTAGCCTTTACAACAGCTGTCCAAATAATCTTCCCAGAGTAACTACATTATTAACCAGTTTTTTTAAAATCTCTTTTTGTTCTCCACTGCATTTGGGGATAAAATACAATCTGGCTCCAGCTACTATTCCAAACTGATTTCATATTCATGATCTCTCCATTCCAACCAAACTGATCTATTTGGTGCCCCTCACCATCTCCTTCCTTCACACATGGGAAGTACTCTTTTCTTACTTCTGTCTCTTAGGATACTTAACTTCTTTCAAGATCCTTCCCATATGTTATCCCCTATCTAAAGCCTTTCTTGACTTCCCTTCTCATACTATCTAGCAATTTAGCCTTTGTTTATTTGGGCATATGTCATATCAGTGGTTCTCAAAGTATGGTCTAGAGAATCCTGGGGATCTCTGAAACCCTTTTAGAGGGTCTACAAATTCAAAAATAGTTTTTATTTCCAATATGGTAAATGTCTATAAATATAATCCAGATAAACAAAAACGCTTGGAGAGATCCTCAATAATTTTTAATGGGATAAAAATACTGAAAACAAAAGTTTGAAAATCACTGTGTTATATTCTTCCAGGTGGAATTAAGTTCTATAAGGGGATAGATTGGGCTTTTTTGTTTGTTTTTTCTTTGTGTTCTCAAGGACTAGAGCCTTGCCTCAGCACATAGTAGGCACTTAATAAATGTTAACTGAATTGAATTGGATAATACATGCAGGACTTGCAGTTCCTGAAAAATCAAAATCAAGACTGGCCTGCATTTTAAAATATTCACCACTAGTTATTCTATTAAATTGATGGATAGTTTCAAAGGAATGCCAAAAATGCCTTTGCCACAGTGACTGTGTTTCAAACTAATATGTGGAATTATTGCCAGAATTCCATCTCTGAGACTAAGCAGGTTAAGGCACAGCCTTGGATCCCTACAGAGAAGAAAATGTACATCCAGTGAATGCCACAGTATGCCTCCTGCATCATTAATGATCATTATGAGCAGGGCATGCTGAAGTGAGGTTTCAAAGGGTCATAATCAGCACTGGAACAAACTGTTCACAACAAAATATGTTGTTTTTCTGAGGCAGAAAATCAGACCTTAGAGGTTTGTTTGAGCTCTGGGGAGATAGGATAACGGACTAATTTTGTGCATAGGGCTATTATGTTAACTAAATGCCACCATATTTGGCTAAGTGGATTATATTTCTATCCCTCAGACAGGCATTCGTGATCCTACATAATCTGATTTCCCCCAAACTGAGACAATAACAATAATGATAAATAACATTGATATAGAACCTCACAGTTCACAATATACTCTTCTTATAGCAACCTTGTGATGTAAGTAGTTTGGGAAATATTATTTTGGAACTAGGGGTTTCAGAGTTCTGATTTCAGAAGTGTAAAGAATTTCTAGTGTTGAAACTCCTTTCAAAGGGCATGGAATTTGCATTCCACAGCCTTAAAGAATTACCTGAAATAGAAACCATAGAAAAAGAGTAAGTAACTTACTCATAATCACACAGTTAGAATTTGAAACTAAAACTTCCTTACCCCAGTACTGAACCTCAATTCACTATGCAGTGCTATGGGTATTTTGATCCCTTTTTCACTAATGAAGAAATTGTGGAATTAACTTGCAAAAGATTATACAACTGGGTCAGAGTTAAAATTTAAATCCAAATTCCAGTGGTTTTTTTGTTTGTTTTCTGTTTTTTTTTCACTATACACACAGGGTAAGACCAGATTGTGAAAACTATAAATATCAGATTAAGAAATATAGAAACATTATATATACTTTGGGCTACAAATCCTTCACTCCAGCCTCCATTTTCTTCACTGTTTTTGAATATATGATACTCATTCTCAATTTTGTGATTTTGCTTATGCTACTCCTACACTATGCTTCTTCCGCCATGGAAGAAGCCTTGAATGTCATGATTTCTCTGGATTTAACTCAAGTCCCATCATCTCCAGAATGTACTGTTGGAATGATTTAGCTTTCACTGACTTCCTACTTCTTCCTAACAAATGTTTTTCTGTAATACTGATAATATTTTTCACTTTTTTTAGTAATTCATTAGATTGATGTCTTGAATTTTCCTAATCTGTTATTTGTATGTTTCAACTGGTTGGTAAATACTATAGAAGGGAGGTGAAGGGAGGGAGAGGAAAAGTCGGAACAGAAATGAGTGCAAGGGATAATGTTGTAAAAAAATTACCCAGGCATGGGCTCTGTCAATAAAAAGTTATAAAAAAATTAAAAAAAAATACTATAGAAGGGGTTCTTGTTCAAGTATACATTGACTAAGATGGCCATTGAGACCTCTTCCAGCCCTGAAATTCTGTCATTCTGTGATGTTCCCCAAACTTTACCATAAGCTACTTGAGAGAAAAAACTGACACTTGAGTTCCTTATCTCTGATATCAAAAGAATAATCCCTGCCCTTCCTGTATTACAGGGTTGTGATGAAAAACAAATAAAATAATGTGCCAAAATGACTTTGGACACTGTAATCTTAGCTATACTGATCACTTCCATCCTCCTTACAAATAAGTTTGTCCAAATAGAAAGAATTCCGGATGCAAATTAATAAAAATTTGGTGAATACTTATTATTCCTCCAGACTTGATAAAAGTGGTACAAAGAATATAGAAGCTATAGATTCTCCCTGGAGGACAATAATATTGTCCTCCCTGTAGACAAATATAGAAAATTTATATCTGAAATGAAATGATGTATGCGAACATATATGGTAGGACATGTCTCTAATCACTTCTATTGGGGAAGCTGAGGTCTGTGCTCAGGAGTTATAAATGGTAATGGCCTAAAACCAAATAAAGAAGAAGAAAGAAGAAAAAGAAAAAAAAAAGAAAGTGAGAAAGAGAAAGAAAGTGGGAAGGAGGAAAGGAAGAAAGGAAGGAAAGAGGGAGAAAGAGAAAAGTATAAAGAGGCAGAGAGACAGAGAAATGGAGAGTGAAAGAGACAGAGAGAGAGAGACAGAGAGAGACAGAGACAGAGACAGAGACAGAGACAGAGAGAGAGAGACAGAGACAGAGAAAGAGAGAGAGAGAGAGAGAGAGAGAGAGAGAGAGCGAGAGAGCGCGTTTCTCTCAAAGGAAGTTCTAAAGGAATATGAGTATTTTCTAAAAATCAAACTAGTCTCACAAAACAAGTTAAATTAGGGTTATGAATGTTTACCCACTGACATTTCTATTAAAAATGATTTTCTGATCAGTTCATCTTGACACTCCCAGTGCCAGTCTCAACATATTAGCAAGCCACATGATGAGTTATGATTTCCTAAAATGAAGTAGCTTTAAATGCACTATATGTTATTCATCTTACATCCCTTATGATGTGACTATCCATTAAGAGGAAATGGTCTCTGAAATTCAGTGGACTTGTTTTCTGAATCCTCAAAGTTACACTGAAAATTTCATCTCCAAATGAGAGATAGCATGGTAGAATGTGAGTCATAGTCATACAATGTCAGAATTGAGATGGAAGGGACTTTGGAGATTGTCTAGTTCTGAGCCATAACTAGAGATAACTGCACCAGGGACATATTTAATTGAGTAGATTGAAGAGAGCACATCTGGGGAAGGACCTTGAGGTTCTGTGATAGGGAGAGACTCCAAGATACTGTTCCACAATAGGAAGAAAGACTCCCAGATATTCCTGGTCAGCATAAACTCTAAACATTCTTTCCTGGGAGGTCTCTAGGGGGGAAAGCAGGCCAAGTTAGGGAAAACTCAGATGCAGTATGGGAAGGTCTCCAAATTCTAGCTTGGCTGACATACACATTGTTTTAACATCGATATTGATGCTTGGTATCTCCAAACAGAAGGTGAGATACTAGTTGCTAGATTTGGCAGCATGATATAAAGCACAGAAAAGTCTTCCCTAAATGGGAACATCTGTATTGATAAGGAGTTGCCTTGTCACACACGAAGTCCAGGCAACGACCCTATGGCATGGCTGATAACTTTTACTTATAACTAACCCCGTGGGAGGAATTGAGGGGTAAATTGGCAGGTGAGAAGAACATCAATAGATGAAAGTGAGCCCTTAGTAATGGGACTGTAGACATGGTATCCCAGGACTAGGCAAGGGAACAGAATAGTGACAAGGCAAAAGATAGTATCTAAAGGAACACTGCGGGGAGCAATTATGTCCTCCTGAGATGTGAGGGCATAGTCATACCTACCCTAATTATGGCTCTGATCTAGTCAAATTCCTAACTGGTCAGATAAGGAAATCACCAAAATAAAACAGTAAGGCTCTATTTGAACACTAGAACATTAATTTCCTTTCTAGGCTTATTGTACTGCTCATCTTTAATTTCACTGGATGGTTCCCAAGTTAGCAATGTCATGGTGCAGAAGAAAGCACAATAGATTCAGAATCTATTTATGCTCAAAACTAGGTACACAGCATTGCTCAGCTGTGTGAGCAGGGGCAAGTCACAGCCTTTCAAAGGATCTATTCCCTCATCTGTAAAATGATGAGAATACACTAATCTACCTCATAAGATTACTTTAAAGAAAATACTTTGCAAAACTTAAAGTACTATATCAACATTAGCTGCTTCTCTCATTAGCTCAATAAATAGAAATGGCTTTATCTCAAAGACCATATTAACGGGATCCACCTGATGGCAAGGGAGGAGTGTTAGGTGACAAGAGGAGTAGCCACATTGATTTTAAATTACTCAAGAGGATGGAATTACTCCCTATCATATATTCAATGCTCCAGCCAATATGGCTTTCTTACTATACCACTTATATAAAATTCCGTAGAGGATCACAGACAGTGGGGGAACTCTGGGTGAGGAATAAGACCCTTCAGCCCAGAGGGAACCTGCCAACAATGTCTGGTTTGGCGCCCCACCTCCCCTAAGTGTTATGATTGAAGTAGTGATACCAGGTGGCAAAGAGTGATACCAAGTGGCAAACTATATACAATAGCAAGTTGTTTTTGTGGTCCCATGTATGCAGTATATATTTAGCACATGCCCAGTGTTGTTTTAGTTACATAAGGGTATGAGGGTATAGAAGGGTGAAAGAACTGGGAATAAATGGACTCCATATTTCCACCATCCTCAGGAGTCCCATCTCAGCACTTCTCCACTAAGACAGTATATTTTAATCACCCCAGCATGGGGGCTCTAGAAAGCACAGTATGTTTTGTCACCCCAACTTGGAGGCTCTAGAAAGCAAGACACAACAAAATTCTATCTCCTGCTTTCATGCCTTTGCAAAGTCTGCCTCCCATGCCCAAAATGTTCTTCCTCCTCCTCCTCCTTCTCCCTCTGTCCTCTCTTCCTTCCCCCTTTCCCCTTTTCATCCTTCCTTTTCTGCCTTCCTCTCTCCCCTCTTCCTTCTTCTCTTTCTCCATCTTTCTCTGTTTCTCTGTCTCTCTCTGTCTGTCTCTCTCTCTGTCTCTCTCTCAAACCCTCACCTCCTTTCAAGGCTCAGATCAGGTATTATATCTCATCTCCTTCAAGGATTTTTTCCTAATTCCTCTAAGTTTTTTGTATATATTCTGAATTGACTTATCTGTAAACACAACATAGTGGACAGGAAATAGTACTTGGGAGTCAGAGAGTTCCGGGGTTAAATCCTGACTAAGACTCTTATTTGTTGTATGATCATGGGCAGGTCACTATCTCTTTATACTCAATTTCTTCACTAGGAAAATTGGAGGGAGTGGTTTCTATGGCCTCTGAAGTCATTTGCAATTCTAATCTATGATTCTATGAGGAATCCATGCCCCTCAGTCAAGGGCATATATTGTATAACTTTTATATTTGCATCCTAGGCATATGGTATATATCAATCAATTACAAATAAGCATTTCTGCAACATAAGTGCAAAAAATGAAGAAATTCCTACTCACAAAAGAGTTCACATAGTAGGTATTTAATAAGTGTTTAGTGATTGACTAGAATCTTAAGGGAAACATCAAAATGGCAATAAAACAAAGCTCCAGAGTATAGTTCATCTCTCTGCAGGATTTACTAGTGACCTGAATATATCTGCCTGTAAAGGAGAGCCCATGACAAAAAGAATTGGCAAGAACCAATGTTTCTGCATTGATCTTTAAATGTATCTTCACTTATCAAAAGTTTTCAGTACAGAATAAATTTTAGCTACCCTGGGGATAAAAAGTACAGAGGAAACAAAAGCGTTTTCATTCTTCAGTAACTTTGATAGGTCCACCCAGCTCATGAACACTCTGAAAATGTCTTTTGTCAGCTTCCTACATCTTTGCTCCTCAGTGAATCACAACTAATAGTTTCATCTCTCACAAAGCTATTGGGGACCAAGAAAGCTATTTCCTTTCTACTTTTTTTCTTTCTTATATCCATTTTCTTCCATGAGCTTCAAAAAAGAATCCTAGCTTTGCTGGACCAATTAGAATCTATCCTGCTAGACAAGAAAAAAGTTCAGAGAAAGAGGTCCAACATCTTATCTACTTGCTTATAGTTGAACAGTTCAGTCCAGAGTTTCTCTAACCTAAATATCTCAGACTACAGCATGAACCAATTTCCTCTTCTTTTGCTTTCAGTAAAGACAGAAAACAAAGTCCCTCTGTGTGACTCTATTAGGCTTACTGCAGTCATTGGTAGACTTTTTCAAGAACAAGCAGAAAGAATGTTACAATGTTCAGAATTCTGGTTTTGAAAGTCATAGGACTCAGATTCAAATCCTGACTCTGTCACTTAAGTGCCTATATGACTTCAGGCATCTTTTAACTTTGCTGGCACTCCATTATATCATCTATAATATGAGAGAATTGGACTAGATAACCTCCGAGAAATCTTCTGTTTTTAAATCTATATTTCAATCCTAGAATCAAACAGAAGAAAAAGCAGATACTTTAACTCTTTTGAATGCTTTTGTAAAATTAGAGATTGGTTTCTGGTAAGACAATCCTCTTGAATACCATGCCCATTCCAAACCTGTTCATGGGATAATGATCTACAGGTAACCATTGTGATTGGATATTATAGAAAGTATACAGAAAAAAAGTAAGAGGTACCATTATTACATTTAGGAAAGTCTAAGACACATTAAGAAATATACAATGTATGTCTATATCAAGTCTAAGGTCACATTAAGGAATATACAACAGAAGCCTATATACAAGAATACAACTAATAATAACTGGAATAGGCCTTTATTCCAAATACACATTTGTGGACTACTGCATGTTTGGAAGAAAGAAAATGTAGATTTTTAAAAAGAAATTTCAGGAAGAATGTTCTTGTTTTATAATTGTTCAACGAATGGTTGCTTAAATTTAGTAGGTATGGAAATGCATTCCCACAAAATGAAAAAAAAAAATCAAATGGATAAAAAAGTGCAGACTAATAGGAAGATCTGTAGATGGGCACTAAGCTAAGCCCATAACAGAATAGAAGGAAACAAATAGGCTGAATTACATTTGAGAAATGCCTTCAGTTTCCATTATCTTGAATTATCCTCTGCTCTCAAACCCACATTCTTTTTAAAAAATATTCTTTCAGTAATGCTATATGGCTATGGATCATGGAACACCACGATCTCCAAAGAATCAATGTTTTAGATGATGCAAAGGGCAATGGAGAGATGGATGGTGGGTATAAGTAGCTATAGCATATTTCCAATGATGACCTATGCAAAATAAGTAATATAAAGAATGTCATCCAGGAAATGCATGATTGGAAGAGGAAGTGGGCAAGTCATATAATGAATACAAAAGATCATCTTGTTATAAATGGATGGATCATGTGTTATATTAAGGTGGTACTCATGAAATGTAAGAACATTTAGCACAGTGGCAGATTGTCAAAGGAGGATTTGCAGACAGGTGTCACACAGCCACTAAAGTGACTGATTTTTCCAAAAATTATCCTCAGATCTACTCAATAAACTCAATTGGCATTCTATTATCCCTCTGATCAAATAAACTTCTTTGGCATTTAAAACATTTTACAACCTGTCCTATTGCTACTCTTCCAGTCTCCTTTTACATTCTTACTCTTTACATATTCTAGGTTCATCCATAATTGAGTACTTGTTGTCCTTCAAGCATGATGTTTCA
Source organism: Antechinus flavipes (assembly GCF_016432865.1). Classification (NCBI taxonomy): domain Eukaryota; kingdom Metazoa; phylum Chordata; class Mammalia; order Dasyuromorphia; family Dasyuridae; genus Antechinus; species Antechinus flavipes. The sequence goes on from NC_067401.1 coordinate 376,509,645, forward strand.
TCTCTATTCTTGGTATGTTTTCCCTCCTCACTTTTGATCCTTGGAGTTCCTGACTTCCTTAGACTTTTTCTGTTCCCTCTGTGAATACTGCCTTTCCACATAAGTTTGACTTCTCTACCCTTTTATCTCACCACAATGCCAGTAAGATAGATAATAATAATAAATGCTTCTGGATTTATTGATCAAAGGTATGCATGAGTGCCAATGAAGTGTCCTCTTAATGAGATCACAAATCCACTGACATATTAAAGCTACTATTAAATATCTAATATGTACAAGAGAGTGTGCCAGGTTCTGAATATACACAGATAAATAGTATACAACCCATATTTCCAAGGACAATCTCATAGAAAAGCCTTGCTAGTTCCTCTAACTTGAGCCTATCTTATAAGTATAATTCAGTATAATGCAGAAGGTATCTCCTATTTTATGTGCTAAGTGATTTTTTTTAATCTTAAAACTAGGTCAAGGAAGAATATGAAAGATAGAAGGTGATTGATTTAAGAAGGTGATTTAATCCAATAACTAAAAATAGCAGGTTTTTAGTGTCCATTGACTGAAGAGTGTACCTATTAGCTGAGAGAGAGGAAGTAAAGGTAAAAAAAAATATGAGGAGAGAAAGTTTTCAGGAGGCAAAAGATCAGTCTAGGAGGAGACATTCTAGGAACACCATGGGAAAGCCAGGTTCAGAAAGAAGAAACATGGAAAGCTAGCCCCTTGGTCATTGATTACAAGAGCTGTAAGTGAAAAATATAATTTCATTGCCAAGGACAGAATTAGCTACTATAATCTGGCAAGGCAATTTAATTCAGACAGATCAATCTGAAATAGAAATGACAGGCTAGAGGGCAGAGGGGGCAGAAAGACAGTAGAGAAAAACATATTTGAGAAAGAAAAAAGCATCCAAAAAAGAAAAGTAAGAAATAAAAGCATATAGGCCCAAAACATTGAGTTATTTAGCAGAAAATGATGGAGATATAATGCCTAAAGAGGACCAGAATCTAGTAGAGCAGAAATACTGTTGCTCCAGGTTCACAGCCAACAAGTCTGGTAGTATATCAATAATAGCTCAGGAAATGCTCTAGAAAAGTCGCAAAAAAGAACTTGATTAGGATGTGCTATAGGGCTTTGGGCTCCCAAAATTATAGCTTAATGTCGGAGAAATAAGCAGAAATACTAAACATGTTTATAAGTGAATCAAGTCACAGCTGATTCCATCAAGCTGAAAGGATTTTGACTTGAGGATCAATGATGGACTGCCCATCTGCTGTCTAAGAACCAGCCCAGTGATGTTCAGAATTGTTTATCACCAAAAGGAAAACTATTGGGTGATGAATTTTTTGAGCCATGGCAATGCATAAATACTCTTCACTAAAGCATGCAGGTACTCTGATGCACATCATTAGAAAGGGGGCCCTCACAGTGATGAACTGTCAAACCTCAAAATTACTGAAGTAATATCCTATTGTATCTATTTCTCTTTAATGTTTAGCAACAAATCCTTTAGAGAAAAAAACAACTAGAGTTATGTAATCTTTTCAGGGAATATATCCTAAGAGAAAAGGAAAAATGGCTGAATTGAAATCTATAAACTAAGAAGTAATAGGAGTTCAGTTTAGAAATAAGAGATAAAGCAATAAACACACAGAAAGAGAGAGAGAAAGAGAGACAGAGAGAGAGAGACAGAGACAGAGACGGGGGGGGGGGGGCACCAGCAAACCAAGTATGGTTTACTGAGCAGATGAAGAATGAAAGAATTGTACTCCATGGAATCTCAGTGGTCCTTGGTACCTGTGGAACATAAACAGAAAAGACAAATAACATGATAAAAAGTTAAAATTGATAAGTGAACCAGAGAGACATAAAAGCTATATGAGAGTTAGGAGAGACCAAGCAGGAAAGGCTTTATGGAAGATGTGGCATCTGAGCTGACCCTTGAACAGAAAGGATTTCAACAGAGATAGAGGCAGGGAAGAAGAATGGATAACAGCTATCACAGAAAAGCAGAAACAAACAATAAAGTCAGGAGCAGGTAGCTATATTTAAAAGATGGTACACAATCTACCTTGGTTGGCACATTGAATGTTTGACGGGCTATGGGAGATATGGCAGAATTGGGAGCATAAGATAACTGGGGATGGCCTTGAATGTTAGGTTTAGTTGGAAAGGCTTCAAAACGCTTTAGGTTTCAGTGATAAAACTGATGATAATACTTCTTTAAATTTCATATCATAATTTAAAATCATATCATAAAATTGTATTACTTTCTGCTGTTAAATCATTTTTTTTAATTTCCAGGGATTTGGGGTATGCTGGAGCCAACTTTAACATGTTTGAGAGAGTTGATTGTTAAATTTTCAAGATGAGTATTTGCATCTCAAAAATCAGCATTTGATGCAGATCAGAGTATGTTTTATTCTATCACTGACTTCTAGACTTAAAGAAGTATTATCAATGCAGATTAAAAATAAAAGTGTGTGTGCATACATTTGGGGGAGGGGGTTGGAGTGCTATAAGGCATTTACTGGATCATCCCTGTAATGTTCTATAAATATTTCTTGAACTCAGCAGAAATCCAGTAGTAGAATTCTCAGGGAATTAAATCATTACCAGACTGGAGGCCTTGTGACTGAAGGCACAACAACAATTACTGGTATTTATATAGTTCCTTAAAGTTTGCATAATAATTTAATCCATTATTTTAGTTGAGCCTCACAAGAACGCCCTGCCCCCTTTTCCTGAAATTACATTTTATTTAATTATACACAAGCATGCTTTTTTTTTTTTGGGGGGGGGAGAGGGAGTGTTGTTTTTGTGTTAATTTGTTTTAATCTCCAGCCTTTAGCATAATGTCTGGTAAATAATAAACACCTAATAAATATTTGCTAATTGGTTTCTTGATGTTGCTTTCTCCTATAAAACGTAAGCTACTTGAAGACAGAGACTATCTCATTTTCATATCTGTATCCTTGGCACAATGGAGGGATTTAATAGGTCACCAATGATTAATTACATTCAGGGATCACTTATCTAATTTTGTCTCTGGGAATATGAGATCTGATAGGACTAAAATATTTGATTTCCTTAGTAGATATCAGGGAGAGTCCTGTGACTTGAGAGCCATCTCACAATCACCCTTCCCCTACTGCCCAGTCTGCCCTTCCCTCAGCCCAAGACACAAAAAGTGTCTTTATGCTCACCAAACTGTTGCGAATGAAGGGGATGGACAGGAGCCTCCGCACCCCATTCTCCACTGTCACTCCTACCCAGTTCAGCACTGCCCAACACCACAGGTAGTCATGCCCTCCATGCCAGTAACTCACAAATGCAAAAGTCATCGCTGTGGAAAAGAGCATTCCTAACACTCCCTGGCGCGAGCCTCCCATTGGGATATAGATGTATCTGTGGAAACAAGAGGGAGAGATATACATATTCATCCATTCATACCTTTAACACTCAATTCCTGGGTAGCAGGTATGAGTTTTAAATGTTGAAGCAGTTAGTGGCTCAGTGCATAGAGCATCAGATCTGGAGTCAGGAAGACCTGAGTTCAAACCTAGCCTCAGATACTATTAGTTCTATAACCTTGGGAAAGATATTTAACCTCTGACTCAGTTTCCTCAACTGTAAAATGGGGATCATAATAGCACCTATGTCCCAGATTGTTGTGAGGTTCAAATGAGATGATACTTGTAAAGAAATACACACAGTGACTGGTATGTGGTAGGTGCTATATAAATGCTAACTCTCATCATCATCATAACTAATACTTTTATAGTCTACATGTTGTCTCATTTGGCCTGCACAACAACCCCTTTGAGGGAAAATATCATCATTTCACAAATGAGGAAACTGAGGCTGAACCAGGTTATATAACTTGTCAATAAGTGACCAAGGCAGGATTCAGGTCTCTCAGACATCAAGACAAGTAAGTATTCTATCCAATAACTACTTATTTGCACAGCATTAATCATCAGTTGTATTCAAGGTACTTCATGAAGTTCTAGGAAGAGAGACTTCAGATTCAATCATTATCCTTATGAATTTATAGTCTATGAAGGGGACATAATATATACATGATAATTAGAGTACTCAGTAATATGTAAATACACTAAACATCTACAAAAAGTGCTAAATGAAGTCTGAGGGGGCAACGTAAAAGTATGTTAAGTGAAAAAAATACAGAACTTGAAAGTTGGAAATTTTCTTTTTTTAAAAAATTTTTATTTAATAATTACTTTATATTGACAGAATCCATGCCAGGGTAATTTTTTTTACAACATTATCCCTTGTACTCATTTCTGTTCCGATTTTTCCCCTCCCTCCCTCCACCCCCTCCCCTAGATGGCAAGCAGTCCTATGTATGTTGGATATGTTGCAGTATATCCTAGATACAATATATGTTTGCAGAACCGAACAGTTCTCTTGTTGCACAGGGAGAATTGGATTCAGAAGGTATAAATAACCCGGGAAGAAAAACAAAAATGCAGATAGCTCACATTCGTTTCCCAGTGTTCTTTCTTTGGGTGTAGCTGCTTATGTCCGTCATTTATCAATTGAAACTCAGGTCTCTTTGTCAAAGAAATCCACTTCCATCAAAATACATCCTCATACAATATCGTTGTCGAAGTGTATAATGATCTCCTGGTTCTGCTCATTTCACTTAGCATCAGTTCATGTAAGTCTCACCAGTCCTTTCTGTATTCATCCTGCTGGTCATTTCTTACAGAACAATAATATTCCATAACATTCATATACCACAATTTACCCAGCCATTCTCCAATTGATGGGCATCCATTCATTTTCCAGTTTCTAGCCACTACAAACAGGGCTGCTACAAACATTTTGGCATATACAGGTCCCTTTCCCTTTTTTAGTATCTCTTTGGGGTATAAGCCCAATAGAAACACTGCTGGATCAAAGGGTATGCACAGTTTGATAACTTTTTGGGCATAATTCCAGATTGCTCTCCAGAATGGTTGGATTCGTTCACAACTCCACCAACAATGCATCAGTGTCCCAGTTTTCCCGCATCCCCTCCAACATTCATCATTATTTTTTCCTGTCATCTTAGCCAATCTGACAGGTGTGTAGTGGTATCTCAGAGTTGTCTTAATTTGCATTTCTCTGATCAATAATGATTTGGAACACTCTTTCATATGAGTGGTAATAGTTTCAATTTCATCCTCTGAAAATTGTCTGTTCATATCCTTTGACCATTTATCAATTGGAGAATGGCTTGATTTCTTATAAATTTGAGTCAGTTCTCTATGTATTTTGGAAATGAGGCCTTTATCAGAACCTTTAACTGTGAAGATGTTTTCCCAGTTTGTTGCTTCCCTTCTAATCTTGTTTGCATTAGTTTTGTTTGTACAAAGGCTTTTTAATTTGAAGTAATCAAAATTTTCTATTTTGTGATCAGTAATGGTCTCTAGTTCATCTTTGGTCACAAATTTCTTTCTCCTCCACAAGTCTGAGAGATAAACTATCCTGTGTTCCTCTAATTTATTTATAATCTCGTTCTTTATGCCTAGGTCATGGACCCATTTTGATCTTATCTTGGTATATGGTGTTAAGTGTGGATCCTTGCCTAATTTCTGCCATACTAATTTCCAATTATCCCAGCAGTTTTTATCAAATAATGAATTCTTATCCCAGAAGTTAGGGGCTTTGGGTTTGTCAAACACTAGATTGCTATAGTTGACTATTCTGTCTTGTGAACCTAACCTTTTCCACTGATCCACTAATCTATTTCTTAGCCAATATCAAATGGTTTTGGTGACTGCTGCTTTATAATATAATTTTAGATCAGGTACAGCTAGGCCACCTTCATTTGATTTTTTTTTCATTAATTCCCTTGAGATTCTCGACTTTTTATTGTTCCATATGAATTTTGTTGTTATTTTTTCTAGATCATTAAAATATTTTCTTGGAAGTCTGATTGGTATAGCACTAAATAAATAGATTAGTTTAGGGAGTATTGTCATCTTTATTATGTTCGCTCGGCCGATCCAAGAGCACTTAATATTTTTCCAATTATTTAAGTCTGACTTTATTTGTGTGGAGACTTTTTTATAATTTTGCTCATATAATTCCTGACTTTCCTTTGGTAGATAGATTCCCAAATATTTTATGGTATCAACAGTTATTCTGAATGGAATTTCTCTTTGTATCTCTTGCTGTTGGGTTATGTTGGTGATGTATAAAAATGCTGAGGATTTATGGGGATTTATTTTGTAGCCAGCTACTTTGCTAAAATTATGAATTATTTCTAATAGCTTTTTAGTAGAATCTCTGGGGTTCTCTAGGTATACCATCATATCATCTGCAAAGAGTGATAGTTTGGTTTCCTCATTGCCTACTCTAATTCCTTTAATATCTTTCTCGACTCTTATTGCCGAGGCTAGTGTTTCTAATACGATATTAAATAATAATGGTGATAGTGGGCAACCTTGCTTCACTCCAGATCTTACTGGGAAAGGTTCCAGTTTTTCCCCATTGCATATGATGCTTACTGATGGTTTTAAATATATGCTCCTGACTATTTTAAGGAAAAGTCCATTTATTCCTATGCTCTCAAGTGTTTTTATTAGGAATGGATGTTGGATTTTATCAAATGCTTTTTCTGCATCTATTGAGATGATCATATGGTTTTTGTTTGATTGGTTATTGATATAGTCAATTATGCTAATAGTTTTCCTAATATTGAACCAGCCCTGCATTCCTGGTATAAATCCTACTTGGTCATAATGTATTATCCTGGGGATGATTTTCTGTAATCTTTTTGCTAATATTTTATTTAGGATTTTAGCATCAAATTCATTAGGGAGATTGGTGTATAATTTTCTTTCTCTGTTTTCAGCCTACCTGGTTTAGGTATCAGTACCATGTCTGTGTCATAAAAGGAGTTTGGTAGGACTCCTTCAATCCCTATTTTTTCAAATAGTTTATTTAGCATTGGAGTTAATTGTTCTTTAAATGTTTGGTAGAATTCACATGTAAATCCATCTGGTCCTGGGGATTTTTTCTTAGGGAGTTGATTGATAGTTTGTTCTATTTCTTTTTCTGAGATGGGACTGTTTAGGATATTTACTTCTTCCTCTGTTAGTTTGGGCAAGCTATATTTTTGGAGGTATTTTTCTATTTCATTTAAGTTGTCAAATTTATTGGCATAAAGTTGGGCAAAGTAACTCCTAATTATTGCTCTAATTTCCTCTTCGTTAGTGGCAAGTTCTCCCTTTTCATTTTTAAGACTAACAATTTGATTTTCCTCTTTCCTTTTTTTAATCAGATTTACTAAGGGTTTGTCTATTTTGTTGGTTTTTTCATAGAACCAACTCTTAGTTTTATTAATTAATTCAATAGTTTTTTTTAACTTTCAATTTTATTGATCTCTCCTTTTATTTTTAGAATTTCAAGTTTAGTGTTTGACTGGGAGTTTTTAATTTGTTCCTTTTCTAGCATTTTTAGTTGCAAGCCCAATTCATTGACCTTCTCTTGCTCTATTTTATACAAATAGGCCTCTAGAGATATGAAATTTCCCCTTATTACCGCTTTGGCTGCATCCCATACATTTTGGTATGATGTCTCATTATTATCGTTTTCTTGAGTGAAGTTATTAATTATGTCTATGATCTGCTGTTTCACCCAATCATTCTTTAGTATGAGATTATTTAGTTTCCAATTATTTTTTGGTCTACTTCCCCCTGGTTTTTTGTTGAATGTAATTTTCATTGCATCGTGGTCTGAAAAGGATGCATTTACTATTTCTGCCTTACTGCATTTGAGTTTGAGGTTTTTATGTCCTAATATATGGTCAATTTTTGTATAGGTTCCATGAACTGCTGAAAAGAAAGTGTATTCCTTTCTGTCTCCATTACATTTTCTTCAGAGATCTATCATATCTAACTTTTCTAGTATTCTATTTACCTCTTTGACTTCTTTCTTATTTATTTTGTGGTTTGATTTATCTAATTCTGAGAGTGCAAGGTTAAGATCTCCCACTATTATAGTTTTACTGTCTATTTCTTCTTGCAGCTCTCTTAATTTCTCTTTTAAGAATTTAGATGCTACCCCACTTGGTGCATATATGTTTAATATAGATAGTGCTTCATTATCCATGCTACCCTTTAGCAAGATATAGTGCCCTTCCTTATCTCTTTTAATTAGATCAATTTTTGCTTTAGCTTGATCTGAGATCAGGATGGCTACCCCTGCTTTATGGGGGAGTTTACCCCGTTCACATTTATGGTTAGAATGACCAATTCTGTATTACTTGCCATCTTGTTAACCCCGATTTATGCTTTTCTCCCTTCTTTCCCCTTTCCCCCCTTCCCAGTATTAAGCTTGTCAGCACCACTTGCTTCTCACAGCCTTCCTTATTAGTATCCCTTCCCCCGCCTTAGGGTTCCTCCCCCTTTCTTACCCCTTTCCCTCCCAGTTACCGTATTCCCTTCCGCTTAGCTTATTCCTTCCCTTTTCACTTTTCCCTTCTCACTTTTCAATGAGGTGGGAGAAGTTTCACCATAGATTGAATATGTCTTAAGATTTTTCACTTAAAGCCAATTCTGAAGGCAGTAAGATACCCACTATATTCATCCCCCTCCATTCTTTCTCTCAGATATAATAGGTTTCCTATGCCTCTTCATGAGATATACTACCCCCACTTTACCCTTTTTCTGATACAATGTCCTTTCCACATCAGTTTCTAGAACAAGGTATACATGTATTCTTTATACATCTTTATAGCCGAAATATAGTTCCCAAGATTAATCTTTACCTTTTTAGATTTCTCTTGAGTTCTATATTTGTAGATCAAACTTTTTGTTAAGTTCTGGCTTTTTCATCGAAAATAGATGAAATTCGCTTACTTCGTTGAATGTCCATCTTCTTCCCTGGAAAAAGATGCTCATTCTCGCTGGGTAAGTTATTTTTGGTTGCATACCAAGTTCCTTAGCCTTTCGGAATATCATATTCCAGGCCCTTCGATCTTTTAATGTGGATGCTGCCAGATCCTGTGTGATCCTTATTGTGGCTCCTTGATACTTGAATTGGGTTTTTCTAGCCGCTTGCAATATTTTTTCCTTCATCTGAGGGTTCTGGCATTTGGCCACTATATTCCTTGGTGTTTTGATTTTAGGATCCCTTTCAGTGGGTGATCGATGAATCCTTTCAATGTTTATTTTTTCCTCTGTTCCTATGACTTCTGGGCAGTTCTCTTTGATAATTTCCTGGAAAATAGTGTCCAGGCTCTTTTTTTCATCATGTTTTTCTGGGAGTCCAATGATTCTCAGATTGTCTCTCCTGGATCTGTTTTCCAGGTCTGTTGTCTTCCCCAGAAGGTATTTTACATTCTTTTCCATTGTTTGATTTTTTTGGATTTGCTTGACTGATTCTTCTTGTCTCCTCGAGTCATTCAATTCCAATTGTTCAATTCTGATTTTCAGTGAAGTATTTTCTTCACTCACTTTTTTAAAATCTTTTTCTACTTGTCCATTGAGTTCTTTTGTTCTGTGGAATTTTTTTCCATTTCACCAATTTTGTTTTTTAGAGAGCTGTTTTCTGTTTCCAGTTCACTAATCCTATTTTTCAAGGATTTTACTTCTTTATCCACTCTCTCTTTAACTGACTTCTCCAGGCTCTTTTGCCAAGCCTCCCTCTCCTTTTCCCAAGCTTCCCTCTCCTTTTGCCAAGCCTCCCTCTCCTTTTCCAAGCTTTCCTCTCCTTTTGCCAAGCCTCACTCTGCTTTTCCCATTTTTCTTCTAGCTCCCTTGTGAGAGCCTTTTTAATTACTTCTATGAGGTTCATCTGTGCTGAGGAACAGATGATCTCCTCCTTTGGGGATTCACCTTGGGACTGCCTGTTTTTAGTCTCCTCAGGATTTAGAGTCTGCTCTCTATCTGTGTAGAAGCTGTCAAGGGTTAAAGTCCTCTTCAGTTTCTTGCTCATTCTGTCTAATAATCAGAGACAAACTAGCAAAGAAAAACAGAAAAAACTGGAGTCTTTCTTTGGGGGAGGGGCTGGGTGTGTTACCGAGCTTCCTCTCCAGACTGCGGGGGCAGCATTGAGGCACTAGCAGGACTGTGTTGCGCGTGTGCTCTGAGATCCCAAAGCGTGCTGAGTCACTGTGGGGGGGGAAGGAGGGGGCGGCCAGGTCCCGAGAGACTCCAGCTGTTTGGGGTTGTGTTCTTCACCCCCAGTGTTTTTAGCTTCTCTGCTGGGCTGATGACTTGCTGCCGGAGCAAAGTATCCAAACCTGTAGCGAAGCTCTCCCCGGAGAGACGGCTGCGATCACTCCCCACCTCCTCTCCCGTCTGCTCCCGTGCTCTCACCGCCGCTGCCCTCAGCCTGTGCCCGATCTAAAACCGTCCCAACCCTCCAGTAAAGACAGACCTTTCTTGGAGAATCTCAAGGATGGCTTCTCTTGGTAACTATTTGTGGGGTTTTTTTTCAGTCAAGCATTAATTCAGAGGCTTGTAATGAAATGGATAGTGAGAGAAAGCGTGGAGCTTATGCAGCAGTGAGCCTCCTCTCCACCATCTTAACCAGAAGTCAAAGTTGGAAATTTTCTATGTAATCTTACAGTAGTCATTGAAAAAACATTTCTTGAATTAAACTGAACTCAGGAAGAGGCTAGCTTTAAATTATTATTAGTGATATTGTGTGGGATTCATACCTTGAGTAGAAATTGAAGGATGAAAAATAAAGCACTTATTAACTATTTACTTTGTGCTATGCAACTTTAACTTTAGAGTCTTTTCAAACTCTAACATTATGATGAATATATGACCTCTCAATCCTTTCGCTTCACAGATGAAAAAGCATTGCTGGAGATTGCTAGAGAGCCTTCTAACCAGAGATGGAATGAAAGAGAAGGAGGTCTGAGCCAATCTTATCCTCCCAGGCAAGTTGTTCAGAAGTGAGCAATGAACCCACAAGTAAAAAAGCAAGACTAAAGACAGCAGGTGCTCCATGTGATAAAAGTACCAACCAAAAATATACTCCAAGTGAATGACCATGAGGCTGTGCTCTAACACAGGATGAGCTACTAGAGTTCATTCTGGTGTGAAAGTATCCTTAGAATCTTGCCAGGAAGATACTAGGATCCAAGAGCTTGAAGAAGTCATGAATTCTTTCCAGAAATCATCTCAACTCTCCATTACAATTTTGCATCCAATTTTCAACCACCAAGTTCTACTCTTGTTAACATTTCTCTACTGCCCCTCTTCTCTCTACAGTCTGGAGTGGCTAGACTCCTTAGGTTTGAGAGAGAATACAGTCTTCCCTCAAGAAATATTATATTTCTAACATGGAAGGAATAAAAAGTTTCTTTTCATTTTCTCCTTTCCAAAACAAGAACATTCTGAAAAAAATATACATATATAAAAATATTTAAGGACATAGGATGTGGGTTCAAAGCTAACTCAGTCACTGAGGAGCTAAGCAAGTCATTTATCTTCTTTGTGACTCAATTTCCTCCTCTGTAAAGTGAGCATTTTCATCCTCCAAAGGTTGTTGTGTGAATAAAATGAATAATTTTTGTAAAGTACTTTGCAAACCATAAAGCACTATATAAAGGCAAGTGATTATTTTTAATATGAAAAATGCATAGAATTACACAGGAAACTAAATGCAGTTACCAAAATATTTTTTTAAAACAAATTCACAAACTCGATCTAAAGAAAACCTGCTTTTAAAAAATTCCTCTATTGCATTTTCCCCCAACCCAATTTCTCTGATTTAAAATTCAGGCTTTTGTGTATTCTTTTTTTTCAAAGTGAAGGCACACTTTGATGTTTTAAAGCTATTCATATAATCAGAATTTCTATACTACTGGTGCATGAAGCTTGCAAAGGAAGTCCAGCTCCCCAAAGGGGGCATGTTTCTATGGTGGTGAAGGAGAAGCAGCGAATCTGATGACCATATGAATATCATTTTAAGTATCTAGACAATGCAGTTATGTCACTTTTCCTTCTATATGATAACTAAGAGAAAACTCAGAAAATTCTTTTTATTCTAGGAATCAATCAGTGATAGTTTTCTAGGAACACTGAGATGTGCTGATTTAGAGCCCAAAACCTGGTCTAGTCCTCAACCAAAAGATGAACATGCATCTGTCTTTACTTAACTTCTGGAAGGTAGCAAGTACAACAGAATCCCTGGTGATGACATCAACAAAGTAATAAGTTTATGTTACAAATGTTCCCAAGTCTGGGATCAATATAAACAATAATATACTTTTGCGTGATTATGTGCATGTGGGGAGGAGTGGAAGTCTTATAATAGTAGGACTTTGGAGATTTATAGGACCTAAATGAAAAATGCAATAGAATTATCCTGGGATTTAAAGTAAAAAACAAATAAACAAACAAAAAACAAATGTTTCAGTGGCAGTCCTGCCATTTACTACCAATGGAACCTCACTTCTCCATCTCTTTGAGACTCAATTGTCTTGTGTGTAATATTAGAAGGGTGAACTAGATGATGTTTAAGGGTTCCTTGCTTCAATGCATTATCTTAATTTTGCAATAAAATCAATCATTCCCATGGCAGAACTTTGCTCATAAGAAAAAAATTAATACATTTCTTCCTATCAATAACTGGGTGACTTTAAGGTTTGAATTATTGGCACTTAGCACAAGTTTAACTAAACTCAGCAAGAGAAAACATCATGAAATAGCTCTTGATTCACATTTCTAAAAATGAATTCTGTGAAGAAGAGAAGATTCTCAGATACAAATTACTATAGGAAAAAACTCCAGAATACTTCCCATGAGCTAGAGAAACCTAGGACACTATAAGGATTTGGAATTAAGAGGACTTCATCTGGAATAAATCCATTGCATAAAGACCATGAGAGCCCTCTGATAATTTATTATAACTAATTATTCTATTAAAAGAGGTGCTAAGTTCATATGTTTCTGCTGCTAAAAAATAAAAATAAAATAAAAAATTCAAGAGCTATCAGTGCTCTCTCAATTTCTTTGCCCTAGGGCAAAGCCCTAGTCACTTCACAGCTGTTAATGTGGCTCTGAGATGTTGCATATTCCCAAAGAAAGGGTCACTGTCTCCCTTGGCCTGCACTAAATAGGCATGTCACTTCCTGATTACATTTATATTTAGTTTTGACCCTTTTAGAAGCCATAGATTCACAGAATGATAAACTCCTCTAAAGATGAACCACTGCAGATTGTCTTAAAGATATATCAGTTACGTAATTGAACTACACTTCAAGGATAAAGTCAACTCTCCAAATTGCACCTAACAATGGAACCAATTGCAGATCCTCTTGTAGTTCTCTCATATCTGGAGAAAGCAATATCCTGTCATTTGTTGCTAGGAAAAGATTCAAATAGAGAAGTACTCTTTTCTCTTTATGCTTCTGTGATATTATTCTCTCCTACTTCTATCCATCTGAATATTCTTCTTCAGTTTCCTTTGCTGGCTATTCATCTAGGTCACGTGTGCTAATTATAAGAGTCCCCAACTCCTGGGCCTGATGCTTCTCCCTCCATACTATTTCATAACAAAAATCTCAGAAAATTCCTTTTATTCTTGCAACTAATCAATTATTTTCCCTCAACACTGATCTGTGTTAGTTTAGACCTTGAAAATGGATCTAACCTAAAAGATGAATGTATATCTGCCTTTATTCAACTTCTGAAAGGCAGCAAGCACAACAGAATATATGATAATCTTAATGCATCAACTCCCATGGATTCAATTGTTTTGCAAACATATTTAACCAGCCCTCCTGAAGGGTCCACCTGCCTGTTGGACATCTAGAACTGGATGTCTTGCAAACATATTAAATTCAACATATCCAAATTGAACTCATTGTCTCCCCGCCTTCCAACTCTCCCTATGTTCTGTGGACCATCCTCCTGTCTCTACACATAGATCCTTTTCAATTACTCCCTTCTCTCTTACTCCCATATCTGATCAATTGCCAAATCCTATCATTTCTATGTTCATAACATTTCTCAACTAGCCCACCTTCTCTCCTCTGACATTGCCCCTGTTCTAGTATTGATTAAACTTCTTGATGATTCTCCCATTTTCAAGTCACTCCCCGTTCTTAATCCAGCATTTGTTCAGTTATTAAACTAATCTTCCTGAAGAACAAATCTGACTGTTTCTGACTTGTTCAATCACCCCTTTGATTCTTGTTGTCTCTAGGATCAAACATAAAATCCCCTGTTTGGCTTATATAAATCTTCCTTAACCTTACCCCTTCCTTCCTTTTCAGTCTTTCTAAACCTAACTCTCTTCCACTCCCCAAAACTGCAAACTAATAATACTGACCTCTTTAGAGTTCCTCACAAAAAACATCTCCCAACTCTTGTGTTTTCACTGACTAGACCCCACGCTTGGAATTCTCTCTCCTCATCTCTGTTCCTACCTTTCCTGGATTCCTTCAAGTCCCAACTAAAATATTACCTTCTGCAAAAAATACTTCCCAATATCCCTTAAGGAAAGTGCCTTCTCTCTGTTGATTTCCTCCAATTTATCCTGTCTGTATCTTATTTATACACATATTTATATATTGTCACCCTTTCCCAATTAGACTGTTAATGTCTTAGATTTTTCTTTTGAATTTTTTCTGTATCCCCAGTAGTTAGCATAGTGCCTGATGATAGCATTAAGTGCTAGTTGACTGAGCTCACCATTTACGGAGTCATCAGGTCCAATTAGCAATTGGCAAGAAACTGCACCAAGACAGAATTTTATCACGGTATTAAAACTGAAAGGAATCTGAGACATCATTTAATTCAACTTGCTTATTTTGTAAACTGAAACAACTGAAGTCTAAGGAGTTGAAATTATATACCTCCCTCAAAACATTAGAAACTCACCTGCCAAAGCCCTAAGGGCTACAAAGTTATCTTTTTTCCTACAATCCTAGCCTTTATCTCATTGTTAGGAAAGCTTAGTTGGTTGATGTTCAGTGCTCGAATTCTATCTCCTTATTTAATCAATATCTAAATAATCTTCCCCTACCAGACACATAGGGAATGGTGAAAGGAGTGTCCTTTGAGTGATTAATGGAGTTCCTCCCCTCATATAAAAAAAGAATAATTCAACCCAAGGCCCACTTCACAAAAAGAAATCTCTTTCTTCAAAGTAACTCCTCTCTGGGTAGTTAATAAGACCTTAAATCCATAATTCAATCAGCATCTTTTAAGTGTCTACTCTATTCAAGGAACTGGGAACACAAAGACCAAAAACAAAAAAACAAAACATCAAACTCAGTTCATCTTCAAGGATCTTACATTTATTCTGAATTCCTCATGGGAATTGTAATTTCATTTATAATCTCCATATTGCTAGCTGCCATATTCCCTTCCTTCTGGTACTGAGGGAAGAAAAATAGGCATTTGACACTGGGTCAATCCTCCTGGACATGCCCTCTCTGCTTTTCCAAGATCCAAGACAGAATTAAGACTTTAAAATACTTGTACTAGCAAGAAAAATAAGGCAAAAATTATCAAACTTATCAGAATTACTAAATTGTAGAGATCAAGAATCCATTTCTGATATTCTCTTCATTTGACTTTAAAGATCTGAAAAATCTCTCAGACAAAACTAGCTCCCATCCCCATATTAATAGCATCTGTTGTTGTCTCCATGCTTAATCTTGGAGTACTTTCCAGCTCTAAATCCATGGTCTTCTGATATGCCATTTTGTCTGAGAAGAAATCTTGGCCTACGTCTACACAAAAGTTTAGTGCACACTTGACTTTCAGCTTCTCTTTCCCTAGGTCTTGAGATGCTACTGGCTCCTCCCACTTTTAATGTCATAACTTTTCAAAGCCATTATATTGATATATTATAAAGATTACCGCAATTCCCTTAAATTAACACAGAATCCACCAAATTCCACAGAATGAGTCTCATCTCATATTGCTTTTCTCAAACTAAAAAAAACAATTAGGCATAAAGGATATATATCAAATCTTATTCATACATAATTTCTATTTAAAAATGTGAGAGATCATTTCTTTTCACTGTTTGACACTATATGAAGTTATTAGTGCCCAAACGGGAGTGTTGAACCATTAAACACCACAGACTTCAACATCAGAAAGAGGAAGAACTAAGCTTAGACTCAGTATATAAAAATTATAGGTTAGTAGTGAGGTAACAGGTAGTTTTCTATTTTATTTTGGCTTATAAGTTACTTGGAGCTTTCCTAAGTACTGACCAAAATAATCTAAACCCAGAAGGAAGTTGCAGTAACTTGAAGCTGCCTCAAGACAATAGTTTGTATTTAGGTGGACTTTGTTTCAAACATACAGCTGATCTATTACAGAAATTCCTCATTCTATATACATGTTTTGGTAGCAGACTAGACATTGCCTAAAATCAAATCTCTCAATCTTAGAGAAAAAAGCCACAGATAAGCTAACAACCAGTTGTTAGTGGGAAAGGGAGAAAGGCCAGGGGACTAGAGGGTAGGAAAGCATGTAATATACTCTTAACATCAAATCTGTTTCATGTCACTCATAAAGGGATTTTAATAAGTATAGCCAGCAGTTGGTTAATTGGAGACTGTAATTTTTATAGTCTCCAGGAGACCATGAGAGGTCGGCTTTCAAAAGATTTGGTACATTTTGCACTGTGCAATTCTCAATCATTTCAGTGTAGGATGCAGGATGTGAATCTTGTATTCCTCTGAAAATTTACCCATAAAAAATATTGTGTCCTACTTGGCAAACACAGTGATGTGAAATTTATGAAACAGAAATTAAACTCAACTATATTTAGTAATATTTTAAGATGCTAGGTTTATTTAATTAGATGTCAACATTAAAAGAACATATCATATGTTTCCATTACTTATGGTTGGTGGGTCAGCTGCTGCCTTGTGCTGAGGTTTTTTCAAGATCAAACTCATTATAAGTCAAGCTATTTTGCACAAGAATGTTGTGATTTTCCAACCTCACAAAGCCAGTCACTTTTTAGGGTACAATCTGTGACTAGGGAACAGTGTTTCTCAAAGATATATTCTTTTTCTACACATGAAGGACAAAAAGACAGAATTAAGAGTTTAACTAGATCACTTAATCTAGTTACTACAACTGCCAAAAACAAAAAGAAAATATTTCATGGCACATTCCTTAGTACCATCTTTCCATGCAAGAGACATCAAAATTCTGTCACTGACAACCAAGTTTTCTGGATAGGATTCCTTCACAGATCAAAAGTATTTGGGGGTGGGGGGAGGAATGTTAGGTGATCTGACTTGTTTTTCCAGAGAAGTTCTATTACACACAAACATTAAACTTGAAGTTTTTCTTCTACGTTGAACATGGATTCAGGTCAATAAACATTTATTTCCTAACACTTTCTCCTACATGTACTGTGCTAGACAATAGATATATATATAAAAGGTAATTTTTTTAAAAGTCCTAACCTCATAGAGCTTACCTATCCTGAGGAATATAAAATGTAAGTAAGTGAAAACTAATTTGAGGAGGGAGAGAGGATTAACATCTATGAGATTAGAACAGGTTTCATGGAAGAGGTAGAATCTGAACTGAGATTTGACAGAAGCTAGGGATTACCAGCAAAGATGAAGAAGGGGTGTATTACAAATATGGTTTGCAGACTTTGCAAAAACACCAAGGCAGAAGATAATACGCTGTTCCCTGAATTTAGCAAATAGATTAGTTCAGCTATAATACTTTCCATAGAATTGATGCTGCATTTTTGTAGTGGCATCTGAGTGGATGCCCATCAGTTGGAGAATGACTGAATAAGTTATGGTATATGAATGTTATAGAATATTATAGTTCTGTAAGAAACGACCAATAGAATGATTTCAGAGAGGCCTGGAGAGACTTACATGAACTGATGCTAAGTGAAATGAGCAAAACCAGGAAATCATTATACACGACAACAACAAGATAATATACAATGAATTCATGATCAGTTCTGATAATGGAATGTTATTTCAATCTAAGAAGTAATGAAACGGAAAGACTGGGAGAAATCTGAAAATATTTGCATGAGTAAAGTAAATAGAATAAGACCAATTTTTATAAACAATAACAATACTATTAAAAAAAGAAAAACTTAAGAACTTTGATCAGTGTAAATAACCAACCAGAAAATTGATAATTAAGTATGATTTCCACTTCTTGGCAGAAAGGTGATGGATTATAGGTTCAGAATAAAGTATACATTTCCCAAAATGACAAATATATGAATTTCTTTTTCTTAACCATACTTTTTTGTTACAAGAGAAAGCTTTTGTTTTGGAGGCTAAGGAAGATGATGTGGTAATGATTCTGATGCAAAAGAGCAACAAACTAAACAGAAAACAAATAAAATCCTCAAAACACACTGAAGCACTGAAGAGAACAGAAGGAAGTTCAGAATGGAATATATACAAGCAAAGCAGAGTTGGTATTGCCATGTTAAATTTAAAATATATTTTTGAGAAAAGCTGTACATAAGAGATTGTATTTCACATATACCTCTCCTTTTCCTATTCTTCATATGTGAAAATGATCACATTTTTGTGCTTTTTGTCAAGAATAATAAAAAGACAATAAATTTTAAGTGACTACATAAAGACCTGAGCTTGTTTGCTGTTAAAAAAAACACCACCCAAAAAACCTTTCATAACCAAATAAGTAAATATTGTTATTATAGCTTTGCTAAGCAGAGCTCTCTGTTGTACTGATTATTTGTTCTATTTTTTTCTGTAAATAATCACAACTTTCTCACCATTGCACAAGTTACTGTTTTAACAAGTTTTGTCAAAGAATAAATTTCAAAGTTGGTCTTCAGTTACTCTCCAAAAAGGATATTCTATTCTAGGAAGACAGGGATGTATAAAGATGAGTTAAATATCACAATAATGTTCTACTTCTATCTATTATGCTTCTAATTCATCTTCTGTGTTCTGAGAACATATCAAAACCTCAGCTTTCCCCAGGGCAACCAGATGCACATATATTTCTGGAATTATAAATAAGCATCATATGAGATGGTAACTTTGGAGATTATGTACAGAGATGGAGGAAAGGGAATTGTGTAGTGTTTAGCACCATGCCAATGAGATTAATCACTAATAAAAAGACCCTGGAAGTCTCTGCTTAATAACCAGAAAGACTTCCTGGCAATCTTCCTATCTTCCTTTCTCCCTCCTGAATAATTTTAAAAGCAATGACAAGTTTCTTAGGGTCTCAAAAGAATGAGAGTAAGACATAAAAAAGCTAGAGATGGTAATATATAATAGCCCCTCAAATCCTGGAAGCCTAAATATTCTGATTTATCAAAAATTCTATCTCTCTTATGACTTCTTTGTACAATTTCTTTCAATACCTTTCCCTCCCACCCAACACCCTTTATTGTCCCACCCCTATTAATTTCATTTACCAGATTCATTTATTATGTTAAGCTCTGTGGAAATGTGAAACTAACTTGTAAGTTTTAAATGGCCTTAATTTTTAAAAGAAATATGCCATCAAGAAAAACTTCATAAAGTACAACATTGATTAGCAAAGTATTTCCATTTTTATTTGTGCTTTAATGATTTAGGAATACCCATGCTAGACTTGGAAATATATAGAACAAAGGAACAAGCTTGCACAAAAATAGAGAAAAACATGTCATACCCATTGTGCTGGCATTAGTAAAAAGCCATTGTGTAGGACAGTCTCATCCTCAAAAACAATCAGAGACTATCAGAATAAAAAAAAAAGCAAAAAGAGGTTTATTACAATCTTTCAAGAAAGGGCATCTCCCAATTGACAAGGTGTTTGTCAGCAAGGAAGTGTAAAACATAAACTTTGAAACACAAGATTAAATAGGTCCCGAAGCTCCCACTCCCCCAGTCTGATCTTTCCTCCCATAGTTTGGGAACGTCTAGCTTACATTTTAATCCTGGAAATCTAGCCATAAACTAACGAATACAAGACAATAATAATAAACTCATAAGAGAATTCAAAGCCATCATCACCTTTAAAAGAAGTACTTAAATACTAATTAGGAGGTGGTGGGAAAACTGGGACAATCATCTGCAACTCTTAACTATAACTCTATTTGCTATTATAAAGTTTCAAGTCACAATTAAGGTTATTTTTCTATGAGAACATCTTCGAGGCAACTAGGTCTGCAGTGGATAGAGCACTAGCCCTGAAGTTAGGAGGACCTGACTTAGACACTTAACACTTCCTATCTCTGTGATCCTGGGCAAGTCACTTAACCCCAATTGACTCAGGAAAGAAAAAAATAATAGAAAGTATCTTCATTCAGTCAATTTTACACACCATAATTGGTTAGTCACAACAAAGGCTTAATATTGAATTTGTCCAGTTTCCTATACTAAGGGAAAGACAAGGCAAAATATAGTAAAAATATAGTTTGCGTATACAGAGAACTCACAATATAGTAAAAGTATCCAAAGAAATAACCATAGACCCTATTGTGGAAAACTTCCAGTCTAAGAGGAGATCAGGTGTCTTTCCCGGGAACTTGTATTTTAAATGAAAAAATTATTTCATTTCAAGTTCTTTATGACCCTGGTTTTGTGGTAAGGCACTTTGCCTCCAGAGAGAAAATGGAAGCTTGGAATGTGACACAGAGTGGGGATATGAGGTTCATCTCCTTTTCCTTACCCCTTCCTAGATACTTGATGTAGATTCTGGCTCAAAAAGATTCAATAAGGTTTCAATACGAAAAATTTGGTATTCTGGTGGATCCAGAGTAAAATGATCTCTCCATCCTACTGTTACTAATGTTCCTGAGGAGTAAGTTAACTAAGCAATCTTATGATGAATTATGAGTTCAAAGAATTTGAAGAAATATTTATTCACTTTCCCACATCATTCATTTTCTTTCTTTTGATTTTCTATTCTTTTTTAAGAGTAGTACTTATTTCTGAACAAAAGCAAAGGAAGGAAACAAAGGTCTTTCTCCCCATACATTATGCCATTATGAATGATTAGTCAGTCATTTTCCTTCAGAAACCAAGTCACTACTCGTTTTATCTTTTCCAAACTTCACTTCAGAATAATCTAACTCCAACAAAATATACACCTCTTGACTTTCCTATTTAAGAATCTATGGTGACTCCTGGCTGAGTACAAAATTTAGACATTTAGCCAAATTCCTCCAACTGTCCTCTCCTTCCAACTTCAGTTCAACATTTGTTTACCTCAATACTTATCCTTTGTTTCAGCTAGTCAGTAAATATTTTTAAGCACCTACTATATACTAACTATTGTGCTAAGCCCAGGTGATACAAATAAGATTTTTTTTTAAAAAAAGTACTGGTCCTCAAGAAGCTTACAACCCAAGTGGAGAATACAACATACAAAAGGAGGATGAAAAAGGGAGAGAAGAGGTACTATAATGCTGGAGAAACTGAGGCAAGGTAGAGATTAGAGAGTTTTTGATATTTTATTTGAAAGTGAGAGGCTGTGTTGGGGGCATGTTGCCCCTAGAGCTCATGTCTCAAAGCATTCAGTAGCCAATGTGAGGTTCCCATGAAATATATATACATGTGGCTCTTAAGCTATCAGGGTAGAGTCCAAGGCAGGGAGGTGAAGTCCAAACTCTGGTGAGCGGGAATCCCCAAGAAGAGACCATTAATCCGGTTCTGACAGATTGAAAAGTAGGACCATAAATTCTTGATAATTTGGGATTAAGAAGAACAATGGCAGAATGGGGGGAGGCAACAGACATTCTGATAAATTGGGAAGGTCTGGAGTCATGATGAAGATAGAAGGTCTTTTTCCTTATCTGCATTAAATTTTTACAATTTATAATCTTAGAGTAGCCAGCCCTAAATTCTAATGATTAGGAGGGAGGGGTGGTGTTGCAACCAGGAGGATTGAGGCAGAATTCAAGGAATTGAGGCAGAACAATTCAGGGAAACTGAGACAGAACAATTAGGGAAACTGAAGTAGGACCATAAAAAGGAACTGTGGCACAACAGTACCTGATAAGGGGGAATAATGGAGAAATCCAAAGAAGTCCAAAAGCAGCATACCTAATGGGAAATGGGGACCTATGACATTGCTCTCTAGACAATGAACAAAATGTTATGTGTAAGCAATAGGAAGTAAAGTGCCACTAGATCATAGACATATAAAAAAGAGAATATGAGAAGACTGAAAAGGTAGTGAAGAGAGCTGGCTATAAAGGGTTTTAATAATAATGATAAAAATAATTAAAGGATTTTATTTTTTCAGTTGGGAGGTAATAGAGAGCCACTTCCATTTACCGAATAAAGAAAAGAATGACATGTTTAGACTTGATTATAGGAAGAGAACTTTGGCAACTGAGTGGAGATTCAGAAAGAGTAACCAGAAGATTACTGAAATATCCCAGACATGAGGAAATGCATACCTGCATCAAGGGAGTGCCTATGTGACTGGAAAGAAGGGGGTTATACAAGAGATCACAGCCTGTCTAAATGCCATTTGTAAACAAAAACATATTTGGGGTGAGGAGAGGGAGAAGGGGGTCTTCCCCAGGACAAACTAGAATTAAGATCCAGGCAAATGCAAAACAAAAATCAGATGAGGTCACTATGGAGCCTGCAGTGTCATCACTCAAGGAATTGAAAAGGAAGATGAAAACTAAATGCAAGAGTATAAAGTACTACAAAGAAATAACTATCATTTTTCTGTACTATTTCTACATGGGTGGGAGATGATGAAAAACACAGTTTGCCATGTTATTCTAAAATACTAAGTCTTTTCATTGAGCAGCCAGATGGCCATCTCCCATACTAGGAAGAATGGATCTGATCTTGCTCCCTGGCTGCTGGGAAGGAAAGGGAATGACCCCTACTACATTCAGATGAGTCAAGATAAAATAAGCAGAAGAAGCAGTACTCATTAGGGAAAAGGAAAATCAGGAAAGATTAATGTCGCAAAGAGCCAGAGAAAAGAGTATTAGGGAGAAGGGATCTTAATATACTGTCTCATTACAGTTAGTACCATCATCTTTATTTCTAAGTGATTGTATATATCAGCCTCAACTATCAAAAAAATCATAATAATGATAAAAATGTCATGAGCCAAATTTTTGTAAGAATGATTTAGCTTTTACTTCTCTAGTCACTGACCAAATTTCTAACGTCAGAAAACAATTTTGCAAATATTTATTGCTGTTCACAAGAAAATCTGGGAAAAGGAGAATGAATATTACAGTTAATATATGCCAAGCATTTTGTAAACCTTAAAGTATTATATAAATGTTATTTATTATATTATTATAATACATCTTTTATTTTTAAGTTAAATATGTGCAATTCTTTTAGACATAGTTCTATATTTGTCATTTGTGAAAGAAAAATCAGATCAAAAGGGAAAAACCATGAGAAAGAAAGAAAGAAAAAAACAAGTAAACTAACAAAAATGGTGAAAATAACTATGCTTTGATCCACGTTCAATCTCGATAGTTCTCTCTATGGATGCAATATATCCTTTACTTTTAAAGTCATGGATAGTATTGAGATTGAGAAAGGAATCCCAAAAGTTTGGGGTCACAGACCAGTGACATGATGTGTCTCAAAAGAATTTGCAGGCTTGAACCAATTTCCTGGTCAAGGGGCAAAGTTTTATTGTAATTATAAGGACATTACAAGCAGACTAAATTGCAAGAGAATTTAGCAGTGGGCTAAGAGAGAGAACATCTTTATTCAGCTTATTCTATAACCCAGAGATAAGATGAGGAATGGTCATTTCTGGAATTTGATTCTCACTGACCAACATATTATCAATATTATTTCAGGAGTTTGGTCCATGGGATTATCCTGAGGCCAGAAACTATCTGACAGCAAGGAATTGAGGAATGATCTATTCAGACTCAGATTATTGTTCTTATATAGTGAGTGTGGGAAGTTCCTAAGGCAGACTCCAAAACCAGAAGATTTAGGATTACTGACTTATTGTTAGAACAGAAGCCCCCCTAAGATCAGGGGACCTCAAAATCATTGCTGCCTCCTCTAAAGCTATATTACATCAATAGCAGAATGGTTCTCAGATTAGAAAGTATAGTCACAAAAGTAAATGCCATCATTCATTCCTCAGATATTATGTCCTCTTAGGGGTTTTAAAGAGTAACATTTGCAAAGTCAGGTTAAATTATTATCTACATCATAGAAAGTTGAAAGCAGGGAAGGGATTAGAGTTTGGTTGATCAGAAGGTGAAAACCAACTGTTTTACTACCTCAAGCAGTAACCTCCCCTTACTCCCTGGACACACACTTTGGGGGGGAGAAAATTCCTGAACATTCCCCAACACTCCCAAGTAAATTCATCATTTTGTCATTTGATGGTAGAGAGATGGCTATAAGGAAAAGTTGACATGTGTTAATGATTAGAGCAAGTGCAAATGTGAGGGAAGAAGATCATATCCTAGTAAATGGCCTGGCACTTCTTCACATTCCATACAAAATGTAAACACACACACACATACTCACATACAATGTGGTACTAGATGCTTAGTGCTTACATCTCTGTATAAAGAGAATCGACAGATTCAGAAACTAGGACCATGGGCTCACACAAACATTTTAATTATATAGAGAGGATGGAACAGAGGATGTTCAACCAGAGATCAGGAGTATTCACCAAGTGCCACAACTAGGAAAGGTGTGGGCTGAAATGGAAGATGAAAAAGGTAAGTGAATGAAGAAGATATAAGAAAAATGAATCCAAGAATCAAAAGTCATACTGGTCTTTGTAGTTTGGGGCTTATAGGGCAAAAGTACCGCAATAAATATAAAAATACACTCTGGGAAAGTTCAGAATAAAACAAATCTTTCTAAACCAAGTCTTATTTGCCCCCTATAGCCATAGCAGAGCCAAGGATTTATCTAACTGATTTTCCATCTACCTGAAAGCTTAAAACTTCAGCTTTAGACTTGTCACATTCTTTCTATCCTTCCATCAAGAAGTTAAAAGGGTACTTTATAAACAATGATAGTGATAACACAGGCTGTCAAGATTACAAAATACATTACATATGTTATCTCTTTGGACCCTGAAAAGAGCACTGTGAGATATATATGAAGAGTAGTATTATCCCCTTTTGATAGATGGAGAAACTGAAGCTCAGACTGGTTGACTTGTTCATGGTCACACAGCTAGAATGCCTTTGAAACAGGCTTCTACAGATTCCCAGTCCAGTGATCTCTCCACTATACCATGATGCCTCATTAAATAAGCATTAAACAGAAACTGGAGAAAATTCTACTTACAGCAAGCTTGTAGTAACAAGGAGCAAGGAGAGGAATTGCAAAGAGGCAAGTTTAAACTAAAATCTTCCTTATAACTATAGAGTACAAGGAGATGCCTTGGGAAGCTGTAGCTTCCTCTGCATTGGAGATATTTAAGTCAAGGCTAGATAATTGCTGGTAAGGAGGTTTTATAGTAGCATAAAGCATATGACTAATCATGCCCATTTTTCTGGGTATGAAATGATTGCTGAATTCTCTTCCTCCTCCAAAATTCTGTGAAATGAAGAATCTTTCTCATAATTAAATATTCTCCTCCCTTCCAATACATCTATGTTTAGATTTTACATATTGTATTTTCTCAAGTAGAGTCCAATGAAACTTGAGAATAATCAAACTGTTCTTTGGAGAGTCCAGGATTTTTCAATCTGACAATGAAAAGAAGGAGGAGAAAATGTCAGTGAATGCCTTCTGGGGGCACTCTTTCAAAACCCTGCCTTTCAAATGCTTCTGTCTGTATGAAAGCAAAAACAACTCCAAAGCTGAAATGGGCTTAGGAAAATAAACCAAGTGAAATTTCTTGCCAGATGAATTGATGAGGGAGCTCTTTCCACAGATTGAAATCGGGACTCTGACAAATCAGCTTTGACAAGTCTGTTTCAAGAGATTCTCGTTTATCATAATTATGATACATCATCTCTATCAGAGACAGCACCTTTTAAGGATGGGCGCTTGAAGGGAAAGGAGATAATGTTCTGGTCTGTGCATGAATGACAATAATTCTGAAACAGTGTCCAATACAAATAAAAGCAGTACAACATTTATGGAAAAATAAAAGAAGAACATTATCACAGACCCAGGAATACACAATCCCATTCCGAGCTCTCATAACTTACTGCAGGGAGATACACCCAGATGACACAAATTATTTTTTTAAAAAGTCTTATAGTAATTGAATAACTTCTCCTAAATGAACATTAATGATTAATCTTTTAAGGGCTGACATTCACAGAGGCAATCTAAGGAGGAGAGAAAATTGTGAGCAAAAAAGGTAAAATCTTCAGATTAAAGTGCTACCATCTCTGAAGTGCAAATCACAACAAACTCACAGACTCACAGACAATAGCTATAAAACAAAATATCCATTCATCCAATCTAGCAAATAGTGCCTTCTCAAGAACTGGGCAGAAAATGAAACCATGTTGAAGTGATAGCATTATATTTTATAACCTGGGTGGAATTTCTTTTCAGTAGGGAAGTGTCAAGGAGGATGTTCTTTGGGCTGAGAAGCACAAGACCTGATTATTTTCCACTTCAGGGAAAGGGACTGGAATTATAATTTTATTGGTATAGAGAATTCCTGAGTAAGAAAACCTCCTCCTTCCACTCACATCATCACCTTCTCTCCAACTTACAGTCTTAAGAAAGTTGTCTTGAACACTTAAAATTTAGGTGGCTTACCTAGGATTATATAGTCAGTATGTCAGAGACAGATTTTCATGGCTTTGAGGCCAGCTCCTTGTGTAATTCCTCCCTTTTCTCTACATATTTTATCTTTTATTCAGAGAGGAAAACTTTTCTTATATCCCAGCGAGGGGGAAATCAATCTGTCTCCATTCATAAATAGTCAGTGTAGCTATAGAAGTAGTCTTTTTGAGGGGCGGGAAAAGGGAGGAGAGAAAAGGAAGTCTGAGAAGAGAGAGAAACAAGTTCCATTTTGTATTTAACTGAAAATGGCATCAATGCCAATAAAAGTAGTGGTTTAGCATTTAATATGTTGCTTCCTTCAAGACACAGAGATACAAAAATTACTTTTCCTTGACTTGTTGAAAGAATGAAAAATTAAGAAAGAAATTCTATGAATTAAGAGAAATGAAGTTTCACTTCAAGGAATATTTCAAGTTTCATTCAGCAATGTCCTTAAAGTTCCACTTAGGGATATTCAAATGTTAAGGTTCCACAAGGGAGATGGGCAGATGCATTTTCAGAAACAAATGACTTATGGGGTATGACAGCTTTCCTTTATGTACATTCATCTGTGAAGTAGTGGACTGATTAAGATTTTTAAAGAGTTTAAAATGTGAGGTCTGATGGAAAGAACTAGCAGGGTAGTAGTCAGGAGCTCTGGTCCTAGTCCAAAACTTAAAAAATCCATTTACCCTCTGAAATTCAGTTTCTTTTTTTGGGATATAAGTATTAGTACAACAATCACTCGATCTTGCAGGGTAAAAGATAAGAATCAAGTGAACTAAGAGATGAAAAAAAAATTACTGAAAAACAATAAATATTAAATTCTCTATTACTAATCATAGTAAGAAAATGGGGTTAATCATCTTTTCTAGTTACTAAAGATGTCATAAATATCACATGTTTAATTTCTAAAAATTAGAATACAATAACATAGACAACAATAAAAGCACAAACTGAAACAAAAGACCCTTTAAGGTGTTTTAGTATTTCTGAAGTATTATGAATCTTGATTATAATTGGACCAGACAAGCATGGCTATATCAGGGAATGGAGTTTTCATTTACAGAATGATAAATGATAAAGAAAAAGCTTTTATTAAATACTTACTATGTACTAAGCATTGTAAGTACACAAATATGAAAGCAAAAACATTACAACAAAAACATACACCTATCTAATGAAAATCATTATAATGATTTTAGCCAGTGTTATTCTTTTAATGTTGGTCTGAAAAGTTCAGAATCATAATATAAAATGGTACTTTCTAACTATGACAACTAACCTGTGTGCATGCAGGCAAGATTTATAGTTTATTGAAAACTTATAGATTCCTGGTAAGAATTATGGATTCATGTGGAATGGCAAAATCCAAGATACTTTTCAATAGTACAACTTCAAAGGAGAGAGAATAGGAGAGGGCTAAATGGAAAACAAAAAAAAAAAAAAAAAAAACCAAATATTGACAATTTCACAATGTGAGCAGAGAGAAAGTACTAACAATGCAGCTTATTACATGCTCCAAGAACAGACTTCTTCCCCTACCCTCCAGAAATCTCCTGAACACCTGAAGCAGAATTCAGTGACTAACAAGGGATTTCAAGACAATATCCAATGTCTTTTTAGTGTATTCAGGTATAAAGCTGTTCATCTTTCCTCAGATCTATGTCTTCCTCCTTGGCCCATGACATACCATATTCCTGAGTCTGGCATCCTACAAAATCAGAGGGATCTTTATAATGATTCCTCCAAGGACTCTTTCCAGATTAATCCCAGATTGCCCATATCCTTAATAAAGTCCATGCTCTTTGATACAACCTTCACCTACAATAATGTGCCCTTTTTTGTCTCTCCATTACATCAGAACAGAGATTCCCAACCTTCTTTGGTACCTTTGATGTCAATAAACCTTCTTGTATTATGTATTTATTATGAAAGAAAATAAACATATGCAAATAAGAAATGAAATAATATGATTAAACATTTTTTCTTCTCCAAGCACACATCAAAACTTTACAATTTCATTGATGGGGGAATAAATTCAGATTTTTCTAGAATATATCAGTAGGATAACCAGCTAGGTACACATATTCATCCTTTTACCCTCTCTATTCAATAAACTCTACTAGCATTTAATTAATTCCAGATTCAAATATAGAATTTTCCATTTGTTTTTAAATCTGACCTCTTCCTGCATTTCTTTTTATCTTCTATATAGTCTACATGAATGCTGTTGAACTCAAATAGAAATGGGGCTATTAACAATACATAATGATCCCTACTGGCCACATATTGACATAAAAAAACTACATGTAAATATTATATGTGTTCTATTATATTTTTGTTTTGTTAAATATTTCCCAATTACAG
The DNA here is from genome assembly GCF_016432865.1 of Antechinus flavipes. NCBI lineage: Eukaryota > Metazoa > Chordata > Mammalia > Dasyuromorphia > Dasyuridae > Antechinus > Antechinus flavipes. The sequence continues at coordinate 376,538,686 of NC_067401.1, forward strand.
CTTATTCTGATTCTGGTGGCATTCAGAAATGTCCCAGGCCACAATTCAGCCCCAGACCATCGTCTCTGTTGAACAATCTAGAACACTGGTCTCATTATTATTCCTCACAAAAGATATTTTTATTGGCTGTCCCTCAAATCTAGCATGTTCTCCTTCATTTCCATTTCTTGGCTTCCTCCAGTTGTCAAAGCTCAAATCCTATCTTCTGCAAACTCTTTACTGGATTCCTTAATTCTAATGATTTAAGGGCATGGGCTTAATGCTTTGGATTTGGAATTCACCAAGCTTAGATTCTGTTTATACTTTAAATAGAAGTAAGGTTTCCTAGTTGAGTGGGGTTCTAGCCAAGATGGAGGAACATATTCTAAGAGGGTTTGGTCAATCTTATCTATCAGCAACTTCCTTTAGAAAATGTCTTATAGGTGCTGGTCCCTGAGTGAGAGAAAAAGTCTTAATCCTAATTTAATAGTTATTAATTTTATAGAAAAATAATTTCCCTCAGCAAGAACCTTCTTTTGCCTTTCTTTATATTTCCAACACCTAGCACAGTATATAGCACAGAGTAGGTATTTTAATAAATACTTGATAAAGTGATCTAACTTGATATACCTCTTAAACTTGAAATCGCTACAGGAGTATTGTATAGTCTTGATTTTGTACTCAAAATATAATAATGACGATCTAACAAGTCAAATTTTACAATGGAAAGAGGACCACATTTGAAGTTAGGGGATCAGTGTTCCGATCCCAGCTCTGCTACTTAATATTTCTGTGACTTCATAAAATCCACTAAACATTTTTAGGTTTCAGTTTCTTTTCCTGTAAAATATTGGGATTGCTTTAAATGAGCTCAAATGTCTTTTTCACCTCTAAAGTCTATGGTTAACTCTAAAACCAATAGAAACTCATAGGTTCTGGGCAACATAAGAGAACTCTGGTCCTTTTCTCAAAGTCTTCCCATCCTTACACCTGTAGCAACTTTATATTATACCTTAATTCCTCCTTCTTCCATCCATGGTGATAGAATTTAAATGAATTTTTCTGGAAATATCTTCTTCCTTATAAACACCCTTATTTTCTTTAACAAGCTGGGTAAGTGCTTTCCCTTCCACCTCCACCCTTTCCTAATGTCAACAATGCAGATTGGAAAAATACACATTGCTTCCTAAGTACCTACTCTAATTAGAGATCCTGTGATTGCATTGTAAATATATTTCATGCTAAAAGGTGTTCTAGAAATAAACTCCATATTCCCTAAATGCTCAATGGCTACTGAAAAGAAACTTTTTTACTATATTGGCTCCAAATGAACTGCAATCCTGTAATTAAGGTTCCATTAAATTTATCTATGCAAGTTTTCTACAAAGATCAATAGAATAGGGTGCTTTAACTGAATTTCTGATGTATAAAGTTATCAAATGCTGCACCCTTTTCCATGTATATGAAAGGAATGAGTATTTTTTTAATGGAAAATTTTTTGGTGTTAGGAAATTTCTGGTACTTAGAGTATATTAAGTGCATAATCAATCAATATCGATAAAATAACTTTATGTGCCAGATACTGTGTAGATAATGGAGAGGGGGTGAGAAATAAGAGAGAAAAAGCAGACAAAGTGCCAATGTTCATGGATCTAACTGTAGTTAAGGAGTCTAGAAATGAACTTGTGAAAAGATAACTGAGAGTATTATGTAAGTGATAATGCCATAACAATTCACTGTGCCTAAATTGAAACTGCAATTACAGTAATCTTTAATAATCATGTAGTATTCCTGACACTAATTATTATAATTTCACAGAAAAAAATCTTAACCTTCTAGATTAGTCTTTTCTTTCTGAAATTTCAGATGTGAATGATCACCATTTTAAAACAGATAATTGGGTTGTTGAGTTGAGATCACAGATCTTCTACTTATTTTCTGTATGATCCTTCTGACCTCAGTTTCCACAAATGCAAGATGAAGGGAAAGGAAGATGAGGTGGGAATTTGGGGAGTGGCTTAGATATGATCTTTGAGATTCTCTTCAATTTCATACACCAATATATGGCATATATTGGTATATATGGTGTATATATATATATATATATATACCAAGAAATATTATCATATACCATATACCCATGATCATTATAGTTTCACAGAACCATAGAATGCTTTAAGTTTAAAAATACTTAAGAATTGTACAGTCTCCCTCTATTAGAATGTAAACTCCTTGAAGGCAGTCACTGTTTCAGTTTCTGGATCATGGAGAAAGCAAGAGAGCTCTAGAAAAGTATTTACTTTTGCTTCATTAATTATGCTAAAGTGTTTATGTGGATCATAGTAAAATGTGGCAAGTATTTTAAGAGATATGAGTACCAAATCATCTTACTTATCTCCTGAAGAATCTGTATTCAGGCCAAGAAACAACATTTAGAACCAAACATGGAACTGATAGGCTTAAGATTGGAAATGGAATGCAACAAGGCTGCATATTGTCACCTAATTTATTTAATTTATATGCAGAGTATATCATGAGAAATGTCAGGCTGGATGACTCAAAAGATGGAATTTAAGGTTGTCACAAGAAATATCAACAATCTCAGATATGCAGATGATACCATTCTGATACTAGAAAGTGAAAAGGAATTAAGAAACTTCTGAAAAAGGTAAAAGAGGAGAATGTAAAAGCTGGCTTGAAGCTTAATATAAAAAGAAAGAACAAAATGAACAAACAAAAGTCCCCAAAATTTTGGTAACTGGATCCATCACTTCTGGCAAATAGAGGGAGAAAAAATGGAAGCTGATATTGGAAAAGATTGAAGACAAAAGAAAAAGAGGATGGGATGGATAGATAGTATCATGAAAATAACAAAAATAATGGATAATAAAAAGGCCTGGTGTGTTATGGTCCATAGAGTCACAAATAGTTGACATAACTGAACAACTGAACAACAATCACCATCTCAGCATTTGGCACAGTGCTTCCATTTTATATTCTTGGTCTCAAGGATCCCTGCAGGAAGCAACTTTCAGCCACTATATTAAAGGATTTTTGCTTCTTGGAAGAAAAGCAATAACAAATCTGGACAGCATACTAAGAAGCAGAGACATTTTCTTACTGACAAAGATCTGTATAATCTAAGCTATGGTTTTTTCCAGTCACAATGTATAGCTTTAAGAGTTGGTCTATAAGGAGAGCTGAATCCTACAGAACTGACACTTCTGAATTATGACATTGGAGAAGATTTTTGAGAATCCCTTGGACAGCAAAGAGGTCAAATCAGTCAATAAAGAAATTAATTTTGACTATTTATTAGTAGGTCAAATATTGGAGATGAAGCTTAATGAAAAGATGGGACTCCTTTGAAAAGAGCCCGATATTGGAAAAGATTGAAGACAAAAGAAAAAGAGGATGGGATGGATAGATAGTATCATGAAAATAACAAACATAATGGATAATAAAAAGGCCTGGTGTGTTATGGTCCATAGAGTCACAAATAGTTGACATAACTGAACAACTGAACAACAATCACCATCTCAGCATTTGGCACAGTGCTTGATGTTATGTTTAATTATTATCCATTCATCCATTTATTCATTCATTCCTTCATCCTTAAATCTGCAGATAGATATTAAGTACTTATCTCTTCTATTGCTAGGAGGAATTGTTTCACTCTGTACTTGTAACCCCACACCTAGAGTAGTTCCTGGCACATAATAGACACTTTATAAATACATGTTGATTGATTGATAATGTAGCTTTCTAAGAGGTCACTTCTAACTCTAAATCCATGATTGTGTAATCTATGCTATAATCTATCATCTTGTTAGGATGCATAAAGCGGTAAAAATCATGTATTTTAGTAGACTGAAATTCAGTTCAATTAAACTAAATTTGTCATTTATTAAGGACTTGACTTTATATCAGACATTATGCTAGATACTGTTGAATAAAAGGAAAAGCATTTATTAAGCATTTACCATGTGGCAAGCACTGTGTAAGAGCAGGGATATAGATGGATCAGGAGGATGGTCTCTGCTATCATGGAACTCAGACTCTAACTGGAGAGTTTAAATAAGAAATAATCATATGCACATGAAGCTTTTAGTTTAGTCTGACAGGATAAAACAAATATACTAATAAAATGTATATTTAGAACTAAAAGGCACATCAGAGGTTATCCTTATTTTACAGATAAGGAAACAGCTAAGAAGGGGAAGTTCCAGGAAGCAGTAGCAGATCTGGGTTTGAATCTATGACATCTGATGACAAATACAGCATTCTTTCCACTGTATTTAAACTCTAAGGGATCTTTATTTCCTATAAAATCAAATACAGACATCTGTGTCAGGCATTTAAAACCCTTCATTGCAAGTTTTCAATTTGTCTTTCTAGCCTTCCCATGTATTGCTTTTCTTCCTTCCATAGTTCACTGAACTACCACAATTCACCTAAACCCAGACAAACGTCTTTGAAACTCACTGAGGTTCAATGAGAGATATTCTAAGGAAGTGACTGGTATTTATTGCCTATGCGTAGAATGATAACTTAATTAAGATGAAAATGGCAATGAATATGAAATGGTTAAAATTAAAGGGTATAAAGAAATAGGGGATAAGAAAAAAGATATTTCTAATTCCTGTTCTACTCTTTCTACAAAATGGCTGGAAACCACCTCCCACTTCTCCCACACACACACACACACCTACACACAAATAATGTTTAATGGCACTGTCATCCTGGGTGTTCCTCAGGCAAATTTGCAGCAGCAGCAGTAGGTAGAGAAGCAGATGTTATCTGGATTGTTTTTAATCAACTTTAGAAAAGTGTTTATCACGGACTCAGATTGTGGAATCAAAAGCTAAATCCATCCTTTTGTAGTCAAAGGGACATTGGGGCCATAGCATTGGTAGACAGTTACATTTTGAAATGTTTAGTAAAAGTAGCCCTATTAATACAACAGAAGAATAAACAAAATGGGGTTAGACATTTAGAGAAATATAATCAGTTCCTAGCAGAGAGTCAGAGCTGAAAGTGAACAAAAAGATCATTTAATCTAATTGTTTCCCATTTTACACATGAGAAAAATGCGGAAGAGAAAAGGGGATCAGTTCAGCTAATGTTTTATTATAAATGACTTTATCTTCTTCATATTTAGCTAATTGAATTATTTTTTCCATAGGGCTATTCATGCCTAGACCTGTCTTTCTAAATAAACAATAGGTATAACAAATCATATAATGGCAACAGAAGGATATGAATATAGTCCACAGGAGAAAATATTTAACCCCTCAATCACTTCCTTTCAAATTTCTGTCTGTGTTGAGAAAGTGGAAATGATGAGGTTAGTGGCAGTCAGAAAGTTGTTAAAATCCCCTTATAGTCAGCGTATAAATTCTTCATGAAAGAACTCATGAAACACAAATTATTAATTGGAAAAAATTAAAGTTTATTGTTGCATAGGAATCCAGTTCTACTAAGAGACTGACGTCTTTAGTGGTAAGGTCCTATTAGGGAAATGGAGGCTGGCACTGAGAAGAGAATGCCTGGGTTGGAATCCCAGTTCTGACACCTACTGGTTCTGAGAAGAGAATTCAATATAAAACCAACTTCACTAGTCAAGGCAAGTACATTTAAATCAACAATCATTTATTAAGCATTTACTATATGCCAGCACTGGCCGAAGCATTGGGACTGCAGTGCTTAGAAAGGCAAAATACTAAGTTCCTATTTTCAGGGAGCTCGTGCAAATAAAATTATTTACAACAGGATAAGTAGGATAATCAACAGAAAAAAGGCACGAACATTAAGGAGGAACAGAAAATACTTCCTGAAAAAAGTGGGAGTTTAGCTAGAATTTAAAGGAATTCAGAGAAGCTAAGAGCTATGGATAAAAAGGAAAGAATTCTAAGTGAGAGGAACAGGAAAATAAATAAGAGCTGGGAGAGTGCTAGATTATGAAAGTCTTTGAATGATTTTCTATTTGATTCTAGATGTAATGTGGTACAATTAAAGTGGTTATGCCTGTAGGGTTGTTAGGGAAAAACAGAAGAAAAGTTGAGAGGGGGTCTAGAAGAGAGGGGGGGGAGGGAAAGAGGAGTAGGAGGGAGAGAAGTTGTTCTAGAGCCTACTGAAATTGGCTTAAGAAAGCCTATTGTTAAATTTTCAGAGTGAGCATTTACATCTCCAAAATCAGCAAAGGATACAAAATGGGATGTGATTTATTGTTTTGTTGATTGCCATTCTAGATTTCAAAAAGTGATGGAGTTCCCATATAAAGCTTTAGGAGACATCTATAGTTAGTTGATGGGATATGGAAGAGGATCCAGGGAAGCCAGTTAAAAAGAAATAACTGGAAAAAAAAATGAGGAGTGAAAGAGAGCAGTAATACAAGAACCCAGAGAGAAGAGAAGATCTAAAGGAAGGCAGTTAATCCCAGTGCTTCAGAGAAGTCAAGGAGGATCAGTTGATAATTTTATGGTCATCTTTGCAGAGTAAACTAAATAGCTCTATTTTCTTAGCTTCCCCAGGGGAGGATATTTACAATTCCTCATGGATGGATACAGGAGCTAACACTCATATTTATATAACACTTTAAGGCTTTTCAGAATACTTTCCTTACAGCAATCCTGTGGGAGAGGTATATCATAAACTATGATCTTCATAAGGAAACTCAATGTCCTTTCAATTCACAGCATCATAGATAGGAGCTTCAAGGAACTTAGGGAGACCATTTTTTTTTCTACACCTCATTTAAGGCACAAGGAAACCAGAGAAAGAAAAGTATTTGAACAAAGACCTATAGGTAGTGAGTGGCAAAACCTGGCCTCTTCCTATCTTTCTAGCCTTCTCACTCTACTCCATTTACTTTATACTCCAGATACACTGGTTTTTTTAACACATACTTCATCTCCAATTTCTTTCCCTTTGTAGTGGTTATACCTTGAGTCAAGAGTGATTTATCTCCTCATCCTCAAATTCTGAATTTCCCTGGATTCCTTCAAGAATATGTTCAAATCTTATGTTTTGTAGGAGGCCTTTCCAGGTTCCCATAGGCATCAATGCCTTTCTCTTTCAGATTATATTATCTACTCTGTGTGTATGTATGTGTGTGTATTTATACATGTATACATGCATATTTTTGTGTGTATATGTATATACACACATATATATACATATATATACAGACATATATATGATATGCTTAGTCTGAAATGCACAAGATAAGAATTAATTCAGTCATCCATCTTATACCATTGAGAAGCTTGTGGTTTTTAATTCCCCTTTCTTTCTCCTTCTACTACACAACATTCCATCCAAAATCAATAAGTAACTACAAATAGCTGAGGACTACATAGAGGCAGATAAGAGCTAAAGCTGGTTCTTGGCAGGTGACAAGCAAGGGACATTTAAGACAAATACATCCTTTGTTTCTGTGCTAAATATGAAAACAACTGGAAGGAGTAGCAACCAACCAAGAGAACTGGGTTCCTAATTAGCTTTTTAAAAGAAAGTTATTGGCTTCATATCGGGGCACCTCACCATCTTATTCCTTCTTTCTACAAATTATTGTGAAGACAAAATGCCATGCTTCCTTAAAATACTCATCATTCATCATTCATAAAGGTTATAGGACTAAATGTCCATAATTACTGCCCAGTTATATGTCTTCCATAATTCCTATTATGGAAGGAAGAATTCTTTTCTTTTCTTCTTCAATGAACCTGGAGAACTCCCAATTGTAGTTCAGATTTTCTCCAAATGGCAAATCCTCCTACTTATGGAAAATGTGTTTCCTACTGCTCAACATGCTCCTATGCCAAAGCAACATGGCTAATTGAATGTGGAAGAGAGAAAAGAAACTCCCCTCCTCACCTCAACCTTGATTTCCAATGGAGGAAATGGTATTTTCTTCATAGCTGCCTTGAATTCAGAAATTCTCTTCAGACTTTGCTAATTTTGCTTTTCTAATTGGATGGCTCCATTTTAATTATGCCAGAGAAATGTTCCCAAGTCATAAAATGGTCACCAATGTGACTTCATTAACATTTTGTTAATCACATTATAGTCTTTCTGGATTTAGGGTAAGAATTTGAATTTCACAATCGCTTCATGAGATTGTTATATATTTTTATTTCAGAATTAGGTATAATATATATCCATTTTATAAAAAAGAAAAAATGAAGCTAAGCAAAGTTAGGCAACTTTAAAGTTACATCGGTACTAAGTGTCAGAGATAGGATCTAAATTCAGGACTTTTCTTTTTTTGCACTAATAGTATTTTATTTTTTTACATGTAAAAATGGTTTTCAACATCCATTTTTGTAAGATTTCGAGTTCCAAGTTTTTCTTTCTTCCACTCTTCCCTCCCCTCTCTTCAAGAGAACAAGCAGTCTGATATGTTACACATGTACAATCAAATTGAACATATTTCTACATTAGCCTTGTTATAAATGAAGAATCAGAACAAAGCGGGGAAACTATGAGAAATAAAATCAAAACAAAAAGTGAAAATAGTATGCTTTGATCTTCATTCAGACTTCACAGTTCTTTCTTTGGATGTCAATAACATTTTCTATCATGAGTTTTTTGGAATTGTCTTGGATCACTGTATTACTGAGAAGTTAGGTCTATCATAGTTGATTACATAATGTTGCTGTTACTTTACTGTACACACTATGCTGGTTCTGCTCACTTCACTCAATATTCATTCATGTAAATCTTTCCAGGTCTTACTGAAATCTTCCTGCTCACTATTTCATATAGCACAATAGTATTCCATTGCATTCATATATCACAACTTGTTGATGGGCATACTCTCAATTTCCAATTCTATAACACAACAAAAAAGAACTCCTATTAAATATTTTTGTAAATGTTAGTTCTTTTTTCCTTTTTAATTACTTCCTTGGGATATAGACCTTCCAGTGATATTGCTGAATCAGAGGATATACACAATTTTATAGTCCTTTGGGCATAATTCCAAATTATTCTCCAGAATGACTGGATTAGTTCACAACTCCACAATCAATTCCATAACATCATTAGTGTTCCAATTTTACAACATCCTCCTCAACATTTATCATTTTCCTTTTCTGTCATATTAGCCAATCTGATGAATGTGAGGTGGTATCTAAGAGTTGTTTCAATTTGCATTTCTTTAGTCAATAGTGATTTAGAGCATTTTTTCACATGACAACAGATAGCTTTAATTTTTTCATTTGAAAATTGCCTGTTCACATCCTTTGACCATTTATCAATTGGAGAATGATTTGTATTCTTATGAATTTGATTCAGTCATCTATATATTTTAGAAATAATGCACTTATCAGAAACAATGGCTGTAAAAATTATTTCCCAGATTTATGCTTTCCTTCTAATCTTGGTTGCATTGGGGGTTTGGAGTACAATTTTTTTTTAACTTAATGTAATCAAAATCATCCATTTTGCATTTTTAACATTCTCTTTATTTTGTTTATTCATTAATTCTTCCCTTTTCTAAAGATCTGACAAGTAAGCTATTCCTTGTTCTTCTAATTTGTTTATAGTATCACTCTTGAAGTCTAACTCATGTGCCCATTTTGACATATCTTAATATAGAATGTAAGATGTTAAATCCAGGACTTTTCATACTAAGTCGACAATTCTGTCTACTATGTAACATTGCCTTACTGTAAAATTAGCTGTAGGCAGAGCTGAACAAATACACTTTCTATTCCAAGTTGTAATGATCAGAAAGCTTTCTGAAATTAAAATTGTCCATTTTTATTTCTTTGAGAGGGAGACAAATAAGATGGCTTCTCCTATCAAAATAGGGATCCAAAACATCACTCTTAATAAGCACATTTATTAGTGGGAAGAAATTCCAATCAATACTAATCAGACTCAGCTGGCCCACTTTCCCTTACAAGGTTTAATAAAGATTCCTAGCCCTTATCTGATTGCAGTCCATACACACATACTAATGAGGCAACTAACCAAGCTGCAGAAAAATTCATTCTCTTGGCCTTACAGGGAATATCAGTTGGCACTATTTCTGTCCCTCCTATGTATCTTCACCATTCTATGGAGGCTGTGAGTAGAGAAATCTGAAGTAGGAACATGAAGCCAAGGTTTGGATCCAATCAGACTTATACAGGAAATAATAATAATTATTACAATAGTAACAGATCAGATTGATATTCTTATTGTTTCCTGCATAAGACTAGTAATAATACTCATATTTCATATTTATTTAGGCAGTTAAGTGGAACAATAGTTAGAGTATGAAGCTTAAAAGCTAGGAGACCTGAGTACAAATCTTGCCTCAGATACTTATTAGCTGGGTGTTCCTGGGCAAGTCATTTAACCCTTTTTGCCTCAGTTTTCTCATTTACAAAATGAGATGGAAAAGAAAATGGCAAACCACTACAGTATCTCTGCCAAAACAAACAGTATCATGAAGAATTAGATACAACTTTAAAAGACTCACCAACAACATACCTATGTTGCATTTTGTGGCAAGTAACATGATTTCCTCACAAAAGTGATTCTAAAATAAACCTTTAAAATTTATAAAATGCATTTATTGCAATACTGCAAAGTAAATCACATCAACTCCATCAACCATTTAGGGCACACAGCTAGCAAAGTCAGAGATATCAACTGAAGCTAAATTCTCAAATATATTCTGCTACACTGAAAAGGAGATCATGGAAGTCATATTATGACCATTTTACAGATGAAGCAAGGGGATCTCAGAGAACTTAAATTACTTGCCCAGAAACATACAACTGATAAGGCATAGTGCTAGAACTCAAAATTCAGGTTTTCTGATTTCAGATTCAGCATTCTTTCTCCTGTCTCTAGGAAACATTGTTTAATGGCCACACATATTTTTCATAAAGGAATCTTCATAAAAACTATGAATGATGCAAGAAAAGCCTTCACAACTAATAATGGAGGTACATGGGGTTGTCAGAGTCCCACAATGTGCTAGTTACCTCAATCTCTGGCATACAGTAGGTATTTGATAAATATTTATTAATAGACAGTAAAACAGATGTAACTTTTGCAATGAGGAGAGAGCCAAATGGAATTAAATCTGCTCTCTGGGATAATAACAACTATCATTTATGGAATGTTTTAAGATTTACCAACTATCATTTATGGAGTGTTTTAAGATTTACCAAGATTCCGGACAACAGTCCCACATTGGTATAATAAGAATTATACCATTTTAAAGCTAAAGAAACTGATACTCTGAAGAGTTGATCCATTTGCCCAGGATCAAACAATGATGAAATACACTCCCTAAAACATAGTAAGCACTCAATCAATGTTTATTAACTGATTGACAAAACCCACTCCTTCTGATTCTCAAATTCATATCAACTCCAGCAGCTCCTTATCACCTCTAAGATCAAGTATAAAATCCTGTTGACATTCAAAATCGCTTATGACATGGATGTCCTTTTACATCTTTTTATCTTCCTCTTCAACCATTCCCCATATTCTTGGATCTGGTGACATTGTTGTGCTTGTTGTTTCTCATACAAGACATTCTACCTCCTGATTCTGTGCATTTTCCACTGGTTTTTCTCATGCCGAAAATTCTATTCTTTATCTCCATCTTTGACTTTGAGGTCTCTGAAAGCAGAGGTTGTTTTTGTCTTTCTTTATATCCCCAGTTTTTAGAGCAGTGTCTGATTATTTAATAAATGCTTGTGAACCAACTCCTAAAAGCTTAAAGCCTGATCCAAGATGTACGTGACTGATAACAGCTCCACTTCCAAAGATTTCATAACCGAAAACTCAGACTTTAATCCCGATAATTTAGGATCAAGGGATCCTGTCTATTCCCAGAAATTATCTGGGAAATCATAAGACTTCAATTTGCTTCTTGAGAAGTAGTCATAAAACTCTTCATAGATCTGGCTTTGTTTGTATTCAAAATACTGGGGTGATAACACTGAAAGGAAAGAACAGCTACATTTATCTACAAAAGCAAATATTTCTTTTCTTAAAATGCATGTTTTTGAGAATTAGACAATCACTCTCTGAAAATACTTATCAGGAATATAACTACAAATGGTCCTATTTCTCTCTCCTAAATCTCCTATGTTAGGCTGTCCTCGAGCAGGCCAGAGTACACAGTACCCTGATGATATATGACAATATAAATGAAGTCTGGTACAGAAGAAAATTTTCAATAAAAATACAGATTCAAATGATGAATATTTTATCTGCATGAAAAACAATTTCGGGGACATTTTTTAATAATACATCAGCTACAAAGAGTAGTGGGGAAGGGGACTTCAGAGATGAAGGATAATCACATGCCTAAGTCTCAAGATAGAAGTGAAAAATCCCCAGATTTCAAAGTTAGAAAGAAGGGATGGGGGAAATATAACAAAGATAGTAAGAGGAATATGGGAATTTGGGTATCACGCCTAGTGCTTATCATTATTGTCAGAGAAAGGGTGGCCCATAGGTGCAGAGTGATACATACAATTTTTAGAAACAATCACTTCATGCATTTTTTTCTCATTGACTATATTTATTACAAGGGAGGAGTAGGTGTAGGAAAAGAGTGGAAAGAAAGAGAGTGGAGAAAAAAGGAAAAGAATGTCAATGACATATCAAAAAAACCCACCAAATAATAATTAGCATATAGTAAATGCTTTAAAATTTGCAAAGCACTATCTCATTTTCTTCTTCACAACTCTAGGAATTAAGTGCAGTTATTACCTCCATTTTACAGAGGAGGAAATTGAGGCAGAGTTTAAGTAATTTGTTCAGGATCATAGATTTAGTATCTGAAGCTGAATTTGAACTCATGTGTTACCAACTCCAGGTGCAATAATCTAGTCCCTCCCACACCAAAAGAGGGTAGAATAAGTCTAGAAGGAAATAGAGACAAATACAAGACAGTATTAGTACTACAAGCACAAGCTTAATGTGTATTTTTAACAAACAATTCATTCATAATATTGTTTCAGATATAAGCCTCTTTTTCTATTCTTCATATATAGAAATATTCTTTATTGTTAATTTTTGTTAGTCTGTCAATAAGTAATAAGTGCCTAATTGCCAAACAGTGGGTATTATCAAGTTCATAATAAAAAAGAAAAATTAAGTTTTCAAATTCATTCAAAACCCAAAGCAGAGAAAGCAAGGAGGTAACTGTGTAATTGAAAAAATATTGAGTTTCTAGCTGGAAGTCCAAGTTGGTATTTAACTTGCTATGTGATCTTGAGCAAATTGACTTACTTTTCTGTGTTTCAGCATCCTCACCTTTCTTAGCCTCCATGTGCTTATCCATTAAATGAGAGAATTGGGCTGATAACCTAGAAGAGCTCTTCCAGCTCAAGACTTCTTCCATCTCTAAACCCTATGTCAAAAATTACATGTCCCAATTGGGACTGCATATCAAAACACATAGCACATGTCAATAGTTTGTAAATAATAGGTATGAAATAATTACATGCTGAGTTGCATCAAGACTATGACAATATTAGAGATCATGTCACTTGACATCTTTCCCATGCTTTTTGGTCATGTGTCCATTGCCAAGCAAGAAACTCTTTATCTGATTTGTGTATTTCACCTTTTGCTCTTTAGATTATAAGCCATTTGAGAGCAGGAACAATGTCAAATATGCAGGTGTGTGCTGGAGTCAGCTCTTATTGCTTAGGACACCTGATTGATAGTGTGAGCACTTACACTTCATAAACTGGCAAACATTATAGATCAGGACTTGATTTATTGTTTTGTTTATTATCTACACTAAGGGTCTGCAAACTGTTACCCACGCCCAAGTGTAGTGTCAAACCTGTTTTTGTAAAGGCTGATAACTAAAGAATATCTTTTTATATTTTTACAATACAATAAAATTTTATCTTAAAAATGTAAAAAACACTCTTAATTTAAGGAACATATGGAAATAGATGGAAGATTTGGAGACTTCTGGTCTAGACTTAAGAAAGTAATGGACAAAATGTCAATTCAAATAAAGCTTGATGTGTGTCATGCATACATTGTTTTTTTCAGAGAACTGATTATTAAACATTCACCAGCATACCCCTACACATATGTATTTGCATCTGGAGTGTACATTACTCACAGTATCTGTTTAATACACATTCACTGAATACAATTAATTCTATCCACACACAATTTTGTTGGCTTATCTGCTATTCAATTGAAAAAGCAAGGAAAAAATGAAATTCAGACTTAAAAATCAACAATTGGTTGTTGATGTTTTTGTTCAATTATTGAGTCATATCCAATTCTTTGTAAGTTGTAAAAATCAATTTACCTTAAATTGTAACAAATGAAAACTAATTACACTTATTATAGTGACATTATTTTAAATTCATTTAAAAAACTCAATGAAAATTGAATAATTTCTGATTTGTTGTTGACAACTTCATTTTTAAAAAATTCTCCTTTTAGCCTTTTTTCCTATATTTGGCTAAGTCAGATGAATTGAAGTTCACTTAGAACAAATTCACCTACAGTTAGACATAGTATCTTCTCCAACCAAAAGAATATAGCACTTATCAGTAATGTGGTCAATAAGTGACACTAGCCCCTATTGCCCAAAGGCCAGAGTTGTTACATTTTACTCCTTTCCTCCCCTTCCCAGAGTTCTCTAGTACTATTAAGGTATTTTTAAAGTTTAGTCTCTGCCAAAGGTTCAAACTACCACTGATTATGTTCCCTCAATTTTAGGATCCTCAGGACCCCAGTTCCATTTAACCATATAACAGGCAGAGGGATACTTATTTTAAAGGTATGACAAGAATGAACAAATACTGCCTCTCTTCCATGCTACACAACACTTAGGACATATAATTACACCTATACTCACCTAAGCCTCTAGGGAGAACAAAGGGATTAGATTCATAGTTTAATCCAGTTCCTTTATAACTTCAATTCTATCATATTCCAAATCCCAAGTGGACCTGAGCTCAGCCCCTGATTTTCAGAGCTTTCCTACTGGACTGGTCTCAAGATTTTGTCTGGAATTCTGCCTCCAAGATTTCCATGGCTTGAGCTCTCATATCAAAGCACTCTATTACCTGAGCTGAAGAGAACAAATAAAATAGACCAAAACCTTAAGATCATTTCTTGGGGTCATAGGACCCATAGAGAGAGGGAAGATAGCCCTTCTTCCATTGAGATTAGGAAGAAGAAGGAGAGAGGAGGAAGAGAGAAACAGATATACAGAGACTGTGAGAAACACTGAGACAGAGCACCAAAAAAACAAGAACAAGAGGAGGAGGATGAAGAGAAGAAAAGAGAGGAAGAGAGAAAAATGAAAGAGGGAAAGAAAGAGAAAGAGAGAACAGGAACAAAGGAAGAGGAACTGAGGGAAAGAAAGAATATTTAACTATATATTGAATAAAGTGATGAAGTGATGTTCCTTGTTGCCTTGGTATATCCTATATAAGAAAAAATTAATTATAAATGTAGAGCTTAAAGGGACCTAATTAGCTATCTAACACAATCTCTTAATCTTAGAAATCAGGAACTGAGGCTCAGAGAGGCAAGGTAAGGGCCAAAGTTACACAGGGAGTAATTAGAAGTGTTTAAATTTGAACTCAGATCCTCAGACTTCTCCTTAGTTCTCTATTGTTCAAACAAAGATGTTCTAGAAAGATACCAGAGAGGGAAATAAATATGTAAGTTCTATACTCATACAGTTAAGCTTAATAAAGCATCTGTTATTGTGAAAAACAAAGACTTTTCCCCAATATTCTCTGAAAGATGAGAGTTTTCTTACAAAAGGAGTTCTGAGTCACTACAAACTTTCTCTATAGCCTAATACTGCTGCTACCTGCTGCCTTTTATATTAACCTTGCTCTTCTCAGCTCAGTTTATCAACACAAACATAATGGTCCCTGTCATCAATCAGAATAAAAGTGAGGAGAAAACTGCCCTCAAGATCATCAATAATGCTTCCATAACTACATTATAGTGTTAAAAAAAAAACTATTTACTAGTGGTCATGGATTATGAAGCTGAATGAAAGGAAAAATTACAGGTTGAATGGCAGCAAGAAAAAGACGTTTTTCAATCAGAGCTTATTTTACCACATTTTATGGAAAACTCCACATCAAACAACCCCAAAATTATAATGGAAGTCAACAGGAAGATGAGATTTATTTCACAAAACTGCAATTTATATAAAACTTGAAGAACATTCTTTTTTTTCTTTTTAAGTTACTGCTTGTCCATTTAGAAACCCAAAATACCCATTTTTCCAAAGCAGATTGAGAACTGATAAACCAATTTGTTTTCCCCTCAATAAATTGTTCATTAATGTTGCTATGACATTTAAAGTTTTAAATGGTTTTATGACTTGAGATTAAAAAAGAATTGTGCCAATAAATTTCTTATAACTGTGAGGATTCCTGTCATTTTGATTAAGCAGTTTCTTATGATAATAAAGTTTATCTTGAATAATGCAAGGGGGAGAAAACATTTATCACTTTAAAAGTCACTGTTGACTGGTCTCTGGAGCCAACAGCCCTGTTGCTTCTCCCTGGGGATTACTAAGGAATATTATTTTAAATATAACACCAGTCCTAGTGCACAGTCTGAGATTTCTGTGTAATACTAAATCTGGACTCTTGCTTAAAATGGTGCAGAATCATCAGAATCATTCTGAACAATGCAGGGTTTTCTCTTTCCATCTGCTCCAAGAGGAAGGCTATGAATTTTTAGTTAGATTGCTGCTAGCATGATCACTACGCACATTAGTGAATCTGCAGAGAATTTGCAGGAGGTTCTCTACCCTGGACATCTAATGCAATCAAACAGCATATACAGCCCTCAGTTTCTGAGCTATTAATAAAAACATTATTACTAAAATAAAGAGCTATGACTAATGTTCAGATTCTCAAAATCACCTTATTCTTTGGCTAAATGTCTACCCTTTACACTGAATTGAAATTTCAATTTGAAATTTCAATAATGAAAACCATTATTTCTATGAATTAGGAGTAATGACAAGAAATAGCAATAGGGTTATGACCATTTCTCTCTTTGCTGCCACTATACTCTCCCCATATTCAGTCACTCCTATGTTACTGACAAATTCTTTTTCTCTTTTATAAAGCCATTGTGTAGACCCCAACAAGAAGCATCAAGAGATCTAGTTAAGAGGGAAGATAAAGGCATAGGACTTCCAATAAGCTGTGTGTGTGTGAGAGGAAAAGGCTACAGTGAAGAGTATGTGCCAAGGGTGAAAGTTATATATTAAAGAACAAAGGGAGATGAAGATGATCTGGTATCAAATCATGCAGATTTGAAAGTCTGACAGAATGTGACTTTATTGCCAGGCCCTAGCAGAAAGATATATCTCCATGTTTGATCACTGATTGATCCATCTGTGTACCAGGAAGTTTCTATGTACCAAATAATTGGTTTAATCTGTTCTACTTAGGCAATAAATGTAAAGATCTTTTTATCATAATCAGTTTGGCAAGCTTCAACCAATCCAGGCATGCAGTGTCAATAAACTTTCCTAATCACAACACCCTTGTGGTCAATAAGGATTAGAGGGGAATAGGAGATGTTGCTATCTAAACCAACTGCTAATCGACTACCTTAAGGTTCCTCTCTCTACTCAGTCCAACAATAACAATTAGATATAAGGGCAGAGACTTCAGGCTCTGGGCTCTTTACTAGGGGATTTAAAAAATTTTTATTTTATTTTTAATATATTAAAACAAACATTTCTATAACCTAGTACAATAAAAATATGATTACACATGAAACTGTGAATCTGCTTTGCATAACTTGTTATTCCTTTCAAATGTACAACAGAATCATGATTTAATTTCTTTTTTTCTTTCCTCCCCAGTCTTGCCCTAGAGATGGCTATCATTAGACACAAATAAGTGTATGTGTATATGCATATATACATATATGTGTGTGTGCATGTTTAATAGATGTGTATAGATGTACTATACATACATATGAATATATACATGCACATATGTGTAAAATTATCTTATATAAACTTCTTCTTATCAGTTTTTTATCTGTATGCAGATAGCATCTTTTTATATGTCCTTTATAGTTAATTTAGGTATTTTTATAAAAGACAAAATAACTTATTCATTCAAAATTGTTCTTAAAACAATATTGTTGTTAGTGTATACAATGTTCTCTTGGTCGATAGTCAATGTCCAAGATTAACTCTTTGTCAATCAGTTTCAATTACAAGCATTTATTAGGCACTGACTTCCTTCAAAATTCAGTGTCACCTCCTATATGAGGCATTTCCTGATCTCACCAACGATGGTGCTTTTCCACCCATAAAATTGCTTGATGTTTAATTTATATATTTTATATTCACTTATGTGCATATATGTTGTTTCTTCTAAAAGAATGTAAGTTCCTTAAGGACACAGACTCTTTTATTTTTATCCTTATATCTCCAATGTCCAGAACAGTTTGGTAGTCAAATTGGTAAGAATTCATTAAGTGTCTACTATAAGCCAAGCCCTGTGGGAAGTGATAAGGATATAAACAAAGCCAAAAGACAATCAGTCCTCCAAGAGTCTAATGGAAGAGACAACATGCAATCAGACTGACAACTAGATATATACAGGATAAATTGGAGAAAATCAACAGAGAAGAAGAGCAGCATTAAAAGAGATTAGAAAAGGCTTCTTGCAGAAGGTGGTGTTTTAGCTACTTGAAAGAAGATTGGTACATATTAAGAGCTTAATAAGTATGCCTTGACTAACTAATAAATAATGGATGGATGGAATGAAAGGTAGACTGACAATTTGAAACAACAAATATATAGGGTTTACTCAGGACTACTGTTTATTAGTGTAACTATATAAGGAAAGGATGGAGAATAAAATCATAGATTTGGGGATGGAAGCGATCTTAAAGATTTTTGCTTAGTTGAAAGTTTCATTTTTTGAGGGAAAGATAATTTATCTAATAAAATAATGATAATATTGATAAAATCAAAATTGTATTTAATTACTGCCTTTTTTTGCAAAATACTTTATAAATATCATGTCATTTTATCCTTACAAAAACCCTAGGAAGTAGGTAGTATTATTATCCCCACTTTATAGAGAATGAAACTGAGGTAGTTAGAGGATAAGATACTTGTCCAGGGTCACAAAGCAAATAAGTTTTTAAAGACATATTTGAACTCAGGTCTTTTTGACTCCAGGTCTCACTTCACCACCTAACTGCCTGCTATAATGTCTAATAATATAGCAAGGATTCATCCTGTAGTCTTCTTAATTCCAAAACCAGCATTCTTCCTGTAATCTCACACTGATGGATAATAATCTTGACATCAATGAAACTGGCAGTACAGATCAATACTCGCATAAGATTTTAGCAAGGATCATATCTAGTACTGACTCAACTGCATGGTACTTTCTCAAAATGATAGGTGGCTGGTTTGATTAATAACAAGAGACAGAATTTGGTCCAGAAGTCAGAGGCAGAGTCAAGGAAGCGAACACACTCTTTCTTCTTCAATAAATATACAGGTCTCAAGTATACAAAAATCTTTTTAAAATCTCTTAATAACCAAAAAGAATGTCATTGGGTTGTTTTTTTTTTTCTGAGCCTTAATTCCTCCTAACTGCTCTACTGAATTTGACAATATGAACCACCCTCTCCTGAAAGAGAGAAAACTGCTCATATCACTAATTTGAAATAATCCCAGAATCCTACATCTGCCTTAGTCATCTACAATACAGTTCAATGAGTCTTAGCAGAAAGAGATATACTGACTTAAAAAAAGACACTTAGTAACATCTATGTTCTACTGTATTTTTGTTTATTTTGTTAAACTTTTCTCAATCATATTTTAATCAGGTTCCCCAGGAGTGTTGGCAGCTAGCCATTGGCACCTCTGCCCCTCACTTTTACCTGGTCACCATTAGTTATTGAAAGGTTCAGATTGAGAGTAAGGATGACAGAGATCGTCTCTGTGCGAAGTTTACAGTAATGTTAAGTTTCTATCTAAACCTGTGCCATTTCAACCTTGGAATGTTTGATAGAACTATATTCTTGTAACAGCACCACCTAGTGAACTTTCCTGGAATACATGAGCTTAATAGTTTTCAATTGGTCTCAATTGTTCATTTGAAGCTTTTGACCCTTACCTATTTGCTCTACTACTAAACCCAGGGCTCTTGAATTGAACATTTAAGTCAATCTGCCATTCCTCATCAAGCCAAGAGAGTCAGGAATATAGCTTGTGGTCAGTGTAAAATTGGCAAGCTAACTTTGGGATGAACAATCTAACAGCTGTTCTTCCACACAAAGAGCTGAATATCTGATCCTGGAGCAGAAACCACAAAGCACTGTTTGAAGTACAGAGGAGGTTGTGTTCCAACTGGTAATTAATTAATGGGTTTTACTGTACTTTTGGTAAAGTTAGTGGGTCTATCCAGTCTGGAAAACATGTTGAAACTATGTTCAAAATGTTACTAAACTGTATTTACTCATTGATCTAGTAATATTACTGTTAGTACTGTAGCTAAAACAATAGCAAAAGGAAAAGGTCCTATATGCACAAACATATTCAATAGCAGCTTTTTTTAGAAGTGGTAAAACACCAAAAACTAATGGAATGTTCATCAATTGGGAAATGACTGGACAAATTAGAATTGTCATTGTTATTAATATTTTAAATGTACTTGTTATTTAAATTATTTAATTCATTTCTATTAATCATTCATAGATAATAATAACCATAATATGCCCAGACATTTCCTAACTAATAGGATTAGTATTAGTAATGATAGCATTTATATAATGCTTTAAAGTTTGCAAAACTCTTTGCAAATTTCACCACATTTGATAATCATAGCATCCTTTGAGGTAGGTGCTGTATTATACCCATTTTGAAGATGAAGAAACTGCCCTGATTCTTAGTTCAACATGCTATCCACTGCACTACTTCATTGCCTATAAATGTAATGGAATAAAATATTATTTTATTAGTTCAATAAAAAAAGTCTTGAAAAGGTTACTTTCAGAGAAAACTTGCAAGACTTATATGAATTGATGAAGAGTCAAGTGAGCAGAACAAGACAATCTGTATTATGACAATGTGTTAACAAATGAACAATTATCAAAGACTTAAAAACTTTGATCAATAACCAACCAGAAATTCAGAGTACTTATTTGGGCATGCTATCCAGTATTTGATAGAGAGGTGATGGTGTGAAGGGAGGGCAAAAAAAATTTTTACATGGCTTTTCCAGATCACTGAGGTACTGTGCCCTTAACTCCCATGATATGGAAAGGATAACGATAGTTAAAATAATTAACAACTTTAGCAAAATTGCAGAATATAAAATAATCCCACATAAATCATCAACATTTTTCTATAATAATAACAAAATCAAGAAACAATAGGTACAAAGAGAAATTTCATTAAAAATAGCTGGAATATAAAATATTTGATGTCCACCTACCAAGAAAAACTCAAGGACTACATGAATTACAAAATACTTTTCGAACAAATAAAGACAGATCTAAACAATTGGAGAAATATTAATTGCTCATTGGCGGGCCAAATCAATATAATAAAAATGACAATTATACTTAGATTATTTTAGTTATTCAGTGTCATACTAATGAGACCACTAAAGAATTATTTTATAGAGCTAGAAAAATAATAAAAAATTTTCTGAAGGCACAAAGGGTCAAGAATATCAAGGGAAGCAATGAAAAAATGTGAAGGAAGCTGCTTAGTAATACCAGATTTCAAACTATATGACAAAATAGTAATCATCAAAATAATTTGGTATTAGCTAAGAAACAGAAAGGAGGGAGTGTAATCCTAGGTTTGGTAAACTCAAAGATCCAAGCGTTGGGGGTAAAAACTTATAATTTGATAAAAATTGCTGGGGTAATTAGAAAAAAGTTTGACAGAAATTAGGCATAGACCAAAATTCACACAATGTACCAAGATAAAATCAAAATGGATATATAATTTAGACATAGAGGACGATATCCTAGGTAATCTTAGGGGAGTGTGGAAAAATTTACCTGTCAGGCCTATGGATAAGGAAAGAATTTATGCTAAAACAAGAGATAGAGAGGAGGATGAAAATTTAAATGGGCAATTTTGATTACATGAAATTAGAAAGTTTTGCACAAATAAAATGAATGTAATTAAAATTTGAAAGAAAACAGGAAACTAGAAAATTTTATAGTGAATGTCTCTAATAAAGGTCTCATTTATCAAAAATATAGAGAACTGAGATAAATTTGTAAAAAGCATAATATGATAAATAATATAATATTATGATATGAAATGAGAAATATAAAAGATATGAATAGGCAGTTTTCAGAAGAAAAATCAGTTATCAATAGTCACATTTAAAAAGTCACATAAATCACTACTGATTATAGAAATGCAAATTAAAACAATTCTGAGATACTACTTCACACCTATTAGATTGGTTAACATGACAAAAAAGAAAAGTGACAAATGCTGGAGGGGATGTGAAAAAATTGGTTCACTAATGCACTATTGTTGGAGTTGTGAACTAGCCCAACCATTCTGTAGAACAATTTGGAATTATACTCAAAGGGCTATAAAAGCTATATATACTCTTTGATCCAGCAATATCACTACGAGGTCTCTATCTCAAAAAGTCCAAAAAAAAGGAAAAGGACTTATTTGTACAAAAATATTTATAGCAGTTCTTTTTGTGGTAGCAAAGAATTGCGAATCAAGGGGATGCTTATCAATTGGGGAATGAATGAACAAGTTGTGGCATATGATGGTGGTAGAATACTATTGTGCAATAAGAAATGATGAGTAGGATGATTTCAGAAAATCCTGGGAAGACTTATATGAATTCATACAAAGTGAAATAAGCAGCACCAAGAGAACACTACATAGTAACAATAAAATTATAAGTATGCTCAACTGTGATAAACAGATATTCTGATTGAGACAATGACCCAAGATAATTCCAAGACTCATGATAAAAAAATGTTTTTAATTTCTAGAGAGAGAATTGAAAACTCGGAATGCAAATTGAAGCATACTTTATTTTATTTTTTGTGGGAGTTTTTTTTTTGGTCTAGGTTTTCTTTTGTGACAAAGCTAATATGGAAAGATATTTTGCATAATTTTACATGTATAACTGATATCAAATTATTAGCCTTCTTAAGGAGGGAGGAAAAAATAGGAAGAAGAGAATTTGGAAAAAATCTTTAAAAAAAATGAATGCTTTTAAAAATTACATGTAATTGGAAAGTGTTTAATTAAATATTTTTTTAAAAAGTAGCTCCTAGTTCAAATTCTGTCTTAAACACTTACTAGCTTATGTGGCCCTAGACAAATGACTTAATTTTTAGGAATCTGTTTCCTCATCTATAAAGCAAAAACAATGGCATCCATCTCACAGGAATGTTGTGAGGATCAAATGAATTAAGTAAAGTGCTTTGTAAACCTTATACTGCTACATAAACACTAGCTATAATTATTCTAATTTAATTCAAGGCTCTGGTAAAAGATAAAAATGAGGTAGCAAAAGCTGAAGCTGAAAAATGGTCAAAGAAAAATATGACTGACTTGGTAGCTCTCAATGGTCAGAAATAGAAATATAATGACTCAGCTTTTTCCAAGTGCATATGGCCAACAAATGAAGGCTCCCAAAAGGAATCTCAGAATCTCAGAGTTGGAAAAAACTACCTGTCTGTAAAGAGGAATCTTTTCTTAGCATTCATGACAAGTAATTATATAGGCTCTACTTATTTAAAAACTTTCAAAATACTCTGCCACCCAAAGGAGCTCATTCTATACTAGGAGAGCTCTAATTGTTAGAAAGGTGGAATTTTTTGTTTTATTTTATTGTTGCTGTTCAGTCGTTTCACTTGTGTTTGGATCTACATGATCCCATTTAGGGTTTCCTTGGCAAAGATATAGAAGTAATTTGGCATTTCCTTTACCAGTTCATTTTACAGACAAGGAAACTGAGGCAAACAGGATTAAGTGACATGCTCAGGGTCACACAACTAGTAAGTATCTGAGGATAGATTGAATTCAGAAAGGCTAGTCTTTCTGACTCTAGGTCCAGAACTCTATATATTGCACCACCTAATTAATCCCTGTCCTTTGTTCTTAAATTGTGCTAAAATCTGCCCTACCCTTGAAACTTTTACACAAATGTTCTCAGATTTACCTTCTGGGGCTAATCAAAATAAATGGTTTTTTATTTGTTTGTTTGTTTGTTTGTTTATCTTCCAGGTGGGCAGTTGCTACTTTAAAAAAAACTCTCATTAACTCTGAAGTTTTCATCTCCTTTACTGACTAATTTCATTTTTGAAGGCTGCAATCAGAACATAATCAAGATTCCTGGCCATCACCTGTCTTATGACTGAAGGCCATTTAAGGGGAAAATACTTAAGAAATATGACCAAAAATGGCCCTTTGGAATGCCCCCAAATAGAAAGGTCCCCATTCATTCCTATCACCGGGATAACTTTTCAACATCACTATGCAAATGACATGGCATTTTTCTTCTAAAAGTACTTAAATGTTTTCCATCCTTTCCCTCTTCTTCCCCCCACCATATAGCTATTTAAAGTACACCTTTTCAATAAAGTATATGTTGGGAGAAGATGTAAGTTTTATCATAATTTGATAAGTTACACACACACATATAATTATATACACGCAGATGATTGGTTACTCAAGTTATTGGTTCATACATAAATTTATTTCTCACTCTAATACATATCCACTTCCTTCTCTACCAAACTGAAGAATATTCTCCATCTCTGCCTCTCTTTTCCATAGTTCTTCTGGAAGTAGGATGAGCATTTATACAGTGCCTACTATGTGCAGGCATATATTATCTTAACTGATCCTCATTAACAATACTTGTGCTTACATGTTTTTAATATCCCTATTTTAAATAGTTGAGAAAATTGAGAAAAACAGAGTTTAGTGATTTGCTCAGGGTTATACAAGTATTTGAATCTATATCTGAGCTCAGCACTTTTTGTATTACACTACCTAACTTCTTCTAAAAAATTTTACCTTTTTCTCTCTAGTTCTTAAGACATCCCTCAGCCCTAGATAGAAACAGCTCTCCATATGGATGAATCTCAGCTCAATAGGTACCCTGGATTCTATCCATAAACTAAGCTGAAATAAACTCCCCTTTACCCTAAAATATTTTCTTCTCAAAAATTTCAAGTTCCCTTACCCTTACACTACAGCTTCCAACATCTGACTCATAGGAACCTCTAGGCAGTTACCTGTCCTGGGCACTAAACTTCTGGGATACTATCTCTTTCAAGATCAATAGTAAAAGAAATGTTTGCTCCTGAGAGCCAGGTTACTCTGGCCCCAGTCAAAACACAATTGCTTTCAGATTGTGTAGTGTTGTATACAAAATTGTATAGTGGAATTTTCCCACCAATTGTGTGGTATAGTGGAATTTTCCCACCAATTGTGAGTTTGCTAGACAGAAAACTTAAGGAGCAAAACAGGTCAACTCCAAGTGGAGCTATGAATCAATCAGAGAGCTCTTTCTAATCATTGTCAGTGTCAGAGGGCAAATGAAGAGGAGTTGAGGTGGCAATAGGACAAAGGAACCAGACAGATTTTTCAACTCCTCTTGTGTTTGGAATTCAGAGCACAGCTTGGTTTGAAATATGAATCTGATATCAGATTTGTCTAGATTCTGACTTTATATGCTCCAAAACTAAAACAATATTTGGATATACACTGGTTTATATTTTCCATGTTTCCACTCCCCTCCACTATTGTGAGTAATAAATGATTTGTTCTATTCGATATGTAATAAAATTTTGTGTATAAAATTTACTTGTCCTATTAACTTACTTGGCAACTGTCTCATCTCCCAATATATTTCCACAATACTTGTTCTATATATATAAGGAAAACTACAACTTACAATACATAGGGCATGGTTTTATGTGAATTTTTTCATCCAATATATATTTTGGTCTAATTTATAGGTATGACCTATAGGAATTTCTACTCTGTGATCATCGACACTTCTTTATTATCCTTTAGGGACAATCTCAGAATCACAGGAATAGGAAATTAAATTCTAAAAATGGCTTTCAGTCATTGGACAAAATCCAGCCACTAAGTTAACAAACAGTAGTTCATTAAACCCTTGATGAGTCTAGAGTATGCATGTCAGAGATAAGAAGATGACCCCCTAAATCCAAAGAGGGTAGAATCAGGGAAGTTAGTAGAATGTAATATAATAAAAACACCATCTTGCATTTGTATAGATCTTTGCAAACTTTTTTAAGGCAGTTTTTTGTTGAATCTGTAGTCTCATAAAAACTTGGAGCTAAGTTGGGAAGAAATTATTGTTATTTTTCTAACAGGAAAACTGTGGCTTACATAACTTGAATGAGGATAAACAGCTAATTGATACTTGAGCTATGACTGAAACAAAGGACTTTTACTGTAAGGGAGGACTCTCTAGATAGCATTAATTGTATCATCTTATTAGATATCTTCCTCACTAATGAACATGCTGAGGAATTGGGAGTGATTTTCCCAACAGTATCTAAACAGTTGTTGGAGTGAATATTAAATTTTAATTGCTATTATGGGTCAACACCCAGCTCAGAAAGGGAAAAGCTGGAAGGTTCCAAAGTTTTGGAAGGGAATAAAATGATGAAGTGTTGGGTCATAAAGAATGAAATACAGTTCCATCTGTTGGAGATTGCCCTAATAAGTTATGCTATATGAATGTCATGAATCTTATTGTTCTATAAGAAACAAACAGCAGGATGACTTCAGAGAGACTTGGAGAGACTTACATGAACTGATGCTAAGTGAAGTGAGGAGAACCAGGAGATCATGGTAAACAGCAACAGCAAGATTATACAATGATCAATTCTGATGGACATGGCTCTTTTCAACAATGAGATGATTTAGACCAGTTCTAATGGTCTTGTGATGGAGAGAGCCATCTGTACCCAGAGAGAGGACTGTGGGAACTGAGTGAAGATCACAGTATAATATTTTCAGTCTTTTTGTTTGTTTACTTGCATTTTTTTCTCATTTCTTTTTGATCTGATTTTTCTTGTGCACCATGATAATAATGGAAATATATATGGAAGAATTGCACACATTTAATCTATACTGTCTTACTTGCTGTCTAGGGGAAAGAGTGGAGGAGAGAGAGAAAATATTTGGAACATAAAGTTTTGCAAGTATGAATGGTGAAAATTATCTATGCATATGTTTTGAAAATAAAAAGCTTTAATAAAAAAGATAAAAAAGAATAAACATGGGTATATCTATGTTGGAAAAAAGCCCCATGACTGGTTATGCAGAGGACATGGGAGACATAATACATATTTTTATTCTCTAATTTGCTGGTCATAAATCCCTTAGGTTTTTTTTTAATTTTATTTTATTTAATAATAACTTTGTATTGACAGAATCCATGCCAGGATAATTTTTACACGACATTATCCC
Source organism: Antechinus flavipes (assembly GCF_016432865.1). Lineage (NCBI taxonomy): Eukaryota > Metazoa > Chordata > Mammalia > Dasyuromorphia > Dasyuridae > Antechinus > Antechinus flavipes. The sequence goes on from NC_067401.1 coordinate 376,566,152, forward strand.
TTGCAATCACTTATGTTTCGTTTTTTCTCCTCCCTCCCTCCTCCCCCCCCCCAGGATGGCAAGCAGTCCTATATATGTTAAATATGTTGCAGTATATCCTAGATACAATACATATTTGCAGAACCGAACAGTTCTCTTGTTGCACAGGGAGAATTGGATTCAGAAGGTAAAAATAACTCGGGAAGAAAATCAAAAATGCAAATAGTTCACATTCATTTCCCAGTATTCCTTCTTTGGGTGTAGCTGTTTCTGTCCATCATTTCTCCAATGAAACTCAGTTAAGTCTCTTTGTCAGAGAAATCCACTTCCATCAGAATACATCCTCATACAATATCGTTGTCGAAGTGTATAATGATCTCCTGGTTCTGCTCATCTCACTTAGCATCAGTCCATGTAGGTCTCTCCAAGCCTCTCTGTATTCATCCTGCTGGTCATTCCTTACAGAGCAATAATATTCCATAACATTCATATACCACAATTTACCCATCCATTCTCCAATTGATGGGCATCCATTCATTTTCCAGTTTCTAGCTACTACAAACAGGGCTGCTACAAACATTTTGGCACATACAGGTCCCCTTCCCTTTTTTAGTATCTCTTTGGGGTATAAGCCCAATAGAAACACTGCTGGATCAAAGGGTATGCACAGTTTGATAACTTTTTGGGCATAATTCCAGATCGCTCTCCAGAATGGCTGGATTCGTTCACAACTCCACCAACAATGCATCAGTGTCCCCGTTTTCCCGCATCCCCTCCAACATTCATCATTATTTTTTCCTGTCATCTTAGCCAATCTGACAGGTGTGTAGTGATATCTCAGAGTTGTCTTAATTTGCATTTCTCTGATCAATAGTGATTTGGAACACTCTTTCATGTGAGTGGTAATAGTTTCAATTTCTTCATCTGAAAATTGTCTGTTCATATCCTTTGACCATTTATCAATTGGAGAATGGCTTGATTTTTTATAAATTTGAGTCAGTTCTCTATATATTTTGGAAATGAGGCCTTTATCAGAACCTTTAATTGTAAAGATGTTTTCCCAGTTTGTTACTTCCCTACTAATCTTGTTTGCATTCGTTCTGTTTGTACAAAGGCTTTTTAATTTGATATAATCAAAATTTTCTATTTTGTGATTGGTAATGGTCTCTAGTTCATCTTTGGTCACAATCCCTTAGGTTTATGCCATGTTCCCTCAGAAAGTCTCAGTCACCATCAGGAGATCACTAGATTAGGATTTTCTTTCCACTTAACTATATCACTTTCACTTTGCTTTCATAGAGTCAACATCAAAGCAAAAAAAAAAAAAAAGACAATCATGTATTAAATTACTAATAAGTATCTGTCAATACATTGTATATTATGCCAACAAAACCAAACAAGCCAAATTCCCCATCACCTAAAAGCTTTTATTCTAAAACAGGTACAATAAATAAAGATCAATGAACTTTAAAATGGCAAATGATGAATTTTCTTCATGACAATCTTGTTTGTAAATTTGCTTGGAAAATTAAGAAAAAATATTTGTACAATTTTATGGTGTTTTTTTTCCCATACTACCACAAATCATCGCAAATAGGGTTGGGTATGAAAGTGTGTGCCGGGTGGCTAACAAGAGTTTAAGGAGTTCCATTTTATTATTAAAACTGTCACAAATTAAAGGTAATAAATGCCAGGAACATTGATTAAACAGCTACTGTGTACACAATGCCATGATATGTGCAAAAGATATTAAGACAAAAAATATGTAAATATCTTTGCCTTCAAGAAGTTTATATTCTAATTACAGGGCACACTTCATAGATTGATTGAAGAGAGGGAAAATGTTAGATTTGAAAGCTGGAAAACCGAAGTTTGAATCCTGCATGATCCTGGGGAAGGCATTTTAAAGTTTCTCACTTTCAACAGGGATAATAATAGTAAAACAGGGATAATAATAATAGGTTAAAGTAAACCAGGAATTTCCTCAAATCTCGTTTATGCTGTAAATTTGCTTGGATAATTAAGAAAAAATTATAAAATTATTTTTTCACACCATAATTATATGTCAGCAAATACCTCAACAGTATTCTCCCTTACCAAAATATGCAATTAATTAAAATTATTTGAAACAATGACAGATGATATAATATTCTATACATCTAGTCTGCCATCTCTCTAAAAGAAATTAGAATCTATTGCCACAGATATCATCTAGGAGCAACACTGGTCACTGCCTTTATCTGAATTCTATTGTATTTTAATATCTTCCTTTATACTAGCCTTATTTATGTATATGTGTATGTGTACATATACACATATACACACATACACACACACACACACACACAGTCATTCCCTTGGCCCTGCTTTCTTCGCTCCATTATCAGATCACTAAATTCTTCATATTCATCGTTTCTCATGGTGCAATAAAATCCCATCATATTTATATGCCAATTTTTAACCATTTCTTTTATGCATACATATTGTTTACAGCGTTTTTAATAAAATTTAAAAGTTAAAATAAAAAAATAAAAAAATAATATGCTTGTCTTCCCAAAGTACCTCTGTCATTGGATATTAGATGAAAAGGTTTTTTTTATTCTTTGCTACTCTTTTCACAGTCAGATATAAAGTAAAATACTCTTCACTATCTGCTCAAATTGTCACAAATTATGAACTGCCTGTGTTTTACTTGACCTACTGACTCTAAGCTATGGGATATCCCTTTCAGTACTTTTATTTCTAGTCATCCATTGAAGCAAATCCTCCTTCATATAAATAGGAACCTACTGGTTTTTAACACCATTCTCCTCAGTCCCCTCCACGAAATTACATAATTATAGAAGATTACATACCACAAATACATCTTCCCTCTAGCTAGAAATAATTCATTATGGTAGTATTGCCAATCCCCTTTCTGACCACCATAAACTGAAAGGACTATCAGCACCTTGTGATGCAGTGACACACAGCATCTCTTTTTACCTGGGCATTGCTGGGAATGGTACAAAACTTAGATAAGACAGTCACTATCCTCATGGAACTTACAGACTAATTAGGGGAGCAAGACACATATAAAAATAACTATAACATACAAACATAAGAAAATTGGTAGAATATGAGGCCTGGAGTCAAAAACATATGAGTTCAAATCAGACACTTTCTGGTTATGTGACATTGGGCAAATTACTTATATCTCATTGCCTCAGTTTCCTCATCTGTCAAATGAGCTAGAAGAGGAAGTGTAACAGTACTCCAGGATTTTTTGCCAAGAAAAACCCAAAAAGGTCATGAAGAGTCAGATATGAATGAAAAACTACTGAACTACAAAAATAATATGCAAAGTCATATAAGACATTAAATGCAAAACAAAATGCTATGTAAATGCCTAATAATAACATTTGACATTTGTACAATGTGTTAAGTTTATATAGGTTTTACATATACTATAGATGTAGTGACGCAGTACCTGACAGTTCTGAGCTAAGTTCTAGGGGTATAAAAACAAGCTCAAAGAAAGATGATCTCTGCTTATATTCTAATGGGGAAAGACAAGACATAAAGGGGACCTGGAAAAAACTCCTCAAATGGAGGATCCACAGAAGAAGTCATCAATCCAAGGTTAGCATAGTGTTGATTAGTATGAGAAGGTCTTTGGGAGAGAGATGCAGAGATAGTCTGTGCGTTCACGGGTTGGCCTTGGAACAACTGTCTATGAAGGATGTCTGAATCACATTGAAATAAATGAGAAAAGTGGGGTTACTTGTCCAGGGCCCCACAACCAGTAATTGTGAGATGTGGCATAAGAACACAGGTGTTACTTGACTCCAAGGTTCATATTCTATCTATTTACTTAACAAGGAGAGGAGAGGGGAGACTCCTTTTAGCTCTAGTATTTTGCCAGTATGAGTATCTTCTGGAAATGTTTATAAATCATTCTTATCTAGTCATTAAAACAGGATCTCTAGTAGGCAACCCTTTGTTAGCATGTTATTTCTTTTAAAATTATTCACTTCCTGCAACTTCTGTAAATATCCAATTAATGGGAATCAGAGAATGGACTTTGTGCTACAGGATAGGAAATAAACTACTGCCTTTGGAGCTTCAAAGATATGTCTACTAACATAGGCAGCCACTTTTGCAAGAATGTAAAATAAATCTTTTCTACATTCAAAACAAAAAAAATAAAAATTTTAAGTCAACTCTCATAAACTCAAACTTTAATCACCACTCATAAAAGTTAGCTATCTTTTTTTTAGGACCTATTTGCTTTCCAAAGAAGGGTCTATCTAGTTCTGCTACAAGACTAAATGAATCTCCCTAATAAAAGTTTTATCATCTATCCCTACTGGGATATGAGCTAATCAACCTTTTCTTATATGTGGTTATTTCAAGTCCATGGGCACAATATTTTCTTATGCTAGAACATTGCCATGTTAACCTATGATTATCTCCTGGAAGCTTCAGAAGAGAAACCCCCAAGCCTTTTATAAATGAAAAAGCAATTGGGTTCAAGATGATATTGATTTGTCTAAATAAAACACCAATGAAACAAAAATAGATTCAGGATTTTATTAATTTTCTGAACCAAAGATGGAAAAAACAAACAAAATAATCCCAAGGAAAATAATAACTAATGCACACGTTAAAGAGGGACACAAATTAAAATATACTTTTCAAATGCCATGAGCACCAAAAACAGAAAATGAATATAATTAATATGCCACTGTTGGGACTAAGGTTTAGTCCCTGAAAATCAGAGAGAGGTGGTCAGAGGAAATAAAATAAAGAAGGGGAGGAAAAGACTTTTCATGGACTATTTCATTTCATCCTCAACATAACCCTATGACACAAGTAGTACAAATATTTCAATTTTTATTTTACATATATAGGAACTGGCATCAAAGCTTAAGTGATTTCTGTCCAACCAAACAATATTCTATCCCCACCATGCTATCCTTTTTTTTCATATACTGTATAAGTTGGGGAACAAGTAGAAATTGTTGGATGAATGTAAATGATGAATTCCAAAGGAAATCAAATGTTCCATTTTATCCAATAGTTCTAATGCCTGCTACTTCCTACCTATCCTGCCATTAGAATGCTTTACAAGAAACAAAATGTATGAAATTGAATTTTAGCCTCTTTAATTTTACCTCTCACCTGTCCCTGTCATCATTTATCTTTTTTTTATTATAGCTTTTTATTTACAAGATATATGTATATATAATTTACAGGTAATTTTTCAGCATTGACAATTGCAAAACCTTTTGTTTCAATTTTTCCCCTCCTTCCTCCCACCCTCTTCCCTAGATAGCCCCCATGTTAAATATGTTAAAGTATATGTTAAATTCAATATATGTATACATGTCCATGCAGTCATTTTGCTGCACAGGAAGAATCAGACTTTGAAATAATACACAATTACCTTGCAAAGGAAATCAAAAATGCAGGTGGATAAAAAGAGAGGGATTGGGAATGCTATGTAGTGGTTCAAACTCATTTCCCAGAGTTCTTTCACTGGGTGTAGCTGGTTCTCTTAATTATTGAACAAATGGAACTGATTTAGTTCATCTCATTGGGGGAGATGGCCCCGTCCATCAGAATTGATCATCATATAGTATTGTTATTGAAATATATAATGATCTCCTGGTCCTGCTCATTTCACTCAGCATCAGTTCATGTAAGTCGCTCCAAGCCTTTCTGAAATCATCCTGCTGGTCATTTCTTACAGAACAATAATATTCCATAACATTCATATACCACAATTTACTCAGCCATTCTCCAATTGATGGGCATCTATTCAGTTTCCAGTTTCTAGCCACTACAAACAGGGCTGCCACAAACATTCTTGCACATTCAGGTCCCTTTCCCTTCTTTAGTATCTCTTTGGGGTATAAGCCCAGTAGTAACACTGGTAGGTCAAAGGGCATGCACAGTTTGATAACTTTTTGAGTATAGTTTCAAATCGTTCTCCAGAATGGCTGCATGTATTCACAATTCCACCAACAATGGATAAGTGTCCCAGTTTTCCCATATCCCCTCCAACATTCAAACATTATCTTTTCCTGTCATCCTAGCCAATCTGCCTTCATCATTTCTCACTTCCCTTTTCTCCAATCCTTTTCTCTCAGTTAATATTAATATCAGAGTGAAATAAACTACAAAACAGGGTGAAGAAAAAGAAGAGAGAAAAACCTAACAATCCCTAAACATGTAGATTGCTTCCAGATCATCAGCCCTTGAATTAAATATTGAAAAATCCATTTTGCAAGTAAAGATTCATTCAGTGGTTTTAGAACTCCCAACATTTCCCAATTGCATTTTATTCTGCTTCAGGACATACTCTGGATTTTTGCTGCTGCTTTAATTATTATACATCTGCTGTAGACCACCTGATCTAAAGGAAGAAATGAATGATGAGTTTGGAGATGACATAACATATGTAGCACAGAGCTATGTGACAGGAATGACAAAGGCTTAAATTTTTTTTACAGTTATAAGTAGAACTTCACAAATCATTCTTGTTGAGCAATCGTACAAGGTAATTATCAGTATTATATAGACATCTTCAAGTTATACAGTGAGAGTGAGAGACTGATGAGTATGGGAGCTAATAATGTTAGATTCATATAGCTCTTAGAGCATCTGCAAACAAATATGTGACATTATATTTGTTTTTCATTAATTCTCGGAGATCTATTAATATTCTTCTTAAATTAGAGTGCTCAGAGTTTAAATATAACACTCCAAATGAGATATGAAAAAGACTAAGCACAATGTGATGTTACCACTTCTTTCCATCTTTCATCATAGTCTAAATTCACATTAGCCACCAAAATTTAAATTTATTTACTGTGATTTCTACTGAAAGGTCACCAAAAACAGCTGTTTCTCTATATAATTATATTTCAAATGCAAAAAGGAAGATGTTATCTCTGAGATTTTTTTCTTTTTTATGCTACCTTGTTTTACTTTTGAGAGAACTCATTTGGGTTAGAATATGGGGGCTCAAATTCTAGGTCTGCCCTTTTGTATGTGAAGCCAATTTACTTACCTTGCCTGGGATTCAGTTTTCTCATGTGTAAAATGAGAAAGTTGAACTAGAGAGCCTCTAACATCCTGTTCCATCTCTGAATCTATGATCTCATGATTGTAAAAGGACTAGGAGTCCTAAAGAAAACAAGGTGGGAGTTGGATCATAAAATATAACTAGAAAGGTCTTTATATCATTTAGTCCAATCTTTGTGAGAAATGATTGTTGTAATGTCCTTAGCACAATGCCTGACACATAGTAAACTCTATATAACTACTTACTACTACTTCTATTACTACTACCACCACCTTTCCTGTCATTATCATCATTATTATATTATATTTTATAAATTAAAAACCTGAGGCTTAGGCAGATAAAATAATGTACCTAAGATCATACAAGTCAAAACTAAAGAGCCAAAATTAAAACTGAGGTATTTTTATTCCAGTATAGAGGTATAAGGGGAACAATTCCCTCCAAAGTTTTTTACTCTACAAACTATAAATCATATATTCAGCTGGTGATCTATTATAACCAGAGAAGCCTAGTCAGCTACTTTTGAGAATGGATAGCTATTCCCCATCTTTGGATTTTTCTTATTCTATGGAATAGATTGATTTTTTTTATGGAAAAATGGATTTCTAATAAGTTTTCTGGCTCTGGAATGCAGCCAACTAGCCTTCAAATGTGAGACTTAGCTTACACTAACTCTACCAGGTTGGATGCATATAAAGAAGAGATGACAGCATGATTCCCAAATCACTGAAGAGGACAGGATTTATCTCATCTGACAACACAAACAAGGATCATACAAGCAAAGGAATGGTTCTGAAATACAAAGTACATTCAACAGATCTGCCCTGCCTGTGGTTATAATAAAAAGGAATGTGATTTGTTTGAACTAAAGCTGTTGACTGCAAGTCTTATTGTCTGAATAAAATAACCCTTAAATATTTTAGAAGAAATCAGAAAAAGAACAATAGAGTTAGTGATGTGGTTGGTGCTCATTAAGACTCCTAAACCTATTACTCAAGAATGGAGAATTCAAACATCTGAGACAGTCATTCTGACAAGTTTTTCTTCTGATCTATAGTTTTGTGCTCGATACATGTATGGCCAGAAGCTAGGTAGGCTTGGCAAACTATACTAGAGCAGTTCAGAGTAAAAAGGATTTGATTGCTATGGTATTTAATCACTATGTTGTTCAGTAGTGTCTAACTCTTCATGACCCCACTGGGGTATTTCTGGCAGAGATATTGGAATAGTTTGCCATTTCCTTCTCTAGGTTATTTTATTTTATCTTATTTTTTTATATTTTATTTTATTTTATTTAATAATAATTTTATATTGACAGAATCTATGCCAGAGTAATTTTTTTACAACATTATCCCTTGCACTCGCTTCTGTTCCGATTTTTCCCCTCCCTCCTTCCACCCCCTCCCCTAGATGGCAAGCAGTCCTATATGTGTTAGATATGTTGCAGTATATCTCTAGGTTATTTTACAAAGAGGAACTGAGGCAAAGAGGGTTAAATGATTTTCCCCAATATCACATAGCTAGTAAATGTTTCAGGCTGGTTTTGAACCCAAGAAAATGAGTCTTACTGACTCCAAACTCAGCATTATATCCATTGCACCTTTTAGCTGCTCTGAAAAGTATCTAATGACTATAAGAAGTAAGCTGAAGTCCAGTAATAGTAATAGGAATAGTTTATATTTACTTAGTACTTTATGGTTTAAAAATTCACATTCATTAGTATTCAATATTCATTTTAAAAGCAGGGAATAAACACAGTGTATACAGAGTATTTTGTCAAGAGCTGGAATAGAAACAAAATTTGTCTGTCTCTGACTTCGTGAAATTTACAGTACAAGAAGACATGATGCAAACATAGAAAACTTTACACAACTGGGTCTTTGATCTTAGCAGTATGGATCACAATCCATCCATAACTCTCCATCTTCTATGATCTTTCCTTCAGGAAATCTAGGCCTTTTTAAAAATTCTGAGCCCAACTCATTTTACATTTGTGGTGTGGTGAGGTTAGTAAGAGCAGGAAAGAAAAGTAATCAATTCTCTTTGATTTATTCAGTTTCTTCTATCAGCTTTGAGAAAGAAGATTCATGATTCCAACCACTCCAACAGAAAGACTCTGGAAAGAAGCCAGCATGAGAAGAGCTACCATATCTATTATGTCCCTAGTCCAAGACTTCTGTATTAGAGACTTCAGGGAATTTTCCACTTTTGTTATGACTATTTCTCTTGATTGACTTAAGATATCTTGCTCTTAATGTTGTTTATCTTTGCTGTTTTAGTGCAAAAAGAACCTCCTTTGTTGATTGTTTAATGATGGCAAGAACTTCATTTAGTTTCAACTTCTAACTTGAACTAAGGAGATATTGGCCACCTCTATAATGTCCTTAATGGTTCTCTTCCAACAAAGTATCTTTCACTAATACATCAAAATCATTCAAGATTTCTTGGAAAATCTAACAACAGAAAATCAAATGTAAAGATGTCATTCTTTCAGATTTAGCGAATTTTCAGCTTTAAGGGCAGCATTCCACACAAACTGTATTTGCAAGTTTAAAGAGAGCATCTTTTCTATGCAACACAAAGATTACATTTTCATTTAGAAGTGGATGCATCCCTTTCAGATGTTAGTGCCTTATCCTATGCTTCATAAAATTTGTAAGATCTTGAGAAATTTATTGATACATGAAAAGATGAACCAGACCGGTGATCATGCACCCAGGGTATAGATTCTAGCTCTATCTTTTCCAAGATAGAAAAAAATGGACAAACAACAGCAACATCATTTACCCATCATTCATTTGTAAGTCCACAAGAGAAACTGAGATTAGTGCTTAAAAAACTGGAAACCCTTAACACAAGACCAAATAGACTTTTGACACTATGTATGTGAGACTTTAAGAAAATGACTCACTTTCCCTGGACCTCAATTTCCTCAAGTTCAAAATTAAACATCTGGCTCTGATGGCCTCTGAGGTTTATTCTTGTTCTAAATTTATGATCTCATGATGGAATATAGGGGTCTTCCCCACTAGAGTTCAAATTGTTTGAAAACAGGGACTATAATATTTTTCACATTTTTGCTTGCAGTGTTCAGCAAAGTGGGCACTTAATGTTTTTGTATTCATTCATCCTTAAATATATAATTCAAGATTACCAAGGGGAAAAGAAAAGCAATGAAACAAATCTTTAGAGAATACCCACTTTAAGTAAGGAGAGGGACATAGCAGGAAAGCTAGGTGGCACAGTGGGTACAGTGTTGGGCCCATGGACAAGAAAACTCATCTTCCTGAATTCAAATCTAGCCTCAAACATACTTACAAGCTGGGGGACCCTGGTTAAGTCACTTAATTCTGTTTGCTGGAGAAGGAAATGGCAAGTAACTCCAGGATCTTTGCCAATAAACCCTAAGTGGAGCCACAAAGAGTTGGACAAAACTGAAAAAAGACTGATCAGTAATAAAAGAAGGAAACAGCAATTACCAAACACCTATTATGTTCTGGGTATAGTGCTATGCACTTAACAATTATTTCATTTGATACTCACAACAAACCTGAGAGGTAGTTGCTATTATGACCCCCATTTTACAGTTGAAGAAATCGAGGCAAATAGTGAGTACAAAATCACACAGTTAGCAAATGTCTGAGGCCACATTTTAACTCATGTCTTGTTGATTTCGGATACCAGGAAAGAAGAAACAGGAGAAGCCATACAGGTGGAAGATGGTGTTATTAAAGCTAAGGAAGTAAGCAAAAAAATCCAGAAACCAGAAGGGTAAAAGAGGACCCAGCTTTTAAAAAGTCTTTGGTCACCTTTGAGAGAGAGAGAATTGTGACATGATGGAGAAAGTGAAAGCCCTACTTCAAAAAATTGAGAAAATAATGAGAAAGAAAAGGCATTGGATGTCAATGACTTCTCCTGTGTTGGGCAATATAGAAAAGAAAGAGGAAGGACAAAAGCTGAAAGGTTAGTGGAAGTTTTTGTTAGAATTAGACCATAATGGCAAATAGAGAGGAAGGAGACCATAGCAAAGGATAGATTGAAAAACCAGGAAACGATGGAGATAACTCATGTCAGTTCATAGGATCAGTGGTACAGAGTGAGACACAGAAGCCCAGACAAGTGAAGTGATTTGCCCAAGATAACAAAGGCAATTAGGAGCAGAGCTGAGAGATGGAGTATTATTAGACTTACATAACAGATAAGGAAACCGAGACTGAGAGGCTTGTGATAGCTTTATTTTAATACTAGATATGTGACTCAAGGCAAGCCATTTAACCTCTCAGTAACTCACACAATTCCCTTAAGATGATTAAATCATAGATAAGGTGCCACTCTGCATAGTAGAACAATTTTGGAGAAGGAAATGGCAAGACATTATAGTATCTCTGCCAAGAAAATCCCAAATGGGGTCATAAAGAGTCAGACATGTCTGAAAATGACTAAATCACCCCCAGAAGAAACTCCTCATTGATATATTGTATATAATAAAATCATAGATCTAATTGAATTTTTTTAAAGTCTGGGATGAGAAGATTTGACAAAACAGCTCTTAGCAGCACATTATCTCTGATAAAGATCTGATATACAGAACATATAGGGAATTGATAAAAGTATAGAGTGTCCCAAAAGTTTTAGTGTCATTTTAAGTTATTAAAACAGATGAGAAAAAAAAGATGAGGACTTTTGGAACATCTTTAGATAGATCAAAAGTCATTCTTCAATAGACAAGTGTACAAATTATAGGAACAGGCAGTTTCCAGAATAAGAAATACCTCTCCTTTTTCATATAATTGATCATGGTTCTCTGTTGGCTACTATAAAGAGACATAATTGCCTTTAAAAATTAATTCTTTTGTGGTGGCAAAGAATTAGGAATTAAAAGGATGACTAGCTAAACAAGCCAAATGAAGGGAGCAGAACTAGTATAATACTGCACATAGTAACTGCAGCATTGCACAATGATGAACTATAACTGATTTATAATAAAAAATAAAAAAGTCAATTATATAATAATTGTTATATTTATATTACATATAATATATGATTTTATATAATAATTATATAATAATCCAAGCCAGTTCTGAAAGATTCATGATGGAAAATGCCATACTTATCCAGAGAAAGAACTATGCAAATCAAAGCATACTATTTTCACTTTTTTGTTGTGTTTGTCTTTGTTTCTCATAGTTTTTTCCCTTTAGTTATGATTTATGATTCATAACACAACTAATGTGGAAATATGTTTAACATGATTGTACATGTATAATCTGTATCAGATTACGTGCTATTTTATATATGAATGAAGTAAAGGAGAAAGGAAGAAAAATTTGAAACTCAAAATCCTGCAAAAAAAATGAGTGTTGCAAAATATCTTTACTTGTAATTGTAAAAGTAAAACAAAATAAAATTTAAAAAATTAACTCTTCAATTGAGAAATGGCCAATGGACACGAACAGGCAGTTTTCAGAAGAAGAAATCAAAGTTATCTATAGTCACACAAAAAATGCTCTAAATCATTATTGACTCTGTTGGTATGGTTCCAGAAGGTCACTCCTTGCTCCTTGAGTCATGGATGCTGGGCTGACTATCAAGACAAAGATTCTGGGACAATCAAGTACCCTCTAGACTCTGATACATGAACATACTGAAAATGGGTGGGCAACTTGCAAAACCAATAAGGTTGGGGGCAGAGGCACTGCTTCTTTTCATCTAAAGTAAACAAGAATAAACAAAAAGTTAAATAAAGGGCCAAGATCTGTTTCTTGAGCCACCTTGCCTCAGGAGAATGTCCTATGACCTTTCTTCTAACATCATGATCTTTCACAGAACACGATTAACCAAAGAATGTACCAAAAAAGCAAGAGTAAACTGATACATGAATTTTTCTGAGGTTCTCTAAAGAATCAATTTTATTTTATTCCATTTATATGTATTCAATATTTTATTTTTTCTAATTACATAGAAAAACAACTATTAACTTTCATATAAAAAATACTGAGTTTCAAATTCTTTTCAAAAGCAGCACAAAGCTCCAATCCTTTGATTGGCTATCTATTTTTTTTCTGTGCCTCTCTCAGCAGACATAGATTCTTGGATTTAGTTCATTCTTTAATTTGTTTCTAATAGATTTATTACAGAACTTCAGAGAACTGGATTTTTTTTTTCTATATGGTCTATTGTCTGAATAAGAACTGGGTATTTACTGAGGTTTATACCTTAAGTAAGTACAATCAAATTCTGAAAAGAAAAAAAATCCTCTCCCTTTCTTACTCTCCTCTCCCCTCATTGAGAAGATAGGCAATTTGATATTGCAAATTGTTTTACAGTCATGCATATTAGTCATGTTGTGAAAGAACACAGAAAAAAAAAACAAAAAAGAAAGTAAAAAAATAGTATGCTTTAATCTGTATGCATACTCATCTAGTAGTCATACCACATCTCTATATGAATTTGATGGGACTGACGCTATATAGGAAATGAACTAAGTTTTGAGTATACTTCCTCTAGACAGTAAGAGTGACTATTGAAGAGGAGAGTATGACTACAAGATATCAGGGCAATGATCTATATTTTGTTCTTCCTCTATATGTGAAGTGAATATATCTTTGTAAGAACTTCAAAAAAAAGGAAAATAAAATGCATTAAATGATGGAATTCAGGCTATTCAGAAGAATTTCTGATGACAATAGAAAAAAGCCAGACTCAAAAAAAAAAAGAAAAAAAAAGAAAAGAAAAGAAAAAGAAAAAAGCCAGACTCTGTGAGATGAGCAGAACAGCTTAAGGTGACTATAAATTTCACAATAAATGGGGACAGCACATATTTCTGAATTAGATTATCACATGATGAAGACAGCCCACTCTGTAAAACTATAGTCAGCAATGCCAAAAGAGCTAGAATAATATCTGAATCAAATACATTAGTCAATACAAATCAATCAAAGATTATGTACTTTCCCTCATAAAGTAAATACATCATGAATACCAGAAAGGAAGTCCATGCTGCAGACATGACAGCCTGCCCAATTCCTTTAGATTCAGGATGCTAGCTGTGTGTTGAACATACCAAACATCATTATTTATTTATCTCTATGGTTCTAGTATTTTTTTAAAAATAAAACAATTTGTTAGTATTTTTGTTTTCATTTACTATTTGGGGAGAAGGAAGACATATTCATTTGCAAAAATATCTGTATTAGCAGATGCTATATGCTATAGGATTTAAAGATTTAAGGATATACTATAGGATTTAAGATCCTATCATTTTCTCACCTCCTAAAATAGGGTTCTGCTTCAGTAAGCCAAGCACAGCCTTGGTATTAGTTAAAAAAAACAAAAAACACAGAGGACAATAAAATCATAGAATTCCAGAACTGGAAAGGGATCTTAAAAGTCATCTAATCCAAATTCTTTATTGCACACAGATGGAGAAATTAAAGCTAAGAACGAAAGTGGAAAATCCAAAGTCATGGAGCTTTTAAGTGACACCTACGTGGCAAAATAGAAGGGAAAAACTGATTCTAGAAATAGGAAGAACTAAGTTCAAATCTGATCCCAGACTCTTACTAGCTATTTGACCCTAGATGCTGAATTAGTATTAGATAAAGGCAGTAAAAAGAACAATTTTTATCTTATACGAGAGAAGGGAGATGGAAGGAAAGAAAGGAAGGAGGGAGGGAAGGAGGGAAAATAACAAAATTAAGGGAAAAAAAAAGAAGGAAGGAAGTATCTTGTCAATTTTACCATCACACGATCCCCTCAAGCACTTGGCATAGTACCAGGCACAAACTAGGTGTTTGATAAATGCTTGTCTGCTTCCCCCTTCCTAAAGCAGGCATTTAACTATGACATCATTTTGTTTATGACCCTTCAGTGGCTTTTAAAATAAAATGCAAACTCTTATGTCTAACATTTATTTAAAGACCTCCACAATCTGCCTCTAACTTAAATTTCTAAGTAGATACTCCTCATCACATCCCCTATGTTTCAGTCAAAATAGTCTGCTTATTGATCCCCCTTGAAAATAATCAATCTCCCATCTCTTTGCCTTTGAATAGATTATCCCACATGCTTAGATAAACTCCCTTCTATTTTTTGTCTCGTAGAAATCAGGCTTCTTTCAAAGTTCAGCTCAAATATCATCTTCTTAAAGAAATCTAATTATCCCGGTTGCTAACTTCAATGCCTTACCTCTAAAATTTTCTTTGACATATTTTAAATTTAGCATGCTTTATAGACTGTATTTTCTTCTAAAAAATATAATCTCCTTGAGGGAAAGGATTGTTTTATTTTTGTCCTTGTTTTTCAAGCAACTGGTCAATGAGAAGGATTTATACTATGTGCTCAATTAGTTGCATTGGGGTAAGAGAATATATTTTAATAGTGTAAAATTCTGTGATTCCATCATTGTGACTACTCCATCCATCCACAGAGATTGAAATCCTCTTCTACCTTAGAAAATCATAGAATCACAGAGTAAAATATAGAAAGCATGTTTCAGATATCTCAGTCTACTTTCCTAATTTTGCAAATAAGAAAACTAAGGCCCAGAGAAGTGAAATGACTTACTTGCTCAATATCACAAAAATACAAAAAGTACCATAGCAAGAATTTTAATCTGGTTTACAATTTGAAATTCATTTGGTTTTCTACCATACTATGCTTAGTCTCATTTTCATAAATTGATATGACTAAAAAAAGATTAAATATTTGATGACCATTCTTCTATTAATAAGCCATCAATATTTAGCTAGGCTTCAATTACAAGCACATAATGTATACACAAGTCAGTGTCACAAGACTTTCTGTTTTGATAGAAATTTCTACAACTTTGTTCAACTGGAGTTGCCTTTGAAAACCCAAGGTAACACTACTTTTAGAAGAGGCACAAGGGGAAAGATTTGGGGAAAGAACAGAACATAAATAATCTAATAGAAAAACACTAAGCAAAATGGAATAATATCTATTACCAAGGATTTGTTGATGGCTATTATTCAGGACTATACCAAGCTGTGGTAGTCACGCAAAAATTACATAACTAAGTTGGGAATCCTTGGTTAGTCAATATGAATCAATACTATAAATCAGTGATAGACATATAAACTAAGACATAAGAACTAAAGGAAGTTGGAGTTTAGTTAGTTTAATAAGGGATACTGTAATTAGGTAAAGCTTCACAAGGATATATTGCATCCACTTCTGCAAAATGAATTAAACTAGAGGTTTACCAAAATCCCTTTCAAACATAATATTCTATGTTTATGTTATAATAATCTTAGATGATGAGTTTAGATTACGGTGATATTTTATAACTATTGGCCCAAAGCAAACTTATGCCAGTCTATAAACTTTCTTATCAAAAGTAATCACTTCACAAAATATGTTCATCTCCTTATCATCACATATTTTTCTCTATATTTAATCCCTTCTCTCTTTCTTTCTAGTTCTTGAACTGCAGTCCAAGCTGCCAAAAGGCGTCTCTCTGAAAAGTGAAGCTGTCCAAGGTACAAAATGGCATCTAAGGAATAGTGACAGTGAGAATGTAGTGACAGAGGTATCAACCAGTAGTGGCAATTATCCCCAAGTCAACAAGTGGCAAAGAAACTAAACTTTGGAAAACATCAATAGAGGAGTTGAGGAAGGAAATAGAAAAAAAAAGGGCATGATAAGTTGTCAGAAGAGGACCAGGAGAATATGTGATATGATAGAATCAGAGAACAATACTTCATTATAGGAATGAATAAAACTTCTTCTTAGTGAACCTCTTTGCAGCCTATAGAAGGTTACTACCATATTTCATCATCATCAAGTGCCTTAGAGTTATTATTTACAAGTATAATTACCCTTAACACAACAAACAAACATAAACAATGGGAAAATAGATAATAGTTTAAGGCTATTGTTACACCACAAAGAATTGCTTTCAAAGAAATAGGGGGCAAAAAATCTTGCGAAGGTACAATTTCAAAGCCATTGATATATAAGCATAGGTAGCCAAATACTGTTCCTAAACTTTTTTGTAGTGAAATTCCAATCCCTTAGTCTGCACCCTTTTCTAATGAGTCAGTTCCTCCTCCTAATTAGCAAGACTTTACTTCATAAACTCCTACATTTCTGTGGTACCAAGCTAGATGTTGTCCAGAGCATGAGATTCAGACCTTGGCCAAAAGGGGTTTATAGACCTTAGATTAAAAATTCCTGGTTCTGATTCATCAGACCTGAACAAAAATTCCTTCTATAACACTGGAAAAATAATCTAATCTCTCTGGAACATAAAATAAGGGTATTAGACTAGATGGCCTTTCCTATTCTGGGGATTCTTTCAGGACATGATCAATGAATTCGTTCTATTTTTATTTTGTCCTCTTGTTTTAATATACTTGGACAATATTCCTTCATGATTTCTTTAAATATGATAGCAAGGTTATTTTTTTTTCTTATGGCTTTCAGGTAGTCTAATGACTCAATCATCTTGCCTTGATCTGTTTTCCAGGTCAGTTGTTTTTGACACAATATACCTTACATTTTCTTTTCTTTTTTCAATCTTCTAATATTTCTTAATATTAAAATTTGCTCTGATTTATCTATTAAACTTTGTTTCAATATTTCTTGTTGCCTCGTGAAGTCATTAACTTCTGTTTGGTTCATTTTAATTTCAGGAATATCATTGCTTGAGTAAGTTTTATTGCTTTTTATGCTAACTTTTCCTCTTAATTTCCCTATTTCTATTGTGCCACTGACATACTCCCAGTCAACAGACATAATCTAAATGCCATTCTTATTGCAGAGTGCTTTGCTGGTAACCAATAAATATTAAAAGACTTAAGCAGAAGGCCTCTAGCACAATGTATAGATTTTATGGGAGGACATGGACAAAAGTCATGTGGAATGAGATGACTACATTATTGAAGTCTATATTATTGAAAAAAGTATCCATATGAGTGAAGTGTGATGTCCATTGACATAGAGTGGATAATGGGGAGCCACTCATGCTTTTTGAGCTGGGGAGAAACACAATGAGACCTGTGAATTTAATATGTCATTTTGGTAATGATGTTAAAAATAGGTTAAAGAAGGAAGACACCAGCAATAGAAAAATTATTTAGGAGGTTCTTACATTAGTGTAGTGTAATGTAAACTAAGATGGGCAGAGCACTTAATATTGTGTATCCCTTTTATTATTCCTGTCATCCACTATTCTATCACTCAATAAAGCAGTGACTCTCGAATGGTCACAGTAGAAAATACAAACTCTTTAACCTGGAATTCAATTTATAATCTGAATTAAATTTTCCATTTTTAAGACATCTAAAATAGAATTTATCATCATTTACCCCAAAATCTTTTCATTCCCAAACATATCTCTGTTTCTGTCGATGGTACCAGCATCCCCCAATCACATAGGTCCATAAATTCTATGTCATCTTCAACTCCTCACTTTCACCCATACCACATATCCAATTACTTGCCAAATCTTGTCATTTCTACATCAAATTCTCTCTTCTATCCCCATTTCATCCTGTCTTCTCCCATCTTTGTGAATTTCCAAAGGTGATTTCCCTCATGTCTAGAACAAATTCCTTCCATTTCCTTGCCTTTTCTTTCTTCAGTCCATAAACTCTTCCTTGACCCTTATTCCTTTCTAGCATCAATTAACTTTCTCTTCTCAAATCACTTGTAACTAGAACTTTGGCCTTTGGTACTTATCACAGTCCACCTTGTATCACCAAAAACATATTTCTATTCCCCTATTAAACTGCAAGTACTTCCAGAGAAAGAACATTTTCATCTTTGCATTCCCAGAACAATCTATCACACAAAGAAGATATTTAATAGAATCAACTCAATAGGAATTTTGCATTCTAATGAAAGGAATAAGAAAATGTGCAAAAAAACTATAATATAAATAGAGTATACTATAAATGAAAATAGAAGGTAGTGTGTCTTCAATACTGAAGGTCTTAAAGCAGAGGTTATATCAGAATCCCGTTCAGGTGTGTATTAGGCAGACAAACTCTGAAGACACTTTGATTTCTGAAATTCTGTGATTTTGTAGAAGTATCAAAATGTGATATGGATTCAAGAAAGAATACATCCAATTAAGGGTGGGGTAGGGATCTGAATCATGAAAGGCTTCATGAAGAAGGTGACATTTGAACTCTGTCTTGAAGGAGAGGAAGAATTTCATAGGGCAAAGATGAGAGAAGAGTCACTGAAAGTAAAGAAAGTAGTGTGCACAAAGGCAGAAAAGCCTTAGGCATGTATGGGGAACAAAGAATAGTCCAGTTTGGCTGTAAGATAAGATACATGCAGGAAAGTAGTATATGTCAGGGAAAAGTGGATTAAGAGCAAAATATGGATCCTTAGCACTTTTTTATTCTCATCATTACCTGTAATCACTACCATTTTTCCAAATCCATCATTCATATTCCAGTTTTACTTTTCTCCACCTAAAGACAATATTGTTTGGAAAGAGGCATGTTTCTGACTGTCCTAATGGTGGGGGTGGGGGGACTGTTCATATATGAACCCCATTCTGCAATGAGTCTGATTTTATAAGAGAAATTATTTCAACATTCAAGTAAGGAAAAAAACAAGTAACACCAGTTTTCCTTATTTCAGAGTTCAGTAACTGATGGCTTTTATCAACCCAGCAGCTGTTTTGTTATTAAAAAACCTGTTCCTATTCCAGAAGCTCAGAGACATCCCAGACCTTGGGAAGTCCCTGAGCCAACTCAGAGAATAAGAACAGAAGTTCGTACAAGAAACAAACAGCCCTCTCTCTATCCCTTCTATCATAAAAATAAAACCATGTTTCAAAAGAGAGAATTCAAATATAAGTGTAAAGGTTGGTAGTAGTTCCCATTTTTACCATATCAAACTTGTCTCCATGCAGGATCTGTTTGCTCAATGGGAGGTATTTGTATTCTAAACAATACACTCACTTCAGAAATCTCCTCAAACAGTTCCAAGGGCCCAAGACCAAATGTGGTGGTCTGTTCCCTGAACTTTGTACTTCCATTGCCCATGCCAGAATCCCTAGACAATGACCTCCTTGGCAAACAGTAATTTGCCCTAAGCATAAACATTATCAATACCTAAGGAAAGATTTAGACCAGCCCAACTCTCATTATAACACAAGAAATGTTAGTTTTCCTTTTCTGAGGTGTAGAAGTAAGGTAGGCAAATCACCCTGACTAAAGCAGGCCAGGCAAATTCTAGGAAGAGGATGCAAGGAATGAGCTCCCACAATATCAAGAAGCTTCTTTAGAGTGAAGCCTATTGAGGTCAGATAAAGGAGGAGATTCTGAAAATGAAAATAGATAGGCATACTTTACCCTCATCACTAGTAAGTACACAGTCAGAGAAAACTGCAACAGTGAAGTAAATAAGAGAAATGCTACAGGAGGTGGTGTGCAGGTTTAGGAAGCACTGATGTTAAAAACTTTTCTAAAATTTATTTTTAAAAAGTTTGTGGTTTTCCATTCAATGTTAACACTAATAAATCTTTTGCCCAGAGAAACAAGATAGAATTATCTTGGAATTATGAATTTAGTCAGAGGATCTAGATTCAAATCCTGGCTTTGCTACTTACAAGTTGTATTGCCATAGACTCTAGAACATCTATTTTATGTTTCTGAGACCATTTCCTTACTTTTAAATAAGAGAATTAAATTAGAGAATGTCTAAATTCCTTTCTCACTCTAAATCCTATAATTTACTATATTTTGTATAGTGATTTGTAAATTTTCAAAATCTAAGCTCCTCACCAGTGTCTTGTTTTAGAATTCCTCTCTTCGAGATATAGCATGAGCACCAACTTCTAAATGAATGCTCTTCTGATTCCTATTAATAGGACAGGGCCTGCCCTTCTTCCCTCTGTTATGCCACAGTTCTCGTTTAATGTCCTGACCCAGTTTCCCTAATTGTCCTATTCTATCTCAGGTTATAACCATTCCCTCTTAATGTTAGGATAAAGGTCTTACATCTTAAACTTTAAGCTATAATCATTCCCTCTTAATGTTTGATGGGATAAAGGGTCTTTATCCATTGTAGACATCATTAGAGTATCAGGAGCCTCTCTGGGACCTCCCTTCATTATGTCATCCTCATCCTAAGTGCCTCCCCCATTAGGTTATCCCCATCCAGGTATCTCCCCCATTATGTCATCGTTCTTGTTACCCTATAAAAGAATCTTGTATCTTGACATTCACTGCTGGATTCTTTGAGACAATAGTCTCATTCAGCCCTGGGACCAAACCATGGATCCATTTGGTCCCAGTAAATCTCTCCCATTTAATAAATTATTAAATTGTTCTCTAATCTCTATCCTGCCCCAGTTTCTCTGGCATTATACCTCCCAAAATATCTTTTATTTAATCTACTTGTATTTATTCTGCTTATATTTATTCTGTACATATTTCCATAAATGCTTGTTGCCATTCTTATTAGAACATATATTTTTTTGTAAATAATAATTATTTCATTCATTTTATTTGCAGAGCTATCACAGTTTCTGGCACATGAGTGCTTAATAAATATTTGTTGATTTATTGACTGATTAGATGAACGTGTACATACTTGAGGCCAACCTGACCAAGATAATTTTATACTTATTATTAATATTTTAATATTCCTAGATAAGGAAATAGAAATTGAGCAGATGGCCATCAGTTGGCGAATGGCTGAATAAGTTATGGTATATGAATATAAGGGAATACTATTGCTCTATAAAAAATTGAAGTAAACTGAGATCTTTTGGGGGTCCCAGATCCCCTTCTGGGGAGCTCCCAGAATCTGGGAAAAGCATGTCTTTCCCAGACAACACCCAGTTATCTGGCCAGAGATGTAGTTGCACCCTTTATTGAGTTGAAGATTAGTCTGGGACCACTCCCGATAGCTGGGACTCCCAAGATAAGTGATCTCTTTTCTATTGGAGATCTAAGTCCAGGGCATTGACTACATTGAAAGAATCTCATTTAATTGGAATTAATGGAAAGTGCCATTTGTATCCGAAGAAAGAACTATGGAGACTGAATGTGAATAAAAAACATAGTATTTTCACCTGGTGGTGGTGGTGGTTGTTTGTTTGTTGTTGTTGTTGTTTTTCTTTCTCATGTTTTTATCCCTTTTGATCTGATTTTTCTTGTGTAATGAGACAAATATCAAAATATGTTTAGAACTGTACATGTTTAATTTATATCAAATTGCTTACTGTCTTGTGGATGGGGAAGAAGGGAGGGAGAGAGAAAAATGTGGAACACAAGATTTTGTCAAGGTGAACGCTAAAAACTATCTTTACATATTTTTGAAAAAAAATACTATTAAAATATATTGCCTAAATATATATATATATATATATATATATATATATATATATATAAATGTAAATATATTTATATAACTATTCCTGGCATATAATCAGTTTTGAAAAGTAACTGCTCATTTACAGAATACTATACATTATACTTACAGTCATAGTTATGGAAAACCAAACACTGTAACCCCATTCTACTGATCATCTAATGTTTTTATGAAACCAATTCATATTTCACCAAATACCATGTTTTATTAAAACTAAGTATGATAATGTAGAGGATGTCTGTAATACAAAATTACTTATGTAACTATCTTATCTTACATTTCACTTTCTTTTCACAAGAATTTTTCCACAGAGATAAAGCAAGTAAAGAGGTAAAATATCCATTTCATGGATGTAGAAATGGATATTTACAAAAGTTAAGTGATTTGTATAAAAGCCCCACTGTTTTTTTTTTTTAACAGGCAGTTTTCTTTTCTTTTTTGTTGATTTGGTTTTTTTGCAAGGCAATTGGAGTTAAATAACTTGTCCAGTGTGACACAGTTAGGAAGTGTTAGATATGAGTCCAGATTTGAACTCACAACCTCCTGACTTAGGTCTAAAGTTCTATGCACTATAGCATCTAGCTAACCCAAAGTCCTACTGTCAATTTATAGAATAGCCTAGTTTAGAACATAAACTTTTCAGATTCCCAGTCTATGACTTTCCTTGTTAATAAGGAATATAAAACTTATCAGCCCATATGAATTCTTAAGATGTTATCTAAGTAATTAAATGAGTCAATTAAACTTATTTTCCCCCTCTATTTGCCCTCCATGAAGTCTGATTCCTTTTGGAATCATATCTCTTTCTAAAGCTATTCAAAACAAATATTGTTCATCTCTTATATGGAATTTTGGTGTTTTATCTGCTCATCCCAAGGCTCATGAATACCTTAAATGATTTAGTGACCTTACTCCCTCATTTTAATTTTATTTTGGTTAAGATTTTCTAGAAACCTATCATCATAAGAATATTTTAAGGACATATGATTGTCAGCTGCTTTTCTCCTGGTAATCTGTATTTAATATGTTGGGGGATACAAGGTTAAATATAAGTATTTTTCCATTTTTTTATATCCTATGTGATCTAACAAAATAGATCCCCCCAATATACTTGGAATCCTTGTTGTTGTTGTTAGTTTTAATTCAACTTGACAAATAATTATTAAGTGTCCACTAAGTAAAGAGAATTCTTCTAGATTCTGAGACAATAAGGATGAAAAATTTACATAGTTGTTGACCAAAAAAGAATTCAAAATCTAATAGTAATCTCAGGCATACAAATCAGACTGTCATTTATGTTGTCATTCATTCTTGCTATATGACTGATTTTCTTTTTTTCCAGTCATATATATCCTTTGTACTTCGACATTTAACATTCAACATATCTCTGATTTCATCTCTAAATATAGTGGATTAATTTGATCCAATTAGTGAACCAAACTAAGTCACTCTACTTCAAGTAAATGATAAAAGGCTACATCCTTGTCCTTTAACAGTTGGGGATGGGCTTCAATTGAATAAAATCAATCAAAAGACTTTCCATTTGAAAGGCTTTCCAATGAAAAAGTCTTGATTAATTTAAGTATCTCTGATAGCCATTGGTTGAACTTGAAGTGATGTTGCTCAAGAAAAGTATTTGGGTTGGCTAAGGAAATTTGGACATGCCCTCAATTGTCTTCTATAAAATACTGAACCATTTTAGGTGGTGAGAGATTTGAAATGAGGACAGAGTGGTCCAGCTATTTCTCTTGGGGAGAAATTGTAGGGGTGGGAGAGGGGAGAAGAGAAAAAAGTTAACACTTTGGCTTCCACCTTGACCAGAGAGAGAGACCTTTGGACTTAGAAGAGTGAGGATTTTGTACTTCTCTTCTTATCATCATCCTCATACTATCTCCCCAGAGTATCAGATGCTGGCAATAATGTCCATACCAGAAACCAAAGAGAGATTGGACAGATTCATAGCTCTATGAAAGATCTATAGCATGATTCTTGAGTACCTCACAAAGGGAAGAATTCTACTTCCAGCAACCAGGAGCTGTGAATGACCCCTTGGCCAAATGTATTCTTTAAATTTAATCTCATTTTCTGCAGGATTATGGTGAAAGTGTGTGTGTCACAGCTTGGGGGCAATGAGGGGGAATTGTTGCCCCCCTCCAACTCTTTTACTATACCACTTCATTAAAAATCCTGACAAATTGATAATGCATAAACTATACCTTTAGAAAAATACAACCCCAACTCCTCAGGGCTAACTTCACAACCCTATAAGAATATAGCGAGCACATTCTTGGAATCCAGTTCATATGTGTGAGTAGAATTTAGGATAGTAGCCTCAGAGCATATGCTATGCATCAGAGGCTACTTCTTTTACTGATACTGACTGTGGCTCCTGTGAAATTTAGGGGATGGTCTTTTTGATTTTCTATAACCAAAAGTTTCATTTCATTTTGACCAATCTGGTGATTAACTAGCTTAAGTTTAGTTATATGTGTCCCCATCTGAAAATATACAGATCTGTCCCCAACTTCTATTCAAAGCTTTATCAATTTGATAGACCAACCACAGATCAACTTAACAAACATCCTGGCTGTAGAGAACATGAAATCAAGTATACAATACAATGGGATACTGTAGAAGAAGACTTTAGTGGACCATATTTCCTTCCCCCAAAACATTTAGTTAAACAGAACTTCTATCATTAAAGGGAGAAAAAAATATTTGAATTATTATTTTACCTAGTGAATGAAGGAATGATGTGAGATAGCTAGTGTTTCAACTAGAAAAACAAAGAAATTGGCTAGTTGAATCTAATGTTTGATGTGAGAAAGTAAAAGGAAGCAAAATGGTTATATTAAGAAAATCTGAAGGAAAGCAATGATGGAGGAAGTGTAAATTTTGTTGCTAGAAGGAAAGTGGCAGAAGATTACATGAATTAAACCAAAAACATAATATTGTTATTTCCTTCTCTACAAGAATTCAAAGTATATGAAGAAAAAAGTCTTGTATCTTGTGGCACACCAAAGCTGCTTTGTTTTTAATCACTTCTTTCTATTTTTCCCTTCTAGTCTCATCTCAAGTTCTGCAGTCAACTGTATTCTTTGCAGGAGATTCTTCGAGGAGACTCCCTGAATGACTTTCCTTTGATTTATACTAAACTCAGGAGATGAGAGTACATTGATTTTTCCCATAGTCATCATAAACTAAACACCATACACAATTTCAATGCTAAAAATGATAATTTTTCTTTAAATGTGACAGCTCTTTCCTTGCAACCCAGCCCTGATGAAAAAAATAAAATAAAATCAACTTAAATGGAAGCACATCTTAACCAAACAGCTCACTTTGTAGAGATCCTTAAGAAGACTTGGATTGGTTATAATTTATGCCAATTTAGATGGGCCCCATCCATCAAAGCAAAAGACACTGCTGATTAAGTTTAAGTAGGCTGAGTTATGTTTATGCTTAAAAAGCAAACATTCAATATGTCCTGACACAGTCAAGTGTATAATAAGTATCTGCATTTTAGTATAGCATAAAAAAATGTTTCACATTCTCTCTTCTTTGTGCGAGGAAGGAATGTGCTTTTTTTGTACCTAGTATCACAAGATCTCAGATTTAGATCAGAAAGTGATGTAAGGGTATTATGGATGATGTACTAAAAAGTAACATACATATTCAAAGGAACACAAGTTAGAGACTTTATTAATCATAGTCATATAAGCATGCGGCAACCCAGCGCTCCAGTCCCATAGGCAGCACAAGTCATTACATGGGAGTACTGTGGGATTTGTACTCCAATTGAGAGCCCAAATCTCCAGGTTTCAGTCCTTAAAGTAAATTTTTGTTGTGGGGCACATTCATAAGGACTTAGTGGGAAAGGAATCTTAAGCGCAACCATCAGGTGTTTGGGGCTACAACCTCTCTTTATTGAATACAAAGGCAATGATTAGGAACATTTGTTATCCTTGTAAACTTGGATTAGGTAAACTTTGCTGAAGTTTGCTGGAAATCAGCAGTTTTGAATTCTTTGTAGCTGACTAAACTAGTCTTGAGTACATAGAAACATCCTGGTACATATGTAGGTCAATTAGTGGTCAAATATTATCACTTCTATCATCTACACTAGCAATAAGTCAATCCTCCAATGATCTTAAAAGCCAACTAATTTAACTGTCCCATTAGGATTTATTAAATACTTACTATGTGTCAGAAACTTTGTTAAACATTGGGGATATAAAGACAGGCAAAAATAGTCTCTGCTTTCAAGGAGTTCACATCTTCCTGAGTAAGATACTAAAATAACTTGATACACATGAGATACAGCGTAGGAAAAATGTTATCTCAGAGAAAAAATTACTAACAGCTAGAGGAACTAAGAAAGGCCTTCTCCAAAGGTAGGATTTAAAATGAGTCTTGAAGGAAGCCTAGGAAGCTAAGAGACAGAAGTTTAAAAAAAAAAAAAAAAAAAAAAAGAGGGAGGAGCAATGGAAGCATCCAGGGTTGTGCTTTAGGCAATAGGCTGAATTTTCCAATTTCATCATAAAGATTTTCTCTGGATTAATCAAAGAAAACTTGATCTTTTCTCTTATCAAGTTTAACAATGAAATTCCCATGGACATCTTCAATAATGCTCCCTCACCTTGTCTTTAGCCTGCACAGAATGTGCATACAGTTTTAGCCTATTTTCCATATATCTATTATGTAGGCATCCATACTATCATAGCTGTTAAATAAAAATTCCTTCAACTCTGTTTTTGGAAATCCCATATTTCCTTTCAAAACACAGCTCAAATGTCATCTCCACAACATGAAGTTTTTTCTAATCCTCCTCAGTTCTCTCAATCTTGAAATCATATTATTATTTTGCATATACTATTTACATATATGTAGAGGGCCGCAGATATGTGGGGGAACTCTAGGTAAAGTATAAGATCCTTCAGCCCAGAGGAAACCTGCTGACAATATCTCGTTTGGCTCTCCATTTCTCTTTGGTGCCCACCTTCCTTCCTGAGAAGTCAGAGAGGATGCGATTACCTCCCTCTGGTGTTCTCACCTTTTCCTGAGAAGTCAAAGAGGGCATGACCACCTGTGTTCTACTTGAAGCAAGGATACTTACAGCAAGAGGTACTTTACATAGCAGGGCACTTATAGTTAGCACATACTCAATGTGATTGATGAGATAATGGTTCTCTAGTTCGGATATATTTAATGTGCTGTAATGATGTAATCATTATATAATAATAATAATAATTATATATATATATATATATATATGTTCTTCAGCCGGTTGTATATATATATATATATTATATATATATATATTATATATATATATATATATATATATATATATATATATATATGTTCTTCAGCCGGTTGTAAGATATTTGAGGAAACAGATTGTTTTGTTTTTATTTCTCAATTAATAAACATATTAAGCATCTACTACATGCTAAGTATTGTGATTAATAAAAACAATTATAAAGAAAAAAGAAAAAAGGTCCTCCCCTTTAAGAACTTTACCCTCTAAAATAGGAGATAATAAGTATAAACTGTATATCACATATGCAAATTAAATACATATTAGCCATGAAGGGACTGAAATAACTTTGGACTCACATTGTAAACATTTAATAAATATTTGTTGAATTGAATTGTCTTGATTATAAGCTTCTTGAGGGTTTATCATGTGGTTTTTCTCTGAAAAGCACCCTGAACAGCATCACATTCAATTAAAAACTAAGTAAATGTTCTTAGGTAATAATAATGATGAATATTCCTGTAGAAATCCACTTAATTATATAAAAGAGACTAAGATACTGTAAGAGACACCTGAGTATCTACTTTGTACAACCTAAATCACATTTCAAGTTATTTCTATTAACTGCTATGTACACTTCTTTAGCTGAGATTCCTGCTTTCAAATCACTGTTTAATGAACAATTTTCAACCATCTTAATTTAGTCACTATTCATTAAGCATTTAGAGTAACTGATTGATACTTGCAGAAAGCAGGCAACTTTGTAGGATCTAGAGAAGCTGAATAATCTTGCTTACAGCCTTTTTATTAACCAAGATAATTTCTCTGGCTTATCTGTATCAGGTCTTTGGTTCTAATTTGCTTCCCATAAACTATACTTGATGAAATTTTTCAGCCATTTTCAAACATGTAGGGATAAGAATAAGTACTGGGTCCATGATATTACTGCTATAAAGAACTTCCAGATAACAAAACTGCTCTACATATGAAAGTTAACCAGCACCTTAGTAATTCACCCAGAGTCATTTGTCTTACCAGTGCGTTTCAGAGGCTAATCTTCTGAACTTCATGGACATCTATCCACAACAGCCAATGGTGTCAAACTCATTTAGAAATGGATGGCTGCTACTATATATTGACTCAAAAAGTCACAAAGCCACATTATATAATTCTATTATGTTTCTATTTATTTTGTTGAATATTTCCCAATTACATTTTAATTTAGTTGAATACCTCACAGGAATGTTGGAGGCTACATGTAGCATATAAGTTCTAAGGCTGACACCTCTGCAGCTACATTATGTGGCCTCTTAAAACTATGTACATTTCTTTTTTTTTAATAGCACTTTATTTTTTTCCAATTACATATAAAGACATTTTTATAAGATTCCAGACTCAAAATTTTTTCTCCCCCCTTCTATGATGGCAATTAATCTGTTATAGATTATTTATGTGCAATCATGTAAAAGTTATTTCCACATCAGTCAAAACATGTACATTTCTTAATTTTAAGGCTGGGTCTGTCTGCCTGACAACAAAATTGTCTATTCATTTCATTAAAACATCATTCAATTTAATGTGATAAAAAAGTTAAAACTACTTGCTTGATATCTGATTACAAGTGGATAGAATTTTTCACTTTCAACCAGATGTTGTAACATCTATAGAAATAGCCTAGAAATAAAAATATTAATGGACTGCACTTGTGTGAGCACCTTTTTAAAAAAGTCTTTTCTTTACTTGCATGAAAAACTAATGGCAGAACAGATTCTCTGAGCCACATGAAGAATAGTGCTATTTAAGTTTCTGAAAAATGCACTGTTGGTATTTCTTCCAAATGTTTAACCAAGAGAACAAATATTGCAAACTGCTATCAACAGATGTGCAAGCAGAGATCTATACTTAGATAAAATTAATATCTTACCGGATTAAGAAATTATGAAGCCCAACATCAAAATACCTGCAAGAAACAGAAAATGACACATATGTCAATAAAATGTCCTATGTATGATGACTAACATGACAAATAAAAAGGGAAAGGAAAGGGAAAGGAAGAAACATGTATTAAGGTGTCTAATATCTTCCAGGCATTGTGCTAAATCTAAGTACTTTAAACTATTTCAGTTGATCTTTGCAAGGTAGATTTTATTAATAACACCATTTTGCAGTTTTGAAAACTGAGACATAAAGAAGTTAAGTGACTTGATCAAAGTCACATAACTGGTAAGTGTCTGAAACTAGATTTGAACTCAGGTCTTTCTTAACCCATTTCTTCATCATTCATTTAGTGGCAGTTTAAATCTATTAGCTACACTAAGAACTAAATCTATTTCATCAATAACAGTAACTAAGAATTTAAAGGTAAATTTTTTTTAAATAAAAAAGGAAGATTATGGAAAACAGGATTTTAGAGAAGGAAGGGATAAAACTCCCTAGGGTCTTGTGTATATCCATGCCTTCTGCATTCCCTTAATAAAACTGATCTGCCATGGGTATGAAGTGACACTTACTTTTATCAAGACACTTATTACTTCACTTCAGAGAATGGATAGAGCTAGTGTAGGAGACAAAGGAAGTTCAAGAGGGATTCTCTAATTCTTTCCCCAGATTTTATGCATTTTGGTTAATTTATGTGGTGAGGTAAAGAGTTATCTCTAGAAAACTCCTAACTCTCCCATCTTCCTAGGATTCTGTGGACAACTTTTCTTTCTTTTATTTTTTTTCTCTTATTAAATTTTTTCAATTACAATTTTTTTTTAAATCTGGAATTTCAAATTCTCTCCCTCCCTCATTTCCTCTCTTCTTGAAAAAGCAAATGTGAAAAGATAAAAATAACATTACATCTGATTTCTACTGCATAATGTTTTATATATATATATATATATTTATACATACACACACACACACACACACACACACACAGACACGTATTATATATATATATAAACACACGCAGCTATCTATCCCCATATATAAACTCATTTTGTATATACCTGAACTCAGCTTCTCAGAAATGTAGTTTTCTCTCTGAGTTAGTTGAAAAGTGTGATTGAAAAGGTTAAAACATTCATGCCATTGCCTCTGGGACACTGGCTTAGTGTCTGTAAGCTCCAAGCTTAATCTGGTGTCATCCCCCAAAAACTTGTTCTCTGTTCTTGCCTGTCCTTGTGCAATTAGGGAAGGTTTGATCTTCACCAAGGGGACAGCAAACCAAGTGGTATTGCTCTTCTGGCCAAGATTATAAGAGGCAGAAGAGTCCCATAAAACAATTGACAATTCTTTAATTTTCAGAAGAGCATAATTAGCCACACCTAATGCCAACACACTTTCCCTGTAGCCAGCTGTAAGATTCCCAAATTGTATAGACCTTCCTCTTTTCCTTGATGTCAATAGAGATTTTCCCCTTCTCACTTGTTCCATTGATTTTTCTGAGGTTGCCAGTAATCCATTTTAATGCTGAATATGGTAAGCTTCTTCTTTTAGAATCTAGATCTATATCAACACAATTTCATATAGGTTATACATGTGCAGTTCTGCAAACATATTTTTACATTAGCCAGATTATCAAAGAAAATGCAGAGTGGAAAAAACACATTAAAAAACTAAGAAAGTTTTTTTTTTTTTAAGGATGCTTTCAAAAAGTATTTTTTAAAAAAGATGACCAGTTCTTCTATGGAGGTAGATAGCATTTTTCATCATAAATACTTTGAAATTGTCTTAGATTGTTATATTGCTGAGAATAATTAAGTCATTCATAATTAATCATATGATACTGCTGTTGTTGTGTACAATGCTTTCCTGTTTTGCTCACTCCACTTTATATTAGATCAGGGAAGTCTTCCCAGGATTTCTGATGGCACAATAGTGTTCTATCACAGCAACTTGTTCAATCATTCCCCAGTTGATGAATGTCACTCTACACACACACACACACACACACACACACACACACACACACACACACACAAGCTGCTATGAATATCACTGAGCCTGGAGTCAAGAAAATCTAAGTTCAAATTCAGCTTCAGACTCATTAGTTATGTGACCTTGGGCAAGTCACTTAATCCTATTTTTCTTATTCTATTCTTCTATAAAATGAGCTAGAGAAGGAAATGGCAAACTACTTCAGTATCTTTGCCAAGAAAACACTAAATGGGGTTCAGGAAGGGTCAGACATGACAAACAATTGAACATTGAAAAAAAATGTGATTTTCCTTTGAACTCTTTGGGATTATAGACCTACTAGTGGTGTTGCTGAATCAAAAATTATACACATTTTCTAGTCCTTTGGGTGTAGTTCTAAACTGTTCTCCCAAATGGTTGGATCAGTCCACAATTCCACTAATAGTGCATTAGTGTACCAGTTTTTTCACATCCCTTCCAGCATTTGGCATTTCCCTTTTCTGTC
This sequence comes from Antechinus flavipes, assembly GCF_016432865.1. Lineage (NCBI taxonomy): Eukaryota > Metazoa > Chordata > Mammalia > Dasyuromorphia > Dasyuridae > Antechinus > Antechinus flavipes. The sequence goes on from NC_067401.1 coordinate 376,598,231, forward strand.
ATATTAGGCAATCTGAACCAGGAGATCATTATACACTTCAACAATGATACTGTATGAGGATGTATTCTGATGGAAGTGGATTTCTTTGATAAAGAGACCTAACTCCGTTTCAATTGATAAATGATGGACAGAAGCAGCTACACCCAAAGAAAAAACACTGGGAAATGAATGTGAACTATTTGCACTTTTGTTTTTCTTCCCAGGTTATTTTTACCTTCTGAATCCAATTCTCCCTGTGCAACAAGAGAACTGTTCAGTTATGCAAACATATATTGTATCTAGGATATGCAACATATTTAACATATATAGGACTACTTGCCGTCTAGGGGAGGGGGTGGAAGGAGGGAGGGGAAAAATCGGAACAGAAGCCAGTGCAAGGGATAATGTTGTAAAAAAAAAAAATTACCCTGGCATGGGTTCTGTCAATAAAAGTTATATATAAAATTAATTAATTAATTAATTAAAAATATTAGGCAATCTGAGAGTTGTGAATAAGCATCTCAAAATTGTTTTAATTTGCATTTTTTTCAGGTGACTATTGATAATCTTGTCTGAAGTTATGAAAACTGCCTGTTCATATGGGTATTAGCAATTGCTCTGCCCTGCATAGGACCAGAATTGTCTCTACCCAGGGAAACACAGTCATACTGTGGAAGTTCTATTGCCCAGAGCCCCCCAACTATGCAGATTAGAGGCTGCCCCGGGCTGCATCCCTCTGCTGTGTAGATTTGTGACTGCCCCGAGCAAGCCCCATGCTGTAGAACGCAGCTGCACAGCTGTGCTATGGCCTGTTCTGGTTCACTCACTTCCAATTTTAGGTGGGTATAGCTAGATTCTGTTAGGTTCTAGCATTTTTTAGAGTACCCTCTACCTTTGGCTTTAATTTCTCTGCTGGTCTACTGGTTTGCAACCAAAGCAGAACAGTCAATCTATGGTAGAGTCCTCTCTGTAAACTTTCCAACCCCAGCCCAGTCAGCTCAATATGCTAGCTTCTGGTTCTATCCCTGCTTGCGCTGGTCTGCTCCCACTGCTCAAAACAAACCTTTTCTGGTGATCTTCCAGATTATCTTTGCTGGTAAATTGTTGTGCTTTCAATTTTCATGAATTTTACCAGTCAAGCACTATTTTTGAGGCTGAATTTAATAATCAGTAGTGAAGGTATGAGAGAAGCTTAAAAAGTTGCATGTGTCTTCTCCACCATCTTGATTCTGCCCTAACATTATAAGTTCTAACAGTAACTGCTTTAGTGAAAGGAGTATACATAATTAGAGTTTCCAACAATTAAAAATTCTGATATCACAGTAGCATTCCCAGCAACTGCTGGGAATCCATAGTAATATAACTGCTGATATCAAAGACTTGAGCCACAATATACATTTCCAATATCCTGTATTTTACAATTAGTAGAATACTCTTTTCAAATTCCTACTGCCTATATGACATTACTCTGGATACAGTTTCCACTCATCTTACAACTATTTACAAGCACAAGTAAAGCTTACAGCTAAGAAAGGACTGGCAAAGAGAGGAACTAGAAAGTCAGCTCATGAGAGGAAGGGTAATGAGGAAACCAATGTGTAGTGGAGCTAAAAATATAGGAGACTTGAAGCTAAAGGTGAGAAACTTGGTCATAAAGAGACCACTGACTTAGGACTAAACCTCAAGTCAAGAAATGATGATAAGGGGTCCTAGTCACCAGGACTTGCCTGCCCAACTTCTTGAGAAACCATTATGAATTTCTTGACAACATGCCCAAATACTACATGAAAGAAAAGGAGAAGTAAAGGAATAAGTGAGGGTTTGGAGGAAAAGGGATAATGAAGCACATTAAGCATAAGAAAAAGGATAGTGAACACATAAGCAAAATGCATCCCAGAGCTGGCTAAAGGGGAAAGAGATCGATGTGATGGAAACATAATTGTTTAGAAATCTATCGGGGAAAGACTTTTCGTCCAGAATTTCCTCTATGCAAGAACCTAGGCCCTACTCACAAATCTCCAAATATAAAGAGAATGAGAATACACCTGGCCTCTGGAGAATCTGAGCTGTAGTGGATGTGAGTAGAATCAAAAAGAAGAAAAATAAAAGATTAGCACACAAAAACAAAGAGGAAAAACTTCAAGACAAAAAAAAAAAACAAAAACAGGGAAACAGTTTATTTAAAAACCTAAGTCACAAATAAATGAATAGAAAAAAAAATTTTTGTTTTTAAGAAGAAAAATAAGTAAACATATATAAAGAACAGAACAAAGTGACTAGGTCATATATTAAGGAAGAAAATAAATCAAAATCCTCCATTGAAAAAGAGGATCCCACAATACTCTAGAGATTATGGAAGAAAAACAAAAAATGCCAGAATAGTTTAAAAGAGAAAAAAAACTTTTCAAAAGAGGTATTCTAAATAAAATTGGGTCAGAAATCATAGGTCTCAGTGTACAATTTTAAAAGACAAGCGGGAGGATAAAGTAATTAGAAGATATAGCAGTGATTCTCCAAAAGAACAGAAGCTTTGAAAGATAATTATATATTTGAAACACAAGAATAAAAAACTAGAAGAAAATTTGGCAGAAAGGGAGCAAAAGGCAAAAACCACAATAAAAAAAAATTCTATGTAAGTCAAAGTAACTGAACTTGAAAACTGTATGCACAGAGATAACTTAAGAATTATAGATCTCTCAGAAGAACATGACAAATAAAACCTGAATAGTATACAGCAGGAAATAATACAAATAGATTGCCTGGAACTTCTGAATAGAAACAACAAAGCACTAATCAATCAAATCCACATATTGCCACTAGAGATAAAAAGCCCACACACAAATTTCCAAGGCACATAGTGGTTAAATTTTACAGTTTCACTAACAATCAACTAATCATGTAATTATCCATAAGAAAGACTTTCAACTATGAAGAAATACCAAATAGTAAAACTTAAGGACTACTCTACAGTCACAAAAAAAATCTAGAAAAAAGTTAAATAATATATTCAAAAAAAGTACAGGATGTCAAGTTGAAATCCCAAATAATATGTCTATTGATCAATTAATAAGCATTTATTAAATGTTTTAATATCTGTGATGTGCTAAACTAAGGTCTAAGTGTAATCATAAAAGTAAAATACTTCCTACTCTCAAAAAGCTCACATTTTAATGGTGGAAACATTTATGTGTGTATGTATATGCACATATACAGGATGTCCTAAAAGGTATACTGTATATTTATAAAAATAAATAATAGGTATTTTTGAGAAAGAGTGCACAAGAATCTTAGAGGATCATGAAAAGTTTCACACCAAGAGGTACACTTGACTAGAATCTTGAAGCAAACCATAGAATCCAAGAGATAGAGGTGAGCAGAAAGTGCATTCCAAAAATACAGAAGAGACAACAAAGGCAGGAGATAAATGGTACATATGAAAAAATAGCAAGTAGTCCAGTATTAAAAAGGAAAAGAGTATTGTTCAAAAAAGTTGAAAGGTAAGAATGGACTATGTTTTGGAGAGATGATTCAAATGTCAAAAAGAAGCTATTGTAACTTACTTTATGAAACAGGGGAGGGAGGATTAGGGAGAAGGGAGATAGCATGATTTTCTCTACAATCTAGTATCTGTGTGGAGGGTAGATTAAAATGGAGACCAGCTAGATGCAGGAAGATCAAATAAGAGATTTGCAATACTTCAAGTTAAATCGTGATGACAGTTTGAACTGTGATTGTGTGAACGGATAAAAAGAAACTATGTGGAAAATTTTATGGAAGAAAAAAATGTGAAGTAAGATAGAAATCATAGTGAGAAGATGCATGAATGGGGAAGAAATGAAGGTGTAATTTAGTCCATAGTGAATCTGAGGAGTCAAGATGACAGAAAGATTGGGAACCTAGATGGCTAAAGAAAATTGTGATACCCTCAACAACAATAGATAAGTTTAGGAAAGGGATTAGTTTATGGGAAAATAAAATGACTTCTGTTGTAGATATGTTGAGTTTGGAAGGTTTATCATTCAGATGGAAAAGTCAGATAAAGAAATGGTGATATAGAATTAAAGTTCAGGAGATAGATTTTGGCCAGATACATAAATCTATAAGTCATCTTCATAGAGATAATAATGAGGGGTTATCTAGTGAGACAGTATAAAAAGAAAAGAGAAGAGGGCTGGGAACAAAGCCTTACAACATGTACATAGTTAATGAGACATATAAATTCTGAAACATCAAGAGACTAAGAAAGAGCAACAAGTATATTAATAACCAAATATTGTTTGGAAATACTATGATTATATCAATAGATATATACAAAGCATTTGACAAAATCCAACACCCCTTCCTATTAAAAACACTCTAGAGCATAGAAATAAATGAAACTTTCCCTAAAATTATAGATAGCTATCTATTTAAAACCATGAGCAAGCATCATTTATAATGGGGATAAATTAGAAGCATTCCCAACAAGATCAGGAATGAAACAAGATTGCCTGCTATCACCATTACTATTTGATAATTGTATTAGAAATGTTAGCTATAGCAATAAGAGAAGTAAAAAAAATTGGAGGAATTAGAGCAGGTAATAAGGAGACAAAATTATCACTCTGCAGATAATATAATGGTACACTTAGAAAATCCTAGAGAATCAATTAAAAAAGTACTAGAAACAATTCACAACTTTAGCAAAGTGTCAGGATATTAAAAAAACCCACATAAATTATCAGCATTTCTGTGTTTTACCAACAAATCCAGCAATAAAAGATAAAAAGAGAAATTCCACTTAAAAAACTGTATATAATATAAAATATTTGGTAGTCTATCTGCTAAGACAAAGCGAGGAATTATATGAACACAATTGTAAAACACTTTTCACACAAATTAAGGTACATCTAAACAATTGGAAATATATCAAGTATTTTAGGCTGAGCTAATATTAAAAAATCACAATTCTATATAAATTAATATACATATTCAATGCCATACCAATCAGACTGTCAAGAAATTACATTATAGAGCTAGAAAAATAATAGTAAAATTCATCTGAAAAAGCAAAAGGTCAAGAATTTCAAAGGAATTAATGAAAAAAAATGCAAAGAAAGGTAGCCTAAAACTAGGCAAAGTCATTAAAAGCATCTGGTACCATTTAAGAAAGAGAGTAGTAGATCAGTAAAATAGGTTAGGTTCATAAGATACAATAGTCAATAACTACATTGTTTCATAATCCCAAAGACTCCAGATTCTGGACTAAGAACTCAACATTTGACAAAAATTGCTGGGAAAATTGGAAAATAATATGGCAGAAACTAGGCACTGACCAACACCTAACATCTTATACCAAGACAAGGTCAAAATGTTGTTGAAGTTGTGAACTGATCCAATTATTCTGGAGAGCAATTTGGAACTATGCCTAAAGTGCTATCAAATTGTGCATATTCAACAGTGAAACTTCTGGATCTGTGTCCCAAAGAGATCATAAAAAGGGGGAAAGAATCCACATGTGCAAAAATGTTTGTGGCAGCTTTTTTTATAGTGGCAAGAAACTGGAAACTGATGGGACGCCCATCAGTTAGGAATGGCTGAATAAGTTATAGTATATGAATGTAATGGAATATTATTGTTCTATAAGAAACAATCAGCAGGCTGATTTCAGAAAGACCCAGAAAGAGTTACATGAACTGATGTTAAGTGAAATGTGTAGGACCAAGAGAACATTGTATGTGATGATCAACTGTAATTTATTTGCCTCATTTCAATAATGAGGTGATTTAGGCCAATTCCAATAAACTCGTGATGGAGAGAGCCATCTGCATCCAAAGAGAGAATATGGGGACTAAATGTGAATCAAACACAGAATTTCTGAGGTAGTTTTATTGTTGCTGTTTCCTTGCTTATTGTTATTTTTTTTTTCTCTTTTGATCTGGCAGTCAGAGAAGTGGGAGGAAAAGCAGGAGATATCAGTGTTCCAAACTGCCAGAAAGGAGAAATTATCCAGGAAAATAATATGGTCAACAGTGCTAAATGGTACAAAAAGGTTAATTAGGGTGATGATTGAGAAAAGACTTTTAGATTTGACAATCATCAGTTACTGTGGAAAGAGCTGTATCATTTGATAAATCACATCACAAGCCTAGAGGATGAGGTCAAAAATAATGTAAGACGATCATAGCAAGAACATAAGTAAGCATTTATTATTTTCTTAAGAATGGGGAAGATTTAGGTATAGATAGGTAACAAGGAGATCCAGAAAGTATAGACAGTAGAAAAAGGAAGGGAGGTAATAAGAGTGAAGAGAATCTGTTAGAGAAGACAGGAAAAGAGGGAATCATAGGTACTAATAGTACCCTTCAAATAGAGTTGAGGCAGAGACCTTGAGGAAGAGAAGGGGTTTTTTTCATCAGAGAAATGGTGAGTGATATCAATTAGTTGTAATGTGAGGAAGAAGAGACATCTCTTAATTAATGGTCTCAATTTTCTTTTTGTAAATAAAAAGCAATGGTCTTAAAAGAAAGCATGCCGACTTCCGGTTAAGATGGCGGAGAGGAGGCTCACAGTTGCATAAGCTCCGCGCTTTCTCTCACTATCCACTTCATTACAAGCCTCTGAATCAATGCTTGACTGAAAAAAACCCACAAATAGTTACCAAGAGAAGCCATCCTTGAGATCCGCCAAGAAAGGTCTGTCTTTACTGGAGGGCTGGGGCGGTTTTAGATCGGGCGCAGGCGGCGGGCAGCGGCAGTGAGGGCACGGGAGCAGACTGGAGAGGGGGTGGAGAGTGATCGTAGCCGTCTCTGCGGGGAGAGCTTCGCTACAGGTTTGGAACCTGCAGCAAGTCAGCAGCCCAGCAGAGAAGCTAAAAACACCTGGGCTGAAGAATACAACCCCAAACAGCTGGAGTCTCTCAGGACCTGGCCGCCCCCCCCCCCTTCCCCCCCAACAGTGACTCAGCACGCTTTGGGATCTCAGAGCGCAGGCGCAGCACAGTCCTGCTAGTGCCTCACTGCTGCCCCCTGCAGTCTGTAGAGGAAGCTCGATAACACACCCAGCCCCCCCCCAAAGAAAGACTCCAGTTTTTTCTGTTTTTCTTTGGTAGTTTGTCTCTGATTAATAGACAGAATGAGCAAGAAGCTGAAGAGGACTTTAACCCTTGACAGCTTCTACACAGATAGAGAGCAGACTCTAAATCCTGAGGAGACTAAAAACAGGCAGTCCCCAGGTGAATCCCCAAAGGAGGAGATTGTCTGTTCCTCAGCACAGATGAACCTCATAGAAGTGATTAAAAAGGCTCTCACAAGGGAGCTAGAAGAAAAATGGGGAAAGCAGAGTGAGGCTTGGCAAAAGGAGAGGGAAGCTTGGGAAAAGGAGAGGGAGGCTTGGCAAAAGAGCCTGGAGAAAGTTAAAGAGAGAGTGGATAAAGAAGTAAAATCCTTGAAAAATAGGATTAGTGAACTGGAAACAGAAAACAGCTCTCTAAAAAACAAAATTGGCGAAATGGAAAAAAATTCCACAGAACAAAAGAACTCAATTGGACAATTAGAGAAAGATTTTTAAAAAGTGAGTGAAGAGAATACTTCACTGAAAATAAGAATTGAACAAGTGGAATTGAATGACTCGAGGAGACAAGAAGAATCAGTCAAGCAAATCCAAAAAAATCAAACAATGGAGAAAAATGTGAAATACCTTCTGGGAAAGACAACAGACCTGGAAAACAGATCCAGGAGAGACAATCTGAGAATCATTGGACTCCCAGAAAAACATGATGAAAAAAAAAGCCTGGACACTGTCTTCCAGGAAATTATCAAAGAGAACTGCCCAGAAGTCATAGGAACAGAGGAAAAAATAAACATTGAAAGGATTCATCGATCACCCACTGAAAGGGATCCTAAAATCAAAACACCAAGGAATATAGTGGCCAAATGCCAGAACCCTCAGATGAAAGAAAAAATATTGCAAGCGGCTAGAAAAACCCAATTCAAGTATCAAGGAACCACAATAAGGATCACCCAGGATCTGGCAGCATCCACATTAAAAGATCGAAGGGCCTGGAATATGATATTCCGAAAGGCTAAGGAACTTGGTATGCAACCAAAAATAACTTACCCAGCGAGAATGAGCATCTTTTTCCAGGGAAGAAGATGGACATTCAACGAAGTAAGCGAATTTCATCTATTTCTGATGAAAAAACCAGAACTTAACAAAAAGTTTGATCTACAAATATAGAACTCAAGAGGAATCTAAAAAGGTAAAGATTAATCTTGGGAACTATATTTTGACTATATAGATGTATAAAGAATACATGTATACCTTGTTCTAGAAATTGATGTGGAAAGGACATTGTACCAGAAAAAGGGTAAAGTGGGGGTAGTACATCTCATGAAGAGGCATAGGAAACCTATTATATCTGAGAGAAAGAATGGAGGGGGATGAATATAGTGGGTATCTTACTGCCTTCAGAATTGGCTTTAAGTGAAAAATCTTAAGACATATTCAATCTATGGTGAAACTTCTCCCATCTCATTGAAAAGTGAGAAGGGAAAAGTGGAAAGGGAAGGAATAAGCTAAGCGGAAGGGAATACGGGAACTGGGAGGGAAAGGGGTAAGATAGGGGGAGGAACTCTAAGGCGGGGGGAGGGACACTAAAAAGGGAGGGCTGTGAGAAGCAAGGGTGCTCACAAGCTTAATACTTGGAAGGGGGGGAAAGGGGAAAGAAGGGAGGAAAGCATAAACCGGGGTTAACAAGATGGCAAGTAATACAGAATTGGTCATTCTAACCATAAATGTGAACGGGGTAAACTCCCCCATAAAGAGGAAGCGGTTAGCAGAATGGATTAAAAGCCAGAATCCTACAATATGTTGTTTACAGGAAACACACCTGAAGCGGGAGATACATGCAGGTTAAAGGTAAAAGGTTGGAGCAAAATCTACTATGCTTCAGGTGAAGTCAAAAAAGCAGGGGTAGCCATCCTGATCTCAGATCAAGCTAAAGCAAAAATTGATCTAATTAAAAGAGATAAGGAAGGACACTATATCTTGCTAAAGGGTAGCATGGATAATGAAGCACTATCTATATTAAACATATATGCACCAAGTGGGGTAGCATCTAAATTCTTAAAAGAGAAACTAAGAGAGCTGCAGGAAGAAATAGACAGTAAAACTATAATAGTGGGAGATCTTAACCTTGCACTCTCAGAATTAGATAAATCAAACCAGAAAATAAATAAGAAAGAAGTCAAAGAGGTAAATAGAATACTAGAAAAGTTAGATATGATAGATCTCTGGAGAAAATGTAATGGAGACAGAAAGGAATACACTTTCTTTTCAGCAGTTCATGGAACCTATACAAAAATTGACCATATATTAGGACATAAAAACCTCAAACTCAAATGTAGTAAGGCAGAAATAGTAAATGCATCCTTTTCAGACCACGATGCAATGAAAATTACATTCAACAAAAAAGCAGGGGGAAGTAGACCAAAAAATAATTGGAAACTAAATAATCTCATACTAAAGAATGATTGGGTGAAACAGCAAATCATAGACATAATTAATAACTTCACCCAAGAAAACGATAATAATGAGACATCATACCAAAATGTATGGGATGCAGCCAAAGCGGTAATAAGGGGAAATTTCATATCTCTAGAGGCCTATTTGTATAAAATAGAGAAAGAGAAGGTCAATGAATTGGGTTTGCAATTAAAAATGCTAGAAAAGGAACAAATTAAAAACCCCCAGTCAAACACTAAACTTGAAATTCTAAAAGTAAAAGGTGAGATCAATAAAATTGAAAGTAAAAAAACTATTGAATTGATTAATAAAACTAAGAGTTGGTTCTATGAAAAAACCAACAAAATAGACAAACCCTTAGTAAATCTGATTAAAAAAAGGAAAGAGGAAAATCAAATTGTTAGTCTTAAAAATGAAAAGGGAGAACTCACCACTAATGAAGAGGAAATTAGAGCAATAATTAGGAGTTACTTTGCCCAACTTTATGCCAATAAATTCGACAACTCAAATGAAATAGAAAAATACCTCCAAAAATGCAGCTTGCCCAAACTAACAGAGGAAGAAGTAAATATCCTAAACAGTCCCATCTCAGAAAAAGAAATAGAACAAACTATCAATCAACTCCCTAAGAAAAAATCCCCAGGACCAGATGGATTTACATGTGAATTCTACCAAACATTTAAAGAACAATTAACCCCAATGTTATATAAACTATTTGAAAAAATAGGGATTGAAGGAGTCCTACCAAACTCCTTTTATGACACAGATATGGTACTGATACCTAAACCAGGTAGGCTGAAAACAGAGAAAGAAAATTATAGACCAATCTCCCTAATGAATATTGATGCTAAAATCTTAAATAAAATATTAGCAAAAAGATTACAGAAAATTGTCACCAGGATAATACACTATGACCAAGTAGGATTTATACCAGGAATGCAGGGCTGGTTCAATATTAGGAAAACTATTAGCATAATTGACTATATCAATAACCAAACAAACAAAAACCACATGATCATCTCAATAGATGCAGAAAAAGCATTTGATAAAATCCAACATCCATTCCTAATAAAAACACTTGAGAGCATAGGAATAAATGGACTTTTCCTTAAAATAGTCAGGAGCATATATTTAAAACCATCAGTAAGCATCATATGCAATGGGGAAAAACTGGAACCTTTCCCAGTAAGATCTGGAGTGAAGCAAGGTTGCCCACTATCACCATTATTATTTAATATCGTATTAGAAACACTAGCCTTGGCAATAAGAGTCGAGAAAGATATAAAAGGAATTAGAGTAGGCAATGAGGAAACCAAACTATCACTCTTTGCAGATGATATGATGGTATACCTAGAGAACCCCAGAGATTCTACCAAAAAGCTATTGGAAATAATTCATAATTTTAGCAAAGTAGCTGGCTACAAAATAAATCCCCATAAATCCTCAGCATTTTTATACATCACCAACAAAACCCAACAGCAAGAGATACAAAGAGAAATTCCATTCAGAATAACTGTTGATACCATAAAATATTTGGGAATCTATCTACCAAAGGAAAGTCAGGAATTATATGAGCAAAATTATAAAAAAGTCTCCACACAAATAAAGTCAGACTTAAATAATTGGAAAAATATTAAGTGCTCTTGGATCGGCCGAGCGAACATAATAAAGATGACAATACTCCCTAAACTAATCTATTTATTTAGTGCTATACCAATCAGACTTCCAAGAAAATATTTTATTGATCTAGAAAAAATAACAACAAAATTCATATGGAACAATAAAAAGTCGAGAATCTCAAGGGAATTAATGAAAAAAAAATCAAATGAAGGTGGCCTAGCTGTACCTGATCTAAAATTATATTATAAAGCAGCAGTCACCAAAACCATTTGGTATTGGCTAAGAAATAGATTAGTGATGGAGAGAGCCATCTGCATCCAAAGAGAGAATATGGGGACTAAATGTGAATCAAACACAGAATTTCTGAGGTAGTTTTATTGTTGCTGTTTCCTTGCTTATTGTTATTTTTTTTTTCTCTTTTGATCTGGCAGTCAGAGAAGTGGGAGGAAAAGCAGGAGATATCAGTGTTCCAAACTGCCAGAAAGGAGAAATTATCCAGGAAAATAATATGGTCAACAGTGCTAAATGGTACAAAAAGGTTAATTAGGGTGATGATTGAGAAAAGACTTTTAGATTTGACAATCATCAGTTACTGTGGAAAGAGCTGTATCATTTGATAAATCACATCACAAGCCTAGAGGATGGGGTCAAAAATAATGTAAGACGATCATAGCAAGAACATAAGTAAGCATTTATTATTTTCTTAAGAATGGGGAAGATTTAGGTATAGATAGGTAACAAGGAGATCCAGAAAGTATAGACAGTAGAAAAAGGAAGGGAGGTAATAAGAGTGAAGAGAATCTGTTAGAGAAGACAGGAAAAGAGGGAATCATAGGTACTAATAGTACCCTTCAAATAGAGTTGAGGCAGAGACCTTGAGGAAGAGAAGGGGTTTTTTTCATCAGAGAAATGGTGAGTGATATCAATTAGTTGTAATGTGAGGAAGAAGAGACATCTCTTAATTAATGGCCTCAATTTTCTTTTTGTAAACTAAAAAGCAATGGTCTTAAAAGAAAGCATGCCTAACAATGGGGAGAGGGGGGAGTCAGAACTTTAATAATAGTCATATGTGCCATTTATCTCCCCTACCCCTGCCAAAAAATACCCATAGGATTTCAACTTACAAACACTCCAAACAGAAAGGCAAATAAAATTAATTAGCAAGAAAATATTGAATAATGAAATCAATTTTCTCATGTTCATAGGCTGCTATTTAAAGAGAAAAAAAATTGAACCAATTGGCAAAAGAAATAACAAAATCAACACAAGACAAAAATAAAACTTAGAAGCTAAATATTAAAGGAGAATTTAAAGGATCAGGACAGGGAAGAAAACTCAATTAATATTCATGGGACTAAATCCCAAGATCTAATATAAGGGAATCAATACCTTTTGTGAGGCAGAGAATATTGTGACAGATTCCTTAATGGGAAGAGAGGAGGTAAGAGAACAGCTTGAGAAATAAATGAAATACAAGGATATTGAAAAAGCAAATGAAAGAGTTTGGGAGGTTTTTTAGGAGCTAAGTAGTGATAAGAAGGAGAACTATATGGTGAGAGAATGCCAAAACATGTTTTTAAGTTGCGGGGAAAGATAGACAAAAGGAGATAAAGTGAAAGGAAATAATCAAATTGTCAAGTTCTTAGAGGAAATGGGAATTGATCAAGGCCCAAAACACTGAATTTAGCTTTGATAAGGAGGACCACCACTTCTTCTAAGACTGGAATAAGATGAGAAAGAGTGAGGAATGATGTGGAACAGAGATGAGGAATAGATATTGAGAGGAGAGTGCTCCTAATAGATGACCTCAAAAAAGTCAAGTACTTTGCTAAGAAAGGGGAAGATAGAGAGAATGTAGGTGGCTTAAGGAAAGAAGAAAGAGTTTTGAATAAGTAAATGATAGAGAGTATAATTGGGAATCAATCAAGGCAGAGTAAAAGGATTGCTGTGCAGCAGTGAGTGCTCCCTTAGGATTAGATCATAAAAATAAATAGTAGACTGAATCAATACTTTTCTTGACTTCTTCAGTAGCATTCAGCAGCATGTGAGTAGGGTTGGAAAAGGGAAACAATGGGTTTTCTAGTTTCGTGCTGTGGAAAGAAATAAGAAACACCAAGACAGGGGTATAAAACATGAATTTGAAATAGGTAAGCATAGGAAGAAAAGCAAGACCAGGGGAGTATTAATAGATTGAGAAAATAGAGAAAGTTCCAATGACTGGCAGTTATGATGAGGACAAAAGATAGGTTTAAGGAATAGGGAATTTAGATTATTTAAAATAAGGCTATTTTGAATCATATTAGTACTACTGTACCTACTAGAACCACTCCTCCTTAGAAGGAAACATTTTGGGGTGGGAAAGAGGACTGTGGATTCATCTATCTCGGTCCCATTCTTCTCTCTCATTTTTCTGACCATTGAGTCTGTTATAACATTTCTCATTTTTCTCCTCACCACCTGTTATCCCATGATAAATCTAGTCTTTCAACTCAAAACCTTGGCATCCCACCCTCTGAGTGACTAAAGGTCTGAACACATTCCAAATTACATCTAGATTAAAAAATGCAATCTCAGAATCCAAATTATTTATGTCTTGTTTCAGTAACTTTAACTACTCCTTTGGATGCTGGATTCTTAATTCTCAAATAGCTGATATTGCATTACCTTTTTAGTTACCATGCTCAATTTCACATGCCATGTAGAGAGATATTTCTATGCAAAGAATGTTATTGAGCTTTTTTAAAAAGTTCCAAATGACCCTAGTGTGTGAAGTTGCAGCCAGGGAAATCAACAAATGAACCATATGCTTATCAGTGCCATCCTAACCTAGCTATATGTCATATCTCTAGAAACTAAAAAATCTCACTGAAAATTCAAGTACTTTCCAATGATTCAACAAGAATACTCAATTCCCACTGCTTCATGGAGATGGCTGTTCTCCAAATTATACTCTGAACTCTCCCTAAAGAATTCAGAGATGGGGACCTCTCTCCTGGGAATCCTCTTGTCTGGGGTCGATCGCTTGGTATATGACTTTTATTTAGTAAGGTGTTATATAAGACAGATTCCTCAACTTGTAGATTCTTCCCCTTCTTTTCCAGCATATAGGATAAAGAAACATCTATACAGCAAATTTAAATCCTCTCTGAGGGGGAAAGACTTAACCCTTCTTAAGATGATATTTCTTTAACAAAAACATTAACAGATTTAAAAAAATAACAACAGATGCATACAAAGATCCAGTGATATTTTCAAGTTAAACAGAATATGGAGAAAGAGACCTTTGAAGATATATAATCCAATTCCCTCATTGTGATGATTAGAAAGGCCTGAAAGAATTTGAGATTTACCTAAACTCATACAAGAAGCAAATATCCAAACTAGGATCAGAACTCAGGTTGTCCAATTCCAAAATGAAAGGTCTTTTCACTCATGCTATACTTGTGGTTAGGGAAAAAGGGGTATTGCTCTTTCCCTAGAGATTTATTGACATTTTGCTACACACAAAGCAAATAGTTGAATATGTTATGAGGAAAACTAAAAGATACTATGTCACCTACCTTCAAAGAGTTCACAATGCTGCTACTGCTGTGAACCAAGTTCAATGCTGTGAACATGCTGTGAACATAACAACTAATAAATAACAATTCAAAGTAAGTGTTATAACATCCCAAGAAAAAAAGAAGACAGAGAGGATACTACGTATATTGAGGTAAGCCAGGGGTAAGTGGAAGTCAATATATGAATGTAAAGCCATCAAGTGCTCTCTTTCTGACTTGTGCCTCTTTGCAGGTTAAAAGCTCAACTGTTTTCCTTCCTTCACTCTTCCTGACTTAAATAACTGGTGCTCCTAACCTAGCTCTGTTTCTTCCCAGATCTTAATCATCATAAAGCTCAGACTGGAAACCTGACCCCTCCCCCCATTCCTAAACCATTCCATTGGTATAATAACTCACATTAATGTTCTTGATTCTGGACGGTACCCTGACTTGGATCAATCCTGCTCTATGACTCGGCTGTTTCTTGAAGAAAATATTCACATTACAAAAACTTATTGTTTTAGTAGCTAACATTTACAAGGGATTTCAAGGTTTGAAAAATGTTTTATCCATGTTATCCCACTTGACTCTCACAACTATCCTGTCAGGTAAATGCTATTATTATTCCCATTTTACAGATGAAGACATTGAGATTGCGAGAGGTTAGTAGCAAAGATTAAGATCTGGGAAGTAATTGTAGAGAGAATTCTCTTGTTTCTCCAAGTAGCATGCTGCTTCTGCATTCTCTCTTTAGAATGTAAGATCCCCAAACTCTCAGACATTGGAACCCAAAATTTTAACCCTCCAAAGTTGGGGGGTTCCCTGGAAATCTCCACTTTTTTTTTTTTACAAAGCTGTTTTTAAAATCACATCTCTTAGGGAATTAAAAAATCAGCCTTCCTCCACAAAGTAACTTGGGGTTTTCAAACACTGTCCATAAATTACACTCTTGAGCTGTGTCTGCTTCTGTATGCTTCTGCAAAAATAAGTACATGTATACTGCCTGTAAATGTCTCTTGAAGTGACAGATTGTCATCTCTGTGGCTAAGTAGAGTCAGTTAGTCCTGGAATGAAGGAAATCTCCTCTCAGGACATGTGGGTTTGAACACATGCACCTCCCACATACTGCTCCTATTTCAGTTCCTGGGGGAGAAGAGACTGTATATAGACATAGGTTCCATCCCACTCTAGAATGTAGGTCTACTCTGCTGTATTTTGGTTTTTCCTGAAGTAGAAAAAGAAGTCCAAGTGAGAGAAATGTATTAATATATCTGCTGTCTCATAGACCATAGTCAGAGGTAACTCCTCAGTCAAAAGTCTGTCCTTCCCTTCCTCCTCTCAGTACAGCTTTAATGAACCTATCCATACTTCATGGGCAATGCTTGCAAAGTTCTATATCCTGTATTCTAAAGAAGCTGATGTAAGAATTCATCAAATTGGCCAAGAATTCTCCTGATAAATCCCTTTTATGGATAGATTTTTGTTTCAAAAAGTATGCAGTTCCTTACACTATAATTCAAATGTAATCCTGCTGGCTCTTTTTTTACTTTTAAAATTGGCTTCATTTCCTATTTGTAGCAACTGCCCAAGATATGTATTCTAATGGACAATCTTAATTGAAAAGCTTGACTCTGTATATTGACTGTATGAAGAAATAGGTCAAACTCTTTTGAAGGTTTATGGAGCTCAGTTAGAAAGCCGAGCAACCATCTGGAGACCATGGCAATCATCATACCACCTGTGAAAAGAAGACTTTCTCGTTTCTAAGAAATGCCATTTCCTCTGCACTAGATACTTTCCATGACAAAAGGTAAACATCTTTAATGAAGTGAACTTTTCTAAATTTATGGCTAACTTGATAGTCATTAGAAAGTCATAATTTTTTTTCTTCATTCTTGTAACTTTCAAGAAATTTTATATGTTTTAACATATGCATATTAAGACATCTTATGGGAGAAGTCTTTGCACTCTTGAATCAAAGAGGGGGTTTTCTTTGGTAGTCAACAAACAAAACGTGAAATAGAGTATTGTATTTTCTGTACCTTACAATCAATTTTTAGATAGTAAAGATAAGTTTTGGACCAAATACAATCCACAACCCCATATCTCATTTCTCATATTTTTAGCAAAGAAAACCAATCCATGTAGAAATGATTTTGTGCTGATTAAAAAAGGTTTGATAGACATAGTTTCTGGATAATTAAATCATTTTATTAATAAGGCCTGGAGGTTATTAATAAAAGGATGGTCATGTGGCTGTCTATTTTAGACCAAGGACAATCATGTAAAGAGGGCTCATAGTTTATATATCTTTTGAAAGAAAGAGTAAGTGGTCACTGAAGGGCTGAGAGTGACCCTTGGTTTTATTTCTAAACTCAGCCCATAGCTGTGGACTATCTAGACAAAAGGATATTTCCACCTAAACTTGAGTAGAACACAATGGGCTTCCCCTCTACCCAAGATTAAATTCCCTATAAAGTTGGGTGGGATTTGGGATCTAGGAGAGTTAATGCAATCTCATTATTAGTAAGGCCATGTCAAGAGATTGGACTTTCAGGAGTTTGAAAGAGAGGAAAAGTGCTGAATCTCCCCAATGAATATTGATGCTAAAATCTTAAATAAAATATTAGCAAAAAGATTACAGAAAATTGTCACCAGGATAATACACTATGACCAAGTAGGATTTATACCAGGAATGCAGGGCTGGTTCAATATTAGGAAAACTATTAGCATAATTGACTATATCAATAACCAAACAAACAAAAACCACATGATCATCTCAATAGATGCAGAAAAAGCATTTGATAAAATCCAACATCCATTCCTAATAAAAACACTTGAGAGCATAGGAATAAATGGACTTTTCCTTAAAATAGTCAGGAGCATATATTTAAAACCATCAGTAAGCATCATATGCAATGGGGAAAAACTGGAACCTTTCCCAGTAAGATCTGGAGTGAAGCAAGGTTGCCCACTATCACCATTATTATTTAATATCGTATTAGAAACACTAGCCTCGGCAATAAGAGTCGAGAAAGATATAAAAGGAATTAGAGTAGGCAATGAGGAAACCAAACTATCACTCTTTGCAGATGATATGATGGTATACCTAGAGAACCCCAGAGATTCTACCAAAAAGCTATTGGAAATAATTCATAATTTTAGCAAAGTAGCTGGCTACAAAATAAATCCCCATAAATCCTCAGCATTTTTATACATCACCAACAAAACCCAACAGCAAGAGATACAAAGAGAAATTCCATTCAGAATAACTGTTGATACCATAAAATATTTGGGAATCTATCTACCAAAGGAAAGTCAGGAATTATATGAGCAAAATTATAAAAAAGTCTCCACACAAATAAAGTCAGACTTAAATAATTGGAAAAATATTAAGTGCTCTTGGATCGGCCGAGCGAACATAATAAAGATGACAATACTCCCTAAACTAATCTATTTATTTAGTGCTATACCAATCAGACTTCCAAGAAAATATTTTATTGATCTAGAAAAAATAACAACAAAATTCATATGGAACAATAAAAAGTCGAGAATCTCAAGGGAATTAATGAAAAAAAAATCAAATGAAGGTGGCCTAGCTGTACCTGATCTAAAATTATATTATAAAGCAGCAGTCACCAAAACCATTTGGTATTGGCTAAGAAATAGATTAGTGGATCAGTGGAAAAGGCTAGGCTCACAAGACAGAATAGTCAATTATAGCAATCTAGTGTTTGACAAACCCAAAGCCCCTAACTTCTGGGAAAAGAATTCATTATTTGATAAAAACTGCTGGGATAATTGGAAATTAGTATGGCAGAAATTAGGCATGGACCCACACTTAACACCATATACCAAGATAAGATCAAAATGGGTCTATGACCTAGGCATAAAGAACGAGACTATAAATAAATTAGAGGAACATAGAATAGTTTATCTCTCAGACTTGTGGAGGAGAAAGAAATTTGTGACCAAAGATGAACTAGAGACCATTACTGATCACAGAATAGAAAATTTCGATTACATCAAATTAAAAAGCTTTTGTACAAATAAAACTAATGCAAACAAGATTAGAAGGGAAGCAACAAACTGGGAAAACATTTTCACAGTTAAAGGTTCTGATAAAGGCCTCATTTCCAAAATATATAGAGAACTGACTCAAATTTATAAGAAATCAAGCCATTCTCCAATTGATAAATGGTCAAAGGATATGAACAGACAATTTTCAGAGGATGAGATTGAAACTATTACCACTCATATGAAAGAGTGTTCCAAATCATTATTGATCAGAGAAATGCAAATTAAGACAACTCTGAGATACCACTACACACCTGTCAGATTGGCTAAGATGACAGGAAAAAATAATGATGAATGTTGGAGGGGATGCGGGAAAACTGGGACACTAATGCATTGTTGGTGGAGTTGTGAACGAATCCAACCATTCTGGAGAGCAATCTGGAATTATGCCCAAAGTGCTATCAAATTGTGCATATTCAACAGTGAAACTTCTGGATCTGTGTCCCAAAGAGATCATAAAAAGGGGGAAAGAATCCACATTGGCAAAAATGTTTGTGGCAGCTTTTTTTATAGTGGCAAGAAACTGGAAACTGATGGGACGCCCATCAGTTAGGAATGGCTGAATAAGTTATAGTATATGAATGTAATGGAATATTATTGTTCTATAAGAAACAATCAGCAGGCTGATTTCAGAAAGACCCAGAAAGAGTTACATGAACTGATGTTAAGTGAAATGTGTAGGACCAAGAGAACATTGTATGTGATGATCAACTGTAATTTATTTGCCTCATTTCAATAATGAGGTGATTTAGGCCAATTCCAATAAACTCGTGATGGAGAGAGCCATCTGCATCCAAAGAGAGAATATGGGGACTAAATGTGAATCAAACACAGAATTTCTGAGGTAGTTTTATTGTTGCTGTTTCCTTGCTTATTGTTATTTTTTTTTTCTCTTTTGATCTGGCAGTCAGAGAAGTGGGAGGAAAAGCAGGAGATATCAGTGTTCCAAACTGCCAGAAAGGAGAAATTATCCAGGAAAATAATATGGTCAACAGTGCTAAATGGTACAAAAAGGTTAATTAGGGTGATGATTGAGAAAAGACTTTTAGATTTGACAATCATCAGTTACTGTGGAAAGAGCTGTATCATTTGATAAATCACATCACAAGCCTAGAGGATGGGGTCAAAAATAATGTAAGACGATCATAGCAAGAACATAAGTAAGCATTTATTATTTTCTTAAGAATGGGGAAGATTTAGGTATAGATAGGTAACAAGGAGATCCAGAAAGTATAGACAGTAGAAAAAGGAAGGGAGGTAATAAGAGTGAAGAGAATCTGTTAGAGAAGACAGGAAAAGAGGGAATCATAGGTACTAATAGTACCCTTCAAATAGAGTTGAGGCAGAGACCTTGAGGAAGAGAAGGGGTTTTTTTCATCAGAGAAATGGTGAGTGATATCAATTAGTTGTAATGTGAGGAAGAAGAGACATCTCTTAATTAATGGCCTCAATTTTCTTTTTGTAAACTAAAAAGCAATGGTCTTAAAAGAAAGCATGCCTAACAATGGGGAGAGGGGGGAGTCAGAACTTTAATAATAGTCATATGTGCCATTTATCTCCCCTACCCCTGCCAAAAAATACCCATAGGATTTCAACTTACAAACACTCCAAACAGAAAGGCAAATAAAATTAATTAGCAAGAAAATATTGAATAATGAAATCAATTTTCTCATGTTCATAGGCTGCTATTTAAAGAGAAAAAAAATTGAACCAATTGGCAAAAGAAATAACAAAATCAACACAAGACAAAAATAAAACTTAGAAGCTAAATATTAAAGGAGAATTTAAAGGATCAGGACAGGGAAGAAAACTCAATTAATATTCATGGGACTAAATCCCAAGATCTAATATAAGGGAATCAATACCTTTTGTGAGGCAGAGAATATTGTGACAGATTCCTTAATGGGAAGAGAGGAGGTAAGAGAACAGCTTGAGAAATAAATGAAATACAAGGATATTGAAAAAGCAAATGAAAGAGTTTGGGAGGTTTTTTAGGAGCTAAGTAGTGATAAGAAGGAGAACTATATGGTGAGAGAATGCCAAAACATGTTTTTAAGTTGCGGGGAAAGATAGACAAAAGGAGATAAAGTGAAAGGAAATAATCAAATTGTCAAGTTCTTAGAGGAAATGGGAATTGATCAAGGCCCAAAACACTGAATTTAGCTTTGATAAGGAGGACCACCACTTCTTCTAAGACTGGAATAAGATGAGAAAGAGTGAGGAATGATGTGGAACAGAGATGAGGAATAGATATTGAGAGGAGAGTGCTCCTAATAGATGACCTCAAAAAAGTCAAGTACTTTGCTAAGAAAGGGGAAGATAGAGAGAATGTAGGTGGCTTAAGGAAAGAAGAAAGAGTTTTGAATAAGTAAATGATAGAGAGTATAATTGGGAATCAATCAAGGCAGAGTAAAAGGATTGCTGTGCAGCAGTGAGTGCTCCCTTAGGATTAGATCATAAAAATAAATAGTAGACTGAATCAATACTTTTCTTGACTTCTTCAGTAGCATTCAGCAGCATGTGAGTAGGGTTGGAAAAGGGAAACAATGGGTTTTCTAGTTTCGTGCTGTGGAAAGAAATAAGAAACACCAAGACAGGGGTATAAAACATGAATTTGAAATAGGTAAGCATAGGAAGAAAAGCAAGACCAGGGGAGTATTAATAGATTGAGAAAATAGAGAAAGTTCCAATGACTGGCAGTTATGATGAGGACAAAAGATAGGTTTAAGGAATAGGGAATTTAGATTATTTAAAATAAGGCTATTTTGAATCATATTAGTACTACTGTACCTACTAGAACCACTCCTCCTTAGAAGGAAACATTTTGGGGTGGGAAAGAGGACTGTGGATTCATCTATCTCGGTCCCATTCTTCTCTCTCATTTTTCTGACCATTGAGTCTGTTATAACATTTCTCATTTTTCTCCTCACCACCTGTTATCCCATGATAAATCTAGTCTTTCAACTCAAAACCTTGGCATCCCACCCTCTGAGTGACTAAAGGTCTGAACACATTCCAAATTACATCTAGATTAAAAAATGCAATCTCAGAATCCAAATTATTTATGTCTTGTTTCAGTAACTTTAACTACTCCTTTGGATGCTGGATTCTTAATTCTCAAATAGCTGATATTGCATTACCTTTTTAGTTACCATGCTCAATTTCACATGCCATGTAGAGAGATATTTCTATGCAAAGAATGTTATTGAGCTTTTTTAAAAAGTTCCAAATGACCCTAGTGTGTGAAGTTGCAGCCAGGGAAATCAACAAATGAACCATATGCTTATCAGTGCCATCCTAACCTAGCTATATGTCATATCTCTAGAAACTAAAAAATCTCACTGAAAATTCAAGTACTTTCCAATGATTCAACAAGAATACTCAATTCCCACTGCTTCATGGAGATGGCTGTTCTCCAAATTATACTCTGAACTCTCCCTAAAGAATTCAGAGATGGGGACCTCTCTCCTGGGAATCCTCTTGTCTGGGGTCGATAGCTTGGTATATGACTTTTATTTAGTAAGGTGTTATATAAGACAGATTCCTCAACTTGTAGATTCTTCCCCTTCTTTTCCAGCACATAGGATAAAGAAACATCTATACAGCAAATTTAAATCCTCTCTGAGGGGGAAAGACTTAACCCTTCTTAAGATTATATTTCTTTAACAAAAACATTAACAGATTTAAAAAAATAACAACAGATGCATACAAAGATCCAGTGATATTTTCAAGTTAAACAGAATATGGAGAAAGAGACCTTTGAAGATATATAATCCAATTCCCTCATTGTGATGATTAGAAAGGCCTGAAAGAATTTGAGATTTACCTAAACTCATACAAGAAGCAAATATCCAAACTAGGATCAGAACTCAGGTTGTCCAATTCCAAAATGAAAGGTCTTTTCACTCATGCTATACTTGTGGTTAGGGAAAAAGGGGTATTGCTCTTTCCCTAGAGATTTATTGACATTTTGCTACACACAAAGCAAATAGTTGAATATGTTATGAGGAAAACTAAAAGATACTATGTCACCTACCTTCAAAGAGTTCACAATGCTGCTACTGCTGTGAACCAAGTTCAATGCTGTGAACATGCTGTGAACATAACAACTAATAAATAACAATTCAAAGTAAGTGTTATAACATCCCAAGAAAAAAAGAAGACAGAGAGGATACTACGTATATTGAGGTAAGCCAGGGGTAAGTGGAAGTCAATATATGAATGTAAAGCCATCAAGTGCTCTCTTTCTGACTTGTGCCTCTTTGCAGGTTAAAAGCTCAACTGTTTTCCTTCCTTCACTCTTCCTGACTTAAATAACTGGTGCTCCTAACCTAGCTCTGTTTCTTCCCAGATCTTAATCATCATAAAGCTCAGACTGGAAACCTGACCCCTCCCCCCATTCCTAAACCATTCCATTGGTATAATAACTCACATTAATGTTCTTGATTCTGGACGGTACCCTGACTTGGATCAATCCTGCTCTATGACTCGGCTGTTTCTTGAAGAAAATATTCACATTACAAAAACTTATTGTTTTAGTAGCTAACATTTACAAGGGATTTCAAGGTTTGAAAAATGTTTTATCCATGTTATCCCACTTGACTCTCACAACTATCCTGTCAGGTAAATGCTATTATTATTCCCATTTTACAGATGAAGACATTGAGATTGCGAGAGGTTAGTAGCAAAGATTAAGATCTGGGAAGTAATTGTAGAGAGAATTCTCTTGTTTCTCCAAGTAGCATGCTGCTTCTGCATTCTCTCTTTAGAATGTAAGATCCCCAAACTCTCAGACATTGGAACCCAAAATTTTAACCCTCCA
Source organism: Antechinus flavipes (assembly GCF_016432865.1). Classification (NCBI taxonomy): domain Eukaryota; kingdom Metazoa; phylum Chordata; class Mammalia; order Dasyuromorphia; family Dasyuridae; genus Antechinus; species Antechinus flavipes. Next base: position 376,621,772 of record NC_067401.1, read on the forward strand.
AAGTTGGGGGGTTCCCTGGAAATCTCCACTTTTTTTTTTTTACAAAGCTGTTTTTAAAATCACATCTCTTAGGGAATTAAAAAATCAGCCTTCCTCCACAAAGTAACTTGGGGTTTTCAAACACTGTCCATAAATTACACTCTTGAGCTGTGTCTGCTTCTGTATGCTTCTGCAAAAATAAGTACATGTATACTGCCTGTAAATGTCTCTTGAAGTGACAGATTGTCATCTCTGTGGCTAAGTAGAGTCAGTTAGTCCTGGAATGAAGGAAATCTCCTCTCAGGACATGTGGGTTTGAACACATGCACCTCCCACATACTTCTCCTATTTCAGTTCCTGGGGGAGAAGAGACTGTATATAGACATAGGTTCCATCCCACTCTAGAATGTAGGTCTACTCTGCTGTATTTTGGTTTTTCCTGAAGTAGAAAAAGAAGTCCAAGTGAGAGAAATGTATTAATATATCTGCTGTCTCATAGACCATAGTCAGAGGTAACTCCTCAGTCAAAAGTCTGTCCTTCCCTTCCTCCTCTCAGTACAGCTTTAATGAACCTATCCATACTTCATGGGCAATGCTTGCAAAGTTCTATATCCTGTATTCTAAAGAAGCTGATGTGAGAATTCATCAAATTGGCCAAGAATTCTCCTGATAAATCCCTTTTATGGATAGATTTTTGTTTCAAAAAGTATGCAGTTCCTTACACTATAATTCAAATGTAATCCTGCTGGCTCTTTTTTTTACTTTTAAAATTGGCTTCATTTCCTATTTGTAGCAACTGCCCAAGATATGTATTCTAATGGACAATCTTAATTGAAAAGCTTGACTCTGTGTATTGACTGTATGAAGAAATAGGTCAAACTCTTTTGAAGGTTTATGGAGCTCAGTTAGAAAGCCGAGCAACCATCTGGAGACCATGGCAATCATCATACCACCTGTGAAAAGAAGACTTTCTCGTTTCTAAGAAATGCCATTTCCTCTGCACTAGATACTTTCCATGACAAAAGGTAAACATCTTTAATGAAGTGAACTTTTCTAAATTTATGGCTAACTTGATAGTCATTAGAAAGTCATAATTTTTTTTCTTCATTCTTGTAACTTTCAAGAAATTTTATATGTTTTAACATATGCATATTAAGACATCTTATGGGAGAAGTCTTTGCACTCTTGAATCAAAGAGGGGGTTTTCTTTGGTAGTCAACAAACAAAACGTGAAATAGAGTATTGTATTTTCTGTACCTTACAATCAATTTTTAGATAGTAAAGATAAGTTTTGGACCAAATACAATCCACAACCCCATATCTCATTTCTCATATTTTTAGCAAAGAAAACCAATCCATGTAGAAATGATTTTGTGCTGATTAAAAAAGGTTTGATAGACATAGTTTCTGGATAATTAAATCATTTTATTAATAAGGCCTGGAGGTTATTAATAAAAGGATGGTCATGTAGCTGTCTATTTTAGACCAAGGACAATCATGTAAAGAGGGCTCATAGTTTATATATCTTTTGAAAGAAAGAGTAAGTGGTCACTGAAGGGCTGAGAGTGACCCTTGGTTTTATTTCTAAACTCAGCCCATAGCTGTGGACTATCTAGACAAAAGGATATTTCCACCTAAACTTGAGTAGAACACAATGGGCTTCCCCTCTACCCAAGATTAAATTCCCTATAAAGTTGGGTGGGATTTGGGATCTAGGAGAGTTAATGCAATCTCATTATTAGTAAGGCCATGTCAAGAGATTGGACTTTCAGGAGTTTGAAAGAGAGGAAAAGTGCTGAATCTCCCCAAGATATTGATTATTAATAATCATTTTTCACAATTCTTATAAAATGTTGAGATGAGAAAATAGACACATAGGTCAGTAAATTATTATTTCTGCTGTTTTTAATTTTCTGTTATGAAATTAGGAAGTATTAACACACATGATGAACATCTCAAAATATTGTTAAAAGAAAAATTCTTTGTTTACCCTTTCACTCCAATTAAGGAGGAAAAATTCAGGACAAAGAGAATTAAAAGCTATTTTTTAAAAGTACACCAATTGCACTGATGAGTTGATCACTGGAGAGTAGCAATGGCTTGAAGATGGAGTCAACTTTTATTGACAACTTTCATGAGATTAAAGAGAATTCAGAGAATGGATCATTGCATCTCAATTCCTCCCCAAGGTAGCTTGTGATAATTTCCAGATACAAGCAAGTAGAAAATGACTTACTATCTCACAAATAGCAGATAAAATAAAGCTGCAGACTTGATGATGTCTCTTCCAATACTGATTGACAAGCTGGTATGAGAACAATAGGTTATCGAGTCAGCATAATTTTTAATAATACAAATAACAAAAAAAGAGGTTTGTATATGGAACTGAATCTCTATTGCATAAAGCCTGCCTTTTTTTTTCAAGTATATATTAAATCTACCAAAGTAATATTAACCCTTTCTATGTTTCTATGTCTTCTTCTGAATCTTTTATTATTCAGTCATTTCTAGTTGTCTGACTCTGATCCCATTTGCGGTTTTCTTGGAAAAGATACTAGAGTGTTTTGTCATTTCCTTCTCCAACTCATTTAGCAGAAGAGGAAATTGAGGCAAACAGGGTGAAGTAACTTAACTTAGATTCATAAAGCTATTAAGTGTCTGAGACTGGTTTTTCTACTATCTGGCTGCTACTTCTCAGTCTTTTGGGGAGAATCTTTGTGGAAGGGAGTCCCATTAATGGGGCTCTACACTATTTTGCCAAACTACCTTTAAACTATTATACTTGTTAATTTCATCAGCTCCCATGGATTTGGTATCATCTTTGTTGGTAATTCTCAGATCTATTTATCCAGCCCCGATCTCTCTTCTAACTTCCAATATTGTATCTCCAACTTGCTATTGGCTATCTCAAATCATATGTCTAACAAAGCTGACATGTTCAAAACTAAATTCATTTTATTTCTCTCAAAGCCTTCCTTCTTGCTGTCAAGGATGCCACAATACTTCTAATTACCCAGATTCATAACCTAAATGTCATTCTTATTCTCCATATCCAATCTATTAAGAAGTTCTATAAATTTTACATCTCTCCTATTTGCCTAATTTTTCCCCTCACACAGTCACTACCCTGGTGTAGCAATCATCACTTTATGTTATATCTATTGAAGTAGGCTTCTGTTTGGTGACTCTGAAATAAATCTCTCTCCATTCCAATCTACTTCATTCAGCTGTCAAAATTATGTAACTAGAGCAAAAGTTTGATCAAATCACCTCCCTACAGAATAAGTTCCTATGGCTCCCTAGTACTTCCAAAGTAAAATAAAAATTCTTGTATTTGGAGTTCAAACCCTTTTTATAACCTGGCTTCTTTCTGCCTTTCCAGTATTCCAACACTCTCATACATGTGTTCTATGACGCAGTGACATTGTCCTCCTTGCTATACTCCACACAAGATATTTCATTTCCTGAAAAGACATTTTCATCATCCCACACTTGAAATTGTCTCCCTCCTCATCTATGCTACCTGGCTTCACATTCCAGTCCTATCTTCTATAAGAAGCTTTTCTGGTTTTCATTTAATGCTAATATCATCTTTCTAATGGTTATCTTCAATTTATCCTCTTTTAATCTTGTTTATAAACAGTTATCTTCCCTTTAGACTGTAAGATTTTTTAGAATAAGAACTGTCTTTTGCCTTTTTGCATCTTCAGTGCTTAACACAGTTCCTGACATATGGTAGGCACTAAACATTAACTATGAAAAATTTTTATTAAGAAGCACTTTAAGAATAATATTATAAGCAAATTAGAAGACCATAGGATAGTTTACTTCTCAGATCTGTGAAGAAGGAAGGAATTTAGACCAAAGAAGAACTGGAGCTCATTACTGAACACCAAATAGATAATTTTGATTATATTAAGTTAAAAAGTTTTTGCTCAAACAAAACTAATGCAGACAAGAAGATTAAATTAGGAAACCATTTTTACATTCAAGGGTTCTGATAAAGGCCTCGTTTCTAAAATAAATAATTTACTCAAATTTATAAGAATTCAAGCCATTCTCCTATTGATAAATGGTCAAAGGAGATAAACATTCAATTTTCAGATGAAAAAATTGAAACCATTTCTAGTCATGTGCTCTAAATCACTATTGATCAGAGAAATGCAAACTCTGAGGTACCATGGACACCTCTCAGATTGGCTAAGATGACAGGAAAAGATAATGATGAATGTTGGAGAGGATGTGGGAAAACTGGTGGAATTGTGAACTAATCCGACCTTTCTGGAATTATGCTCAAAAAGTTATCAAACTGTGTCTGTCCTTTGATCCAGCAGTGTTTCTACTGAGATCTTAAAGGAGGGAAAGGGACCCACATGTGCAAAAATGTCTGTGGCAGCCCTTTTGTAAGGGCTAGAAACTGGAAACTGAGTGGATGCCCATCAATTGGAGAATGGCTGAATAAGTTATGGTATATGAATGTTATGGAATATTATTGTTTTATAAGAAACGATCAGCAGAATGATTTCAGAGAGGCCTGGAGAGACATCCACGAACTGATGCTAAGTGCAATGAGCAAAACCAGGAGATTATTGTACACAGAAACAGCAAGATTATATGATGATCAATTTTGATGGATGTGGCTCAACAATGAAATGATTCAAACAGTTCCAATGATCCTGTAAAGAAGGGAGCCATCTACACCCAGAGAGAGAACTGTGACAACTGAATATGGATCACGACATAATATTTTAACTTCTTTTGTTGTTGTTTGCTTGCATTTTGTTTTCTTTCTCACTTTTTTCTTTTTGATCTAATTTTTCTTGCGCAGCAAGATAATTGTATAAATATGTATGCCTATATTGGATTTACATATACATTTATCATGTTTAATATATATTGGATTACTTGCCATCTAGGGGAGGGAGTGAGGGGAAAGGGGGGAGAATCTGAACACAAAGTTTGCAAGGATCAATGGTGAAAAATTATCCTTGCATATGTTTTGAAAATAAAAAGCTTCAATAAAAATAAAAAAATAAAAACACACACACAAAAGAAGAGCTTTAAAATCATACAACAGAGAAAAAGTAAAGATTCAGAGGGGCAGCTCTGTAATCCATAGAGTGCTGGGCCTGGAATCAGGATGAGTTATTTTTCTGAATTCACTAAGGGGTCAAGAATGAAGAGGAGAAGACTGTAGCCAGTGCAGATATGACAGTATGGGGAAGAACTAAGGGGCTGAAGGACTGGAGATCATGTTAAGGAAGAAAAACAGGATTTGTATTGCAAGGCAAAAAGAAAGGAAAATGATAAAGACTGTGACCACATAATTGAATTTAAAAGTACATAAATGTGGAATTAGAAAACATATGGGCAATGAAAAATGAAAAAAATAACAATCTGCATATAGCTGCGGTGACATAGAGGAGTAGGTGATGAGAAATGAGTAAACTGAGGAATTTGTAGATAGAGTGGTTAGAGTCAAGTTGAAGTTGAAGTCTTCCTAGTGATGGGATCCTGATTGTTTCTCCTAGCTCAAACTTACCCTCTCCCCAGCCCAAACTCCACTAAAATCCTCAATCACTAGCTGACAGGTACAGGTACAAATAAAGTCTAGACATACCCTAGAAATCAGCCAATAAGAAAATAGCACCAAGAGGGTGTAAATCAGGACATTAAACCACAAACTTTAATTAATCACTCCCCCAATATGACACTTGTGTAACATTTTTATTTGTTGGCCTTTGGGTGAACTTCTGACAAAGTCAGGATAATCATAATATCATTTTTCTCTATACATTTTGAGGGACCACAGTTCCATCAAGGCTTAGGACCTCCCTATGTTAGCAAATTCTCCTGTAATCTAAAAATCCACAAATCGTGTGATGTAATCAGATTTCATAAATATCTTTGTCTTCCTTTGTTGGACTAATTCCTGCTAAATTCCTAAAAGGATCACAGTCCGCTCTGAGTATGCGAGTCTCAATAAATTTTAATAAATGCCTTTACTTGATTTGGAGATAGCTTGAATCCTGAATTGTTTCAAAAATGGCATCACAGATTATCTGCTCGAATCCCAATACTAGTAGGAAGGCAGATGTTGGAGAAGGGAGACGGATGGCAAGCTAGGAGCAAAATGTATTGAGGAAAGAAGGGAAGTAGCCTGTAGATTGGTAAACAACAGCTACTAGAATATTGATCAATTGGTAAATAGCGAGTGAGTGAACATCCCAGTATGAGGGGTTAATGAGTGATAGTGGCAGAGAATGAGCTTGGAAATGGAATGGGGAATAATAACTATTTCAGCTTCTCTGTCTCTACCAGTGAGGGGCAGGAGGGAAATGAGTGAGAATGCAACCAACATTCCAGAGGGTAGCCAGGGAAGATGAGTTATCAGAAATGATCTTATCTCACTGAGAGCAATAAAATTAAAGGAGTGGGAAAGGAAAATATTTAAGATAGCAGGAAATGTGTTACCTATGGAACAAACATTCCAGAGAGTACAGCAAAAGCTGTAGATAGCATTGGAGTAAAAGAATGAGCAAGTTTAGTTGAGGCAAATGAGAATAAAAGATCTGGAAGGAGGAGACAGAGAGCTGGGTTTGCATATTGATACCTGAAAGTTCATAGTCACTAGTTAGGGAGAGTATGCATGACCATTAAAAATTTGTTAATCCTTGGGAAATAAACTAAGGATCATTATTGATATCTTTAAGGGTTTTTGACCTTAGCATGAGGTCTTCTAAGATTACTAGGCAGCTCAGAAAAGAGCACAAATATAGAGAGGAGGCTTATGGAATGGCTTTTCTCTCTTTTCCCCACAGGAAAAAGCAGCCTGGGAGATAAACAAATGAGTCAGGATGGAAGGGTAATCTTCTCCAGCAATCTCCAATCAATAGATAAATCCTATACTTAGGCGGGGCAGCTAGGTGGCACAATGGATAGAGAACCCTGAAGTCAGGAGGACCTGAGTTCAAATGTGGCCTCACACACTTAACATGTCCTGGCTATGTTATCCTGGGCAAGTCACTTAACCCCAATTGCCTCAGACCCTCCCCCCCAAAAAAATCCTATACTTAGTAATGACCTTTGTCATTTTTTACAATCATTTGGTATCTTCCCCTCTTTTAAATATTTTTGAAATCAATCTATCTACACCCTCAAAGCTATATCACCTTCAGTGAAGGTATGAACCTTCATTGCATATAATAAAATGAATCTAGTTGTTTTTCTCTCATTTTTCTTTAAGTTATTTTATATTTTATCACATAAGTTAGTGATGACTACTCAAATGGGTAACTCTACTGTCACTGATAAAGAAAATGTTTGTTGTGGAAATTGTAACAAAAATTTTCCCATTTTTCAATATAAATGATTCTATTTCCACTATTGTCCTTAAATGTTTTCAGAATTTTCTGATTTAATTAACACTTATGTCAAATGATCATGGAATCATAGATTTAGAGGTGAAAGGGATGTTGAAGACCATCTCAAGCAACCACTTCATTTTGCAGATGAGGAAATTAAAGCTTAGAGAAATAACTCAAATGTCTAATGCCTTTCCTTCAATTATCATTTCTCATATTTAAATTTTCACCTCTGTCTCTTTTTTTATTTTAAAAAACAATTCTCTTAAAAGTACATCATAATATGTACACATATGGTTTGGGTAAGGGTAGAAATGCTTCAAATATCTTTTATGAACACCCATCTTTTCTCATTGATAATTTGATTCAGGTTTAAAGTCTTTATCATATTGGATTGTATCTTAAGTTCCTTTGTTCTTCAGAATTCATCATCCTATTTCCATTTTCAGTTTCTAGGGTGTACAAAATAATCTTGTGTTATTCAAATTTCCTTTCCTTTATATTTAAAGGTTTTTCTTTTGATCATTTGCATAATTTTTCATTTGTACTTGAAATTGTTCAATTTATTATATGCCTTAGAGTTTGCAGTATAGAATCTGAAGGCAATCTACAGATTCTTTTGATTGGCACTTTTTCTTTATTTAGAAATTCTTAGCAATTTTCTTGTATTTCTTACATTATAGTGTTCAGATTTTTTAATTCATCATTTTATTCTGGGAAACCAATCATCCTTAATTGATTCTGCCTATTCTGTCTTTGATATGAATATTTTATTTTTATAGAAATAATGTTTTCTTTTTACATATCTCTTTAATTCTCTTCCTCTAGATGCCCTTAATTTTCATTCCTAGTCTATTATTCTCATTTTTGTTTCTTTGGTGAGTATGGCTATCATGAATTCAAGTTTTTTTAATTACTTGTACTAGCCAGGCTATAAATTTTGCTTTCAATATTCTTATTTCTTTCTTGAGCTATTCGGGAACATCCTGCTGTGGTTCTATGTTCTCTTGGCAACCCACACAGTACTCTGTCTCAAAAGGTATTGATTTTATTTTCCTTTGTTTTGCAATATTTATTCATAGATGTCTGGACTCTCTTACCTGATCTAGCAGTTAATATATTGTCTGTTATCAACATATTCCCTAATGATTTATCTACTTGTGTTTAAGGTTTTTAATTGAATTTTCTCCTGAGATAATTTGATAACAATTCTTTTTTTCCTTTTATTCTCCTGTATCATTTACCTTCTGACACCTTCTTCTTTGTTGGTATTTTCCACAAAGGCAGGATTTGAAAGCTGCCTCAATCTCCTTCCACACTGGGAAATTTACTTTTCAGTGACATCCATCTTCTGCCCCACCTGACTTCTAAGGAGGAAAATACTAGCATCAGTTGGATGTTAATCCCCTTTCATTAGGCCTGGTGAAAACACATGCTGTGCCCCACTCCAAGTCCCTCTGTTCCTTAGATCTCTGGCTAAATGATACTACAGAGCAGTGTGTGAGCTTCTACCCCAGCGAAAGTATCCTTATAATTTTCTCTACCTCCATATCTTCCTCAAAGAATGGAGGGGTGGGGGGGGAAAGAGTTGAATTCTGTTGTGAGTTGTTTCAGAATAGTGAAGTCAGGTCAAAAGTGGGATGAGCTCGCAGAAACTACAGTAGTAGAAAGACAGTAATGAGTGGATCCCAGAGCATAAATCCATGAATTGGGGATGTTGAATGAGGGGCCATTAGGAAATTACCCTTCTCTGCTACTAACTCATCAGGATGTTATTGTATTAGGGTTCTTGGGGTCTTAGTCTATTAAGGCAGCTGCAATTGCTTTATTTCTTCCATGTAATTCTTGATTTGAGAGGTCATGAGAAAGAGACTAAATGTCTAGTCCTCAGTTTGTTGGTCATGTGACTCAGCAATTACATGACACATTAAACATTATTAAAAACTCATTTTATTTAAATCAACTCCGCACAGCTGTAAATGAGAAGCAATAAATATTAAGCAGAATGCAAAAAAAAAAAAAAAAGTGGACTACAGGAGCGCAATTTGATCTTGTATGGATGGTTCATAGCAGCAGGAGAGGAATTCTCTGAAACACTCCTATATAAACAGCTTTGAAAGTTAGAACAGCTTTAAGCATAAAAAGGTAAAAATGGCAGATATTTGTAGTACCACAAAAAATAGCTTTTCACTAGGTCCACAAAGTTATTCCCAATGAAATCGATCTGATAAGAATGTTAATCTGTGTGCTCAGGATAACGTATTTCATATCCCATCTGTCAACTATGGAGACAGGAAATGTGCTACCATATTGCTCTCTTGTTTCAAAATTGAAAATGAGACTCCATTATTGATGTGGAAATCCAGTCTACAGGTCTAAAATTCATCAGGGAAATGGTCCCTCAAAGAATGGGTCAGAATGTAGGTAAATCCCCAAAAAAGCCAAAATGACTCTAAATACCATTTCTCTTTTAATGCCATTCTTGTACAGGAACTGAAGAGTTAAAAGAGACCTCAGACACCATCCTGCCTAATCTCCTTATTTCACAGATGAAGCTAACATAGGCTCAAAGAGTTTAAATAACTTTCCTACTGTCACATAATGTCAGAATCTGTTGGATTATGAGCCCAGGTCCTCTTATTCACCAACTAGTATGCCTTCCATAAGTTAAAAACAAATTATTCTTCACATTCTTTTAGAAAACAGCCCTTTACATGTCTGTACCAAGGATTTGCACCACACGAAAGAATACTAATTTTATGACTCTTACAACCTGTGATCATTTTGGGGAAAACACAGAAAATCCATCCTTTGGGAATAAGTAAAATTTTTGTCAGAGAAACAGCTGCAAACAATGTCATGTTTTACATTCAACACCTGGCCCTGCCAACAACTGTAGCCATCGTAAACCACAGGGTGATTCAATTGTGCTGAAATTCCAGCTGCTAAAAGTGTAGCATTGCCTGTGGTAGGAGAGGCTCTCACTATAGACCCATACAAAAACATTCGAGTTCTGGATGACTTTTCCATATAGTAAAGGTGGAGGATATGATCCCAGCAGTAGACTACATCTGCTCAGCTAAGTATGGAGAAACTTGTCACTAGCAAGCAGGTAGTCAATTTGTAATGAATTCTTTGTCCATGGATATATAACTAAATCATTATAACAATGTACAACTCAATAATTTCTAGCTGTGTTAATGCTCCTTTTATATATCTAAGGGTATGTTTTTTAAAGAATTGGTTGTTATTCTTATCTGGGCCAGTTAGCATGCCAAAATGAACACCTGTTGAGCTTAACAAAATAGTTTTGTCCTTCTGTTTGTTTCTTTGCAATAGCCTGTGGATTTGTTCTCCCTGTCTCAAGTTCCTTCTCACTACAATCCATCAACCACTCAGTTTTAAAACTGACCTTCCTAAAGTGAAATTCTGAGCAATTAATTCCCCTATTCAATAAACTCCGGTGGTTTCCTATAACCTCCAGGATTAAATATAAAATTCTCTGTTTAGCATTCCAAGTCTACGTGCAGTAGAGTACTTGATCTAGTCAAGGAAACCCCAATTAAAATCCATCCTTAGAAATGCCTGAAAAGCCAGAGAGTCCAGGAGGCAAAGGAGTTTGGGAATAGAAAGAATTCACAGCATGAGGAAAAGCTAGTGAAAATGCTTGGAGTCAGAACATGGATTGTCATGTGTGAGAACCAGCAAAGAGAAATGTGAAATATACATTATATATAACTAGTATATAAGAGGACTGGGAAGAAAAAAAAGGAAAAAAAGCACCTACTATATGTCTGGCACTGTGCTTTACAAATGTTATCTCATTTGATCCAACAGCCTTCCCTATCTTACACATGAAGAAAATTAGATGACCTTTAAGCATTTTGCTCAGACATACAGAGGCCCAACCCTTTATTCACTGAGCCTCCCTCACTGCCTCAGAACACAAATGGATGAACCTTAGTTGCTAGTTGCTAGCCAAGCTAGAAAAGTTTTTGAGCCTGGAAATAGGCTTTGCATCTGCTCTAAAAAATATTCTAGCTCCTTGTATTTGTGGACATTCTCAACAGAAAGGCTGCAGAGTGAGATGCTTTTCCAAATTCCCAAGTTGTAGGATTGAAGTGCTTAGACTGGTAACTAGTATCAACAAGGTCATCATTCCCTATAGACTTGCTTATCTCTGTCCAGCACTAGCCGGCTGCCATATTCCCTTTATTCAAACATAAACTCATAAGAAGAGTTAGAAGTTGGTTATCTGGAAGGACATAGTAAATCAAATCATTGGGTAAGCAATAAAGTTTATTTAGAGTGTCAGATACAAATACTTAACCATAGAATTTAATAACAGGAAGGAACCTTAAGGATTTTTCTCAACCATTGTTGTGAAAGATAAATGCATGACTCTTTCAAGTCTATGGCATTCACTAACTTTGGAGACTACTGTCTAAATTTATGTTTCTTCATACAAATATCCATTAAAATCATCGTACATTCTTGTGAACAAAGAGCTCCATATGGTTGTACAATGTACTTTCCCAAAGTTACAAGACCAGAAATAGGATTATTGATACAATCCACCATTAATCCATTGATACAATCCACAAGTCAACTCAGGGAAAAGTAGAAAAATAAAGTCATTAGACCACCCACAGTGAGTATGTTAATAAAGCCAGAAGAGAATCCAGGTTTCCCAATTCATTATGTTGTGTCCTTCTACTACGTGATTTGCACTAATTCAATTCAATAACAATTTATTCAAAAGCCTGCTACATCCTAGGCATTGTAATAGGCACTGAGAATATAATACAAATGCAAAACAGACCCTGCCCTCAAAAAACTTACATTCTACTGGGAAGTTGCAAGAGGATCTATGTAGGGATCTATGTACCAAGATAAATAAATAGAAAAATACATACATACACATAAATAAATATAAATAACAAATATAAGGTCTACTAGCAGGGTATACTGAGAAATGGGAAAATCAATAAAAAAAAGTCTTTTGGAGGAAGTGAAATTTGAGCTCATTCTGGAAGGGAACTATAAATTCTAGGAATGGAAGAAAAAAGGGAGTATATATTCTAGATACTAGACAAAGTGGATCTAGACAAAGGTGGAAAAATAGGAACTTGGAGGATTTTATAGGAAATATCGGATAGGTCAGTTTGAGTGAAATATAAGTAAGGATGAGGTAAAAGTTCAAAATAATGATGTCAAGAGTTTTAAATGCCAAAAAAAAGAGATTTTTTTTTATTTGTAAGGCAAGAGAGAGCCATTAATTTTCCACTGGCAAGGGGTCTATTAATTTGGTAATTGTAAATAAAGTATATGAATGGAAAAGGGAGGTGGGGAGATGATACAGGAAGACTAACTAGAAAGCTAACTGTAATAAACTGGGTGAGAAATCGTGAACTAGGTTGGAGACCATGAAATATATGGATGTAGATAAAAGAGACTGGAGAGAGGATCAAGAATATTTGACAAATGATTGGATATGGATGGTGAGCAAGAAGGAAGAGCTAAGGATAAACTTTGCTAAGAAAGGACCAGATCCTCAGTATCCCAAATCCCATTTAATTGTCCTTTTCACACCTGATTTTCTTCATGAAAAGTTTTTACAAGCATGCCCAGGGTATAAGATTTAAATTGGTGACAGGATTTCAGCACAAACTAAAACATATATGACCTTCTTGATTTCTATCTATGAAATTCTGGATAATTCAACTCTATAAATCTCACTTTTCTATTCCTTCTTCATCTGGCAGTGTACATGCTGTAATCAAAGCAGTATCACAATCAACTGATACCATATTTAAATCCTGCTCAGGGTTGAGAGTGAAAATCCATTTGGGGAAATAGAGAGGAAAAGGTAAGAAAGCAATTAGGGAGTTAAGATCCTAGTTGGCTGCAAGAACCAATTCAGTGAAATGGTCCAGCTGCCAAGTCTAATAAGGAAATGGGAAATGAGCATTTTTATCCCCATGAGGACAGCCAATATAAGCCTAAAAGGCAAAAAGTAGAACAAGTGGATTGATTATCATAGTGGAGGCAAATCAATCCATCAGATGACATGGAAGTAATCCATCTGATGTGGAAGTAAAACAGGAAAATGTCCAGTAACAGGTAGATTATTTCATGTGTGTAATAGGAAGACAGTGTAAAATTTTAAAGCTGTAAGGGACCTTGGAGATCAGCTGGCACAATCTTAGGACAACTGAAGCTCAGAGAGTTTTCCACAGGTCACGTTAGCCAGTGAGTTACAGAGACTAGACATTGCTAACCCCAGATCTTGTGTGCTTTCTACTGTACCAGGCTGCCTCAGGACAACGCTAGCTAGCTTCGGCATTCTCCATGCAAAGAACATTTCTAGCTGGGCTTTGTCCCCTAGTTGTGCTCCTGCTCTCTACCTGGCTCTCTTCCAGGCTGCAGCCTCACTACCTTCACCACTGGAATAAATTCATTCTGGCTTGCTGCCCGAGTTCCATCCTCATCTCTGCTTCCAAAAGTAATTAGTGGAAATAACAGAATGTATCCTTTGCAGTGTAGCCTGAGTCTGAGGTCAAGAAAGACACTTCCCCCAAGAAGCTTTCAATCACAGTCTATTCTGTGTATGTCAGAGAATCACAAAATGTTAGAGCAGCAGGCTGGACCTTGCAAACAATCATATTACTTTCTACAGATAAGGAAACAGAACTCCAGGGACCTTCATTCTTTATCTCAGCACATTTGCATAGATGTATAACCTTTTATATGGAGTGAGTCTCAATTTGGTGCTTAGGTGACACAGTGGAAAGTTGTCCTGCCCTGGAGTTAGGAGTATTCAGCCTCAGACACTTACCAGCTGTGGACCCTGGGCAAGTCACTTCACTCTGTTTTCCTCAGTTTTCTCATCTGTAAAATGAGCTGGAGAAGGAAATGATAAACCACTAGAGGATCTCTGCCAAGGAAACCCCAAATGGGGTCACAAAGAGTCAGACATGACAGAAATGGCTAAACAGAAAACAAATGCAGTTTTGTTCTTTATTTAAAATATTTAATAGATTTTGTTTTACTTTGCTCTAAAAAGTATTGTTACTTAAAGTATTTAAATACTGTATAACCTTCTGAGATATTGAAAGGGTCCTTTCCTCCCTCTTCCTTTTTCTCCCTTCCTTCCATCTAAAGGAAGCTAGTTCTGGGAATCAAAAGACCTGAGTTCAAATTTGACCTCAGTCACTTAATAGTTGTATGATCCTATGCAAGTCACTTCTTAACTGTCTATCTCAGTTTCCTCATCTGTGAAATGGGGTTAATCAGAGCACCCATTTCCTGTTGTGAGGATTAAATGAGATAAATGTAAAGTGCTTAGCAGGACACCTGATACACTTAGTAAGCCTTATGTAAATGTTAACTATGATTCTTCCATAATCTGGTTTGTGTATGATTCCACATTGTGAGAGAGAACGATGACTCGCTTGTGTGAGAGGAGTTAGATGGAAAGACATTCTTCTATTGTTGCTTCAGAAGACACACTAATTTTCACTTTCATCAAGGAGAGACCCAGGGAGAGATAATGAACAGATTCTGAAATACAGACACGTAGCAGAAAGCTGACTCTTTAATATGGCCCAGCTTGCCTTGCTATATACTTCAGAGAATTTTTCTTTAAGTGAGATCCAGATAGCTCTCTCTTGCTGAGCCCTTAAGATGCTGATTTCTAAGCTCACTCACTCTGTGTATTTTCTGACATATTCTAATCTGTATAACTTCTATGATTTCTTTTTGCTCTTTTCTTGATTACATAATTTTTTTTATTATTCATTATTTGTAATGATCCTTTGTGTACCTATCATTTATTTGGTGGAAATGAGACAATGTTGTGAATATAAACCTGTATCCTCTTCCCCTTTAACAGAATACAACCAGGAATCTAATAAAAATCTAATAAATCTAGTGAATCTAATAAAAAAAATCATTCCCCTACATGAGAAATATTGAGGGATAGGGGACAGAGATTTAATTTTAGTTCAATATTTTTTCTCTCTCTCAGGGGAGAACTGAGCTCATATTTAGTGATTAATTTTGCTAAATTTTTGTTTTCTTTTTCTTTCTTTTTTGTCTTAATATTTTATTTTTGTTTTTAGGGATGCCTCTCTGATAGAAGAAATGAAAAATTAAGAAAAAATGCAGGTGATATAAAAACAAAAAGCATCAATAGCTAAAAAAGAACAAAATAAAATAAATAACAAATTACTAAACTAATAAAAAGAAAATCGACAAATAAAAGTAATATATGGGTCCAGTAGCAAGATATAGATCAGAATGACTGAAGATGGTCCTGGATGCAATGGGGGACCTTCCTCTTTTTAAGTAAAGGGCTTCAATACATCTCAGTTTGACTGAGGCAACACCCAATCAGTGATTAAGGCTAGGTAAAAAATGAGACAGAGACTAGCCTCTTTTGCTAGGGCCATCTCCAGACATAATGGGGAACAGGCAATTAAGGTTGAAGGAAGGAGAACTATAGGAGTAACCTAACCACTGGGGAATAAGTCAAAGCAGGTAACAGTAAAGTCTGCTGATGAATGTAGGTTTTTAGAAGAATTGAGGGCAATGATCTCTGTCAGAACAACCTTCAACTATGTGATCTGCAGTATTATTATGACTTAGGACAAGCTCTGTTGATGTAATAACCTGAGTTTTATTGTCTAGTTGGGAAATTAAGCAAAGATAAGATTGTCTTACTCCCTAAGCCCCAGATTGCAGAGCTTGGCCCTGGTATGTCCTCAGGAAGATCAAGAAGCTTAGAAAGAGACCTACATGAACTGATGCTAAGTGAAATGAGCAGAACCAGGAGATCATTATACACTTCGACAACGATATTGTATGAGGACATATTTTGATGGAAGTGGATTTCTTTGACAAAGAGACCTGAGTTTCAATTGATAAATGACGGACAAAAGCAGCTACACCCAAAGAAAGAACACTGGGAAACGAATGTGAACTATCTGCATTTTTGTTTTTCTTCCCAGATTATTTATACCTTCTGAATCCAATTCTCCCTACGCAACAAGAGAACTGTTCGGTTCTGCAAACATATATTGTATCTAGGATATACTGCAACATATCCAACATATAAAGGACTGCTTGCCATCTAGGGGAGGGGGTGGAGGGAGGGAGGGGAAAAAAAAATCGGAACAGAAATGAGTGTCAATATAATGTAATTATTAAATAAAAAATTTAAAAAAAAAAAAAAAGAAAAGAAGCTTAGAAAGAAGAGAGGAGGGGTTTGTAAACAGTTAGAAAGGAAAGGAGTAATCATTATAGTCTAGAATGAGTTCATCAGGCACCAAAACTAGCTAATCTCTTTTCCTTTAAAAGAAAAAAGTAATGAGATCTGTAAATTTTAGGGATGTTATGCATCCCTAGATTTCAGTGATGAATCAGAAAAGCATCTTTAAGAACATCCTCCTAGGTAAAATGATAACATATTTGGGTGTGGAATTAGTTGACTAACCAGACCAAAAGATTACTGGTTCAATGTGAAAGAAGAAAATACATGATCTTGCAATTAGATTAGAGAGAATCAAAACTAAAAATGAAAACTATAAAACAATATCCCTAATGGAAATTGACACAATTTAATAAAATGTGGGCATTATTTAGAAATGAAAAGAATCTTAGTTGTCTATTTGAATTCCTTCATCTCTACTAGAGTGCCCCACAGCTTTATTTTTAGCAGTGAATTTGTTAAGGGCATATATGACATGTTTATCAAATCTATGGATATTACAAAGCCAAGCTGAAAAATTAATATACTAAATGAGAGAATCAGGATCTAAAAAGGACAAATTGAATTAGCAGAGTTAAATCAAGATTAAATTGATTAAGGATAAGTTAAAAATATCACATGGGGATTTCTGATAACCTTCATGGTGAACAGGACAGAGGATAAATAGGTAGAGAATGGTTCACCTAAAAAAAAGAGGACTTGGTGCTTTTTAAACATTACATACTGGAAAAAGTCATTGATGTGATTTGGCACACCCAAATATAATATGATTTTAGGCTATATTCTATAACTTTAACAACTTCAAACAATATTCATTAAACATTTACCATAAGCAGAGTACTATGAAGCACTGAGAGAATCACAAAACTTAAAAACAACTTTGTTGTCCCTTTCCAAGATCATAATCTACTAGAGAGATATGACCATCCAGAATCTGTAATTCCTTCTTCATGCCCTTCATCAACACTGATCACGATCCCTCTAGTTAATCAAGTAAAATCAACATAATTAAGTGCTTATTGCGTGCCAAGTACTGTGCCTTTAAGTGCTGGGGCTACAAATAAAGGAAAAAAAAAAAAAAAAAAACAGTGTTCCAAAGAAACATGAATTCCAATAATGGGAGACTCCTTTACAAGGCTGAGAGGAACTAATGTTATTTCCACTGATTAAGCTGTAAATATTTTAGAGGCAGAGCAATTTGACAGGACCAAGGACTTCGGTGTTTGAGAACTTTCATTTCAGTCTTCAGGAGCTGTTATCATGGAGGAGGTGGGACTACAGCTTCTGTGGCAGCAGTTCCCAGTTTCATCTCCACAGATTTTGCCCCATTGGATGATTTCACTAAAAACAGGATTGAAAGCAAAACTAGGGATCTAAAGCAGCACTGCTCTGCCCTGGGTTCTTGGGCTCAGGATCTGTTATCTGAAGCTGAAGGGAACTGAAGGTCAATGGTTTGACTTGCCTGATACGTGCTGATTTCTGTCTCTCCCTCATGGTGACTCACTGCTTCAGCTCAGCTAGCTTGCCTGCCCTTTGGGTGGTAGATAGAAATGGCTGGCCTTTTCTTCACAGGGATCATCTCCTAGAAAATGGCTAGAGCAGTGGTTCTCAAGCTTTTGTTTTCAATATCTTTATTCTATTAAAAATTATTGAGGATCTCTTCAAAGTGTTTTTGTTTATCTGGATTATATTTATAAACATTAACCATATTGGAAATAAAAACTATTTTTGAATTTGTAGACCCTCTAAAAGGATTTCAGAGATCCCCAGGCTTCTCCAGGGGTCCTCAAACTTTTTTAAATAGGAGACCAGTTCACTGTCCCTTAGACCGTTGGAAGGCCGGACTATAATAAAAACAAAAACTTTGTTTTGTGGGCCTTTAAATAAAGAAACTTCAAAACCCTGGGGATAAACATCCTCAGCTGCTGCATCTGGCCTGCGGGCCGTAGTTTGAGGACCCTCCTGGGATGCTAGACCATACTTTGAGAACCACTGGGCTAGAAGATTGAGGGAGAGGAAGAGACAGGCAGGCACATGGACTCTTTATAGAGAGAGATTTGTTAAAGGACTTAAAACTCAGATCTTTCATTTAAAAGATTTAATGCACCTTATTTTAACGTGATCTATGAAGTACTATCATTGGATACAAACTTTTGGGATATGTTAAGTACCCTTCCTCGCTCCTCCTTTTTCTCCTTCCATTCTTGTTTCTAAAGAAAGCTAGGTGGATAACTGATAGTGCTCTGGGCTTTGAGTTAGAAAGAGCTGCCTTCAAATCCAGCCTCTAACACTTAACTTGCCTTGAAACCAGGACAAATCACTTAACCTTTGTTTCATTTTCCTTAGCTATAAAATGGAGTTCATAATAGTACCTACCTCACAGAGTTGTTATAAGAAATCAAGTGAGATAATAACTGTAAAGCACTTAGTATTGTCATAGTACTTGGCACAGAGTAGTATGGTAACACAGTAAAGGCTTAATAAATGTTTGTTCCCTTCATCCTCCCTATTTGTTAAAATGGGATGTTAGCTAAATATAATTTGATTTTGTTCCTATATTCTATTGATAATGTTAATGTTGTTTTGTCTCCACAGATGAGCTTATGAGTGGTTAAAGGAAAAGACTCAGTGTTCCTCAGGCAGCTGGTGCTCAGTAATGATGATAGCTGGTATTTATATAACACTTTCAGGTTGAAGAAATGCTTTATATATATTTCCAAATATGGTCCTTACAAAAACCCTATGAAATGAAAACTACAATTCCTGATTCCTCTAGTTATTACTGCTTCTTGCCCTCTGGGTTTTTTTTTTTTGATAAATTTTGTATTCTCATGAATGTAAACTTTTTGAAGATATCTTTCTATCCACAGCACCTAGCCAGGCACATTGCAGGCAGTTAACAAAGCTTGTTGAATTGAGCCCCCATAATAGTTAACATTTATAAAATGCTGACAGTTATGAATGAGGAAACTGAGTCTCAGTGAGTAAACACGGCCAGACAATGAGCAAGCATTAGAAGTAATTCACCAGAGACTGGAAGATCACTCATTAGGTACAATGGGGAGGGGATTCTTGTTCAGATACAGGTTGAATCAGATGATGACCTCTGAGGTTCCTTCCAGCTGAGACAACCTATGGATTGTCAGAAGCAGAATTTAACCTCAGATCCTTCCTGAAACCATGTCCTATACTCTTTTTCACTATAGTCTGCTGCCTCTAAAAGTTTGCAAAATTTTATTTATTTCGTATATTGGAAAAGAATAAGACAAGAGCATATGGAAAACTAAAAGCAATATCAGTTCAGTCTAGAAATTCTCTCAGTATCACACCAAGCACAATAGTGTAAGTTACAATAAAAGAAAACCAAAATGACAGTTTTAAGAAAGGTTGTTTTTGAGACACAATGAATGTGATAAAGCCTAAAAAATGTCCTTGGGGAAAACTCAGGAAAATATAGAATGTTCATAATGTATATGAACATTCAATTTTATTTACTCCAAAAAGGAACGTTTAAAGCTGGTGTAATGTAAAGAATTTTGACAGCCTTCATATTTTTCTTTCAAGTGGCATTGATTTTTCTTTCTCTAGCAGCTACATTTTATTGTATTGAATGGGGCAAGGGGGGGCGCGGAGAGGAGACAGCCTTCACCAAACTCTGCTGCATTGCAGATAATTTAAGTAGCAGGATCAGTATTTGAAAGAAAGATTCAGTCTGAGGAAATTACATATAAGAGCTCAAATATCCCTTTAAAATGACAATAGCTAAATCAACATCCTTCTATACATAAAAGGTAATCACAATTCATAGTATCATCTTATATGAATACAGCATAAATAGCATTTGCAGGTACATTATGGTTATATGTAGAAATCTGTCCATTTATAGATATGTAAATAAAGTACCTAGGAGTAGATAAGTAAAGAGAAGTACTTCAGATTATTCAAAAATAATCGAAATGATGAAAAACTCTTAAATAGGTGTGGTTTTAATAGAAATATCACTGGAGCTAAAAATAATAATAATAATAAAGCAATGAACCTTGCGAAATATTTAGGCCTTATGTACTTGATATAATATAGAATGTTCATAATGTATATGAACATTCAATTTTATTTATTCCAAAAAGGAATGTTTAAAGCTGGTGTAATATAAAGAACTTTTGACAGCCTTCATATTTTTTCTTTCTCTAGCAGCTACATTTTATTGTGGTGAATGGGAAGGGGGGGAGGGAGACTGAGCTCAGTGATGTCTCATTTCTCTAACATTAGGAAATAAAATATTCTACATAAGTAATTTTGCATATGCTTAAAGTTCTCCCCTTTAAATAATAGAACTACACAGTCACAGTCTCAGAGATGGAAGAAAAATATTTGCTGAAAGCTGTTGGATATAATCTCTAATCTGTACTTGTCCAAGAATTCACTCTACAATACCCCGCAACAAGTGGTCATCGGACCTCTGTCTGAGTACTTACCATTGATGGGAAACCATTCTATGAGGAAACACATTCTATTTTTGGACAACAACTTTCATCCATTGCTCCTAATTCTTTCCTCTAGAATCAAGCAGAAAAGTCCAATCTTTCTACAGAGCAGTCCTTCCTTGATGTCCAATATGATCACTAATAATAACTCCCCCCTCCAAATTTCTTCTTTTCTAGATTAAGCTTCCTTAATTTTCTCACTTGATACCAAGTCCAGTTTTTTCACTATCTTTTGGTCCTCTTCTAATACCATCCAGCTTTTCATTGGTCTTCCCAAATATAATACTCAGAACAGGACATAATATTCTACCAATCTTCATCCGGTATTTCAAATTAAAAAGCTTGGTATTGTCTTCAACTATTCTCTTGCTCTGCTTCTTTTATTTCACTGGTCATGCCCTGACACCTCAGTCTCTAACATCTGTTCCTTTTTTTTTCTATTTCTTTTGTCTCCACCCTGATACAGAAACTCATTACTATCCTTCTGGAATACTGGAGTAGGTCCCTAACATATTTTCCTTTCTCTATTTCTCTCTTTACCAATACACCCTTTGTACGGGGTTCAATTTATTTTACCTATCAATCTGATCATGATACTCTGTAATCCAGATTGATCTTGGCTCCCCATTGTCCACTACATAAAATTTAAACTAATCTCATATTCAAGGGCACACCCTGCTCTTCCAGCTTTATCTCATATTCTTTCTTCATTCCCCCTATACTTGAGTTGAAGTGGACTATTCACTATCCTCCATCATGCTTAATATATTATGGTTTCCATGACTTTGTCAGAACTATTTTCATGTCTGAAATTTCTCTTACTCCATATATTGCATTCTCTTTGATTTAAGGACAAAATTGGGTACTGCCTCCTCTATTAAACCTTCCCTGCATATACATTTTCTAAGGATTGTTCATACTCTAATATCCTCTAGACCATAACTTGCATCTCTCTCATTAACTTATGTTATTACTTTGCACTGTAGTCATTTGTGTTTTCCAGTAAAATCTTCTAGTATTTCCTTGGGGCATGGAGGTGATTCTAGATTTCTGAGGGCTATGGCAATGAAATGTGAGTTCTGACAAGTCAGGTGTTAGCCTTGATGATAGTTTGTTGTTGTTTCAGTTGTTTTCAGCCATGATTCTTTGTGACCCTATTTGAGGTTTTCTTGGCAAAAATGCTGGAGAGGTTTGCCATTTCCTTCTCTAGCTCATTTTACAGATGAGTAAACTGAGGTAAACAGGATGAAGTAACTTGCCCAAGATCATACTTATTTGAGTCCAGATTTGAACCAGGAAAATGAGTCTTCCTGATTCCAATCCCATTGCTCTATCTCTGAGCCACCTAGGTACACTCACACCACCTATTTACTTCCTTGATAATAAGTTAGCATTTACATAATACTTAAGATCTGCAAAGCATACTATATACGGTAAGTCATTTGATCCTTACATCAACCCTATGAAAATTGTTATTATGTCCATTTTACAGATGGAGAAACTGAAACAGAAATAGGTTAAATGACTTACTCAGGGTCACACACCTTTTAAGTGTAAAACCCAGATCTTTCTGACTCCAAGTCCTGGGCTCTAACCACTGTGTTATCTGATTTTTTAGCTTGAGAGAGTTTTGAATATAGACCCAATGAGGAATTGTATGTCTGTTCTTCTAGGATCAGTGGAGCTAAGTGCAGAGGTAGTTATCACTAAGTGAATTCAAGACGACTTATTTTTTTGGCCACCAAAACTATTAAAGACTATCCTTTTCCCTCACCCCAGTAGCAGGTAGATGCTACAGTGGGTAGATCTTGGGCATTAACTCAATAACCCAAGGTCAAGTCTAACCTCAGAGATACAATTTGAACATGGTCACATGATCTCTCTTTACTTCATTTGTAAGTTCAGTTGTAAAATGTAATAATAGCATCTCTCTCCCTAGGTTGTTGTGAAGATCAAATAAGATAATACCGTAAAACACTTAGCATAGTGGCTGGCATATAGCCCGCCATTTCAAACACATAGCTGCCCAAGTAATATGCCTGAAACGTAGGCATGAATAGGTTAATTCCCTCAATAAACTGATGGCTCCCTATTATCTTGAGGATCATATTCAAACTCTTCTGTTTAATATTTAAAATCATTCATATATAACCTGGCTCCAACCTACCTTCACAGGCTTAGAAAGCTTGGATCCCATCCATGCCCTCTTCAATGCATCCAAACCCAGAGTATCCAAGATAATAGTTGGTATATATCAAGTATTCAAGACTTGTACTTGGTAACTAATCACCTACCCCTGACTTTTAATTTTCAACTCTGTTTGGAGCTCTTAAAGCTGACCCAAGCCCTCAGTAGGGGCCATAGCATCTTGGTTCCATACCTACACATTGTGTACTTAAAGCCAAACCCCTCTCTCTTGAAAAAAAATCTGAACTTAAAAAACAATAAAGTAAGTAAACATTTCCTAGAAAAGAAAAAGAAATTCTGTACATGAAATGGCAGTTCTCTATTATGTCCAATCTGCTTTTCGTTTTAAGTATGACATAATTTCAATTTGTAGCTTTCAAAGCTGTCTTTCTATATTGTTCTCCTTCCTTGCCTTGCTTCCATTCCCTTATTTGCATTCTTTAAAAAGATGTTTCACTACACCCAAAGAAAGAACACTGGGAAATGAATATAAACTGTTTGCATTTTTGTTTTTCTTCCCGGGTTATTTATACCTTCTGAATCCAATTCTCCCTGTGCAACAAGAGAACTGTTCGGTTCTGCAAACATATATTGTACCTAGGATATAACCTATTTAACATGTATAGGACTGCTTGCCATATGGGGGAGGGAGTGGAGAGAGGGAAGGGAAAAACTGGAACAGAAGAGAGTGCAAGGGATAATGTTGCAAAAAATTATCCTGGCATGGGTTCTGTCAATAAAAAGTTATTTAAAAATTAAAATAATAATAATAATAAGATGTTTCAATGACTCTCTTTTTATTTCTCGTCATCTTATCACACTACCACTCATTCCATTGGAAAAATAAAGAAAAAAGTAAAACAAAACCATGTAACAAAGATATATAATCAAGTAAAATACATTACCATCTCTCTAGAGACATCTCACAAATACATGCTCAGAAGAAAGATTATAGATGGCCCGGAAAAAGGCAGAGCTTTTGTTGTAAAGCATTTTACAGTGTGAAAAATACATTCCTTACAGCCAGCCAGGGGATCAGGCAATGCAAATATTCTTATGCAATTTTACAGAGGCAGAAATAGAATGGAGAATGAAGGGAGATAGTGCATTTAAATAGTCATTTAAACCTAGTGGAAAGCTCTAGCTTTCCACTGTCAGCTCTAGACTCAGACTTAGCTCTAGAGTCATGGAACCATAGATCTACAACTGAAATGGTAATAGAGGGCATCAGCATCAAATACACTCCTCTCTTTTTCAGATGAGGAAATTGAGGCAGAAGCTAAATGACTTGTCCAACATCACACAATTAGGAAGAGTCTAAGGCAGGATCTGATCCCAGGTCATAGGATTATATATTTAAACTTGAAGTGAACCTTAGGGACCACCAAATTCAACCCTTCCCCCATGTTGCATAAGAGACTAAGTCCCCAAAAAAAGAAAAATTTGAGGCAGGATTTAAATTTGTCCATCCTCTATTGGACATCTTTTGACAGACAGCTTAATATTAGTGGATAAGGCACTGGATTTGAGAACAGAAGAAACAAACTTCAAATCTTGCCTTCAACACCTTACCTCAATTTTCCCAGCTATATTATAGTCTTCCTGTAAAATTAGTAGAGTTAGATGAAATGTACTAGATTATCCCTTCCGCTTCCAGAGCTGAATCAAATCTAGGGCTTGACAGCAAAAACCCTATCTCTCTCAAAACTACTCTCCCTATTGGGGGGAAAAGAGAAGGGAAGGGGAGAGACTGAAGGGAAAGGCTCAAAGCATAGATTCTATAGACAGTAATCCAAGAGGTAAAATTTGTATTTAGTATTTAGCCAAGTTCTAGATAATAGCTTATTCCCTTCCCTTCTCTTTCCCCTAGCCCATACATCCCAGTGTGAAAGATGTCCCATTTATCATTATTATTATTTACTTCACATAATTGGCGTTGTCTCTATATAACTGGGATTGTTTCCACAGTAAAGATAATTTAAAGATTGGCCTGTGCTCCCTTTTGGAGATCTCTACTCACCATTGCAGATCAAAGTAAAAATAAAGGAAATCCTAATTAGGGAAAAAAAAGTCTCAAGGTCCCCAAAATATCCTAAATGTCTTATGGCCAGGTTTTGCATTTGCCCTATCCTTGCCCATGGATTTCCTTATTAATGCAATGTATCTACCACCAACAGTAGCTGACTACAATCTCCTAAACAAAAGCAGACTGGAATGCTTGTTTTAATTCAAATTGGAGAGCAGCAAGAAGAAACTTAGGGTTTGAAGGAAAGGGCTTCAAGGAGAACTATGTCAAATATGGATGACAGCAATTGTTAAGGTGACCACTTAAAGAGCAAAAAACCAAACAGGTGGGGAGTGGGATAGAAACTTAATTTAAAAAGCATCGAGTCCTGAACTTTAACAAATCATGAGGAAATAAATTGCCTCCATGAGTCCCAGAGACACTCCAGCTGCCAGCAGCAACCTAGCCAGGCACAAGGATCATAAATTTGAATGAAACGAGTCATTTCTCTTCTAACTACCTGTCTGTACCTCCCAATCACCTCCTCAGGTCACCTTCCATTTTGAGCTGAAGTGGTTTGTCTGAGTTCCCAGGTAAATCCTCTAGAAAAATCTCAATGAGATCCTGAGATAAAGAAGCCAGAGAAACAAAAAGTGTCCCAGCTAGCCCAAGAACCTCAGCAAACTGATCAGGTTTTAGTTTCTAACTAAATACATTCCTTTAGTTAATGTGAACATTTTCATTAAATAAACATTTATTATAATCACATGGACAAGCTTCTAATGCATTGGGTATAATTTGGAAGTTGCATTTTCTACAGTTACTGCTAGGGGGTCTCCACCACTATTGCCAGTGGATCCTTCCATTAACTAGAACAAGATTCTACTGTTACCCTTGATCCCAGACAGAGGGATTTGAAGGTTCAAGATTTAAAGAAATGAAGTTGGGAGGCAGCCACAGAGGAGCTGTGCTATTTTCAAAATAAAGGGTCTTGGGTTCAAATTCTTTCCTCACCACTTACTTTTTTAGTTCACTATCTCTGAGTCTCAGTTTCCTTAATCACAAAATAAGAAGATTGTCCCTTTCATCTTTAAATCTAGGACCTTTTGATCTTATGCCTATTAAGTTACTGGAGTGCTGACAGAAGTCTTCCTAAAATGTAGGGCTGTAGTATTTTTATAATCAGAAAATTCTGATATGGGCCATGGTGTATGGGTAGGAACAGAATCATAATGTGTGTATGAAACCTCTCTTTGTGTTGTCAGACTAAAAGCTCACAATTAAGACTATAACTACATAGCAAAGAAACTCTCAGAATGCAAGAAAAAATTAGCTTATCTTTATTTGGAGACAAAATCTGTTATAAGGAGGAAGCATTTATTAAGCACCTACTATGTGCCAGGAACTGTACTAAGTTTTGACAGTTATTATCTCATAAGTACACAGGCAGCAAAAAAAAGTGTAAAGAAAGTGTGCCCCTGAGAATAAATAGTATTAATTCAATAGACCAAGAAGGGAGAGGAAGACCATGTCCCAATAGCAGTGATGTGGGCATAAGCAAGACAACAGCAAAATTCTATCCACTCTCTAAGTGAGTCAGTGAAAAGGCACTAAATGCTTAGGATTATATTCAATTTGGGGTAGCAAAAGTCTTCATTTGCAATTAGTTATTAGCAAATTTAGCCCTGTTAAATTTTTCCTCTTTAGAGCTCAAAATGTCTCCAGTGCAGCTTTTCCTTTAGACCTCATTCAAGCTAGGAAAAACTTTACTTCCCATTGACTACTTTTCCAAAAAGGGCTTATGGTGTTATGCATAAGCAGAGACTGGGTATAGAGATCTTGAAATGGAAAAAAATTACTAATGGTTGGGGTGTGGAAAGGAAAGAAAGGGGAAAGAAGGAAAGAAGTGAGGGAAGAAAGGAGGGAGGGAGGAAGAAAGTAAAGGAGGGAGGGAGGGAGAAAAGGAGAAAGACTGGAAGGAAAGAAGGGAGGAAGGGAGAGAGGAAAAGAGGGAGGAAGGGAGGGAGGAAGGAAGAGAAGAAGGGAGGGAGGAAGGAAAGTAGAAGGGAAAGAGGGAGGGAAGAAGGGGAGATAATAGGAGGTTATCAAGTCATTGCAATGTCTAAAATAGAAGTCAGTCATCAAGTAAACTGATAATGTCCAAAGACATAGCCCTATTCGAAACAAGAAGCTCAAGTTAAAGGGGCCCAAGGGGCAGCAGGATCAAAGGATGAGAAATTAAAAACTTGACATTGAGTGAACAACAGAGTACTGAGGTAGAGAAGGAAAATTCCAATTTGTCACACTTACCAGTCTATGAGAGCTTTTCATGCCAAGCAATGCATGGTTGAGTTCCACCCTCTAGATCTCTGAATTCCCTTTAGCCAAAGAGCTCTCAGTGCTGTCAAAACTCTCATTAACTTCCATAGCAACCATGGAATACAGGTAGCAACAATCACCCCATGCCTTTTGGTCTAGAGCTTGACCCTTTTTCCCATTATACTAGTGGCCATTCAACTGGAAAGTATGCTCACCAGATGTGCCAGTTACATACATCAAAACTGGACAAAGGGAGCCCCGGCAGCAAGCACTGCTTTTTAAAACTTTTTAAAACTTTTTTTTAAACACCAATTCCTCCCAACCCCAAACATTCTAAAAATGAATTAAAATGTGCAAGCAATTAACTTCATGTGCCTAATGATCTCTACATTCCTTTCCTCCCAAAATTACTTTTTTATTTTTTATACATTCAGTATATACTTTTGACAGAAGGGATCTCCACAACCAGAGAATTCAAACTGTACCCCAGCAGAATCCCTACTACAATAATCACCCATCCTTTGCTTGAGGGCCACCAAAGAAATGGAATCTGCCACTCATTAAGGGAGCCCATTCACCTTTGGAACAACTTTAATTGTTAGGAAGCTTTTGCTTATTGTAAACCTGAATTTGTCCCTTTGAAACTTCCATTCATTGCCCTTGCCTTGATCCTCTGAGGCCAAATGAAACAAGACTTAATCCCTGTTTCATATGACATCTCTTCAAATTGCCCAATTATGTTATACCCCACATTCCCAATTCCTCCAACTGATCTTCATTTTAAAAGGACATCTGCTACCTTAGTTTCACAGAGACCAAAATTCTCCTGATGTTATTCCTTAAAGCTGTATAATCAGAAGTAAACATAAATTTATGTAAGGAACATGACCAAGGGCACTAATAGCTGTCTATCCAAGCTCATAAATCTCAGCTAGCATTTTTTTTTGCTCTATCCTCACATACAAATGAGACAGCCAAAAGAAAAGCTGATGCAATATCAGGGTAGTTTAAGAAAGGCATGGTCTCCAGGAATAACAAGATGATAATTCATTCAAATTCTGCTGTTCTCATACCACATTTCAAGGGCTGCATTCAGAGTGTCAATAGGATTGTGGTAAACTGGAGAATATCAATAGGAAAGCAACCAGGATGGTGAAGGCAGGTTATTTGGCTGAAGGAAGTAGGAATGTTTAATCCAGAGAAGAAAAATTCAGGAAGCATAGGAAAGATGCCTTCAAATATTCAAATGGCTGCCATGTGAAAGACAGAATAGATTTGTTCTTTTTAGTCCTGGAAGGTAGAACCAGTAACAATGTATAGAAGCTACAAAGAAATAAATTGAGGCTTCACTGGACCCCATCCCATTCCAAAATCTTAATAATTAGAAAAAAATGGAATGGCGGCTAGCTGCTTTAAGAAGTCACTACTTTACTTGAAGAGTGTGGATCACCATTTTGTCAGGTATATTACTACAGAGATTCATTTTAGGCATGAGTTGGACTAGATTAGTAAGTAAACATTTATTAAATGCCTACTATGTGCCAAGCACTGCAAAAAGTGCTAGGAATATCAAAAGCAAAAGCCCTCAAAAGTTCACAATCTAATGATGAGGTGGTCATTAAGGTGTCAACTCTAAAATTCTGTGCCCTCTTTTAAACCTACAAAATAGAATGGCCAGTCCTATGGGAATACACTAATAACCTTCTGTCTAGTTGTTTAAGTACCTTGATTATAACAGCCTAGGATGACATATGAATCCAATCAGGTGACCTCAGGACAATAGCCTTTCATGGACACAGGACAATGAAAATCTGTGGAGAAATCTGCCATGTTACACTTGCTTTCATGCTGACTTCCACCGTGACTACTGATGTGACCACTGACCACTAAGCTTTCCCTTGTTATATTACCTATTAATCTTAACTCAATAGAAAAGTGGCTCTCAACCATTTTCTTGTCACAAATCCCTTTGGGCAATCTAGTAAAGTCTGTGGACAATTTCTCAAAATAATGATTTGTTGACTATATACATTGATATTCAAAGGAAATGGTCAATACCAATTAGTAGTTATTGAAATAAAAATATCATTTTGTCCCATCCAAGTTCACAATCTCAAAATCTATTGATGAATCACTTGGATGTCCACATTCTCTAGTAATGTAGGAAAAAATCAGCTCTCATTCCCCATCCCTGTTTTCTCTCCTACAGGTTTTTTTTTTTCTCTATGACATGTTTTTAGTATCTTTTTTTTTTAGCCACCTTTCTCAGGATGATCTATAACTTTTATCAGCATCTCAGTTGACACCTACAATGAATTCTGCCAGAAAAAAAAAATAGAGACTTCTTTAAACTGAATTCTATATTTCTATTAATTCAGTTTACATTTGTTAATTAATGAGAAGTAGAGGTCATTATTTCCATCATCATTTCCCATTATGGTTCTCTGTACATCATTTCCTGACATTCTCTTCCACATAGTTTCTGAGATCTTACTGAGATCATTTATCTGGCCAATAATGATAGAATCAGGAAGACCTGTATTCAAGTACAGCCACTAGCACATACTAGTTGTTTGATGCTAAGCAAGATGATTTCTCTTTCAAAGGCCCTCAGATGCGTTTCTAAGATCGTAAGTCAAAAAGCAGACACCAATTTACACCGGGAAGAGAAGATCCCTAAACCAATAAAATCATATAATTTGTCTGAAAAAATATGGCATTGCCTAGTTTGGTTTGGTTTTTTGTTTGTTACATTGTTGGCTCATATTAAAACTTGGTCAATCAAGACTCCTAGACTTTCTTGACACAGACTGCTGTCAAGTCAAACTTATTTTATCCGGCAATTCTGTAACCCTATTTCTTAAACTCAAATACATATATTCTTATACAATTTGGTCCATTGGTCCATTTACTGAGAACCTTTAAAATTTTGATTTTGTCATCCAATGTCCTACTTAGCATCATATGGCAATGATATATAAAAGTGCCATCATCTAAATCAAATGATAAAAAAAATTAAATGGGACTGAGACTAGCATAGATCTTTCTATCTACATTGACACTGATCTAATTGTTATTGCAATTAGATCAAATGTGATAATAACTGTAAAGCACTTGCAAAGCTTAAAAGTACTATTTACTTCCTTTCAAATTCCACCCACAACCCTTGGAACTAAGCAAGACAAGTTCCACATAAGACAGTCTTTCAAATACTTGAAAACAACAATGTGTCCCTCTTGTGGATTTTCTTCCCCCTTTAGGCTGAACATCCTTATTTCTTTCAAATGATCATCATAGTGCACATTCTCCAGTCCTCTTATCTTTCTGATACACTCGGAAGATCAACACTGATTTTTTTGACATATGATGGGTATAAGTCCTTTCCTCTCTTTTTTGAAAATCAGAATCATTTACACCCAATCCCAATCTTTAGGCATGTCTTTCATCATTTCTGAGGATATTTACTGAGCATAAAGCATCGTTCTTATTGCAGCGCTCTAAGCAGGAAAGAAAAGATGAGAAGTAGAGGTCATTATTTCCATCACTATTTCCCATTATGGTTCTCTGTACATCATTTCCTGACATTCTCTTCCACATAGTCTCTGAGATCTTACTGAGATCATTTATCTGGCCAAACTTTTCCTGGAGGCTGAAACACTCCTAGACCAATTTTGTTTTGACCAGTGATTACCTAAATCTAGTTGTGACACCATGATAAGGCAACCCACTCTGGGTTTCTCCCTGCTACATCTCTACCCACTTCTTGGTGTGCCCAAATATTAAGCCCTCACTCTACCTTTCCCACTAATCCCTTGAAATCTTCATGACCCCTTCAATAAGCTCTCCAGATTTCTTTCTCTATAACTTCAAATAGCGCTTCCTTTGATATTTCCAGGCATAAGAAGTAGGTTGGGATAGAGGGAGGGAGCCAAATTCATTCCCAGCCAACCTCCCATGTGGAAGAATGGTGGGGATAGGGTTACCCTATTTCAAAGATCCTCTCACACGTGGAGCTAGAAAGAAATTGAGAAATTTCTAAGGGATACGAAAAAATTTAAACCAAGAATAACAGAAATAAAGAGAAAAATACCCCAGGAAAAATAATTGACAAATGAGAAGACTGGAATGCAGAAGCCAACAGACAAAACCACAATGAATCTGGAAGTACAGAAATATATATATCACAAGAAAAAAAAACTGACAAGTTATAAAGAGTCTGTATATTCCCACTTTTTTGTTTATTTAATAGGACATCACAATATGCCAACACTTGGGCAGCCAGTTGGCTCACTAAAGAGAGCATTGGAGACCCTAATTGCAAAGCTAGCCTCAGACACTAGCTGTGTGATGCTGTCTCTTAGTCTCACTTTCTTTAACTATATATTGGGGCTAATAATAGCACTTGTCTTCCCAGAGGTAGATGAAATATATTTGTAAATAACTTACCACAGTGCCTGACATATAGTAGGCACCTAATAAATACTTGTTCCCTTCCCTCTTTAATAAAGATTAGCCACATCAACTGACAAGAAAATATATTTGACAATAAATATTATTCTTCCTCCCTTCTGTACAAATGTACTTTAAATGCAAATAATTACAAAACAGATAAATTATTTTAATTTGAAATAAAAATTTTCATCCTACTGCCAAGTGAAGCTGCTTGAACTGAGACATTCTTATTCTATTAGAATTAAAACAAATTATAATGTATGAAGCTAACATCATAGCAAGATCCAGGGCTTTATGCAAAGCAAATCAATTTAAGTTACATGAACCACATTTGTAAGATTCCTCAGCTTCAAAGAGTTGATACCCTGACCTCACAATGCAGTCAGATTTAGTTGCATAGACATGAACTACCTGTATGTATATAACTATAACAGACAGGTTTTGGAACACATAATACTATTGAGGAGTCTGAGATTAGAGGAGGCCAGAATGAAGTAAACACTTTTTGATGAAAGAAATTCCCCCTTCTTGTTTCTCTAAGAGTGGGACAAATTCTAATCTAGGAAAAAAGGTCCATATTCATTCCCAGAATTCTCATGATGCAAAATAGAGTGAATAAATAGCCCTCTTTTTCCTCTTTTCTCTGTTCTGTCTATTTCTAGGGCACAGAGGATATTTTAGGTGAAGAATTGGGAATGCTTCCAATCAAGTGAAAAATCACATGATTCCAGCATATACTGAGGGGGGTGAGGTGTTGGAAGGGGTGGATACCTGAATGAGTATAGAGCACAGGATAAATGGGACGCCAGACAAAGGACACAGAGAGGAACATATGTAGAAATAAGAATATGAAGTTGGGCTGTAATAAACTAAATGGAAAAAAGAGAATGCCTGGAAAGCAAGAAGCTTAAGTCAAAAAATCACCATGAATAAGGCAGAAATGGGGACAGTCACAAATAAGAAACTGTTCATTTGTACAGCTTTGGTGTTTATGATTAGAGCAATGAGCATACAGTCAAGAATACCTGAGTTTAAATTCTGCCTCAGATATTTACTTGCTTTATGATTCTGAGGAAATTCCTTTCATTCTCCTGGCCACAGTTCCCAATCTACAACATGAGGGGATCGGACTTCTAACTCCTTTCTAGCATCTGTGGCCCTACAATGATGCACAGCAATAAGATAGCCATCTTCTCTCCAGCAACTTCCAGAATAAACAAGGACCTCCATAGACACTATCTTTTATTTTGAACTAAACTACAGACTGTCTAGAATATTTAATGTATATCCCAAACCTTATATACAATATCTGAAGACTGGACAAGATGATCTCTGATGGTTCTACAATTCTATAATTCTTGAAGAAATAGTGAAAGGTCATTACTTTATAGCCTTCCACATTTGAAGTCTACAACACAATTTTAAAAGTAGTCCCCAAACCCACAAAGTAGTAGACCTCCCCTTCCCACTGAGGTCTCCTTTTTATTGCTCACCTACCACTTCACAAAGCAGATTTGACATTTAATATCTGGTGAGTTAAACTGCCTAATGAATGAAGGCTATAGATTCAAGTAACAAGTAGGGAGAGTAGCCAAAAGGAAGCAATTTAAAATAATTATATGGCTTCTAGTCAAGAGAGATGGCAGACTACATTATCGCTTCTTTTTGTATTCCATGGGTATTGATTTTTTTAGCTTAATAAAGAGAGTTCAAAAGGTTTTCAAAGCCTTAAATATAATCACTAAATCACTTTATTTCTTATAGGTTGTCAGACCCTCATAGCTACTAGTTTTAATGATTATGGAACCAGTTCTTCCTCCTTATTTGTGGATGCCAATGAGAGAATATACAATGCTAAGCCAAACAATATCTCAAGAACATGGATAACTTGTCAACTTTTGAGCCAAATTCTTTTCTTTGTAAAAAAGAAATTTCTGACATTCTGAGTCTGCAAAGAATTGGCAGAATTTTTTTTAAAAAAAATAAAGTAAACAGGTTTTTGTTTTCCATCTAGTTAACATACTTTCTTTCCCTGGCCAAAAAAAAATCTATATAATTAAAATCCCTATTATAACAAGGAAACAGAAAGTATGCATAGGCTGGATCAACCAGTAATGACTGGGTCATATGTACCTGGAAATTGTCTTAAATTCAACTCTGTGTCAATACACTGCCTGTCAATTCAAAGTGATGCCTATTTAAACCTCCCCTTGCCAACTTGTTCAAGCAGAAAAAAGCCTAATGATGGTACAAGGTTAGGAGTATTGCAACCACTTGAAAATAATGCCCAATTTCTAGGTGAAAACCCCAAATTATCAGTAACATGAACAGCCCTTTCATTGTTTGTGTACTACATTCCCTTTAACTCAAAATGCCTAAAGAAGAAATAAAGGACTGATTGGAGAGATTTCATGATTAATGTATGCTAACTTGCTACAGTCTTAGGTGAGGTCCAAAATAGTACACTCGCTTTAGCAGAATGCAAGCAACACTCCTCTTTAATTGATCATCCCACTCAATCTGCATATCTATGTTATAGCCAAAGAGGAAACTCCAGCAGAGAAAAACAATTAGTAAACATATTTATTAGAGCCCTTTTTCCATCTCTGCTAATAAGAAGTGTCAGGTTGTTTTTTTTTTTTTTAAGATTATTAATGACTATAAATAAGTGCCAATTCACTTAAATTTCATTTATCTTGAATTGTGTAGCAGGGATCTTGACATGGCCAACATTTTCCCAAGATGAACCTCTGATCTGCCTTGGTTTATGGCTGGTCATAGAGATTCTTCTGTGTGAAGGGACATGGTTATTTAGCACATGAATATAAAAGACTGTGCTCTCAGTCAGAGAATATAACACAAATTGGTTAGAAATACCTATGTGTTCACTTTCTGTCTTGGTTATGGAAGTATGTTCTAAACCCTTTTTAAACTTTTTTTGGCTTGCTCCTCTAGTGAACTCTTCTTAACCCTTCTGGGATAGATCCTTTTCCCCACTCCTAAGTTTTCTTATGGGCTTAATTGTCCTTAATCAAAAGAACTGAGCTCCTTCTCCAAGCCAACCTGACCTAATTAACACTTTACTTACACTAACAAAAAAAATCTTTCTTTGTAACATACACAAAAGGAACCATAATTTTATAAATTTCTTTATTTTTAATTTATTGAGTAAAACAAGCATTTCTATAACAGTACAATAAAAAAGATGATCACACATGAAACTAAGAATCTACTACATGACCTATTCAACATGTAAAGGATTGCTTGCCATCTGGGGGAGGGGGTGGAGTGAGGGAGGGGAAAAATCAGAACAGAAGTGAATGCAAGGGATAATGTTGTAAAAAATTACCCTGGCATGAGTTCTATCAATAAAAAGTTATTTAAATAAATTTTAAAAAAGAATCTACTACATGCAGCTTGCTATGCCTTTCAAATATACAACAAAATTATCATGTAAATTTTTTTTCTTTCTTCCTTCCCTCCCTACCAAACTAGACATGACTACTATTAGACACAAATGGGTATATATACATATATACACAAATATATATATAATTATTCTATATTTACTCCTATTCATCAATCCTTTCTGTGGATACAGATAGCATTTTTTTTCATATATCCTTCATTGTTAACTTGGGTATTTATGTTAGACAAAATAACTTATTCACTCAAAGTCATTCTTAAAACAATATTGCTATTACTGTAAACAATGTTCTCTTGGTTCTGATTATTTCATTCTTCATTATTTTGTACATATCTTCCCATAATTTTCTAGGTTCATTGAGGTTATCATTTTTTATAATATAGTATTCTTTCATCATAATCATATACTACAACTTGTTCAGCCATTCCTCAGTTGATTGCATCATTGCATTTTCAAGTTTTTTGTCATCACTAAAAAATCCGCTCTAAACATTTTAGAACATATGGGTTCTTTTCCTTTTTTTCCTAATGATCTTTGGAAAGAGACCAAATAATAGTGTTGCTGGGTCAAAGGGTATAGATAGCTTAATAATTCTTTGGGCATAATCCCAAATCCCTCTCCAAAATGATTGATCAGTTCACAATTCCACCAACAATGAATTAGTATTCCTTCCAATTTTTCCACATCCTTTCCAAGATTTATCATTTTCCCCTTCTATCATTTTAGCCAATCTGGTAGGTGTAAAGTAAAATCTCAAGATTGGTTTTCATCTGCATTTTTCTAATCAATAATGAGTTAGAGCACTTTTATATTAACATAGTTTTGACTTCTTTGTTGGAAAATGCCTATTCATATCTTTTAACCATTTATCAACTTGGGAATGATTCAGGAGAAGAAAGAGAAGGTGGAAGAGAGGGTGAAAAAAAAAGGAAAAAGAACTAGAATTAGAAAAAGAAGAAACTATATCAATTTTGGAATGATATGTATACATTCAATGTTGATCCTATCCACTTGAATGAGGTTGGGAACTATGATACAGGAGAAGAGATAGTTGACATAAGGGAGTGTATGGGCAGAGCCCCAACACTCAATAAAATGAGAAGTAGCCATGTCTGATTGGCTGATAGTTTGCTGCAACTTGTAAATATATGGAGAGTATACTTAGGAGATTAAAAGCTGCACAGAGCTATGGCCAGAGCCAATACTGGTAGAAAGTTCTGAAAAAGAAAAAAAAACCATAACTATTTTATTAGAGAGAAATCAAGTAAGAAAAATATTCACAGACTATATCTGGAGTTTTCATTAGAACATGGTAATATTCATGAATTTAAAAGAATCAAAATAAAATCCATCAAGTTTTGAGAATATCTAGCTTAAAATTTATTCTCTATCCTCAAAGAGCTTACATTCTAATGCTTAAAAATCTTCAAGAGTTCTCTATTGACTCTAGGAAAAAATATTAATACCTTAGTATGGTGTTTAAAATCATTCAAAATCTGTCTCTGACCTAGCTTTCCACACAATTCATATTAGTCACCTTCACATAGTCTTTGTAGTGTTGTTCATTTGTATCCAATTTTTCATGACCCTATTTGGGATTTTCTTGGCAGAGATATTGGAGTGCTCTGCCATTTTCTTCTCCAGCTCATTTTACAAATGAGGAAACAGAAGCAAACTGGGTTAAATGACTTTCCCAGGCTCACACAGTTACGAGGTAACTAGAGGTGAGATTTCAACTCTGCTCCTCTTAACTCCAGGCCCAGTGCTCTATCACTATGGTTTACACTCCTGTTATCCTAGACAATCTGTTGTTCCCATATTCTGCCTAACATTCTTTTCACCATACCTACATAGAGTCTATTCTCCTTGTTTGGAGTGCAATTCCTGCTTATCACGAGAGTTTGGAATCCTTAGTTTCTTTCAAGGTTCAGTTAGGTTCTATCAACAACAGTCATTTGTGAAACTCTTCAATTATTAATACTCTATTCCCCCCTCATTAAATTATTTTTTGTATTTATTTTTATGTTAAGCTCTCCTATCTTCCTTCTCATCTTACATTACTCAGATGTCTTCTCTTATTATATATCCTTTTTCACCATCCTAAATAGAACGTGTATCTTGACTCCCATCCCCATCAATATTCTCCAGATTATCTACTGTTTCCATACTATATAAACATGTCCATGTTCTCCTCTTCCTGAACCCCCCAAAGCCTTCATCTGATCAATCCATTCACATTAACAATCATCTTAACTCTTAGCTTTCCTACTTTGAATACAATAATATTTTACTATCTTGAAAAATTTTTACATTTGACTCTCTCTTAGCAATCATCCTTTACCTTCCCCCTCCCTTTGTTGGCTAATTGAGAATGCCTTCAACAATTGCCCTGACTTTCTCTCCACTTTGATTCAACTAATCTGTTCCCTCTGTTTATATATACTCCTTTTAACTGCCCTAATTATGAAAAAGATAATATGAGTTAAAGTATCATCTTCCCATGTAGGAAAGTAAATAGTTTAAGCTTACTGAGTTCCTTATTATTTCCCTTTCCTGTTTCATCAAGAATGCTTGAAAATTCTTTATTTCATTGAATATTCCTTTTTACCCCTGAAGGATTATACTGAGTTTTGCTGGGGAGGTGCTTCTTGGTTGTAATCCTAGTTCCTTTGCCCTCTGGAATATCATATTCCAAGGCCTCTGATCCTTTAATGTAGAAGCTGATAAATTGTGTTTCTTTCTGTCTACTTACAATACTTTATCCTTGACCTGGGAGCGCTGACATTTGGCCATAATGTTCCTGACTTCTCTCCTCAGCTACTATGACTCAACGATGCTAGGGCAACAAGTAGCAATCTCACTTCTGCCCCACTGTGTGCACAAAAAGAGAGGTATAATGAAATAGAAGCGTACTTCTGCATGGGGAAGCATTATGTTGCAATACTGTTCAGTCAGAGAACTGAAAACAAAGAACTGTGACAGTTAGCTGGGACTAAATCTGTTCCTCTGGAAGACACGTGGGGCAGGGACTAAGACTAATAAAAAGTAAATTTCTCAATGTCAGAAGAAGTTAAGTATATTTTGAGGAAGAAGCCTCTTGAAGATTCTCCATGAAAAGAGGAGTCAGAAATTAATACACAGGAAAACATGAGGGAAAGATTGAAATCACCAAAGGTCTTAAGAAAAAACTCAAAAAGAATACAATAGGACAAAATAAATCCATAAGGAAGTTATTATAAAAAAGTGAAGATGGCCAACAAATCAATCTAATTAACTGCAAACAAATCTAAATGAATATAACAAGAAAAGATAACCGAGCAAAAACCTAATGAGGCATTCCCAAAAGAACACAGAACGTTTCCAAGTGGTTCAAGGGAGAAATAAGAATCTTGAAATCAAAAGTTCAAAGGAAAAAAGGACAAAATCTATAGCCTGTACTGCCCAAATAATTAACAAGGAAAAATGTAGTTCACAATTTCTATGAAGCTAAAGAGAAAAGCAATTGAAAATACCAATATATTGAAGTAAAGGAAAATCTGCAAGAGAAGCAAAATGCAATAAAGTTAGAACACATGATCTTCATAAAAGCAAAAGACACTGATCTGCAGAATCAACTTAAAAATCGAAGTCCCCAGGAAGAACACGATAACACAAACAACAAAAATTTGAACACTGTATTTCAAGAAATAATACAAGAAAATTCACAACATCTCTGTTATAAAGAAACAAAGTTTTCAAAAGAATTCATTCAAAAAAGTACCATACTGCAAATTTCTAGACATATAATGATTGAATTTTATAATTACAATGAAAAACAACAAACTATGCAAATGAACAAGGAAAATATCTTCAAATATAAAGGAAAAGCAATTCAAGGACTCTTTTATACCCACCAAAAATGGGATTATAACAATTCATTCAGTAAGTCATTCATTACTACCAACTTCTATTTGTAATAGGAGTCAAAGACAGTTCAATATTAGGAAAATGTCAACATCCTGAATGAAATTAAAAACCAAGAACATACAATTTTCTAAAAAGAGAAAAAGCCTTTTGATGAAGAACCCTCATTTGTTCAAAAAATTCTACAAAATATAAGTACACAGGTTTTTTTTTTAAACATTATTTTAAAAAGTGTTTTTCTAAAACTAAATGCAAATATCATGGGCAACAAGGATTCTCTAGAAGCTTTCCCAATAAACATGGAGCAAAGAAGTAAATGCCCTCTTTTCCTGCTATCATATAATAGATCTTAAGCTACAATACAAAATAGTATCTATAAAAACTATTGGTATTGGTTAAATAGAGACACAGATCAGCAAAACAGTTTAGACAAAGAATAAAAAATAACAGAACTCAACATAATATGTGATAAACCAAAAAACATATATTACTTAGGAAAGAACTCTCAATTTAATAACTATTAGGATAACTCAAAAGCAATCTGAAACAAAATTAGCCATAGGCCAACATCTTATACCATAATATATACAAAATACTATGTGACTTTAATATTAAAAATCATACCACAAAATGTTAAAAAAGAAACAGGTCACTGCCATTCAAAACTATAAGATATAATCTTAACCAAACATGAGAACAAAGTAATTACAAAAATTAAAAAAGGTAATTTTGATTGTGTGAAATTAAAAAGCTCACAAATTAATGCAGCTAGGATAAGAAAGGAAGTAGTAAAATGAAGAGGAAAATTGTATGAAAAAAAGTTTGATATCCAAGATATATATATATGTATGCACAAAACACATACCATATATTAATAGTATTTTACACACACACATACACACACACACACACACACACACACACACAACAAAAAACAATTCCCCAATAGATAAGTTGGCCAAGAACATAAATATATAAACAAATAATTCTTCAAAGAAAAATTACAAACAGTAACCAAATTAAAGAATTCTCCAAATTCCTAATAATAAAAGAATACACATCAAAATGACGAGTTTTGTCCAGTAAATTGGAAAAGAAGACAAAAATATAAGAAGGATAGATATATCCACCTCTTGATCCTGAGAATAAACTACTAAAATAACAACTATAATTTATATAGCATCTACTATGTTCCAGATGCTATGCTAAGTATTTTATAATTATCTCATTTGATCTTCCCAACAACCCAAGAGGTATGTACATATAGTAAAAGGTGTTCATTGAGAAGAACAAAATATCAATATAGATATAAAAATATTTATAGTAGCACTTATTGTAAGTATCAAAGAACCAGAAACAAAGTAAATATTCACTAATGAGTAAATGGCCAAGCAAACTGCATTACATCAATGTAATGGAATAGTATTTTGCTTTACAAAATAGCAATAAATATGAAGAACACAGAGGAAGCATGGGAAGATTTACATGAATTGATAAAAATAAAACAAGCAAAGCCAAGAAATTAATATATGCAATGTCTAAATGCAATGTCTAAAACAATGTAAAACAATAAACAATAAATAATAAAACAATAAATAAATAAACAATAACCAAAGAACAATTGAAAATATTACAAAATTACAATGAAAAGCATGGGTCCCTCCAAAAAAAAGTGATACTAGACATTATTTCCTCCCACTCTTTTGTAAAAGTGGGAAGTCTATGGGTAAGGCACGTTGTATTAATTTTCAGACTTTTTAATATACTAATTGATTTTTTCTTTTTTCATTTAAAAATACTGTTTCTTATATGACATGGCTCTCTAGGAATGGAAAGGGATTGTGGAGGGAAATTATGTGATTTCAAAACAAAAATACTGATAAAATTTCTTTTGAAAATGTATAAAAGATAACCAATTAAAAATAAAAATTATTCTTGTCTAAAGAATTTGAATTAATCTGAAAGAAAAAGAATTATACTATCTACATTAAAATATCTCCTTATACAATCTCTATTTTCGGAGGTCCAGGAAAGACTCCTCCATTTAAGTAATTATGATAGACAAAGGACAAAGGGAATAGGCCTTTGTTTGAACTACCCAAAAGCAATCGCTTTTTTTCATATTTCCTAAAGAGATTGGGACATCAATCAAAGGAAAGTGTCTCTGATTGTTTCAATGATCAGCTTGGTAAGAGAGAGGGAGTCCGGGAAGAGGAGGAAGCCCTTGAAGAGAGCTTTCTTCTTTTTCTTTTAGTTTCTAAGTTGATATTAATTTATTAATGTTTTTGTTCTTTCAGAAAAATCATATAAATGTCCTACAACAGTTAGTTGTAAAACTCATATGCATATGAGCAAGGAAGACCCTTGTTTTTATAATTTCTCAGTAAGACAGTGGTCTAATTTTTTTTCAAATCATATGATACATAATTTAACATTCACTCTTGTAAAACCTTGTGTTCCAAATTTTTTTCCCTACCTTCCTCCCACCCCTTCTTCTAGATAGCAAGTAATCCAATATGTTACACATGTTCAATTCTTCTATACATATTTCCACAATTATGCTGCACAAGAAAAATCAGATCAAAAAGGAAAAAAAATGAAAACGAAAACAAAATACAAGCAAACAACCATAACAAAAAGACTGAAAATACTATATTGTGATCCACATTCAGTCCCTACAATTCTTTCTGGGTGCAGATAGCGCGCTTCATCACAAGACCATTGGAACCTGGCCTGAATCACCTCCTTGTTGAGAAGAACCACGTCCATCATAATTGATCACTGTATATCTTGCTGCTGCTGTGTACAATGATCTCTTGGTTCTATTCACTTCACTTAGCATCAGTTCATGTAAGTCTCTTCAGACTTCTCTGAAATCACTTGCTGATCGTTTCTTATAGAACAATAAAACTCCATTACATCCATATAATTTATTCAGCTAGTCTCCAACTGATGGGCATATACTCAGTTTCCAGTTTCTTACCATAGGTCCTTTTCCCTTTTTTATGATCTCATTGGAATACAAGCCCATTAGAAGCATTGCTGGAACAAAGGGTATGCACAGTTTTTTAGCCCTTTGGACATAGTTCCAAATTGCTCTCCAATGGCTGGATCAGTTCACGACATTCATCACTATCTTTTCCTGTCATCTTAGCCAATCTGAGATGTGTGTAGTGCTACCTCAGAGTTGTTTTAATTTGCATTTTTCTGATCAATAATGATTGAGAGCACCTTTTCAAAAGACTAGAAATGGTTTCAACCATTTATCAATTGAAGCATGGTTTGAATTTTTATAAATTCAGTTTATTGCTTCCCTTCTAATCTTGCCTGCATTATTTTTGTTTCTACAAAACCTTTTTAACTTAATATAATCAAAATTATCCATTTTGCATTCAGTAATGCACTTGAGTTCTTTGGCCACCTCAACAGATCTAACTTGCTTAAAACATCACTCTTTATGTCTAAATCATGAACCCATTTTGATCTTATCTTGGTATAGGGTGTTAGGTGTGGGTCAATGCCTAGTTTCTGCCATACTAATTTCCAATTTTCCCAGCAATTTTTGTCATATAGAGAGTTCTTATCTCAGAATCTGGGGTTTGGGGTTTATCAAACACTCAATTACTATAATAATTGACTATTGTGAGTTGTAAATCTAACTTATTCCACTAATCAGCTATTCTATTTCTTAGCCAGTACCAAATTGTTTTGATGACAGCTGCTTTATAATATTATTTTAGGTCTGGTATAGCTAGGCCACCTTCATTTGCAATTTTTTCATTAATTCTCTTGAAATCCTTGATCTTTTGTCCTTTCAGAGGAACTTTGTTGTTATTTTTTTCTAGCTCTGTAAAATAATTTCTTGGGAGTTTGGTATAGCACTAAGTGCATTAATTTAGGTAGTATTGTCATTCTTATTATATTAGTTCAGCCTACCCATGAGCATTTGATATTTTTCCAATTGATTAGACCTGACTTTATTTGTTAAGTGTTTTGTAATTGTGTTCAAATAGTTCCTGACTTTGCCTTGGCAAGTAGACTCCTAAATATTTTATATTGTCTACAGTTATTTTAAATGGAACTTCTCTTTTTATATCTTGCTGCTGGACTTTACTGGTAACATAAAAATGCTGATGATTTATATGGATTCATTTTGTATCCTACAATTCTGCTAAAGTTGTGAATTGTTTCTAGTCATTTTTTAGTTGATTCTCTAGGATTCTCTCAGCATACCATCATATCATTTGCAAAGAATGATAATTTGGTTTTCTCATTACCTACTCTAATTCCTTTAATTTCTTTTTTTTTTTTGAAGAGAGCTTTCAAAGAGAGACTGAGTGTTTTTTTAAAAAATGATTCTCTATGATTAAGTGACTATTGTAAATATCATTACTAAGAACCTTACAAATATTACTTCAAATTATCTTTATGGGAAAAACGTCTGAAAGCATGAGAAAACTGTGCCAACTGGGACTTTTTTTCTCTCAAGCAGAACAATGCTTGAATTTGAGAAAATGATAAATTAATAAGAACTATTTCTTGCAAACTTGCATCTACAATGAAGAGTACGATATTAATTGCTTTTCTTTAACATAAAATATCCAAAACAGATTGCAACTGTTTGAGGTTATAATCAGGCTGAATGAGAAATTAATATAATTATTTAATGTTCAAGTAGCAAAGAACCATATCTCTTGGACACAATTTCTCCAATAAAAATAAAATCTTTTATATACCAGGAAAAGTTTAGAGGTCTATGTCCTATGTCATAATCAGAATAACAACAACAACAACAACAAACATAATAATAATGTCATTTAGATAACACTTTAAAGTTTGCAAAGCACTTTATAAATAACTCATTTATCCTCACAACAATCCTCGGAGAAAAGAATAATTATTATCTTCATTTTACATAACA
This sequence comes from Antechinus flavipes, assembly GCF_016432865.1. Lineage (NCBI taxonomy): Eukaryota > Metazoa > Chordata > Mammalia > Dasyuromorphia > Dasyuridae > Antechinus > Antechinus flavipes. The sequence goes on from NC_067401.1 coordinate 376,666,084, forward strand.
GGAAACTGAAGATGGAACTTAAGTGATTTGTCTGGGTTACAATGTTAATAAATATCTGAGGGCAAATTTGAACTCAGGTCAGTATTATAGATATTACTCCATTTTCTTAACTACCTAATTACCTGTTTGGCAACGCAAAGAGAACTGGATTTGGAGTAAAATAAATTAGAGATACTACTTTCTAGGAATGTGACCAAAAGCAAGGTAGTTAACTCCTATCTGCCTCAGTTACTTTATCTGAAAATAAAAGGGTTGTATAACTTCACTTCCAAGGCCCTTTCCAGCTTTTAATTATCATCAAGGAAACATCAATTAGTTGTACAGGGTTTATTTTGTTGTGACTTTAGGGTTGAAGATAGGCATGCAAATTGTGTTTGGGCTTCAAGTTCCCTCTGTGGGAAATTGAGGAAGAAAAAACAAAGTAGTATGTTCTTCTCAATGTATTCCCAATACAAATTTGCTATTTCAGCAGGCATCAATTTGGAGAAAGGACCAGAGGAGAAGCATGGAAACAATCAACTATTAGCACTAAAAACAGAACAATTTTTGTTTTCTGAGAGATTTTTATTGCACAATTTGATGTAGTACCTTAAGTTACTCTATGATCTTTATTCCCTAAAAAAATTAGGTCATGAACTTCACTGATTAATCAGAGTACAATTAGTTCAAAGCAACAACAATGAAATAGGATAATAAGAAACATAGCAATGAAATATTTCCTTTACAAACCTTAGGGGCGCATTTGAATTAAAACTACAAACACAAGGTCAGCAAGAAGACTGGACACATGTAAGGAATGTGGAGAAGTACACATATAGGCAATATATGTAGTCAGGTCATAATTTGTTTTTGTTTTTTACCAAAAGACTGGATCCCACTGGTCTAGAGAGAATTCTGGTCTCTGAAAATTCCTCAGGATAAGAGAACTGCTAACTCCCAGCATATAGTAACAAAGGGGCATAGCCCAAGAGTAGGGCAGAGCCTGCTGGGAATCAACATCTTGGAAACAACTATAACAACCACAGTTACACTTTGACACAAGGCCATGGTCTCAAGAGAACCAGGTACCTATAAAGAGGATGAGTCTCCTGGGAAATTCTAAGAAAGAAAGAACTGTGGTACCCAAAGCTACAACTAGCTATAGTAGCATGCCTCAAGGAACACTGGGTTTAACAGCAGCCAGGATCTTGTTTCATAAACACCAACCTTATCTCTAACTCTGGAAACAGAAAGAAACTGGGAAATAGGAATACAAATCCTCTGTTATTACTTGTTCATCTATTTAATTCAATTTAAACAAATATTTATTAAGCAATTACTATATATAAAGTACTGTGTTCTCAGAGTTTGACAAATAGAATCATAAATACTCAAAAATGTCTCTGTATATACCGTCATTTTTTCAGGTTCACCTTCATCACTAGTTTTGGCTCTAGTTGATTTTTATAATAAATTTATATTCTATGGGCATAAACATAAACCACATTAGAAATACTCAAAAGTGTGATGGTTCCTGGGCTTAAAAAGGAGGCACAGATAATCCCTGGTTATGGATAATTCACTAATGGATAATCAGGCATTATTTTAATTCATCCAATTGCACAGATATTAAATATCAGTTTTTCAAGAAATTTCAAAAAATATCTCTAACACCTCACTAATACATCTTTTAAAAAATGATCTATTCTATGATTGTTCAACCCCAGCCCAAGCCTCATTTTGAGGATAACAAAGTATTATCATCAGCATTTTACATATGAGACAACAGATTCAAGTATGTTAATTTATTTGGCTAGGGATACAGTGACTGAGGAAGAATTTGAAGAGTGTCCTGCTTCCCTTTATGGTAGAATAATATAAGCTCCAAATAAATCTGATTTGTCATTAGATCTAGTTGGGCTTTTTTAATTTTTTAGCTTATCTTTAAAACTACTTGTATGTGTGTGTGTATAAAAATACACAATGCATATATATGTACGTATGTATGTATGCATGTGCATATATATGTATATATGATTTGCTTTGCCCATTTGAAAAGTGCCAATACTTTACTCACCATAGAAAAAGATGGCTTTGTGGGGTTTGTGCCTGAGAAAGGAGAAAGATCCATGACAGACTAGCCCAACATAGGATATTGAGACTTTTGTACACAAGACAAATTCCTGAGTGGTAAATTCATGTGACACATATTCAGCTCCTTATGAAGAATGACCACCCTTCTCTATCAGCCTTAACTGTCTCAAACATAAAAAATTGCTTCATTTATAAATCAGCCTCTCTTTGGAAAATAATCTCTTGAATTTTAACTCCAAAAAGAAGCTGAGATCTGTATGCAGGTAAGAAAAAAAAAGAAAGGATGTTGACAAAAATCTACTGTTATGAGCATATTACACCTTTTAAACAGTGAGAAATTCATTTAATAAATTGATTGAAAGCCTACATCTAATTAAATCTAACAGAGATGAACCTGAAATGCAAATGAGTATTTGCATTTCATTGCAATACTTAAATGGTATTTAAGGAAGCTATTCCATGCTTGTCTTTAATAATGTATTACCTACAGTATTCTCTGGGTTCATTAATACCTTCCAAGCAAACATGACCAGAATTTTTTCCATGATATTTCAAATACAAATATACTGATGAAAGCAATGTATTTAGTCCCATTCTACATTATTCCTCAACGTGAATGAGATATAATTCTCAAGGGCGGGCAACCTAACTATGTAACTAAAAGTAAAAATGCATTAAATAGAAATATCTATTTTTGAAAGATAATGAATCCAATAAAAGATAGGATTTTTTTCTTTTTAAGAAAAGAGCTTATCACTCAAATATAATAATAAAATATCCAATATATGATAAATATAGGGTACAATATCTCATGCTATTTTTATAAAATATATGGAGAAATGTAGGTTAGATTACGGTATAGTTATAGCAGCTCTCAAGTCAGAGAATACTGCAGGTAATACATTATTAAATATATGCACGGAATAACTTCCCTGTATACAATTTAAGTGTGATTCTGCATAACAGATAGAATGTTGAACTTGGTGTCAGGAAGATAGTCAACTACAATCTTAACACTTACTAACTATGAGCCCCTGTGTAAATCAATTAACCTCTGTTCACAATTTCCTCACTGGTAAAGTGAAACTGAAAAAAAAAAAAAAAAAAAAAAGGAAACTAAAATGAGATCATAATTGTAAAGAAAGGTCTTTGCAAACTTTAAAACACTACCTAAATGTTTGTTTTATGGCTGCTGTTGTTTTTGTTGCAGTTGTTTAGAGGTATTCAGAATTGGTTAAACAATGGTTTGATGCCAAATGCAAAAGTTAAGGACTTGTACTTGGTCCAACACTGTTTTTAACATTGACTTTGAGAGAGATATGGATGGCACACTGATTACTAAGTTTTCAGATGACACAAAGTTGGAAGGAAGAGCTAACACAGTAGATGATGACTTAGAATCCAGATAGGCTGATCGTTTGAAATCATAGAATGAAACAATAGAAATAAACCTAAAGTCTTATATTATACATGCATACAACAGATCAGCTTCATCAGTACAGGTAATTGGAGGCATGGATATAAAAGATTTTGCTTGAAATAAGATTTGTGGGATTCAGTAGACAGTAAGTTCAATATGAATCAGCAATGAGAAATGGCAGATAAAAAATGCTATTGTGAATTTGAGCTACATTAAGTAACACAGAGTTTCCAGGAACAAGGAGAAAGTAATCATGCTGTATCTAACTCTATCTAAAATGTTGAATTTAATTCTGGGCATTGCAATTTAAGAAGGGCACTAATAAGTTGAAGAATACCTAAATTCCATGCCATGGGAGAAATGGTTGAAGGAATTGGGTACATGTAGCTTTGGAAGACAGAAGAGCTAAGAAAACAACTGAGTTTATTTCAGTTACTTGATGAGATATTTTGTGAAAGAAGGACTTGACTTGGCCACAGAGAATAGAAGCAGGAGCAATAAATAGAAGTTGAAAAGTACCAAAGTTTAAACTTCATGCCAGGAAAAATTTCTTAACAATTAGAGCCATGTCAAGCCAAATTGGGCTGCCTCAAGAGGTAATGGGCTTCCCCCCAAAAGGACTCTTGGATGTCTCTTTGTTAAGGATATTGCATTGGGCATTCTTTTTTTAGAATATGGATTGGACTATATAGCTGCAACTTCAAATTCTATGAATCTGTGATTAGTTAGCTCCTGGGTGAAACCGTACACAAACCACGCAGACTAGAATCAGGAAGACTGATTTTCCTAAGTTCAAATTTTATCTCAGGCACTTATTAGCTGTGCTACACCCTGGGCAAGTTACCTAATCCATTTGCTGCCTTAGTCTCCTCATCTGTAAAATGGAGCTGGAAAAGGAAATAACAAACCACTTCAGTGAGTAGTTTATCAAGAAAACCCTAAATTGGGGCCACAAAGAGTTGGATGTGACTGAAAAATGACTAAACCGCAATAACAAAGCATATATTGGTGAAATATGATGCTGCAATTTAACTCTATTAGGCTCTTATAAATATTCAGACAGAAGGAAAAGTGAAAGAGCTAAATTCCAGGGGCTAAGAAAACAGAATTTGAACCTGTTTTGATTCTATTTAAATCTAAAGATTTAATCTAAAGAAAGAAAATTTAAACATTTTCAAATTGTGAATAGATGATTACTCTCCAACCACATAACCTGAACAACAAATAATAGCTACATAATTGACTGCATAAAAACTCTGAAACTATGAAGACTGACTCTAGATGAACAGCACAGAGCTTGTGACTTGGAAAAAAGTGTCAGCTAACTTTGCAGCCTGCCTACTCATATTTGATATCAATACCCAAGATATAAATTCCTTATTCTAATGAACCTCAAAGGATTCAAGGGCAAGACAGGGACTGGAAATGGATTTCAACAGTTGGTTCATAATGGAATGTCTTTAGGTCAGTATTCAATCAAAGCAAAAAAACAATGATAAGAATGACTCACTCTTTAGAACAGAGGAGGCAGAAAGGGCAATTTGAGGAACTCAGATCAGGAGAAAGCTTTTGAAGTCTATTGGGCAAAAGAGCAGGGTTAAACAAACAAGGAAATAGGCTGTCTCAGCTCTCTCTGGATACTCCCAATGTCATATTCAAGAAGGTTCCAGATGACCAAAATTCTCCACTCATCGCAGAAGAGATATTTATAACACTGAATGTTATATTAAACAAAACACATATAGGCAGTACATGTAGTCAGATCATAATTTCTTTTTGTTTTTTACCAAAAAGACTGGATCCCACTGGTCTAGAGAGAACTCTATTATTAAATATTAATATTTTTTAAAAAGTTAAGGGGCATGGGTACTCCGAGGAACAAAATTCCAAAGATATTATCACTAATGACCCTAATGAGACGGAAAAGGGAATTTTAAAATGTATATATTTGCAGAGGGAGCTTTCCAATGAGCTTTGTTTTTAAAAGAACACTTCTGGAAGATAAGAATGAGGGGATTTAATTGAGAACAAATATGAGCTCTTCAAGAAAGTGTCAGAAAACCAAGAATGAGCTAAGTCTTGTGACAAATGCAACAAGTAGCAAGAAGAGATTTTGCTGAGGGCAAACAAAGCAGTGAAGGAATAGACCTGCTACTTGGAGTGAATGTGATTATAACAATGGATAAAAGTGGAATTACTCAAATCCTATTTGTTTTCTGTTTCTCTCTATATAAGAAAACTACTCAGAAAAAAAAGAAGAAAATGGGGTATAGGGACATTTGAGTAGCACAGTGGAGATAACATAGAACTTGGAATCAGGAGTGGATTCAAATCCTGCTTACAGATACTTTACTAACCATGCAACCCTTAGAAAAGAAGACCTCTCTTCTAATTCTAAAATATACATTAACTTTATTTCACTAGAGAAACTCTCTCCTTTTCTTCAAAAATGACTTAAGAAGTCATTTAAATTCTTGCAGCTGAAAAAACTGATGAACTCAGTGCAGACTGAGTATAATTTTTTAAATTTTATTTTTCTTTTGTGTGTGTTTCCTTTTACAACAAGTCTAATATTAAAGTGTATTTTGCATGAAAAAATAAAATAAATGTCCCAGGTGCAATTGCCTTATCTAAACACTGAGTAAATTGTTCTCAAGACCCAATAATGTCCTTTTTAGCTTTAAATTTACTATCTTATGATAAAAGACTGACATGACATTGAAATCCTTTATGACAGACAAAAAAGCAAGTGTTTACCCTAAATAAGTTCAAATTGTGTGACCTGGACAAATTGTATACTAGAAACATTTCCACATGATTTCTAAACCACTATTAATGACCACTGAAACACTGTAGAGAACAGGACAGGTTCTATAGGGTTAGAAATAGGGCAAACAATTAGTTCAATTTTCAAAATGGAAATAGAAAGCAGGATTTCAGATGACAGATCAATGAGTTTGACCTCAATTCTTGAATTTAAACAAAGACTATCACTATAGTTCTTTACTGGAGCAGACAAAAGAGGTATTCAAAGAGGAGGGTTAGATTGTAGGCAAAGTTGGAAGGCAGGACAATCAGAATGGTATTAGTTAATGAATCAATTTGAGATCAGAAAGGCTGAAAGGATGAGGACTAATATTCATAAAAACAATCTCATAGATCTCTCCCAAGATGGCAAGATATGTAGACACAGATTTTACATTAAGCTCGAACTTCTAACACAATGCTCTCCCCAGAGGTGGAGAATGGAATCTCTCTGGAATAGAGGTTCTTAACCTGATTAACAGATTTCAAAGAGCCCATAAACCTAGATGGGGAAAAAAACTTACATTATTATTTTCACAGACCTGTTTAAGACAAAAAGACAAACAAATAAACAAGGAGGATTTTCTCAAATCAAGAGAGAAATAATCACTCAAGGCCTGAAGTTTATCACTGGCCAATTCGTTTCTCATAGTCAAGGGAAAATAAGGAAGGCAGTAATGGGGTGATGTCTATAGTGTCTTCTTATCTGTTCTATGATATTGGAGAAAAGAAGACCTCTCTTCTAATTCTAAAATATACATTAACTTTATTTCACTAGAGAAACTCTCTCCTTTTCTTCAAAAATGACTTAAGAAGTGAATTCTTTTTGTAGTGGCAAGGAACTGGAAACTGAATGTGTGCCCATCAATTGTAGAATGGCTGAATAAATTATGGTATATGAATGTTCTTGAACATCATTTTTCTGTAAGAAACTACTAGCAGGATGATTTCAGAGAGGCCTGTAGACTTACATGAACTGATGCTAAATGAAATGAGCAAAATCAGGAGATCCCTATACATGGCGACAACATGATAATCAATTCTGATGGACGTGGCTCTCTTCAACAAGATGATTCAAACCAATTCCAATTGTTCAGTGATGAAGAGAGCCATCTACACCCAGAGAGAGGACCTTAAAAACTGAGTATGAACTACAACATAGCATTCTCACTCTTTCTGTTGTTGTTTGCTTATTACATTTTGTTTTCTTTCCCAGTTTTTTATCTTCCTTCTTAATCTGATTTTTCTTGTGCAGCAAGATAACTGTATAAATATGAATACATATATTGGATTTAACATATATTTTAACATATTTAACATATGTTGTACTACCTGCCATCTAGGGGAGGAAGTGGAGGGAAGAAGGAGGTAATTTGGAATAGAAGGCTTGCAAGGGTCAATGTTGAAAAATTACCCTTGCATATGTTTTGTAGGTAAAAAGCTTTAATTTAAAAAATAATAAAATAAAATTATCAAAATTCAACATTGTGAAAAAAAAGAAATGAATTCTTTAGTATAGCAGCAGTAGTCTAAGGATAATTGGTTTCCTTAGGACAGGTCAATTGTTAATTGGAATGATATTCCAAGACAGACAAGGTACAGGAGGGGATGATTTGGTCCTGGTTGGTTGGATTCACACATCATTTAATATAAGAAAAACCAAAAGTAAAAATTCTAATATTTGGATCAAGTAATAGAAAAGAAAAAAAGCTACACATAGTTAAGACAGAAAAGATTAGGTCCTGGCTAAAGGTCCTTTTAGAAAAAAAGGAAGATAAGGAGAAAGAAGATGAAGAGAAGGAGGAAAAGAAAAAGAAGCAGGAGATGGAAAAGAAGCCAAAACAGAAGAAGCAGAAGGAGGAGAAAGGGGAGAATGAAAAGTATAAAAAGGAGGAGGAGAAGGAAAGGAAGAGAAGAAGAAGCAGAAGAAAAAAACAAAAAGAAGAAGAAATTAGAAATAAGCACATATTAATAGCTGGATTTTTGTTGTGTTACATAAAAATATACAACTGGACTTTAAGAAACAATAAATATGCAGAATTAAGAGAAACATGGGAAAACATAAACTGATAAAGAGCAATTAAAATATAACTAAAACAATGATGACTATGAAGAATTCAGGAAAATAGAAGACTTGCAAAATTATATACACAATTGTTACAATAATGCAAATGAAAATAACACTAAAAGAAAGACTCTACTGAATCACAATGATCAGTTTCAGTGTTAAAAAATAGATGATCAAATACACTCTTTTCACTCTGAGGTGGAAGACAATGGATAAAGTAAATGTTGTCATCTCTGTATAGGTTTGTTTTCCTTAGCTATTTTTCTCTACTATAAAGCAAGATTCAATGATGGGGGAGGAAAGATATTAGTGAAATAACTGTGATGGAGAAACAAAAGGTATCAATACACCCTTAACCAAAACAAGGATTATTACCCTTAGCTAAAAGAGTAAGAAAAAAATCTTCTGAGGAAGATAATTGGGTACAAGAATTGCTTCACTTTTCCAATAACTTTGAACCAATAGGGAACAAAAATTCCACTTCTTTGACAATTAAATGTCTGAAACTCAATGATGGTAACTACAACATATTCATTTCTCAACGGTGTAGCATTATGAGAGTCAGATTCAAAAAAACAGATGTGAATAGGAGAGCACTGTAATTTTCTTTGTTTGTTTTATTATCTCCCAGTAAAGAAAGACCTCATTTAAATTGCTTTTTCAATGAAACAACTTATTTCACTTTTCTCCTTGGCACCAATGGAGCTGGATTCATTTCCTCCTGGTAACCATTTCTTACACATCAGCATTTTTAGCACATTATGATTTTAAACAAATTGTTGTTGAAACATTAAAGAATATTGTATTAAATAAACAAGATGAGACTGTTGAGCCTTTGGCCCCATTAAATATTTTATATTAACACAGGATTCATGTTCTGGATGGCAATATGGTGTCAAATATTATACAAATTACAACATGAATGGTAAAGTTATGACAACATTGTACAATACCTTAGGCTAGACCCCCCTAAGCTTAAAAATAGTTTGAAAAGAGGTTATTCTGCTTCTAGATTACTAGATATATAACATGTATTCTTGATCCTATCACCTCCTTTCATCTCCAGATCTTACTTCCTAGCAATCCTCTAAACTTCAATCTCTTTATATTTTCTTGCTGCTTTCATGATTTCAAGAAATTTCAGTGCCTCTATTTCCTTTCTTTTCTCCTTGAAACTTTTCTGGAATCTGATTCATTATTTAACTGAAATACCATCTCCAAAGTAACAAGTAATCTATTAGCCTTTTCTGAACTATTTTCTTTCTTGATTCCTATGTAACACAAGATATTGTTGACTTCCTTCTTCTCTTAGCTCTAAATTCTGAGTTTTCATTAGACTCATGGTTCTCCTCCTACCAGTCTGATTATTTCTTCTAAAACTCCTTTTCTGAACCTCATATACCTTCATATATCTTCATAACTGTGGGTATCTACCAAGACTTTTTTTCTTGCCTTTCTTCTCTATCCCTTCCTACTTGGTGATTTCATGGACTCCAATAGATTCAATCATCATCTCCATGTAGACAATTTGTCATCAATGAATCAAGCCCTACCCTTTCTCCTAAACTCCAGTTCCATATCATGTACTGTGACATGGATATATTAAACTGAGAAGGAGCAATCAACAAGCACTTACAAACCACCAAGTATGTGTCAGGAACTATGCTAAATATTGGGGTTATCAAGGCAAAAACAAAACAATTCCCAGCCTCAATGAGCTAATATTCTGATTGCCTCAAACCAAACATTTGGCAGAAAACAATATCAGCATCTCTGCAAACTTGCAACCCAATATCAAATAAAGCACAAAATTTAGAGAACATCACTCATATAACTACTCCCTCTAAATTAGATTGTTTCTTAAAAAAAAACTATTTAATAGCAAAAGCAAATTGATCTGTTCAAACTCATCTATCCTGGGATAATTCACATGCGATGCTATGGGGCAACAAAAGCAAATGTGATAATACTCTCAGCATAGTTATAATGGGTGAGTATGATATCTGTCTTAAGGTAAACACTATATTGAAGTTTAATTGCAAAAATTCTTGCCAATTAAGAGAACCATCTGTTATATCTTCTAGTTAGAATGTATCCCCTTTTTTACAAAGGCCTCTGCTACAGAAGCTGTACTTACACTTCATTACTATAGCTTTATGACACAAATATAATATTTAGGATTTGGCATTCGGAACTGGAACTTTCTGAGAAAATGGAGAATATCAAGGATATGAATGTGGCTTGGATAAAACAGAGAAAAAGAGGATGAGAGAAAACTTTCTTAAAAGTACTGCCAACTATTATTTAATAAAGAAACATCATAAAGAGAAACTTATGAAGAATGAGTCTTGAGAGAAATAGTTAAGAACAGAAGTTAGTGAAACATGGAAAAGACTGGTTTCCTGGCATGACTGGAAAGAAGCAGAAGTCAGAGAAAAAGAAAATTGAGAGTGACCTTCTTTATGAAATCACTGTAACCTTTATCTTTCAAAGAGAATGAAACGGAATCGTGTAAAACAATTTTATTTGTATCCTAAATGAGTGAAATAGCATGATACTTTATTTTCAGAAATAGAAAAAAATATGAATTCATACTGATGATTTAAGACAACTCTATGATCTTGCTTATAGATAAAATAACATAATTATTTATGTGACATTGACTTCCTTACTACTACTTCCATAAGACATTACATCTCTGTTCACTTGGCATTTTCAGTGGCTGGTTCCTATGTCTGGAATTCTCTTCCTCCTCATCTCTGCCTCCTGACTTCAGATCTCAGATAAATCTCACTGTATCTTTCCTAATTCCTAGCTAATTCTAGATAAGTTTGAATTTATTTTGTTTATATCTTGTTGATAAATAGTTGTTTATATGTTATCTCCTCGCTGGACTGTGAGCTTCTTGAGATTTTTTTTCCCTTTACTTATATTTTCAGTGCTTAGCACTGTACTTGGAGTATAAAAGGTTCTTAATGAAGTAGACTTGTAGGCTTGTAAATTTGATTAGGCTAGACTTTTTTATTTTCAATTTATTGCTGTTAACCTATATGGTCAGAACTTTAATGTTTCTTTTTTCTAAGGTATTAAGAGTTTTAATAGACATATTAATAACTACTTATAGAAAAGGGTGCTTCTTCAGTTTATTAAATAAATATTATTTGATCCAATCCAAAACTTGGTGGATTAGGGTAGAAGTTTAGTTGGCTGAAAAATATTTTGAATTTTTTTTTATAAATGAAGAAGTAGCCAAGGATATTCTTGGATTAGCCTAGAATTGAGGGTGGAAAAATTAAAAATAGGAATGAATCATGCAGCAGATTGAAGGATAACCTTAAAGTGAATATGGACAATTTAATGTATCTTGTTATTCAAAATTCTACCATATATTATCATATAATGTCTCTATAGAACATCTAATAAATACATATGAGTCATCATTTCTATAACACTATAAACTTAAAATTTTCCACAAAACAAACTTATATCATAGGCACTGAATGTACTACTATCTCCATTGTACAAAAGAGGAAATGGAGCATCAGAGAAATTATAAACAAATTGTTCAAAGTCTCACAGTTTTTGGCATCAAAATGGGATGACAGCTGGACAATACAAGTGTTATTAGGAGATCTAGGATTGTAGAATCCATAATCTCCTCAGAATTCTCCTAAAATTCTCCAAGAGTTCTCCAATACCATCCAAAGAACTCTGGCTATAATAAAGAAGTTAAGTGGCCTATCCTAACCACTAAATCACCTACAAATCACAGTGTTGCTGGCTCATAAATGATATTTGTATGTATATTATATATAGACATATTATATATGTGTGTATATATATACATATATAATTATATATGTCTATTTAATTAATATTTTTAAAAAATCATTCCACACACTACCTCTAATAACATTTGCCAGAAATACAACTGCATTTTCTTTTTCATCACCTGAATTTCAAACACTAAGTTTATTTCCCCAGGCATGTTTGCCCAACAATTTGGCGAGTCTATGTCTCTTGGGGATCCCCATGTGATTACTTACACAAGAATGGTTACCTTTATTTGCTGCCTGACTAAGCAATAAGCAATAAATCAGCAAAATGCTGTCCTCTGAAACCATTAGGAATTAGCCTGGAGACTGTAGTCAATCCCCATCAGAAGCTGAGTTCATTTCCAGAGGGCAAGACTCAACAGTTTAATATGTTTTGAGCACAGCAAAGAATCCTGCAGGCTTCTTAAGAGTAAGACTTCTAACAAGGAATATGGAATGAGAATGAAGAAGAACAAAAAAGCAGAGAATTCCATAGACATTAATAAAGGTCAGGAAATGTACCTTGTGGTGTACAAATGGGCTCCTTGTTCTTTGTGCTGTATTTATGTGTATAAAGAACACAAACTGCCTAGATTAGGATATATAATCAGATAGGCAGTTCTCCAAATTATCTTGTCATTGTGTATATATGTGTGTGTCTCTGTGTGTGTGTGTGTGTGTGTGTGTGCGTGCGCGCATCCATCCATCCATATCTGATGGTTACAGCACTATGGTACAGCAGAAAAAGTGCTGAAATTGAAGTCAAAAAGACTATGTTCAAATCTCGTCTCTGATGTCTGTGTGATCTTGAGCAATTAACTTATTTGGGGAGTGGGGGGGAAACAGTTTCATTATCTGCAAAATAAGGGAATTGAATAAACTGTAGGTTCAACTTGCCATTCAAAATCTTGCCTTCTTATGTTAGTTCTCAGGATCATCAAGAAGGGAAGGAGGGAGGGGAGGAGGGAGAGAGAAGGGAGAGGAGGAGGAAGGGAGAGGGGAGAGAGGGAGGAGGGAGGAAGGAGAGGAGGGAGAAGGAAGTATGGGGAGGAGGGAGTGAAGAGGGAGAAAGGGAAGAGGGGAGGGAAGGAAGAAGGGGAGAGAAGAAAGGAGGGGAAGAAGGAAGGAAGGAAGGAAGGAGGGGAAGGAGGGAAGGAAGGAGGGGAAGGAGGAGAAGGAAGGAAGGAAGGAGGGGAAGGAGGAGAAGGAAGGAAGGAATGAATGAAGGAAGGAAGGAAGGAAGGAAGGAAGGAAGGAAGGAAGGAAGGAAGGAAGGAAGGAAGGAAGGAAAGGAAGAAGGAAGGAAGGAAGGAAGGAAGGAAGGAAGGAAGGAAGGAAGGAAGGAAGGAAGGAAGGAAGGAAGGAAGGAGGGAAGGAAGGAAGGAAAGAAGGAAAGAAGGAAGGAAGGAAGGAAGGAAGGAAGGGGAAGGAGGGAAGGAAGAAAGGAGGGAAGGAAGGAAGGAAGGAAGAAAGGAAGGAAGGAAGGAAGGAAGGAAGGAGGAGGAAGGAAGGAAGGAAGGAAGGAAGGAAGGAAGGAAGGAAGAAGGAAGGAAGGAAGGAAGGAAGGAAGGAAGGAAGGAAGGAAGGATGGAAGGAGGGAAGGAAGGAAGGATGGAAGGAGGGAAGGAAGGAAGGAAGAAAGGAGGGAAGGAAGGAAGGAAGAAAGGAGGGAAGGAAGGAAGGAAGGAAGGAGGGGAAGGAAGGAAGGAAGGAGGGGAAGGAAGGAAGGAAGGAAGGAAGGAAGGAAGGAAGGAAGGAAGGAAGGAAGGAAGGAAGGAAGGAAGGAAGGAAAGGAAGGAAGGAAGGAAGGAAGGAAGGAAGGAAGGAAAGGAAGGAAGGAAGGAAGGAAGGAAGGAAGGAAGGAAGGAAGGAGGAAGGAAGGAAGGAAGGAAGGAAGGAAGGAAGGAAGGAAGGAAGGAAAGGAAGGAAAGGAAGGAAGGAAGGAAGGAAAGAAGGAAGGAAGGAAGAAGGAAGGAAGGAAGGAAGGAAGGAAGGAAGGAAGGAAGGAAGGAAGGAAGGAAGGAAGGAAGGAAGGAAGGAAGGAGGAAGGAAGGAAGGAGGAAGGAAGGAAGGAAGAAAGGAAGGAAGGAAGGAAGGAAGGAAGGAAGGAAGGAAGGAAGGAAGGAAGGAAGGAAGGAAGGAAGGGAAGGAAGGAAGGAGGAAGGAAGGAAGGAAGGAAGGAAGGAAGGAAGGAAGGAAGGAAGGAAGGAAAGGAAGGAAGGAAGGAAGGAAGGAAGGAAGGAAGGAAGGAAAGAAGGAAGGGGAGAGAGAGAGGGAAGGAGGGAGGAAGAGAGGGAGGGAGGGAGGGTCAAAAAGGTTCGGGTTTAATTGATTTTATACATAACCGATCCAAGTCACAAAAAATTAGTAAAGCCTTTACTGAATTGTGCGTGTGTGTGTGTGTGTGTGTGTGTGTGTGTATACACCTCTCCCCACAATCACCCATTTACCCTTGATATATCTGCCCTGATGGCCAACATACATTAAATTGGCCAGACTTATTTTCCTGATTAAATGGATCCAAAATGATAGCCACTTTCTGCTAATAATCAACAACCCACACTTCTTACTGTTTAACATTTGGTAATTAGTCCTTCCTAGTCTCCTCTCCTAAAAGGAAGCTCAGAATTCTAATATGCAGAGGCAATAGTAGGCAATCTACCTAAATCAGCAGGGCATCTCAAGGAAGTTACAGAAGGACATATGTTTCATTCAAGTCAAACTGCTTACCACCATCTTGATCATTTTCTATTAGACCTGAAGATGACAGTCTAGGAGCCTAAGGTGTTCCTTAGACACCAGACCTGCTTCCAGCCCAGCCCCTATAGTCATCACTGGGAGAAGAAATCAGTGGAGAGAGGTGGTTCACCTTACTCATCAACATCAGCAAAATCTGCTAACCAGTTGTCACCAACAGATAAAGATGCAAGAGAGTCCTGGGAGAGGCAGCACTGCCCCACCCCAAGACCACCAGTACTGTTTCTAGCCCAGACTTCATGGCTATCACCTAAAGAGGTGGCTCCTATGGAGAAGGGGCCAGCCAACCGCAACAACTGCCAACATATAGGGCAGACAAGTGACCTTTGCTAAAGCAGCAAGGTACTCTGAGGGAGAGAGCGTCAAACAATGGAAGACAACTTATATAAGGCAAGTCAAATCACTTTGATCCCTTTGATCGCCATCTCCTCTCTCTTCCTACCCTTCTGACATTACCCTGGTTTAGACCTTTCATCATCTCACTCCTGGACTACTGCAATAGTCTAAAGTCACTAAGATTCATCTTCCTGAGTTTAAATCTAGTCACAGACATTTACTAGCTGTGTGACCCTGGGCAAGTCATTTAACCCTGTTTGCTTTAGTTTTCTCATCTGTAAAAGGAATGAGAAAAAAATGAGTGGTTGTACAAACCACTCATTTAATATCTTTGCCAAGAAAACCTCAAAATGGGATCTTGAAGATTAGACATGACTGACAGGTCTCAAGAACACTAATTAATCTCACTCCTATAAGTCTCTCCCCTCTCCAGTCCATTCTCCACCCACCTGTCAAATTGGTCATCTTTAAAGTATAGATTTGAACATGTTCCATTTCACAAACCCCCAACCCCAACATTCAATAAAGTCCAATGGTTCCCTATCACCTCCCAGACCAAATATAAAATATTATTTGACACTCAAAGTCCTTCATAACCTGGCCCTCCTCTGACCTTTCTGAACTTCTTACACTTTATTCATCACCCAAGTACCTTGTCTTTGATGACACTAGCTTCACACAAGACACTCCATCTTCCAACTCCAGCCATTTTCACCAGCTGAGCCCTCCTCGTCTCTGTCTCCTGTTTCTTTCCTTTAAGTCCCAATTAAAATCTCTCCTTCTACAAGATCCCCACTAATGCTACTACATTGCCTCTGTTGATTATCTCCAATATATTCTGAATATCTCTTGTTTGCACATAATTGTTTTCATGTTTCATAACTGCTTTTATAATTAGACTGTGGGTTCCTTAAGAACCTAAACCTTTTGTCTTTCTTTATAACATCAGAACATAGCTCACGCCTAATACACACTAGGTGCTTCATAAATATTTCCTGACAATTAGTTTTGATGCTAATCTCTTTCCCCACCTAAACTAAGGAGACATGATTCCATCTCTTCTAGCTTTTTTTCTTTCCAGAGAAAAATTTAAAAAAAAAAAAAAAAAAACCTTCTTTCGGACCTTTCCTCGATGAGAAATCTTCCTCCTCAGAGATGTACAGCTGTCAAACTTAATTGTCATACTAGAGTCTGAATGGAATCTCTTTTATTCCTTCAAATTTGTAGCTTTATCCTTGGTCTGATTTAGAAGAAGATCTTGAATATGTGATAATGATAGTAATTAAATAACATGGAAGAACAGTATTTCTCACTTATATCCTTATAAAACATTACAATCCTGTTGAAATTGTGGGAAGACACAATATTTTGACAAGCTGCCCACTAATAGCCAGGAATAGATGTGCAAAGAAAAAGAGTATAGACAGGTAGAATTGTCCCAGAATGGTACGTTGCTCTGATTGCCAATGGAAACAGGGGACAAGATGCCAGAATGACAGTGGTGATCAAAATTTAAGAAAGTCAGATGATTTCCATCTGTGTCCAGTAAAATTCCCAAATGCACTCAGAAGCAAATGCAACTATAGCCTGGCAGCAAAAGAAAACAGATGAGGCACTGAGGACTTATGTTCTTCTGTGCCTGTCTACCCAGGGAAGTCTATAATGGCCTCTAAGCAGGAGGTAGTATTATTTTTCCTATGCTGAGATAAAAAAAAATGGATTTCAGGAATATTTGTATTATAGTGAGATAAAAATTGAAAAACAATGGATGAACAAATAAGCAATGTGTGGTAAAGTCAGCTATGGATGTGCCTCTGGCACACTGTCTGTGTGTGTGTGTGTGTGTGTGTGTGTGTTTTGTGTGTGTCTATGTATGTGTATATGTATGTATGGATGTATACATATTACAAAGATAGGAGAGATTTTTTTAATCCATCAGGGAGGAAATAACATATATTAAGCACCTACCATATCCCAAGCACTGTGATAAACACATTGAAAACATTATCTTGACAGGAAATATAATGATGAATGTTGGAGGGGATGCAGGACATTGATGCATTATTGGTGGAACTGTAAACGAATCCAACCATTCTGGAGAGCAATCTGGAATTATGCACCAAAAGTTATCAAACTGTGCATACCCTTTGATCCAGCAGTGCTACTACTGGGCTTATACCCCAAAGAGATACTAAAGAAGGGAAAGGGACCTGTATGTGCCAAAATGTTTGTGGCAGCCCTGTTTGTAGTGGCTAGAAGCTGGAAAATGAATGGATGCCCATCAATTGGAGAATGGTTGAGTAAATTGTGGTATATGAACGTTATGGAATATTATTGTTCTGTAAGAAATGACCAGCAGGATGAATACAGAGAGGCTTGGAGAGACTTACATGAACTGATGCTGAGCGAAATGAGCATGACTACCTGTGTTCTAAAACAAAAGAAAGCAGGAGATGTAATGGGCTGAGGCTTGAGTTGATGCACTGAGGTCCCAAGCACATGAGGCTAAATAGTAATTGGACCATACTCTATTAATATATATGCTTGGAGAAATGTTGGAATCCTTACTAACTGCTAACTAATTAGAGTTGATCTAATCTTACAAGAAGATTTTGGCCAGAACCTGAAACAAGGTACTAAGTAGAACTAATTAATACAAGGCTTGTGTTCACATCTTTACTCACTGGAGTCCACAAGTATGTTAGCTTCACAAAGTACACTTTCTAACTTCAAGGGAGTCCACACCTCCCTTAAAGCTCTTTGGGCCAGAGAGCACTATGGGAGAAAACCCATAATCCCATTCTCTCAGAAGACTCACATATAAGGCGAAACAGCCATTCCAGAATAAATTTTTTCCTCTTGGCTGGCTGGTCACAGAAGAGAGTTCAGCTGGACTCAAGAGGAGCGACTCTGGTGCAGAGAACACTTTGACGGATTTCAGTGGAGCTACGCCAGAAGCCCTCTCTCTGCGGCAAGTTGGTGGCTGGGCTCCCCAGAAGGAGACAAGAGAGACATTCCATCTCTGTGTTGGTTGGAGACTGAAGAAAGCAGAGGCAGAGGCTGAAGGACAGAACCTTTGGATTTGGAGATATTCAGAGGGCTCTAAGCCTCTAAGCCCTGTGCTTTGAGAAGAACAAGAACTCCAACATTTGAACTCATAACAGAGAAAGAATGGCCCCGCCCATTCTTTGTGCATGTCCTGATGTGTTGTATAGGAAATGACATTTTTGGTGGGTGGAGGCAGGGAAGGAGAAAGGGAAGCAGAAAGAGAGACTGCTGGCTGGCTTCTTGACACAGCTGCTCACATTGCTATCGCAACCCCCGCTTCATCTCCAATCCCCCTTCACCTCCGATTCTCCTTTACTTTCGATCCTTCTTCACCTTCACTAAGAATAAAAATTAATTATTTTCCCCTAACCTAAATTCCTGACTCTGGCTAATTTTAAATATGTGGCCATCACATGAGCCCTCTTTGTAGTGGCCAGAAACTGGAAACTGAGTGGATGCCCATCAATTGAAGAATGGCTGAATAAATTGTGGTATGTGAATATTATGAAATATTATTCTTCTGTAAGAAATGACCAACAGGATGATTTCAGAAAGGCCTGGAGAGACTTACATAAACTGATGCTGAGTGAAGTGAGCAGGGCCAGAAGGTCATTATATACCTCAACAACAATACTATATGATGATCAATTCTTTTTTTTTTAATTTTTATTTTTTATTTAATGATTACTTTATATTGACAACATTATCCCTTGCACTCGTTTCTTTTCCGATTTTTTTCCCCTCCTTCCCTCCACCCCCTCCCCTAGATGGCAAGTAGTCCTTTATGTTAGATATGTTGCAGTATATCCTAGATACAATATATGTTTGCAGAAGCGAACAGTTCTCTTGTTGCCTAGGGAGAATTGGATTCAGAAGGTATAAATAACCCGGGAAGAAAAACTAAAATGCAGATAGTTCACATTCATTTCCCAGTGTTCTTTCTTTGGGTGTAGCTGCTTTTGTCCGTCATTTATCAATTGAAACTTAGTTAGGTCTCTTTGTCAAAGAAATCCACTTCCATCAAAATATGTCCTCATACAATATCGTTGTCGAAGTGTATAATGATCTCCTGGTTCTGCTCATTTCACTTAGCATCAGTTCATGTAAGTCTCGCCAGTCCTCTCTGTATTCATCCTGCTGGTCATTTCTTACAGAACAATAATATTCCATAACATTCATATACCACAATTTACCCAGCCATTCTCCAATTGATGGGCATCCATTCATTTTCCAGTTTCTAGCCACTACAAATAGGGCTGCTACAAACATTTTGGCACATACAGGTCCCTTTCCCTTCTTTAGTATTTCTTTGGATATAAGCCCAATAGAAACACTGCTGGATCAAAGGGTATGCACAATTTGATAATTTTTTGGGCATAATTCCAGATTGCTCTCCAGAATGGTTGGATTTGTTCACAACTCCACCAACTATGCATTAGTGTCCCAGTTTTCCCGCATCCCCTTCAACATTCATCATTATTTTTTCCTGTCATCTTAGCCAATCTGACAGGTGTGTAGTGGTATCTCAGAGTTGTCTTAATTTGCATTTCTCTGATCAATAATGATTTGGAACACTCTTTCATATGAGTGGTAATAGTTTCAATTTCATCCTCTGAAAATTGTCTGTTCATATCCTTTGACCATTTATCAATTGGAGAATGGCTTGATTTCTTTTAAATTTGAGTCAGTTCTCTATATATTTTAGAAATGAGGCCTTTATCAGAACCTTTAACTGTGAAGATGTTTTCCCAGTTTGTTGCTTCCCTTCTAATCTTGTTTGCATTAGTTTTGTTTGTACAAAGGCTTTTTAATTTGATGTAATCAAAATTTTCTATTTTGTGATCAGTAATGGTCTCTAGTTCATCTTTGGTCACAAATTTCTTTCTCCTCCACAAGTCTGAGAGATAAATTATTCTATGTTCCTCTAATTTATTTATAATCTCGTTCTTTATGCCTAGGTCATGGACCCATTTTGATCTTATCTTGGTATATGGTGTTAAGTGTGGGTCCATGCCTAATTTCTGCCATACTAATTTCCAATTATCTCAGCAGTTTTTATCAAATAATGAATTCTTTTCCCAGAAGTTAGGGGCTTTGGGTTTGTCAAACACTAGATTGCTATAGTTGACTATTCTGTCTTGTGAACCTAACCTTTTCCACTGATCCACTAATCTATTTCTTAGCCAATACCAAATGGTTTTGGTGACTGCTGCTTTATAATATAATTTTAGATCAGGTACAGCTAGGCCACCTTCATTTGATTTTTTTTTCATTAATTCTCTTGAGATTCTTGACTTTTTATTGTTCCATATGAATTTTGTTGTTATTTTTTCTAGATCATTAAAATATTTTCTTGGAAGTCTGATTGGTATAGCACTAAATAAATAGATTAGTTTAGGGAGTATTGTCATCTTTATTATGTTCGCTCGGCCGATCCAAGAGCACTTAATATTTTTCCAATTATTTAAGTCTGACTTTATTTGTGTGGAGACTTTTTTATAATTTTGCTCATATAATTCCTGACTTTCCTTTGGTAGATAGATTCCCAAATATTTTATGGTATCAACAGTTATTCTGAATGGAATTTCTCTTTGTATCTCTTGCTGTTGAGTTTTGTTGGAGATGTATAAAAATGCTGAGGATTTATGGGGATTTATTTTGTAGCCAGCTACTTTGCTAAAATTATGAATTATTTCTAATAGCTTTTTAGTAGAATCTCTGGGGTTCTCTAGGTATACCATCATATCATCTGCAAAGAGTGATAGTTTGGTTTCTTCATTGCCTACTCTAATTCCTTTAATATCTTTCTCGACTCTTATTGCCGAGGCTAGTGTTTCTAATACGATATTAAATAATAATGGTGATAGAGGGCAACCTTGCTTCACTCCAGATCTTACTGGGAAAGGTTCCAGTTTTTCTCCATTGCATATGATGCTTACTGATGGTTTTAAATATATGCTCCTGACTATTTTAAGGAAAAGTCCATTTATTCCTATGCTCTCAAGTGTTTTTATTAGGAATGGATGTTGGATTTTATCAAATGCTTTTTCTGCATCTATTGAGATGATCATATGGTTTTTGTTTGTTTGGTTATTGATATAGTCAATTATGCTAATAGTTTTCCTAATATTGAACCAGCCCTGCATTCCTGGTATAAATCCTACTTGGTCATAGTGTATTATCCTGGGGATGATTTTCTGTAATCTTTTTGCTAATATTTTATTTAAGATTTTAGCATCAATATTCATTAGGGAGATTGGTCTATAATTTTCTTTCTCTGTTTTCAGCCTACCTGGTTTAGGTATCAGTACCATGTCTGTGTCATAAAAGGAGTTTGGTAGGACTCCTTCAATCCCTATTTTTTCAAATAGTTTATTTAGCATTGGAGTTAATTGTTCTTTAAATGTTTGGTAGAATTCACATGTAAATCCATCTGGTCCTGGGGATTTTTTCTTAGGGAGTTGATTGATAGTTTGTTCTATTTCTTTTTCTGAGATGGGACAGTTTAGGATATTTACTTCTTCCTCTGTTAGTTTGGGCAAGCTATATTTTTGGAGGTATTTTTCTATTTCATTTAAGTTGTCGAATTTATTGGCATAAAGTTGGGCAAAGTAACTCCTAATTATTGCTCTAATTTCCTCTTCGTTACTGGTGAGTTCTCCCTTTTCATTTTTAAGACTAACAATTTGATTTTCCTCTTTCCTTTTTTTAATCAGATTTACTAAGGGTTTGTCTATTTTGTTGGTTTTTTCATAGAACCAACTCTTAGTTTTATTAATCAATTCAATAGTTTTTTTACTTTCAATTTTATTTATCTCTCCTTTTATTTTTAGAATTTCAAGTTTAGTGTTTGACTGGGGGTTTTTAATTTGTTCCTTTCCTAGCATTTTTAGTTGCAAACCCAATTCATTGATCTTCTTTTTCTCTGTTTTATACAAACAGGCCTCTAGAGATATGAAATTTCCCCTTATTACCGCTTTGGCTGCATCCCATACATTTTGGTATGATGTCTCATTATTATCGTTTTCTTGTGTGACGTTATTAATTATGTCTATGATTTGCTGTTTCACCCAATCATTCTTTAGTATGAGATTATTTAGTTTCCAATTATTTTTTGCTCTACTTCCCCCTGGTTTTTTGTTGAATGTAATTTTCATTGTATCGTGGTCTGAAAAGGATGCATTTACTATTTCTGCCTTACTGCATTTGAGTTTGAGGTTTTTATGTCCTAATATATGGTCAATTTTTGTATAGGTTCCATGAACTGCTGAAAAGAAAGTGTATTCCTTTCTGTCTCCATTACATTTTCTTCAGAGATCTATCATATCTAACTTTTCTAGTATTCTATTTACCTCTTTGACTTCTTTCTTATTTATTTTGTGGTTTGATTTATCTAATTCTGAGAGTGCAAGGTTAAGATCTCCCACTATTATAGTTTTACTGTCTATTTCTTCTTGCAGCTCTCTTAGTTTCTCTTTTAAGAATTTAGATGCTACCCCACTTGGTGCATATATGTTTAATATAGATAGTGCTTCATTATCCATGCTACCCTTTAGCAAAATATAGTGCCCTTCCTTATCTCTTTTAATTAGATCAATTTTTGCTTTAGCTTGATCTGAGATCAGGATGGCTACCCCTGCCTTTTTGACTTCACCTGAAGCATAGTAGATTTTGCTCCAACCTTTTACCTTTAACCTGCATGTATCTCCCCACTTCAGGTGTGTTTCCTGTAAACAACATATTGTAGGATTCTGGCTTTTAATCCATTCTGCTAACCGCTTCCTCTTTATGGGGGAGTTTACCCCGTTCACATTTATGGTTAGAATGACCAATTCTGTATTGCTTGCCATCTTGTTAACCCCGGTTTATGCTTTTCTCCCTTCTTTCCCCTTTCCCCCCGATGATCAATTCTAATGGACGTGGCTCTCTTCAGCAATGAGATGAGCCAAATCAGTTCC
Source organism: Antechinus flavipes (assembly GCF_016432865.1). NCBI lineage: Eukaryota > Metazoa > Chordata > Mammalia > Dasyuromorphia > Dasyuridae > Antechinus > Antechinus flavipes. Next base: position 376,689,364 of record NC_067401.1, read on the forward strand.
AATAGAGCAGTAATGAACTGAACCAGCTACACCCAGCGAAAGAACTCTGGGAGATGACTATGAACCACTACATAGAATTCCCAATCCCTCTATTTTTGTCTGCTTGCATTTTGGATTTCCTTCACAGGCTAATAGTATACTATTTCAAAGTCCAATTCTTTTTTTGTACAGCAAAATAACTGTTTGGACATGTATACTTATATTGTATTTAATTTATACTTTAACATATTTAACATGTATTGGTCAACCTGCCATCTGGGGGAGGAGAGAGGAGGAAGAGGGGAAAAATTGGAACAAAAGGTTTGGCAATTGTCAGTGCTGTAAAATTACCCATGCAGATAACTTGTAAATAAAAAGCTATATTAAAAAAAAACATATACTTTGACATATTTAACATGTATTGGTCTACCTGCCATCTAGGAGAGGGGAAGGAGGGGAAAAGTTGGAATACAAGGTTTTGCAAGGGTCAATGTTAAAAAATTACTCATGCATATATTTTGTAAATAAAAAGTTATAATAAAAAAAGAAAACTTAAAAAAAATAATAATGCATTAGTGTCCCAGTTTTCTCACATCCCCTCCAACATTCATCATTATCTTTTCCTGTCATCTTAGTCAATCTGAGAAATGTATAATGGTATCTCGGAGTTTTTTTAATTTGCATTTCTCTGATCAATAATTATTTAGAGAATTTTTTTCATATGACTATAAATGGTTTTAATTTTATATTCATATCCTTTGACCATTTGGTGAATGGCTTGACCAATTATTATTTCACAAAGAAGGAAAATGAATACTAAAAAAATAAAAATAAAATAACTTGACTAAGGTTACATAGGAGTAGTATTTTCAAATGAGAAAAAGTCAGGGAATAAACAAATGTTGTGGATTAAGACACTGTGGGGCAGACCTCAGCAATTTGAATTCATTTTGTTCCCAAATCAGTTGAGCTGGGACCTATCTGTGATTTTTCAGGCAAGGAATATATATATATATATTCCTTGCCTGAATATATATATATATATATATATATATATATATATATATATATATACACAGAGAGAGAGAGAGAGAGAGAGAGAGAGAGAGAGAGAGAGAGAGAAAGAGAACTCTATACTCTGATTTTATTATAGCCTAGGAAACTTCATTGTTGACTGCTTTTAATCTCCTTGCCAATGGCTCTTATCTGTTTTTACCTATCTTGTACTAGAGTGATCCACTGCAGCCTACATTAAACCATAACCAGGTTACATTCTTTCCTCATTTAGGCAACATTCTGTGCTATGGACAACAAAGAAGCAGCTCAATCTGAAGTTAAAGTTTATAATCTTGGTCTACTTATGCTGCTTCAAATCTTTATTTGAAATATCCAGTCTAATTACTCTAGCTAGGATATTACCTTGTCATGTATCCCCTTAGTCTCAGAGATCTAAAGTCCCAGTAACTTGTCAGGATAACTTTCACTTCATAAGGCTAATCTCTATCTTGTATCTACTCTCTCCTGTGGCCGACATAGAGGAAAGATGAAAACATGAAATCACAAACATGTTATGATTTCCCAGTGATCCTATTTCAATCAGGAAGAAGTTCCCATAGCAACTATGTCTGTACTTCATATAGTTACTCTCAACTAATCTGCTGAATTTGAATGTAAAATTTGTTCTATATAAAATTTAATAGGATTTACATAGGATTTCTTTATAACTAATTTCTTCTTTTAGTTTTTCATTGTCTTTGCCAAAGATTTCCAGCAGAAAATTCTCTTATTTTAAGGGTTATTTTTCTATATTTATGAAAAATTTAGTATACAATTTAGGTATAAAATATTCTCTATTGAAACTCATGGACTTCAGAGGAAGTTACACAAATATGTTAATGGTATCCAAGATAACTTTATGTTATCTAATTTCAACTATGTTCTTACTGCAACAAAAAAATTATTTTATCCCTTTAGACTTAATGCTCTAATCCACTCATCACAACTATTTACAAAACTTTCTCACATTCCAAGATGTGAGGATATAGGAAAATTGAGACACTAATACCCTGTTGGTGGAGTTGTGATTTGATCCAAATAATCTGAAAAACACTTTAGGACTATGCCCAAAGCTCTCCAAAATTGTACAAAATCTTTAATTCAGCAATACCACTACTAGGTCTGTATCCCAAAGAGATTGAAGAAGTGGGGAGGGGAAGGGGGGAAAAGAGAGAGAGAGAGAGACAGACAGACAGACAGACACACCCCGAGACCTATTTATACAACTTTCATTTTCTTCTCAACTCTTAGAAATCTGTTTTAGGACCTCATCACACAACTAAAAGGTTTTTTTCCCCCAAAAGCTATCAGGACTATTTGTAAGAACTATTCTGAAGCTGCTCCCTTTGCCTATACTCCCTCTCATGTTACTTCATCAATGGTATATTCTGGGTTCTCTTTTCTCTATATATTCTCTTTTTTTGGCAAGTTCAAAAGTTCTAGTAATTTTAATTATTATCTGCATAGAGATATAGACGGATAGATGATTGATAGATATATATGAATATATGTGTATACATATCTATATACATACAAGTTTATGTATATAAATACCAAATGTATATAAAAGTATATATACATTGCATATTTATGTGTGTTTGTATATGTGTGTGTTTATCCATCCTGACATAGTCTCCATCCTGAACTCCTTTCTCACATCAGCAACTTCTTATTGGACATTTCAAACCTGACATCTCCTAAGCTCAAACTTGACTTATCTCTCTCTCCAAAATAGCTTGCATTCATTTTGTATATAATATCCCCAACTAGAATAATTGAGCCCTTCCATCAGATTTCTTCTCTATTACTGGACAGTGGAGGTGACAATGGTCCTTGAAGGTTATTACATTAGAGAACAAGTTTTGGCAAAGTTCTATCATGCTAAAAGCATTTCATACATGACTTCAGTGATATACTATATCTGTCTACTATTTGAGTAATGCCTATGTAAGTAGAGAAAAGTTCATTTCCTTGAATGGCCCAGAGGAAATTGGTTCCTTGACTTGGACAAGTCATTAAACAAATCTCTGATACAAAGAAAAATTGCAAATATTCCTCAGTTGTATGCAATCTGCTTCCAGTGCCACAATGGCATAGGGCACATTAGCAAAAAATGGGATAAAGAAATTTAAAAATTATTCAATTTCAATTGAACTTTAATCATTAACTCTATGTATTCTAAAAGTAAAACACTCAATCATCAATCAATGACTTGGCACACTGCTGGAATAATTGAATCATAAATTAAAGCATAATCTCTATTTTTTTTTGTTTCAAGGCAATATTCACTGGGGTAGGGAAGAGACAAAAAGTTTATCCAGAAAAATGACTTAGTAGCAAAATGCATCAACAAAAGTTTTAAAACAATATTTAAGCAGAAGAACCGAGCAAACTAAAGGGAAAGATAGCTTTCATAGTGCAGAGGCAAATGAAAGATCTGACATTTGATATCCAAGAGCAACAGGAAATATCATTTGATAGAACACTTGGTCCTCACATCTCATAGTGCTCATTCTGAGAATAAGGTGAAAGACCACTATGAAGATACTAACAACCTGGAGATATATTGTAGAGATTAAAGAGGGAGAAAAAAATCTTGATTCAATGAGATATTCCAAACCAAGCCAACACATTCACTGATACATGGCATCTTCAATATAAAAGGCTACCAAAAATATGTTAGAAAGTCATAATTATTTTTTTTTGTAGGGCAACCTTTCTCCTTGGTTTGTTTCATCACCCTTAATTTCTATACCAACAAAGTTACATTTTTTCCCTGGGTACATATAGACTATATCTGGCCATTTCCTCCACAATTTTAACAAAAGAAATATATCAACCTTCCTTATTTCCTTCTAATGATACTGCTTAGGTATCAGGCCAGCTTGCCTTCTTTTCCTTTGTCTCCTTAATTTTTTTTTCCAGGTAGGATGGAGTTGTCCCAATGTCCATATGAGCTTCCTGAGCCAAGTCAGTAACTACATGGCTGTCTCCTTGCATAATTCCCTGCTATCATTAATAGACAAATGTTCAATATTGAAAATATTGAAAATTATTGAAAGTATTTGTCTCATATGAAACATTCATATACTCAAATGGTTTCATGTGGCCTATCAATTCTTTTCAGATCTATATTTGCTTCACTACTGTAACAGTTTTTAGAAATGCTTTTATGTCAGACCATCCTGTTAGTTCTGGATCATTCTGGCCAAGTTAATTGTCTCAGGAGGCACAACCTTTATAATACTAGTCTACAGAAATGATTGTCCATTTTGTTGTTGTTGTTGTTGTTTTCATAAAACTAACTTGTAGTTTTATTTATTAATTCAATGACTTTTTAAATTCAATTTTATTAGTCTCCTTTAATTTTTATAATTTCCAATTTAGTGTTAATTGGGAATTGTTTAGTCTGTTCTTTTCCTAGTCTATTTTAACTGCATACTAATTTGTTAGTCTATCCTTTCTCTATTTTATTGATGCAAGCATTTAGAGACATTTAGTGACATGTGTTTCATTATTGTCATTCTCTTTAATGAATTTATTGATTGTTTCTATGGTTTGTTCTTTAATTCACTCATTCTTAAAAAATTAGTATATTTAATCTCCAATTAATTTTTAATCTGTTTCTATGGCCCCTTATTAAATATAATTTTATTGTATCGTGATCTGAAAAGGATACTGCTTTTCTATTTTTAAACAATAAAATTTTTATGCACTAACATATGCTCAATCTTTGTAAATATACCTGAGGAAAAGGTATATTTCTTTCTATTTTCATTGTTTTCTCCAGATATTTATTATATCTAACTTATCTAAAATTACATTCACTTTCCTTACTTCTTTCTTACTTATAAATGAGCTTCCTAAGAAAAAAGTACTAGGACCAGATGGATTTATAAGTGAAGTCTATCAACCATTTAAAAATCAATTAATTCTAATATTAAATAAATTACCAATAAGCAAAGAATGGATTCTATCAAATTTATGAAACAAATAAGATATTGATACCTAAATCAGGAAGAGTAAAACTTGAGAAAATTATAGACCAATTATTATTAATGCTATTATAAATATCCAAATTGACTACAAAAGACATATGAAGGAAGACACTATCTGCATCCAGAGAAAGAATTGATAAGTAGAATTACATATAGAATGATTTTGCATATATATGTATGTATATATGTATTTTGCTAATGGTGGCCATTTCTAGGGTAGAATGGAGAAAGGAAGAAAAAAAAAGAAATGTATATGATAGGTGTATTATATATTTAAAAGGAATAGTAAGTACTATTTCAGATTTGCAATTTCAGAGACAAGCTTTTTTTATTATATTATATTTGAAATGTTTGTTTTATTTTATAAATTAATTTTTTAAAAAGAAATGATTCTCTACTCATAACAGGAATTGAAATGGTAGTTTCCTTCTTCATTGAATGTTATTTATTGTTATCTTTAAAAAATAAAATAAAAAAACTACTCAAGTGATACCATTGCCATTGCTGGTCTAAGAAAACAAAATACTAAGAGTCTATATATGAATTCTAAGTATGGAAGTCCAGAGTTTTGTTTTATTGTCCACAAGTGCTCAAGAACAGAGTCTTTTTACCATTAAGCAATATTTATCACAGTCAAAGACCCACTAACTTCATAGTTGATTCTGCTGCATGTTGAGTCCAGTACTCTAGAACATTCTCCACCAGTGAACTAAATTCTTCTCTGAAATTGTTCCTAGAGGGGGATTATCTTTGTTATCTGAATCAATGAGTAGAATTTGGAATCTGTGTCTAGAGGAAGCTTTTTATGCCCTTCAAAGAACTTAACCAGCATTTGAGTATGGGATGTGGGGAAAGGGAGAGAGTGAGGGAGAATGAGAGAGAAAGAAATTAAGAAAAGAAAGAAAACAAAAGTTTATAAGGCTTTTCAAGAATCTTAGTTTATATTTATTAAATATTTATTTTTATTTTTTGTTATATATAATATTTATTAAATATATGCTTTTCAAGAATAAAGTCAGAAGACACTGAACATACATGCACTGAACAATATCACAAAAGAAATGAAATTTCTTTGAATTTGAAAATGAAATTGAAATGAAAAAGAAATTGCTATATTTTAAAAGAGAGAAACTGACAAGTCATTTAGAAGGGATTTATTTCCAAATTACTTGTCTAAGTGCACTTAGATCACTACTAAGAAAAAAGATCAAAATTAAGACCAAATTAGAAAAATGAATGAATGAATGAATGAATGAGTACTTGTACTTACAATATATAGAACGCTATACTAAATACTGGAGATTAAGCAAAACAAGTAAAAGTGTCTGTATTTTGCAATCCAATCAAACTGACCTCTGTTCCTGATAGATAACACTCCAAATTTTGTCTCTATGATTTTGCACAGGATGTTCACCATGCTTAGAATGCATTCCCTGCTCAAACCAGTCTCAAAAAACCCTTCCTACAACATCAACAACAAATGATTATCTTTCTTGAAGATCTCCAGGGAGGAAGAATCTACAACTTCTAGAGGTAATCTATAAGTATAAGAAAGTTTTTCTTACATTGAGACTAAATTGGTTCTGCTCTCCAGGGCTTATATATTTTTTTTTAATTTTTAAAAATAAATTTATTAAAGTTTTTTATTTTCAAAACATATACATGGATAAATTTTCAACATTAACCCTTGCAAAACCTTGTATTCAAATTTTCCCCCTTACCCCCACCCTCTCCCTTAGCTGGCAAATATCCAATATATGTAAAACATGGCAGAAATACATTAGGTCCAACATATGCATACATATTTATACAATTATCTTGCTGCACAAGAAAAATCAAATTAAACAGGGAAAAATGAGAAAGAAAATAAAATGCAAGTAAACAACAACTAAAAAAGTGAAAATGGCTTTGTTGTAAACTATACTCAACTCCCACAGTCCTTTCTCTGGGCGCAGATGGCTCTCTTCATTACAAGATCATTGGAACTGATCTGAATTATCTCATTGTTGAAAAGAACCACATCAGGGGCAGCAAAGTAGCTCAGTGGATAGGGCACCAGCCCTGAAGTCAAGATGATCTGGGTTCAAATCTGGCCTCAGTCACTTAACACTCACTTAATCACAATTGCCTCAGCAAAAAAAAAAAAAAAAAAAAAAAGTGCCACATCAGATTTGATCACCCTATAATCTTCTTGTTGCCATGTACAATGATTTCCTGGTTCTGCTCATTTCACTCAGCATCAGTTCATGTAAGTCTCTCCAGGCCTTTCTGAAATCCTCCTGCTGATCTTTCTTCCAGAACAATAATATTCCATAACATTCATATACCATAATTTATTCAGCCATTTTCCAATTGAGGGGCATCCACTCAGTTTCCAGTTTTTTTTCCAATACAAAAAGGGCTGCCACAAATATTTTTGCACATATGAGTCTTTTTCCCTCCCTTAATATCTCTTTGGGATATAAGCCCATTAGAAACACTGCTGGGTCAAAGGAAACACGCAGTATATGATAGCTTTTTCTTTGAGTATAGTAGATATATATATATATACACATACACATCAGAGATAGATATATATATATATACATACATACACATCAGAGAGATATATATGATGCTTTTCTCCAAACTCCCACTGGCAAGTTGGTCCCCCCGAGTTGTGACTATACCAAAAGTCAATATGACTGCCCTCAGTTGAGACCACTAGCTGACTATTAAAGTCAGCGTACTGGTGGAGGCTTGAGAGCCATAGTTTTAGGAGTGAAGATCAACAAAACATATTGACATATATTTTTCTCCTCCCCTCACTCAGACTAATGAGTAATTCCTTTTCAGAAGCTGAGTTCTTCCATAGCTCTTTTTGAAGCTGCCTGAGATCACTCTGCTCAGAGTTGTTCCCTGCCATAAAAGAATGGGAAGCACATCTCGTTTTTTAAAAAGTTACTAGGGTTCTTTGTTGGACAGTGACTAGCTGCCTTCCAATTCCATGAAATAAACACTTTTACCTTCTGTGATTTCATCAACTAGATTAGGAAAAATCAATTGATAAGGGGCATCCTGATCACCACCATTCTCCTATACAAATATATTCTAAATAAACATCTACAGGCTAAATATAAGTAGAGGGATGGTAAAAATCAATGTAGTTAGGGAAAAGAGATGCTAGCAGTTAGGAAACCCTTCACATAAAGGAATGAAATAAGAGTCTCTTTTGAAGAGGGAATGAATTCCAGCCAGTGAAAAAAGAGCAGAGACAAAAAAGTCTAGGTGAGGAGCAGAAGTCAGTTTGGCTGGACCACAGAGTGTACTGAGGGGAGTAATGAAATGAAAAAGAGCTTATGAATAGTTTCAAAAGTCAAATAGAATAGCTTGTATTTTATCCTAGAGGCAATGGGAAGCTACTGAAGTGTATTGAGCAGAAGAGTAATGTGACCGGATCCCTGTTTAAGGAATATCACTTTGGCAGTTCTACAGAGGATGGATCAACTTGGGGAGAGGGACAACTTGAGGCAGAAGGGCAGAGAGAGTATTTAGAGTACCACTGTAGTAATTAAGATTAAAGGTGACTCAGTGTGTAAGGTTCTAACACTATTTACCTCTTGTTTATTTTATTCTTTGCTGAAGGAAGATTAAATCCCTATATTTGTGACCTAATAATATAATATAGCAATATAACAATATAACAGTATATTAACCTCCTAGGTGAAAAAGAGGAACAGGGATCCTCCTCCCCTGAGGTGGAGTCGAGCACCCATAGAACATACTCATTCGGTAAATTCAGAGGGCAGGTTGCACGAGATACCAGAGACAACCTAAATTGACCCATAACTCTCCAGCAGATGTAGGAAATTCTACCATTCTGCATGCTTGACTTTCAGAGCCAGAAATCAAATCAGAAGGACATGGCAGGATTTCTAATGTGAAAACTCAGCCACATAATATCATCTTTAATAGCTTTTGGCAAAGAACACTCACAATGGGTCTCACCCAAATTAAAATATGTGCATGGAAAATAAAGCAGAAAATCTACAATTTTTCAGGCTTTTATAAGGCCAAAGAAATATTAAGCTGGTTGAAACATACATATGTGTACTCACTCTTCATTTTCCATCCACTGCTCTGCTTGGTTCTGACTTCATGGACCTCATGGCTTTCCTAGGATAATCTCGCCTCATCATTACACAGATCAACTCAGCTTTGATACTCAATACCTTCTCAGAGTCCTCCACTGCCTCTCCCATCTGATTGGAAGAGTAGAGATAGAGCAATAAAGTCCTCCCAAAGCCTTCCTTACAGAGGGCTTAGAATTTCCTTGATAATTCATTTTCCATTAGCAGTTATGCCTTTATGCTAGGGACTTACCTTTTTCAGCTTCCTTTTGTGAACTATCTTCTGAGCAAAGACAGTCTTATTTGTATCCTGAGAATTATCTGAGAGATGGTATTATGAAATTCATACTCAATTTCTTCTATTTTTTGATCTAAAGTTTAGACTTCTCTAGTTGATATGGAACATGGGTAAAAATTACTCTTCTTTCCTTTAAGTATCTTTTTACTGCCAAAATGGTATAAAAGTGGCTGCTATGAGCCAGTCTATTGTTCAAATGTTTAAGGTTCCTTCTCCTCCAAAAAAGGAAGACTGAAATTTTGGTTTTAGTATCAGTTCACAGTGAAATCTAGTAAGACAACTATTGAGAAATCGTTGAATATCTTTTAAAAATCTTTATCTTCTATCCATCCTGCTTTTTTCTTTCTATGAATTAATAAATGAATACATTGAGGCAACAAAGTACAGGCAAAAGCACAATAACTTGGACTGAGGAAAGAGCTTGTTTTAAATTTTATAGCTGACACTTACTGGTACTTGACCATGGGCAAATTATTTTACACTTCTCTGAGTCTCAATTTCCTCATTTACAAAAGAGCAAGAATAGTTAATTCCCTTCTCAAGAGTTCAATCACTAACTTGAGTCATTCAATATTTTCTCATCATTCTCTCTGTAGAGCTCTGAATTTAGAGGTTCCGAGTAGGAGAGGGCAGTGAGAGTACAGCAAAGGAGAAAGGAATGAAAGCCATTTATAAGGTTAAGAGAAGAGGGAATAACAGAAAAGTTTAACCCTGATAAAGGGTAAGGACATTTTGGTTCATTCTTTAAGTGTCTGAACAGTACAAGAGAGAATGTCATCCCTTCTGAGAGCCTTTTCATCATCTTGTCCTACTCTCCCCAAAGTAACTCTTCATCCCCTTTGCTTTATCTTCCTGTTCAAACTCTTCTCTTTGTACCTTGACTCACTTTTAATGCAACAATTTAAAAACAGATGACATTTTAAATAAATCCGGGGAGAAAAGCAATTCTTAGCTGAGCAGTGGTGCTGAGCAGGTTTGGATAAAATTCCGATCATGGAGATGACAGATTTGCCCTCCATTTCTGTTGCATAAATAATTATCCAAGTGAAGGTGTTTGGGAGGGGGACGGGAGAGGGGGAAAGGAGGGGAAGGAACGAAGAGAGAATGAATGAATGTCCAGAATATCTGATGTACTTGGCAAGGTGAATTGCTTCATGTAACAAGAAAACAAGCCACTTGTGAAAGGGTCATAAAAGGAAGTAAAAGCTAAGAGTCTAGACTAAGCTACTGGGGTTATCAAACTGTGCATACCCTTTGATCCAGCAGTGTTTCTACTGGGCTTATACCCCAAAGAGATACTAAAGAAGGGAAAGGGACCTGTATGTGCCAAAATGTTTGTGGCAGCCCTGTTTGTAGTGGCTAGAAGCTGGAAAATGAATGGATGCCCATCAATTGGAGAATGGTTGAGTAAATTGTGGTATATGAACATTATGGGAATATTATTGTTCTGTAAGGAATGACCAGCAGGATGAATACAGAGAGGACTGGCGAGACTTACATGAACTGATGCTAAGTGAAATGAGCAGAACCAGGAGATCATTATATACCTCAACAATGATACTGTTTGAGGATGTATTCTGATGGAAGTGGATCTCTTCGAGAAAGAGAAGATCTAACTCATTTCAATTGATCAAGGATGGGCAGAAGCATCTACACCCAAAGAAAGAACACTGGGAGATGAATATAAACTGCTTGCATTTTTGTTTTTCTTCCCAGATTATTTATACCTTCTGAATTCAATTCTCCCTGTGCAACAAGAAAACTGTCCTGTTCTGCACACATATATTGTATCCAGGATATACTGTAACCTATTCAACATGTAAAGGATTGCTTGCCATCTGGGGGAGGGGATGGAGGGAGGGAGGGGAAAAATCGGAACAGAAGTGAATGCAAGGGATAATGTTGTAAAAAAAATTACCCTGGCATGTGTTCTATCAATAAAAACTTATTTAAAAAAAAAAGAAAACCTCAAAAAAAAATAGACTAAGCTATTGGGCTGGGTATTATGTTTGGTTTCAAATCAGCTTTCTCATTTTGTCTGATAAAGAAGGATCAAGTGATCGCTGAGATGATTTTTAACTGGGACATTCCATTACTACAGTCTACTATTTCACTTTTGTATCATGGATGACTCTGACAGTCTAGTGAAACAGGGATCCCTTCTCAGAATAATGTGTTTTAAGGCACAAAATAAAACAAACAGAATTACACAGGAAACCAATCAAGTTCACAGATCCTAGATTATAAATCCCAGTGCTACTTTAGGTATGTTTGCTCCATCTTTAAAATGAGAACCACTTTCCTGTCTTACAATTCTATTAGAAAATGAAGTATTCAATCAGTATACCATACCAGTACATAGGCTTTTTATTTTTTTGCTGAGGCAATTGGGGGTGAGTGACTTGCCCAGGGTCACACAACTAGGAAGTCCTAAGTATCTGAGACCAGATTTGAACTCAGTTCCTCCTGACTTCAGGGCTGGTGCTCTATCCACTGAGCCATTTCACTGCCTCTATATAGGCTTTTGAGATGGAATTCATAGGTCCTCAAGATCAATCTCTTCATTTCAGATAAATGGAAACCAAGATGCAAAGAAGGGGAAGTGATTTATCCAATGATACAGAACAATAAGTGGCAGAGTCAGTTGTAGTCTTTGTTCCAGGTGCTCTACATAATGCCCTAAAGGAAGTTATGCTATCTAATTTTTTATTAAATGGCCTTAATAAGTATTCTTCAATCTTCCCCAATTAAAAAAAAAAAGAAAAAGAAAAACTCAGGGACAAATTGAGTTAGGCAAAGGAAAGGAAATTTATATTATATGTGTTTAGTAATTATATAGAATGAGTAATTACTCATTCTAGACAAGAAGTTAGAAAGATTTAAATTATGAATAAATTCAAAAGAGATTTAGACAAATTAAGGGATGGCAGTGTCATAATGTAGTGCTAAAGAAAGCTAAGAAGTTAGGAAGGAAGAAGATAATAATTTATTAAGCATCTATTCTATCCTGGGCACTGTGCTAAGTACTTTACAAACATATAATTTATTCCTTACAACAACCTTATTATCCTTCCTTTATAGTTTAGGAAACTGGGGCAGACAAAAACAAAGTTAACAAAGTTGGTAAGTATTCAAGACCAGAGTTAAACTCAGGTCTTCCCAACCCTAGGTCTAGCACTCTATCCACTAAATGATTTCTACAGGATATGAGATAACCCTGATTCAATTCAATTCCATTCATTAACTTCAATTTAGCCAATGTTTATAAAGTATCTACTATTTAAACCAAAGGTTAGGGAATCTTTTTTTTTTGCCACCGACTAGTTGGATATTTATAACATTATTTTCAGGTCATATAAAATTATCTTTTTTTTTTAGCTGAGGCAATTGGAGTTAAGTGACTTGCCCAGGGTCACACAGCTAGAAGTGTTAAGTGTTTGAGACCAGGTTTGAATTTAAGTCTTCCTGACTTCAGGGCTGATGCTCTATCCACTGCACCACCTTGCTTTCCCTAAAATTATCAAAACACACACACACACACACACACACACACACACACACACTAACCTTTTATCGAACAGTTAGAGGCTATTATATCTAGCTTTCAGCTTATCACCTCAGATATTTCCCATCCCTGATTTAGATAGTACTCTGCTAGATGCTGGTAAAATAATATAGTAACAAATAAAACAAAACAAAACAAACAAAAACAACCCAGTTCTGTTCCCTCATTGAACTTGCCTTCTCCTGAAGAGGATGTGTAGTGTGTGTAGTGAGTGTAGGTGTGTAGTGAGACAAGTATATATTCCATAAGAGCAGTGACTGGTTTTATTTTGCAGCTTGGTGGGGCTTGAGTATTTTTTGGGGGGAATGCTTTTCTTTTATATCAGTACTTAGCACAGCATCTGGTAAACAGGAAGTACCTAGTAAATGCTAGTTGGTTGAATGATTAAATATAAAATATATAAAAATTTTTTAAAAAACTAATTTCAAGAGAGAATGCTATAAACTATAAGGGGATCAGGAAAGCCTCAAGCATATGGTCTTTATAATATGTTTTGAAGGAATTTAAGAATTCTAAGAAATAGAGCTGAAAAGGGAGGGATTTCAGACATGCAAAATCACCTAAGAAAAGGCATAAAGATGAAAGAGAGCTATGTATAAAGAATACAGGAAAGAGAATAATATCAAGTAAGACTAGAAAAGTAGGACACAGGACACATTGCATAGAGTTTTAACATTAGACTATGGAGTTTTCATTTTGTCCTTTTTTTGGTTCATTGTTGTCCTTCTTTCTTGAAGAATGCTCAGTAGATAGAACAATAGCCCTGGAATCAGGAGTCCAAATCTGATGCCAAAAACATTTTGGCCTAGATATGATGACGAACTACTAAAGATTTTAAAGGAAGCAAGTGATATAATCAGTTTAAGGAATAGCAATGTGGAAATTATGTGAGGGATGGGTTGGAGAGGATAAAGAGTAGGAGCAGAGAGAGAGCACTTGAGAGGCTAGCTCAAGCTAGAAGTGTTAAGAGCTTGAATCTAAGTAGAGGACTGTGGGTGAAAAGATGAGAACAGATTACAATAGAGATGCTGGGAGACAGAAACAATAAAATATTAGAACTTATTGGATATGAGGATATCAAGAAAGGGAGAAGGGTCAAGATTTCAAAACTGGGTAACTGAAAGAACAATAGAACCCTCGGTAGAAAGGGACAAGTTTGAAGGCTCATTGGATTTGGTGGAAAACATAAGTTCTATGTTGAACATGAATGAATGATAAAATGTTTATTAAGCACTTTAATATGTGTAAAATATTGTGCAGATTAATGGAACTGATCAGTTAATTTTCAATCATGCCTGATTCTTTATGATCCCATTTGGTGTTTTTTTGGGAAAAATACTGGAGTGGCTTGCCATTTCCTTCTCCAACTCATTTTACAGATAAGGAAACAAAGACAAATAGGGTTAAGTGACTTCACCAGAGTCACACAACTAGTAATGTTTGAGGCCAGATTTGAACTCAGAAAGATGAATACACACACACACACACACACACACACACACACACACACACACACACATTCAAACAAGAAGAGATAGCTCACAAAAGGAAATGGTAACCAGGGAAAGGTGCTTTAGAGTGGAAAAGATCCAATGATAACTCATTTTGAAGTTGCAATGGTTGTTTTGATTTGATTATAATTCTTAGGGTAAAGGGTGAAAGGATGGGGAGGTGTGTCTGCCTACAGTAACAGGAAGACAAACGGCCAGATTGAAGATGACTACTGATCAACTTGCTCAAAATCACATAGGACATAAATGGATTAGAATCAAACTCTAATCTCCTCACTCCAAATCCAGCCATTTTCCCACTATACCATGTAGCAACCCTAAAATGAGATCTTGACGGAATTTTAAAATATCATATAAATCTACACTGAAAAGTAATACCTACAATCAACTATATACAGTTTTTATTCAAGAAATATTTCGAGTCGGGGTGAGGAATAAAATCTACATTCTGACAAGCATAGACTAAACAGGTCAAAAGCTCTAAGAGAGCTAGCAGACAAATCAGAAATAACAAGCAGTGATCAAAAATAACAAGCCATTGAAAATTTCTTCTAATATATTATTGATGTTTTTCTTTAAAAAACAGAAAATTAGCTTCTCAATAACTACCTCTCCCAAAATAGAGCCCTTCTTTATGACAAAACTAACCTAAGGAACAATCTGGGAGAACATGCAACATTTTCTACCCATAAGTTTCTACAAGAAAAAGGAAGCATCATGTTTTGTTACTAGTTGAGGAATTTTTGGGGGGGAAAAAACTCCAGGGAGATCATGCATCTGGGAGGAATTCAAACACAGTGATAGATGCTGCAAAAATATTATTTCTATCCAAAAGAGTCTTTCTCTGTAGGAGTATAGAGTCTGTAGATTGTATGTGGTGGATGATAGTGAGGGTGGGGGGTATTTAATCGTATTCTCCCAGGCATAAGCACAAATAATTATGATAATGTCTCATCAACTATATAGGACAACAAGACAATATCTGATACTCAGAAAAAATATTTCAATCCACTGGGAAATCTCTATTTTGTAAGACTCCATTGAATTTATAAGAACGCCTCTTCCTTTTCAAAGAGTTTTCTCACCTTTTCCCACAACCTCAAAATATGCTACAGAGTGAGATGTACCAAGGAAAATTATCCATTTTCTTTCAACAGATGAATTAAAGTAAAGCTTATAATGGGCAAGGAACCTGCCCAAGCTCATAAAGGAAGTCAACTGGTAAAGACAGAACTAGAATCAAATTTTCCAGATTGCTATCCTTTTCCCATTAAACAATCACAAGTCATTTCAGGAAAACATATAACTAACCTCCACATTCCAGTGAAGCTGTACATTGTGCTCACACATCGGGGAAGGGCAGGGGGTTGGAGTCCATCCAGCCGCATAGCCAGGGCAGGAACACCGAAAAGGACCAAGTACTTCACATAAAAGAAGAGTACTTGGGCTAATGCTAGTCCACCTAAAAAACAAAGAAGCTCATTAAAAAAACACCTGGTAGATCTCTCTATGGGCTACAATATTCTAATAGAAATATCTTACACCCCTCATCTCCACCTCTTCTTTGCCCATTACCAAAACCAAAACAAAATAACCCACACCAACCAAATATCATTATCAAGCATCTTCTCCTGCATCATCAATTGGCTGATAAATTCAGTTGGCTAACTGAATCACATTGGTTCTATGAATAACCTGAGTTAGCAAATAATAAGTATTATAATCATCTTTATTAATGGTGTCAGGAACAAAACCATATTCAGATAATAGATAGCGTATTTTACCATTCCTATTTCAAATGCACAAAGGAAGTTCAGAACTCTTTGGAAGAATTCCAGCAAATCTTTTTTTTTTTTTAAATAAAAGAGCTTTTGAAAATATAAATCATCATACCTTAACTTTTATTTCAGGACTTTATACATAAGGCCAATTGTATGGTCATATCTTCCATACTTGTTTCAATCTCCCACTATTTTATATTGCTTGTGTTTTCTTTAAAATATGTGATAAAGACAATGTGTTACTTTCAAAATGAGTTTGTTTTCCTGTGAAATTCCTGCAATAACATTCTTTTCTTTCTTACTTCTTTATTTTTGGCATCACTAATATCAGCCCCCCCCCACTAATCTTTCCCTCAGACTTCCTCACAAATAAGCTTGCTTGCTACAAATAAGCATAATTAAGCAAGATAAAGCAAGCATTGGTCATGTCTGAAAATATTTCTTTCATCCTATATCTCTAGTCCATTGATGTCTAAAGGGGAATAGGATGCTTCATCATTAGTCCACTGAAGTCACAATTAGTCATTAAATTATTTAGAAGTTTTACATATTTCAAAGCTGTTTTTTTCTTTACAATGTTTCAGTTTTTGTGTAAATTGTACTCTACTTCTATTCATTTCACTCTATATTGAGTCATGCTACTCTTCTCAACTTTCTCTGAATTATTCCCTTTTATCAACTGTTGTAGCATTATAATATTCCATTATATTCATATATACTCTAATTAGTTCATTCACCCATCAATGGTATCCCCACCCCAATTTTCATAATACAAATGCCTTTCCTGTAAAAAAGAAAAAAGAAAAGAAAAAAAGCATCAGAAAACAGAAATAAATGTGTTTTTCCTTAAAAGATTTGTACTATCTACCTGAAACTAAGAAAAAGCACTAACAGTAATGGGGATAAGAGAGAAGACAGAAGATAGAAGAGAAAAACAAGATCAGGAGTAAATCTAAAATCTCATCTTTTAGCAGAAGTCTTTCCCAACTTGTCTTAATTCTACTACATTCCCTCAGTTATTTGTTTCCTATTTATTTTGTATATAGCCTATTTATACATATTTGCTTGTATTTTACTTATTTGTCTTCCCTATTAGATTGTGATCTCCCTAGAGGACAAGGACTATCTTTTGCCTCCTACTGTATCTCTAGTATATAGCACAGTGCCTGACATATAGTTGCTGCTGTTGGTGGTGGTAGACTTGAGTTGTTTTCAGTTGTAGCCAACTCTTCCTAAATATTTTGGGATTTTCTTGGCAAAGATACAGGGGTCATTTGCCATTTTCTTCTCTAGTTCATTTTATAAATTAGGAAACAAAGGCAAATATGTTGATTTGCTCAGCGTCACACGCCTAATAAGTATCTGAAGTCAGATTTGAACTCAGGAAGACAAATTTTCTTCACTCCAGGCTCAGTGCTCTATGTACTGTGCCACCTATATAGTAAATACTTAATAAATGTTTATTAACTGGCTGGTAACTAGCAAGGCTATCTATTGTCACCATTCTTATTCAATTTTGTACTAAAAATGCTAGTTATAGCAATAAGACCAGAAAAAGATATTGAAAGAATAAGCACAGAAAATGTGGGACAGAGGAAGAAACTATCACTAATTGTAGATTATATGATGATTGACTTACAAAGTCCTAAAGAGTCAACTAAAAAACAATCAAAACAATTCATCAATTCATCAAAGCCACAGGAAATAAAATTAATCCACATAAATCATCACTCTTTCTGTATATTATCAACAAAATCCAACAGGAAGAAACAAAAAGGAAAGTTGAATTTAAAATAAGTATAATATAAAATACTTGGGAGCCTACCTGTCAAGACATATACAGGAACTAAATGAATGCAATAACAAAATACTCTTTATACAAATATGTATCTAAATAATCAGAAAAATATTAATTGTTCATGTACAGCCCTTAGTCAACATAATAAAAATGACAATATTATAATAACTAATTTATATATTCAGGGGCATACTTATCAAATTACCAAAGAATTGCTTTATAGGAAAGAAATTTGTAACAAAATTCATTTGGAGAATCAAAAGATCCAGAATATCAAGAGAATCAATGGGAAGGGGAAAAAAAGTGAAGGAGACGTAGTAGTTATCAGATCTCAAACTACACCACAAAACTGTAATCATCAAAACTGTTGGTACTGAGCAAAAAATAGGTTGATCAGTGAAATAGATATAAAACATACTCAAAAGCAAATGTACTCAGTAACCCAATGTTTAATAAACCAAAAGATACCAATTATTTGGGGTAATAATTAACTTGGGGCCAAAAGCTATAAGAAAAACTGGAAAAGTTTGACAGAAAATAAGCATAACCCAGCATCTCACATCATATGGAAAGAGCACCTTCCAAACAAGTTCAAGTAAACTCAAATTAGGTATATATGATATAGACACAAAGCATGATATCATAAACAAATTAGTAAAACATGGATCTATCTGATCTATAAATAAGGGAAGAGTTTCCAAGCAAATAAGAGATACTAAAATTCAGAGGAAGTAAAATAAATTATCTTGATTACATAAATTTTAAGTTTTTGCACAAATAAAATTAATGCAATTATAATAAGAAAAAAGTCAGGAATCTGGGGGGCAGGAATCTTTGTAGCAAATTTCTCTGATAAAAGGATTATCTCTAAAATATATAGGGTAATGCGTCACAAAAGAAAAAGTCATTCTCCAAATGATAATCAAATAATAAGAATAGAAAGTTTTTAGAGGAAAGAATCCAAACTATCAATAGCCATATGAAAAAAAAATTGCTCTAAATCACTATTAAGAAAAAATGCACATTCAAACAACTCTAAGGTACCACCTCACACCTTTGGCTGAAATATAAAAAAAGGAGAGAAAAGTTATTATCTCCATTTTACAAATGAGACAATTGACATAGAAAGAGGTTGTATTTTATCCAAGATCACACAGCTATGAAATGTCTAGGTACTCAGATCTTTGTGAAGCCACTTTCAGGACTGTACCTGCCATTCCATATAGTTGCCACTTAGTTATGACAGCAAGGTAGCCTACGAATTGCTAAAGAGCACTCTAGAAAGCAACTGCAGTAGAGGAAATGCAGACAAGTGCAATAGAAAAGTTGCAATCAAGGAGTTAGAGAAAACAAGGCTTGAGATAAAAAGCAGTTCTGCAAAGTCCCTTCAATTAAAAAAATACCAACAACAAAATGCTGATCAAGTGAAAAATGAAACCAGTCTGGATTTTGAACACTTTAAAGAACTATATAAATGTCCATTATTATTACATCAAATGAACATTACATACCTTGTAATTGTTTTTAATTGCTTCAGTCATGTTTGACTCTTTTGTGCTTACATTTGGGGTATTTCTGGCAGAGGTACTGAAGTGATTTGGCATTTGTATCTCCAGTACATTTTACAGGTGAGGAACTGAGGCAAACAAGGATAAATGACTTGCCCAGCATCACACCTACTAAGTATCTGAGGCTACATTTGATCTCAGGTCTTCCTAAATTCCATGTTATACTCCATTTTACTCAAATTCAAATATTTATTTAAAAATGATTGATTTTCTATCATTTTAATCTTCCCACCTTTTCCTTTTCTTTCAGTTCCCTTCCTAAAGTTCTCACACCTGTTACTTAACACAAATTAATCCTTCCTAGGTTTCTCTTGATGAATTCTCAGTAGATAATTCAATAACCACAAAAATGAGCCCATTTTCTGAATTCATTCTGCCCCAAAATAGAAAAAACATTCTCTCCATTTGGCCACAGCTACCACACATATGTATCTTTTCTAGATTCAGAACATCAGGAGTGATAAGGATTCATATCATTTTTGAGCCTTATAAATGGAAGAACTCGAGCCTAAATCTAAAATCTCTAGATAAAAAAAATCTCTAAAATAAATATTTTAAAACTCTGGATAATATCCAAATAATCAACACATTAAATCTCTTCTCCTACCCATGAAACAAATATTCAAAGAAAGCAATACTCTGGGGAAAAAAAGTGGATTTAGATACCAAGGATTTGGGTTCAAATTCTCCCTCTATTAGTTAATACTGACATTGCTATTTGAATTCCACTTTCTTCATCTATAAAATGGAAGGGAATGGGTTACAATTATTTCTAAGATATTTTCAATTTCTATGTCCTATGATCTGATTAGACTAGAGGTTTAATAGCCCCACTTCAGTAAGATTTCATTCCCTCTACACAGACTATATCCAACAAACTAATAAGCAAGGGTATGGGAGAGAGGGATTCGAGTTTAGGGGTTGAGAAATAAAACAGACACATTGTAGGGAAGAGACTTAAAGAAACAAGAAGAGAAAGGGAAAAAGTTTCAAGACAATCTACAGCCAGCTAATGAGCCTCTGAATTATTAAAAATTGGCTAAGCATGAGTAAATCTATCTCCTGTTAATAAAAAAGCAAAAATCCCCCTAAGGCATTCTAACTTAAAATGCCTCTCCCCCAAAAAAATCTGTTTATCATAATACAATAAACCTTCCAACAAAATGTTAAAAATCAGTTGTGACATTTCATCACCATGTTATCCAAAAGGGAACCTTCAGGGAATTCAAACAAAAACACAGTGCCACATAATTTAATCTTTCATTTTTATTAGCAAAAGAGCATAGAGTTTTTACACAATAAGGACTCAATTCATTAAGAAACACCGCTTTGTTAGCTTCAGGAAAGAAGATTAGTAGTTAACTCAGTCCCTTGATTTTAGTGCCCACCTCCTATAGGAAAATCAAGCCCCAAGCACGGAAATGCAAAGAGTGTTGCTAAAATAAAGAACTCCATGTAATGCACTGGTAGGTATTTTATTTAGGAGGAAAAAAAGTAAACCAGCCTCAAGCACAGGGGTGATACAAGAGAGAAGAATTTAAATGTCCCTGCCAATTACTAAAACCTCCTCCTACTGCAAATCCACATCTAATTCTCAAATTTGTCAGCATTCATTCTGGGAGAAGTTGTCAAAGTGATTAGACAGTGCTTTGCATATTTTATCTACTTATTTATTTATTCTGTTGCTTTATTACAAAATGCTTCCTCTGAAGGCTCATGAAAGTAATTAAAAATGCATGGGACTTTCAGTGCCAAGATGGCGGAGTGAGGAAGGAACCCCCTGAAGCCCTCCCAATTTCCCCTCCAAACAACTAGAAAATTGCCGCTGAATTTATCTAGGAGCAAGAAAGCAGCTACTAGCTGAGCAGGAAAAGTCTATCTTATAGGGACAGCAGGGGAGTGAGGTCCAAGAGAAAGAGCAGCAGAAACAGCAGCCAGTCTCACAGCAAGAGGCTTGCATCAAGACTCCATCCTGGGGCAATCCACCAGCAATATCTCATCTTCCTGCAAGCCAGCAGCTCTTAAACAAGTGAGCAATCTGTGCAGCTTAACAAAGTCCTATCTCAGAGATCCCATCCCCAGATCAAGTCACCAGCAAGATCATCTCCCCAGTGCTGACTAGTAGCGAAGCCTTATCCCAAGACTGGCCAACAGAGAGAACCCAACTCTGGTCTATCAGCAGAGAAACCTTGTTTTCATAGCAACCCAGCAGCAAGGCCCCACCCCTGGAACAGAACAATAACTAAACCTGCATACCCAAGGAAGGTCAATAGCAAGACCCCAACCCTCCCACCCCCAGTACAAATCAGAAGGTAAGCCTCTGAAAAAGCAAGAGAAAACAGGCAACTAAGCTCTGAAGCCCAGGGAAAGTCAGCAGCAAAACTCAGAATCAATCCCAGTAGAAAAAGCTTGGGACAGTGCATGACCAGCTTCCAATTCTCACATGAAAACACCAAGTCTCCCAAAAAGACAAAAAAAAAATGAGGAAAAAAACAAGATCTTGATTATAGAAAGCTGCTAGAATGAAAGAGAAGATCAAAGCATAAACTTAGAAGAGGTCAATAATGTTGAAATGGTTACATGTAAAGCTTCAAAGAAAACAAAATAAAGGGGTGAGAAAGAAAACTAAACTGGAAGGAGGAAGATTAAATGGGATAAATTATTCCATATAAAATAGGCATGAAAAAGCTATTATAATGAAGGAGAAGATGGAGAAGAAGCAAAAATTAAATCTTTTTCTTATCAAAATATTTAAAAGAGGGAACACTTACAATCAGTTGAATATAGAAATCTATCTTTTTCCATAAGGAAGTAAAAAAGGTTGGGGATAACAGAAGAGGGACGTGAGACTGAGAAACGGTAAAGTATATTGGAGAAGATGGGGATTATAAGTAAAACACTTGTGATTAGAGAAAAGTTGGGGGTAATAGAGAAGAGGATAAATAAAAGGAAAATAGAATGGAGGGAAATAGTTATAATTTTAAAAGTGAATGGGATGAATTCACTCTTAAAATAGAAACAGCAAAATGGATTGAAAATCAGAATTCTGCAATATGTTGCTACTCAGATAAAAGTATATAGTCCTTTCTATTCCCATTCACTTGTCTTCAGACATGAGTAACTCTTTTAATTAGACCTATTAGTACATGACATCTACACAAAAATTTACCATGAATTAGGATATAAAAAACTTACAACCAAATACAAAAAAGCAAAAAGCAAATGCATCCTTTTTAGATC
The DNA here is from genome assembly GCF_016432865.1 of Antechinus flavipes. Classification (NCBI taxonomy): domain Eukaryota; kingdom Metazoa; phylum Chordata; class Mammalia; order Dasyuromorphia; family Dasyuridae; genus Antechinus; species Antechinus flavipes. Next base: position 376,712,267 of record NC_067401.1, read on the forward strand.
ACAATGCAATAATTATACTCAACAATGTACAACGGAAAGAAAAATTTAAAATTGTGGGGCTCAAAAGTGCCCCATCCACAATAAAAGAGACAGAGACATTTCTAAGCCAATGGCACTTAATTAAAGGATCAATGAATTGGAACTTAGATTTTCTTCATCATCTGAAATGCTCCCTCCTTTCAAGCCTTGTCTTTATAGGATTTGTTACACAGATATGCAAAAGTGGCATGGTAAAATATAAAATCTCACTGGTTGACAGACCTTGCTCTTGAGAGCCAAAAATGACATATCACAGGTTAGGCAAAGTATGAGGCATTTTCACTGACTGGACATAAGATGATCATAAGAGATTTACTTGTCTGTGTTGAGCAAGAGAGAACTCCAGAGATATAAAAATAAATTGGGAACTTTCCAAAGTATCAAAGCACTCCATACATATTAGTAACATGGAATCTGAGCAAAACAGGTTGGAGATATTTCCATCATTATGCTTGTGGCTATGCAAATGAGTTTCATAACTTGGTAAACAAGTAGTGAATATTAAATTAAAGTTTGAGGCCCACTATAAGAACCTATCTGTCCGCATATGATTTATATAGAACATCAAATGAATTAATACTGATTGAAATAGAGTAGGAGTCCAAATGAATTATTTCTCATAAAATTAATTGAAAATTAAGTAATCTAAACAAGTGGATCAAAGAACATAGCATAGAAATAATCGGTAATTTCATTGAAGAAAATTACAACAATGAGACAACATACCACAATTTATGGGATGCAGCCAAAGAGGTACTTAGGAGGAAATTTATATATCTAATTTCTTATATAAATAAACTAAAGAAAAAACATGGACATGCAATTAAAACAACTAGAAAAAGAACAAATTAAGAATCCACAATTAAACACCAAATTGGAAAACCAAACGAGATTAGTAAAATTGAAAGTAAGAAAACCATTGAACTAATAAAACTAGAAGCTGATTTTATGGAGGGGAACAATAAAATAGATAAAGCACTGGTAAACTTGATTTTAAAAGGGAATAAAAAAACCAAATTATTTGTATCAAAAATGAAGGGGATGAATTTACTACCAATGAAGAAGAAATTAAGACAGAAGCTTTTTTGCCCACTTACACAGCAATAAATTTGACAGATTAAATGAAACAGATGACTATCTACCAAAAAAAACTATAAATTTTCAGTGTAATATTTGGGCTAGCTTTCTGGAGGACCTCAGGACCAACCTTGATCTTAGTGTAAGAGTGCAGGAGACAGGAGAGCCACCAGGAGGATGGCCAAAAATGGAATGTCTCTCTTCCAGTCCTTCTTAGCCTTTATATATCCTATTACAATTACATCATTACAGCATTCTATGTATGTGTGAACTAGAGAACCTTTACATCACCATGCTAAGTAGTAAATATATATGTGAACTAGAGAACCATCATCTCATCAATTCCAATGAGTTAACACCTTGTTTCAAGTATACTTCTCCAGAGTTCAGACCCTTTACAATTCAGATTAACAGAAGAGGAAATAACTCTAATCTAATTTTAGAGAAATTGAACAAGCTATCAACCAATGTATTAAGAAAAATCCCTAAGATCAAATGAATTCACAAGTGAATTCTACTAAACATTTAAAAAATAATATCAAGATTATATAAACTATTTGGAAAAATAGGGGGAATCCAACTAAACTCTTTTAAAGTCACAAACATGGTACTGATACCCAAAACAAGAAGAGCCAAAACAGAGAAAGAAATTATAGGCCAATTTCACTTATGAACATTGATGAAGAAATTTTAAATAAAATGTTAGCAAAAAAGATTATAGCGATATATCAAAAGGATTATACACAATGACCAGATAAGATTTGTATCAGGAATACAGGTTCAACATTAGGGAAAATATCAGCATAATTGACCACATCAACAACAAAAGCAACAGAAATCATATGATTACCTCAATAAATGCAGAAAAAGCCTGTGACAAACTATAGTGTTCATTCCTATTAAAAACATTAGAGCTCAGAGGAATACATAGAGCTGTCTTTAAAATAAGTAATATTTATCTTAAAACATCAGTAAGAATTAGCTGTAATGGGGATAAGCTCAAAAGCCTTCCCAATGCAATCCGAATTAAGCAAGGATGCCCATTATCATTTCTATTATTTATTATTATTACAGCAATAAAAAATAAATTTAAAAAATTAGAAGAGACAATGAAAAAATAAAACTATCATTCTTTGCAGATGATATGATGTTATACTTAGAAAATCCTAGAGAATCAATTTTTAAAATTACTTGAAATTATTAGCAACTTTAGCAAAGTTGCAATATACAAGATAAATTCACATAAATCATCATCATTTTATGTATTACCAACAAAGTCTGTAGCAAAAGATAGAAAGAGAAATTTCATTAAAAAATAAAACACTTTTCACATAAATAAAGTCAGCCCTAAACAATTGGAAAAATAATAACTGCTTGTGAGTAGGCTGAGTCAATATAATGAAAATGGCCATTCTATTTAAATTAATCTGTTCATTTGGGGCCATGACAATCAAACTATCAAAAAATTATTTTATAGAGCTAGAAAAAATAATAGCAAAGTTCATCTGGAAAAACAAAACCTCAAGGATATCAAAAAAAATAAAGAAAAATGTGAAAGTGGTCTAGCCATAGCAGATCTCAAACAGTAATAAATAAATAAAGCAGTAATTCTCAAAACAATCTGGGTACTGGCTAAGAAACAGAATGGTGAATGTATGGAATAAATTAGGTACAAATTACATTATAATAAATTACCATAGTAATCTAGTACAAAATAAATTCAAAGATCTAAGCTTTTGAAACAAAAATTCATTATTTGATAAAAAAAAAAAAAAACTGCTGGGAAAACTGAAGGAAAAAAAAAGTATGGCAGAAACTAGGCATGGCCCAACATTTCATATCACATACCAAAAAAAGATCAAAATTGGATACATGATATACACATAGTGATACTTTATGGTTCAAGACAATTCCCATAGACTTGGGATGAAAATGTCAATCACATTCAGAGAGAGATCTATGGAGACTGAATAGGGATTGAAGCACAGTATTTTCACCATTTTTCCTTTTCTTGTGTTTCTTCTCCCCCCCCCCCTTTTGGTCTGATTTTTCTTTCACAATATAACAAATACAGAAATGTGTTTGAAAGGATTATATTTAGCTTATTTAACCACGATTGTTTTCTATCTTGGGGAGGGGGAAAATAAGGAAAGAAGGGAGAAAAATTTAGAATACAAAGTTTTACAAAAAATATATGTTGAAAACTATCTTTACATGTATTTGGGGAAAAAATACTATAGAAAAAAAGTGATACCATAAGCAAATTTAGACAGCATGAAGTAGTTTATCTGTAAGATTATGGATAAGAGAAGAATTTAGAACCAAGAATGCTATATGATCATTACAAAATATAAGGTAGATAATTTTAATTATATATAATTCAAAAGATTTTACACAAACAAAACCAATACCAATATTAGGAGGAAAACAGAAAATTGGGGGGTAGGGAAATTTTGCAACAAGTATCTTTGATCTTAAATCACTATCCATCAGAGAAATGTTTAAAACAATTCTGAGGTAGCACTTCATACCTATCAGAGTGGTTAATATGACAAAAAAGAAAAATGTTGGAAGTTGGAGAGGATGTGGAAAAACTGAGACACTGATGCATTGTGGGAAGTGTTGTGAACTGATCCATCCACTCTAGAGACCAATTAAGAACTATGCCCAAAAGGCTATAAAACTGTCCATATCAGCAATACCATTTCTAGGCTTATATCACAAAAACATCAAAAATTAGGAAAAGGACCTATTTTGTACCCCAAAAAATATTTATAGCAGCTCTTTTTGTGATGGCTAAGAATTACAAATCAAAGAGATACTCATCAGTTGGGAATGGCTAAATAAGCAGTGGGATATGATTGTAATGGTATATTATTGTGCTATAAGAAATGACAAATAGAAGTAATTTCAGATATACCTAGAAAAAGTTGCATGAACTGATGCATAGTGAAGTACCAACAGAATGTTGTATATAGTAACAGCAATATTGTTTGCTGAAGAATTGTGAATGTTTTAGCTATCTATTCTCAGCAATACAATGATGCAAGACAATCCCAAAGATCTAATGATAAAGATCTAAAATGAAATGCTATTCAATTGCAGAGAAAGAATTTATATTGATTTAATACAAACTAAAACATGCCATTTTTCATTTTCTTTCTTTCATTTTTTTATTTGCGTCTTCTTGTACAAAATGACTAATATGTAAATTTTTACATAATTTCATATGCATAACCTATATTTGATTGCTTATCAGGGAGGTAAGAAGGGGAAAAGAGGGAAGGACAGAATGTGAAACCTAAAACTCTTAATAAAATTTTTTTATTGAAAAAAATGCATGAATCAAAAATACAAAGATGATCTTTTAAAGAATTCTTCAGGATAACAAAATGCCAGACTTCACATTTACCCTTAGTATTCTGTAGCATCTCATTTGGAAAACACCAACAACAACAACAATAAATAAATAAATAATGATATTAATAAATTAATAATAATAATAATATTAATAAAAACCAACTGATTTTTTCCCGAGGGAAAACAAATCTTAACCGTTGGTAAAATTGAAGACAAGTTCCTTGAGGTCACAGACTATTTTAGTCCTAATTTTGTGCAGTGCTTGGTATAAGATTAGGGCTTAATAAATTGCTTGTTGAAATGAATTATAGCTGAATTTCTGAAATAGTAACAAGTAGAGTATCAGAAGTATACAATCATCTTGACTTTGTCACAAATCACATCATAGTTACATGGCATGTTTAAGCTTAAAAAAAAAAAAAAGCCCTAAAGGGTCCTGCCCAGTCCAATCATTTAAAAGGTAGGGAAAATGAAACCCAGAGGGGTGAAGGAAGTCACAACTAGTTAGTGGCAGAACCAGGATAAGAAGTCAGATCAATTGATTCACTGTCCAACACATCTGTACTTAACTAAATTTTAAAGCAGTTTCATGCCAGTAGAGGATGGATCAAGAGTATCCATATACAGTCTTGGTTCACATTAAAGTCTTTCTTCCTAAGTATGTTCAAAAACAATTAGGCTTTGATTTAGGAAAAAAAGAGGGAGAAAAAGTTAAGAGGTAATTTAACACATTCTCAGAGCACTTGAAGTGTTGTTGTTGCTATTGTTATTGTCATTTTAATAATTTAGTAGCTATGTAATTCTCTATAGCTATAGAATGTTGAATAACAGGCTTATGTGCAAAAAAATTTTGCTTACCCACTTAAGTAATAGCATATTAGATAGCACATGGCTTATGTACTGGAGAAAGTCTTTTTGAATCCCTCCTTCCACCAACCTCTATCACCCTTCCTCAGAGATTTTCCACATAGAGAAGAAGAATATGTAATTTCAACATTAATAGGTGTTAAGGCAGAGACCAGGAGCAGATTCTTTCTCAAGTCCTTCCAATTTTAGGATCATGATGTTTATCGTTATTTCCAGTGGCACTGGGCTACAGAGAATGGTGACAAGTGAGCCATTTTTCTCCTCTAAGATCAGAACAGAAAGAAATGGGCTTATACTGACAAAGGATGGATTGGCCAGAAGGAAAAATTTTGAAATAAAATGATGTGTTGATTTCTGAGATCTGGGGCTAAGATCCTATATTTCCTTAAGTACAAGTAAAATTTTACCTATCTGGCAGAGTCTATCTTATTCTATTATTGAAGCACATTATAGTCAATCTTCATGATAATAAACTGGCCAATTTTATTTAAAATCATCACTAAAGAGAAAGCAACATATATTAGAGAGCCCATTCCCCCACCCCATCCCACCCCACCCCCAGACCACCTTTGCCACTGTGTAATCTTGGACAAGTTATTTAAACTCCTCAGTGACCCAGGTAACTTTCTAAAACTAGTAGTTATAAAAGTTGTTGATCTGAATTAGTAAAGGGAGTTTCCTCACTCAAAATCCACTATGCTCATGAAATAACGAGGGCAGTTAAAAAATAATAATAATTTTTAAGTTTTAAATTATACATAACATCAACACAGAAGTTGCATTGATTTTTCAATCCATGATTCCCCAATGCTTTTGGAACTATCATGTCTTACCAGCAACAGCTATTTTAATTCATATTTCAGGATAAAAGACTTACTCTTCTTTAAAGCCCCACATGCTATATGTTTAATTTTTTAATTTTGCCATGAGAATTTAGGGATATATCTGTAATAAATATCTCCCTGAGATGACTAGAAACACACAAATATGTCACAAAATCAGGACTAAGACTGCCTTGGATAATCCATCTTCTGTCAGTAAAGACCCTCCTAGTACCTTTTGGTTACACATAGCAAAAGTCTAAATGAGACTAATCAAATAATTTCATTTCAATTTTTCAAATGTCTCCTGAGTATTTACTGCCACCTGCTGGCCCCGTGGTGTATTTTTTATCAAGAAATGAGGGAATATATTTCTGAATCTTTTTTAACCAGGGGATGACTGACCAAACTTTTCCAGATTGAGAATTTTCTTTTGCTTTTAATTTTCTCAAAGAAATTAAGAATGATGACAGTGAGGAAGACGGGATATTGACAATATAAGTTGACAAGTGAGTACAAAGAGAGTCCCTATATGCCTCAGGGAGAAGAGTGGGTTTCAAAATCAGCCAGCAGATCTTGATATGGCAAAGATTCTAGCAGTTTCATGGCAGCTTCTGGACGACTATGGAAACCAACATTGCTGGAGAAAGATTGCCTTAGGATAAACCTTTACTTCCCAAAGCTGTAAAGTCCACAATAACAAAACTTTGAGCTCTTTCCCATTATTTTTTAAAATATAGGTGTTTTTTTTCCAAAAAAAACCAAAATCTAAATGTTAAATACCCCAAACACAAAACATTTTGCTGGAGGGAAAATGGTTGCTTTTTGCTTGAAAATCCCCCAAAGGTGAAATGACAGATTTCCAATCTCAACAACTGAACACAAGCAACCACAAAAGGAGAAGTTCCTAGGCAATTATAAGGCAGCAAAACTTTTTCTTTCAGAATGCTAAGTTCAGGATCTCCTGGACTGATTTTGCTGACAGTTTTCTCATTGGAGATCTGGAAATATGATTTCATTCTAGCTTTGAGAAAGGCTCTGATGGACTGACTTTCTCCATCTTTCTACTTCAAACAATTCATGCTGGCTGAATGTGTCTATATATAAGTATGAGTACAAATGCATGTATGAGTACAAATGTCTATATACCCATACAAATATATGTATATGTATGTCATTCTGTTATATTGTATTATATTTGCATGGTACACAAATGTCTATAATTGTATATGGCCATATATGCTTATGTGTATGACACATATCTATAATTGTATACAGACAGATATGCACATATTGTGGTCACATACACATATATGTATATGTCCATGCAAGATACATTTGTAGACTGATATAATACACATGTCCAGATAATACATATACATGCAATATGCATATTATGTATGTGGTATATTTGTGTATGTTGACTTACAGTATATTGTATTATATGTAGTCATGTAAGCCTTGTATGCACATGTGCATGTATATGTGTGTATTATTATGTAACTACAATTTCATACATAAACTTTATTAAAAATAACTACATATTTATTCATAATCATATATCTACATGTAATATGTATGTGGAATTATCATTATGTGGAAATTATCATTAAAAGTGACCTTCCCTTTCTAAGATCAACAAATCTGATTGATTTATTTGTTTAAACACTGTGGCATCCATATTGCTAGGTGTGAGAAGCAACCCGCTGAAAAACATGGTCCTTTCCCTTTAGGTATTTATAATCTAAGAGCAAAAAAGCAAATGTGTGAATTGGATTACAATATTATTTTCCAAAGATTGAGGGAAGACTTTTTTTTTAAGTAAGCAGTAAAAGGGTAAAAGGGTAAACAGCACTTCTTGATTCAAGAATGGATGGGTGCTACTTTGCTCCACACTGAGCAACGTAGAGTTCCAGAAGATTTGAGTTGAATTTCTATGGAAGAGAATAAGGTGATTAGCAGATGAGAAAGGGGTGAGGGGTAAGGATGATTTCTTTGATCCCTATGTTAGAAGACTGATAAGATTCAGAGCAGTAGTTCTAAATCTGAGGGTCCATAAACACATATTTTTTTTAACATTTTGATAATTGTTTCAATCAATTAGTTTCTTTTGTAATCTTATGTATCTTATTTTGTATTCTTAAAAACATATTCTGGGGAAGAATCCATAAGTTTCACCAGCTTGCCATAAATGTCCATGACATTAAAAAAAGATTAAAAACTCCCGATATAAAGGGAGAATTCAATTCAATATACATTTATTAAGTACTTCTTGTGTGTCAGACATTAAGTTAGATGCTAGGTATTACAAAGGAAAAAAAACTCAAAGAGCAGTGTGGAAGGTTGGGAGAGATAATGATCAGTCACAAATTGGGGAAGGTTCCTTCTTACACAAGGTCTCTCCTGATTTCTTCTTAGGCAAAGATCAGGGGTCCTCAAACTTTAATTTAAATAGGGGGCCAGTTTACTGTCCCTCAGAATGTTGGAGGGCCAGACTGTAATAAAAACAAAAACTTTGTTTTGTGGGCCTTTAAAAATAAAGAAACTTCATAGCCCTGGGTGAGGGGGACAAATGTCCTCAAGCTGCCGCATCTGGCCCGCAGGCCATAGTTTGAAGACCCCTGCTCCTGATCCCCCAATTTGTTACTGATCTCCTGGGGTTTTAAATTACTTTGTATACATTTCTTATTCACTTGTCTCTATTCATGTTACAGTGTTACAGTTTTTTTCTTTGTAACACTTAATTTAAAAGCTAGCATACAAGAAATACTTAATAAATGCTTGCTAACTGACTTAAGTCACTCACTTGAGCTGACAGAGATTTAAAGGTTCATTTCAGCATGTTTGAAAAGCACAGACTAAAGAAGGAACAAATGCAGTGAAAGAGGGTGACTTAAGGGAGGGCTGGGGATGGGGAACAACAAGGAAGAGCTGGAAGAAGACAACAGAGACTCATTTTAGCAGTAAAGCATGGGATTGCTCTTATCATGCAAAAACAATCACCAGACTGCCCACTGAGCATTCCATATCGAGTGGGTTTCCAATTTAACTACCCAGGAGGCCTCATTTGATGATTCTTAGGCAATTCAATAACAAACTCTAAAGTTTTGAAAAAAGCAACACTGCTCTTAAAGAAATTTGGCTCCAGTGCCTCTCCTCTGGGAGCTTCACACTCTTGAGGCTCATTTCTTATTTGCTATCCAAATGCCACATAAGCTCCTGCTCCCAGTTATCTCCTGACATGCCCTGTTCCCTGATACTGGGTGGTTAGGATTTCTCTGGTTCAGGTACCAGCGATGTTCATTTCTATGCATTTCACAGAAGGGAAAATGCCAATAGTGACTGGACATCCAAAGACAACAGAGACTGATAGCTTTTTTTTTTTTTTTAATATTAGCAACAGTAGTCACACACTGTGAGAGCCATAATTAGCCAAATGAGGAGCAATGTGAGATCACTGAAGGCACACTGAGCTGTCAATCAGGTGGCCTGGGTTCCTGTCTTATTCTGCCAGTGTCAAAAGCTACCTGACCTTGGCTAATTCTTTGGGCCCAGAATCTATGATTCCAATTCTTCTGCAGAGTCTCAATGAGTCTCAGAGACTCACTTGGAATCTGGGGAAAGGAAAGCACAATGCATCAGCACCACTAGAGAAATCTTTCTATTTTATAATCAACACTCATTATAGGAAGATTTCATTTCTGAATACCAGACCCTGTAGAGGCATTAGAAACAACTTTTTTATTCCTCTCTAGCAAATTATTCTCCTTGATACCTCTCCCAGGCATTTACTTGACCATGCAAAAAACCATTGCCTAAAATTACTGAAGTATTACTTCTTATGAAACTCTGATCTTGCTATTCAAAAGAGACATAGATTGGTCTGCCTGTCCCTAAAATCCCTGCCCATAATCTCATCTTATAAAGGATCACTGGAACTGCTACAAGCCTGTCTTACTTGGGTAGATGTTACAGTTCAAATCCAGAAAACAGCTAATGTCCTTCAACAAAAGGCAAGGTAATTGTGGTTCTATTCATAACCTCACACTAAGTTTATTTAACTCTATTATGAAGTTTTAGGACAAAACTGCAAAAAAAAAAAACCCACTAAAAATAATACAATTATAATGTATCACTAGCTCAACAAACTTATTTATATATGACAGGCCCTAATATAAACAGGAACATGGTAAGATGGAAGTTCTGTTTCTGGACTGATAAGGTCTAAGGTCAAATTCCATCTGTGATATTTAACTTGGGCAAATCATTTAACCTCCTTGGGTCTGGATTTGTATAATCGGGTAGCTGGGTGATACAGTAGACAACTAGTACTATACTTGGACTCAACAAGATCTGAATTTAAATCCTACCTCAGATATTTACTAGCTATGTGATCTTGGGGATGTCATTTAATTGCCTTCTGCTTCAACTTCCTTATCCGCAAAATGGAGTAATAACACCCACCTCCCAGGGTTCTTGTGAGAACCAAATGAGGCAACATTTGTAAGCACTCAGGAAAGTGTCTGGCACATAGTAGGTACTTCATAAATATTAGTTATTATAATTTTACTCTCCTGCTATGAAATTCAAATGAGATAATATAGATAAAACTATATTGCAATGAAGTACTATATCATCATCAATATCTATAAAATTAAGAGATTAGATTATTTTGTCTCTAAGTTTCCTTCCATCTCTAGATCTATGAAATGTACCAGCAAAAGAACATGCTTCCAATCTGTTGATCACTGATGGTTTTTAGTCAAAGCAACTTAGATTTACAATACACAACCTCATTGTGGTTGACTCTACACAAGGTATAAACGTTTAACACATGGGAATTCTTTCCCTCATTGGACCCTAGCTAGCTAACGCAGATTCCAGGTTCTTTGTAAATCAGAATCTTCTCCAAACCATACATAGCTCATTAATTTCATTAACCCAAACACCTGTTTACTTATACTAGTAAGCCAAAGGACACATGGTTTACAACAAAAGCATTTACATAGCAATTGTAATAACAGTAAAGAGGACATTCCTCCCATAAACCTTAAGCCTATTCTCCCACAAATACAAAGACATATACACACATATACACACACTCATTCATTTTCTCTCTGTCTCTGTCTCTCTGTCTCTCTTTCTCTCTCTTTGGAAAGAGGACTTATATAGGAGTCACACCTGGAGTGCTTTAGGACACTGAGTAAAGGAGTATACATGCACACACTGGGAGTTGGTTATGCAATATATTATGGAGATTTGAGGATTTGATCTAGCAGAAGAATATGATAGCATCACAAAGAACACTTAGGACATCATTATACTTCTGTGCTCTGCAGATAACCTTCCTATGTTTATGTATCTTCCATTCCGTGGACATATATGTTCCCTATATTTGCATGCCCCATGCATGTAAAACCACTCTTTCCAATAAGTGCATGTGTCTCTATAGAAAGGTGAGATCCAGGTACATACAAGAAGCATTCTCTTCCTAAGCTATTTCACAAATACCTTTGTTGTAAACTGTGTTTTCTGGCTAGCTAGTAAAACTAAAGCACGTAGACAATGACTTATGAACTATATTTGGGGAGGATTAATTAACCACTGAGTACATAGGAACCTTGAGGTAGCTAACTAGGAACCCCTACATGTGTTTCATTGATTGCCACAAGCAAATAGGACAATAACAAGGAATCACTTCTCATGGATACTGTGGAAAGAAATGAAGTATGAGCTTTACTGTCCAGAATGGACCATATAGCCTATGAAGCCCCTTCCAATTCATGAGACATTAGTAGGATCTTAGGTTCCTGAGGTAAAGTCAAGTTATAAAGATGAACCAAGAAAAAAAGACAAAAAGCTTTTCTATGGTTCACATTAAACTTTATGTTTTTATAGAATTTAAAAGTCACAAAATTCAGGGTTATAAATGTCAGTCTATTCAGCAGCTAAAACCACATATCAGACTGCTAAGCAACAGAAACAACTAGAGAAAAGAAATGATTCAGCTCCATTACAAGATCCCATCTTTGGGTTTTTATATGTTTGAGTACACACACACACACACACACACACACACACGTGCACACACACACACTTTACAAAGAGAAGAGAAATAGATTGTGTCAACCTTGATCAAAAACAAATGAGCAAAAAGTCACAGAAGTTATGCCACTGCTATTAACTTTAAAACTGCCAAAGAATTCACACAGCTTAATCATAATCACAGTTAACTCTGAAAAAAAAATTTAAATTTAAAAATTAAAAATTAAATTAATTAATTAAAAATTAATTTTTTTTTAAAAAAAGAAGACCAAAGAGATAACAGTGATCATAAGCATAAAGCTTTATTCTGTTCAAGGAAGGAAACTAGACACATATGTCAGGGCCTCCTCTAATAGAAGACACACTTTAATATAGGCAAATCTCAATACTTATACAATGACTATGTAGTGAGCTGTAGTCCTGACCATGAGGGGTGATAATAATAAACTAAGTTTGATTCTTAGTGGACTTTATCACCAAACATGGCTAATACTAGTGCTTTTCTGAGCTCAGAGATCACCTGGGACTGGGTGAAACAATTCTTGGAGATTGCTATGGCTGAATTCATCTAAAGAATGAGCACAAAAGATTGTTGTTACATCAAACTCAGGACACAGGCTTGCTTCCTGGGCTTTAGCTCTGGAAAATAGGGTATCTCCTAACAGTAAATAGAAAGAGGTAAAATGAGAGGGATGGTCTTGGCATAGGGATCCTTACAGTAGCAGTTAGATAAAAGCCAGAAATGAGAAATCATAAGTGCAAAATCCTAAGTTGGAATCAGGCTCTTGGTCACCCAGATACTTTTAGTCCCACCCTTAAGGGCCAGGTAGGTGATGATACTTTAAAGTCACAATGGTAATACAAGGATTATGAAGATTGATTTGGATGTGACAAATCCCTTAGGAGGACACTATATGAAGTCAGTCATTTCAAAAGTGAGTAAACTAGCTAAATGGTTTGGCCCTTTAAGAGTCAAGATTTACCTACTCTCCAGATTGTGATATTAACAAAATATTTTGCTCCCTGGACTAAATGTGAATAAGCCTTTGTCAATTTCACATTTAAATTCAAAGCTGATCCTGACAAAAAGCTTCTTTTCAAAGGAAACAGAAAGATAAGGAACTCTATTGATTCTATAAGTGGGATCCCACACAACTCTGGAAGTCTGTATTACTCCAGGTCCAAGATGGGCTATTTGGAGATAACTATAGTTCCCAAAATATGGCTCAAGCCCAATCCCTAGTTCACTATCAGCAAACAAGGCAAGACTTAAAAATTAAATAGTAATGCATTTAATTCGGACAAAATAGCAAGAAATATAACAATGAGAAATAAATTCATAAGATCATTCTCTGTCCTTCAGTGCACACACACACACACACACACACACACACACACACACACACACACACAAAGAGAAGAACAATTTCCTGCAAATTTCTATTCTGACAGGAAAAGGACTATCACTTCAGACAATTCATGATCCTAAGGTTATATTCAAATACATATCACAGTTCTATCTCTAAAGGCTGAAAGAAATTTCAGAACTCAAATGGATCAGCTAATAAACCAGACTGCTAAGAAGGACAATACTCTACAACTTCTAATCCCCCAACTCCCCCATCATATGTTTAATAATCTTATTTTAAAACCTTCAGGAACTTGTTGAGTCAACCCATTCTATTTTTGAATAACTTAAATACCAGGAATTTTTTTTTTAATTGAACTGAAATTTTTCTCTATTCAACTATCACTCCTATCGGGTCAGACAAAACTAATCTAATTCTTATTCTACATGAATAATTGCAAGTAATTAAAGTAATCTATCTAGTTCCTCTTAAGTATTTTCCATTTCAAGAGAAGTATTCCTAGGTCCTACAATTTATTCTGTCACAGCATTGTCTCTAGTCCCTTCATTATCCTGCTCAGCCTCCTCTAAGCTCCATTTTGCCAATGTTCTTCCTTTAAAATGATGACCAGAATGAACACAAAACAGAAATGAACATGAAACACACGTATTCTGACCAGGGCAGAGTACAGTGAAATCATTACTTCCTTCTTTCAGGACATCATGATCTCTCTTGACTTTGCCTAGAACAGTACAGGCTTTTCTATTTTTCAGGTGAAAGTGCTGACTCATTCTGATGCAGTATTCCATTAACCTCCCCCATCTTCTACCCCTGATCTTTTCTCACATCAAATGTTGTCTAGTAACATCTTGACCAACTGTTTTTCAGACATCTTATATTGGATGTTCCCATTCAATATTTTAAAAAGAATTCACTCCCTCCCCCAAAAAAACTTACTCTCTTCCAAACTTCCCTGTTATTGTTGAGGGCACACGACTCTCCCAGTCACTCAGGACTGAAACATCTGTGTCATCTTCTATTCTTGACTGACATACACTCCTCCACATATCTAATCTGTTATCAAATCTTGACATTTCTATTTTACAAATAGAAATCTCTAAGTCCAACTTCTCTCAACTGAAATTATATCTGTACAGTGCTTAGCATAGTGCCTGGCACATAGTAGGCACTCAGTAAATGTTTTATTCTCCCACACACACTTCTTTCTCTTCTACTTCCTTTACTAATTAATATAATTTAATCCTAGTTTGGATGCTGTTCATCTCTCTACTGGACTAGTGCAACATACTTCTAAATGATCTCCCTGCCTCAAGTCTCTCTACACTCCAAACTCTCTTTCACACAGGTACCAAGGTAATTTTTTAAAGTATAGATCTATTTCTGTCACTCCTTGTTCAGTGAGCTCTAGTGGCTCTCTATTACCTCCAAGATCAAATATATTTTTTTCTATTTATCATTTAGGGGTCTTCATGACCTCTCCCTTTCTTATCTTTCTAGTCTTCTAGATGGAACAATGGTAGAGCCCTCCAGTCAAGAATACTTAACACTTGGCATTGGTCAAGTCAATTAAACTCCATTTGCTCCAGTTTCCTCATCTATAAAATTAGAATAACAGCATCTACCTCCTAAGGTGTTTGTGAGGATCAAATGAGGTAACAATCATAAAGCACTCAGTGCACTCCCTGGCACATAGTAGATTCTTAATAAATGTTGGCTATTATGAATATGATTATGATTATTATTTTATTCTCATCCACACACATTATGTTCTATCAACTCAGATCTACTTGCTGTCTCTTGAATATAATACTCCAGTTCTCATCTCCTCACCCTTGAACTGATTGTCCCCCAAATCTACTATTCTCTCCTTCATTTCTATGTCTTGGTTTCCCTGGCTCCCTTCAAATTCCAAATATCCTTTTTATATACTGTGTTTGTACACAGTTGTTTAGAAGTTGTCTCCCCAGTTAGACTATGAGGTCCTTAAGACCAAAGACTAAATTTTTTCTTTTCTTTGTATTCTTTCTATTTCCAGCTTACCTGGCAAATATTATATATTTAATGTTGACTTGATTGCTCTTATTATTGTCCTTGATGCAGGCACAAGAAGGGAAATGGAGAAATATAGAATATATTCTTTATGGTCACACAATTGACCAAAAGATGTAAAAAAAGATATCATTCCACTGTTCTTTCTTGTTATTGTTTGCTTCAGATCTGTAATTTCATCAGTCAAGGAAACTCTCAGTTTATAAACTCTTTCCATCAATGTCAAGCAGCAACAAATCAAGTAATTTATGGACTTAGAGAGTTGCCTGGAGCATTGAGAGTTTAAGTAACTTTTCCATGATCACACAGCAAATAAGTGTCAGGTGAAAATTTGAACCCAGGGCTTTGTGGCTCCAGGGCTAGCCTTCTACCCACCACACTTCATTGCTTCATTAGTGTTCACTGAGTTTACAAATCACTTGTTTTGATAGAACAATATGCCACTTGAAAGACTTTTTCAACAAGAGATCTTCTATGAAAATGTTAATACAAAACAAAACTTCTTGAAAAATACTACAAAGAAAAGTATAACTATGGATCTATATCCTAATCTTTCCTAATCTCTCTAAATCTTAATGCCCTTCACTATTCCATAACCAAAACTACTTTGCATGAAATCCATATTTATATATAATACATAATATACAAGATATATACATATGTATATAAGTATGTACACATATGCAAGTTGCTTCCCTCTAGTAGAATATAAGCTCCCTGAAGAGATTTCATGTTTGTCTTAGTAGTATCTGACACTCATTATCAGAGGAACTCATTGCATACTTGTTAAATTAAACTGCATATGCTTGGAATCAGGAAAACTTCAAGTTCAAATCCTGTCTCTGATGCTAGCTTGTGAATACACATACACACACACAAGCTTGAGTAAGTCACTTAACCTTTTTTTTGTCTTAGTTTCTTCATCTGTAAAATGGGAAGAGGAAGTAATACCTATCTCCCAAAATTGTTGTGTAGTTAGAAGAGATAATTATTATAAAGTATTTAGCACAGCTCCTGGAACATAATAAGTGCTTATTATCATTATTAGATATTAATATCAAGCAAGCAAGACATAGGCTTCCCAAAAATGTTGGCCATTTTCACAAAGCATGTCTACCTCAGAGTCCAAGTGGAAAAGGCATTCCCTAAAGATGGTAAAGTTCTCCAGATGCTTTGTTTTTATATGACATTGTGTCACTTATGTCAGTTCTCGAGAATAATTATCATTCTGAAAAGTTTAGTCCAACCATTCACCAAGAACAACAACAACAAAAAAGCAGATATGAAGAATGCCTGTTGTGTAGGATAGCTTCTACTACAAAGTTGGAATGGCCACCAACAGAACCAATCCATTATTACATATATCTCAGACATGTTCATAGACAATGAAGTGGGATCAAAACTGAATAGAAGTAGAAAAGACTGACTTGCTTTTAGGTAACTGTATAGTATTCTTAATGAACTCAAACTTCTCTCTGAAACAAAGACATTTATTACAGCAATAATCTTTCAATAAAGGATAGCAACACAGTCTCCAAAGAATCAAACTTGCTAATTATCCAAAAGGCAACAGTAAGACAAAAGATGAACATGAGGCTGTAACATATTACCAGTAAGGATAGGTTTTACCTGCACAGGAAGTAACATGAACGAAATGTTATTGGAAAAGCGAGTTAGCCAGTTTTATAAGGGGAGCAAGAAATAACCAATTAATGAACTACAGAATGAAATAAGCAGAACCAGGAAAGGGTTGTTATTTACATAATGATCACAAGGAACTTCTCCATCCAGCAAAATCAATTCAATCCTAGAATTCAACACTAATCCTCTCCTGCCCTAGAGCCTCTGCCTCACTCAATGTGATTGGAGTTTGGAACCAGATACCTAGACTAGCTATATCTTCACTTCTTACCTCTTCTGGACTTACTCATAATGCCTTTGTCCTCATTTTCCTTCATCCTCTCCCCTTTAGTTTCCCTTTACATGTTGCTTTCCCCTATTAGATTGTAAACTTCTTAAGGGCGAGGACTGATTTTTGCTTTTCTTTGTATTCCCAGCATTTAGCACTGTGCCTTGCACATAGTAGTTATCTGACTGATAATATAAAGCAAAAGAATTCTGGAAATGTGGTGTGTGTGTGTCTGTGTTTGTGTGTGTGTGTGTGTGTGTGTGTGTGTGTGTGTGTGAGAGAGATCTGTGTATCTGTGTGCACCCATGCACGTGTGAATATTTGTGTTTGTGTGTGTACGTATGTGTGTATACATACGTACACACAAATATATAATACTTCTTGTAGTGGCAAAGAATTGGAAACCAAGCAGTGCTCATCAATGGGGAATGGCTAAACAATGTGACATATTAATGTCATGGAATACTATTGTACCTAAAGAAATAATGAGAGAAATGGTTTCAAAGAAACTTGGGAAGACTTTTAATGAATGGATGTAAAATAAAATGAGCAGAGAGGGAGAACAAATTATACAAAACATCAATGTCATAAAAACAAACAATTTTGAAAGACTCAAGAATTATCACTGATGATTTTTATTCGGGGGGGAGGAGAAGAATCAAAGTCTGACAACTAAAAAAAGAAAATTAATTGAAAAAAAAAGAAAAACAAAAAAAGGAAGAAAATGGCATAAACAAATCCTTTAAAAGAACACAAAAGAAAGCAAAGTTCAAAAGGGGACACCAAAAGGGCAATTTTGTTAACTATCACATTATATTTTACATTTACTTAAAAAAAACCCAGAAGTCAATCGTTTTAAACACAATCCCCCTCCCCCCTCTTCTTTATACAGGAAATGTTCATATTTGTTGATGATTGTTAAGCTCATAGTAAACAAAAAAAGTGCACTTTTAAAAAAATAACCAGTGGCAGTCCCATGAAATTTATTACTACTCACAAATTACTGAAAGGAAAGAAACATTTATTAAGATACTATTATACCTCAGACATTGTGCTAAGCATTTTACAAATATTACCTTAATTGATCAAGCTCAAAAGAGCTTATAATGCCGGAGAAACTGAGGCAAGATAGAGATTAGAGAGTTTTAATATTTTATTGGAAAGCCTAGATTAATTGGCTGGATTGGACTCCCATCTCAAAGAATCCAACATTGAATGTGAGATTCCAGGGATTCTTTAGAGTATTTTAGTGATAAGGGAAACAAAGATAGAAGGCAGAGAGCAATGGTGAATGGGAACTTTTCAGAATGGACCATAAATTCAGTTCTAACAGATTGGGGGTGAGGACCATAAATTCTGATAACTTGGAAGGACCTAGGAGTCAGGATGTCTGAAACAGAAAATATGCTTACTTATCTCTAAATAACCTATCTACACTTTGTTAATGGTCAGGACTCCCAGCCCTATTATCAGTTCTAATGGTAAGGAAAGAGGGTTACAACCAGGGGGATTGAGGCAGAACAATTCAGGGAAACTGAGATAGAACAATTAAAGGAAACTGTAGCATAACAAGCTAAAGATAGGCTACCAATACATTGGATGTCTTTTTCATGCAGGATTTATAAAAGAGCAAGTACATGAAACAACAAAGATACACTCACATTGATGAGATCACAAATCCATTGAACTTTTACTGTAGTGATCTGAATATAGTATAACATCATATTATTGTTCTTGTTGTGCAGTCCTTTGTCATGTCTGATTTCATGATTCCATTTGATGTTTCCTTGGCAAAGATATTAGGTGGTTTGCCATTTCCTTCTATAGTTGATTTTACAGATAAGGAAACTGAGGCAACAAGGTCATATGTGACTTCCCCAGGGTCACCTAGCTAAGTAAGTATCTTAGGCCAAATTTGAACTTAGTATTTCCTGACTCTAGAATTGGTGCTTTCTCTACTATGCTAACCAACTGCCATAATATCACAACCACAATGTAATTATAAATCCTATCCTGTCTCAAAGACACTTTGTAAAATTTGTCTCCTCAAATTAAATTCTCTTGTCCACATGATATAACATGAACAGAAGAGAGGTGGTTTCTTCAGCCTTTTTAAATGCTACCCTAGGCTATGGACTAACCTATACTTTGTATATACGTAGCTATCATTTTGGTATTGGGAGAAATAAGACTACTTTCTGTAGTTAATTGAAAAATTCCTCTTGCCCTCCATACCTATTTGAAGCAAGACCTTTTGTCATGATTGTTTAGTCTCATAGCTAATGTATACTATTTTAGTCACTAGGAATTCCTTTTCTTAAAAGTTTAATTTATATGTGATGGACTTACCAACTTTTTTCTGATGTAATAAACCTATATCTTGAATGCCTTTGGATGGCAACAATGACATTCCTGCTAGGACCTAATACAAACAAAAACAGTTTAAGGCTGAGTAGAGTGCTCAAGCAGAAATCCAATTACTAGACAAATACTTTCGAATTAAATCTAATGAACTATTTCCTTCTCCTCCTCCCCCCACTGAAGTTGCAGATAACTACTCACACTTCTCTTGCTATGTTGTGGTCTTTGAGCATTGTGTTTTTATTCTAGTTTTATCATGAAGGGAAATTGTTAGTTTGAATAAAGCCTTGGGTCTCAATTAGATCTGTTATTACACAAATACTGGAATGGGGATTTATTGGGTTCCACTTATTCACACCAGCTATGAAATGCTACAAGAATACAATTTATGTATTTCTGAAAGCTACTTTCTCTCACCTGTCATAATGACTTTTCAAGATGACCTTTAGTCAAAGAGGGGTAAGAGTGCAAGTAGAGAAGGTCAAAAAGAATGAAAGAACTGTATATATAGCCCTATTCGATTAATTTCTTATTAATTGCTCCCTGATTAGCTAGCCCAAATTTAGTCTTTGATCATGTTAGGGTGGGTGTGTGTATGTGTGTGTGTGTGTGTGTGTGTGTGTGTGTGTGTGTGTGTGGACAAAGAAGATAGCATCTTGAAAGGATACCCTGGACAATATATGTCTGATCCACCCATCTGTGCTTAGTTTACATCCCATCTCTGATAGTTATGTCAATGAGATCTTGGGCAAAATGTTTCATTCTGTGTCTCAATAAAAATAAAGGGATTGGGTTCAATGATCACCAATGGTTCTGCCAGTCTCTAAATATATACTTCTCTGAGCTTCATGCAAGCACAATTTGTCCTGAAGCCAGTGACTCTCAGGTATTCTCTGGGCAAATGTACTGAGTTATCACCTTTATCTACTCCACACCTATTGGAGTAAGAGAAGGCAATCAGCTCTTTGTATTAACCTAGTGGCCATGCAACTCTCTGAACAATCTTAAATAGTTTGTCTTATCTTCCTGAAGATTTTTAAGGACAGAAAAAAAAAATCATTCTCAGTATAGTTATACCATCACACTGTTCATATTCCAGAAAAATGTAGATTGTTTTGTTTGTGCTATTGTAAGCATATCCCTAGTGCTTAGCATTGTGCCTTGCATGTGTTATATACTTCAAATTATATTTTATTTCAATAATTTTATTTAGTTATTCATTTATTAAAGAAATTGAATCTGCCCAATTAAAATCTTGTATCACCATTTACATCCATTTCCTTGCTTGGTCTTATACAAATCTGAAGAATAGCCAGCTAGCTTTGGGGTCCTAAAAGTCCTTCCTATAGGATAGATAATAGCAAAAGTTAAAACACTTCTTAGTTTTCTCCTTTCCAGACAGAAAAATCCTTAATCCCTCTCACTTCTCCTCAGAAACCCAATTTGCCATCATTCGAATCATTTTTAGTCCATTTTCTGAAGTCATCATCCAGCTTCTCCAAGCTGTGGCACAAACTGGACAATCTATTTTGAAGGGGTTTTGTCTAAGACATCAAAAGGTGGGTTTTCTGTGGAGGGCTGAGCGACTGCAATGTCACCTTAGGCAGGAACAGCTAAATGACTGGTAAGATAATGACATGGGATCTGGAGTGGTTGCCACCCTTTCCTCCCCCAAGTATTCAATGTGTAAGTCTACCAGCTTTGTCCTCAAGTGTTGCTTCTCTGTTTGGGAGACTGGGCTCTGAGTTTCACTGGAAATTGATTCAGGGAGTGGGAGAGTAAGGACAATCAACATTTCCCTAACTGAGAAGGAATAAAAATAAACTAGAAGAAATTTTATTTTGAAGTCTCTAGGAGAGTACTAAAAGACTGAAAGAAAAACAAATGCAACCCTGTTGCCATGGCACTCTTAATGTCCTCTTAATTACAGACAGTAGAGCACACATTAACTCCAGCAGACAGGCCAGTTTTACTGCTACTTTTTTTAAGTTTTAAAAGGATTTAATATCATCCACACAGAATTTATGAGCATTCTTCTCTTCTAAACAACTACTCTATATGAAGCCCCCCAATAAAGAATCCTGTTTTCCCATCTATCTAAATTACCTATGCATTCACAATTTTTGAAGTAATAAGGTATTAAATTCAATTGAACTGGACAAACATTTATTAAGTGCCTGTTGAGTGCAGGAAACTGTCAGGAGATGAGAAAGAAATAACATTTGGGTAATACATATTTCCCATCTTCATTAAACAAAATCATGAATCATAGAGTTTGGGAAAATAGAAACAGGTAACTATAGCTTATAATCTTATAAGTAAAGCACATTAGAGAGCTGATCAAAGGAAGTATTCTGTGAGATACAAATTAAAAAGTTATTACTGACAAGGGAAATAAAGGTAGGCTTCATGAAAGGGATGAAAGGCATATGAGCTTGATTTAAAGGAAAGGGGGATTGGGGGAAGAGAGAGACAGAGACAAAGAGAGAAGGAAGGAGGGAGAGAGAGAGAGAAGAAAAAAAAAACATTTTGAGCCTAAGAAAATAAGGAACAGCAAAATAAAAGACATGGAATTGTAATATAGGATATGTTCATGGCACAGAGAAAATGGTAGGGAATACTATTAAAGTAGGTGGATGGGCTAGGAAGAAGGAGATTAAGTATAAGAAGATTGGAAGTATAGGAGGGAACTAAGTTATGAAGAGTTAAACACCAGAGGATTTTATATTTGATCCCAAAGGAGCTACTGGAGCCATTGGAGTTAATTTAATTAGAGACATGGGGAGAAACATAGTCATGCCTACATTTTAGGAAGATTATTTTGACAGCTAAATAGAGAGTGTATTAGAGTTGAAAGAAACTTGAAGCAAGGAGACCAAAGCTATTTTATTAGGGCAAGCGTAAGGTGAGAAGTCTGCAGTAGAGTAGTGCTATCTTAAAGGAGAAAAAAAGGGTAGAAGAATTCAGTTTAGGATATGTTGAGTTTAAGATATCTATGGGACATTCAGTTTGAGATGTATAAGAGGAAACTATGGACACAAAACTAAAGCTCAGGAGAGAGGCTAGAGTTGTATAAATAGATTTGAGGATCACTGGTGTAGAGATTATAATTGAATCCATAGTAACTAATAGGATCACTCAGCAAAACAGTATAGAGGAAGAAGAGAAGAAAGAGAGCTCAGCACAGAACTTTGGGAAATTCTTCCATGTTTAGCAAATGTAGCCTAGATTTAAATTCAGAAAAGGAAACTGATGAATGCTCAGACAGGTAAGGGGAAAACTAGGAGGGAACGAAATTATAGAAATCTAGAGAGAAGACAATACCAAGAAGAAAATGATGATCAATAGTATAAAAGGGGTCAGAAGAGTCAATAAGGATGAAGATTGAAAAAAAGGCCATTAGATTTGGGAATTAAGAGATCATTGGCAATTTTGAAGAAGGGAATTTCAGTTTAATGATGACATTGAAAACCAGAGTACAAAGAGTTAAAAAGAGAGTGAAAGGAAAGGAAATAGAAGCACATACTGGAGATGACCTTTTTAAGGAGCTTAGCCAAAAAAAGAAAAGAGAGTTATAAGATAATATAGTTGGTGAGGATAATTGGATCAAGTAAAGTGTTTTTATTGAGGTTGGGCAGCATGTGGGCAGGTGTGTAGACAGCAAGGAAGCAACAAGCAGAAAGGAAGAGATTCAATATTAGTAGAAGAATTTTATAGGAAGAGAGAGAATAATCTACTGGATAAGATGGGATAGAAAAGGTTCATTTGTTCTTTTAGAAGGGTTTGTCTTGCCAAGAAGAATGGTATATGAGACAGAGGGGAGTAGATAGTGACAGAACACATCAGATTAACATGAAATAAGGAGTTAAAGTGAACAGAAAGCTCTCAGTGAATGGTTTCAACTTTTTCAGTGAAAAATGAAACAATATTCTCAACTGACTGAATGGGAAGAGGAGGAGTCATAAGAAGTTGGACCATGGATAAAAAAGATTAGGAAAATCCACTATAAGTGGTATAGTTAATAGGTAAAAGTGTTTAAAAGGATTGTCTTGATGCAGTGAGGAACCAGTTGAATTTCTATAACATAATTTTGTGATAGACCTAACAACAGTTTTGTTATTTCCAGCCCCATACTGCAGAACATGAAAAGAAGTAAAAGGGAGAATATGGTGGGAACAATCCAAAGCTGAGACTTAGCAGGGCAAGATCTGCAGAAGAGTAAGAGAACAAGAAACTAGAAAGAAGAGAGTATTGAAAGGATCAAGATAGAAAGAGAGAAGAATGTGGCTAAGGCAAGGATAATAGCTTAAGAAAGAACTGAGGGATGAAGGAACTGGATGTTACCTGAAAGACAAAGAACAGAGATAGAGACAATAAAACAAAGGGAAAGGTGGAATGACAAGAGACTACTGTGAGATAAAGGAATTTTAGAATTCACAAATATGGAAATGGTGTAAATTGGGGTGATGACAAAATCAAGGGTCTCTGTAGTTGTGGTAAAGTAGAGTAGGTCATAGGAAATAAGTTGAGGAAGTGGGAAATTAGGTTATTTGAGAGTAATAGAAATATATATGTTGAAGTCCACTAAAAAGAGGGCATGAGTTAGGGTGGAGAGGAACAGTGAGAACCAGGAATCGGAGAAAGGAAAATGTCCTGAATCAGTAGAAAACAACTACCAAAATCTGTATTGAGTAAAAACATGGATTGAATGAACTTCAAAATAAATAATGTTACTAAATAATGATAGTAGAAGGAGAGTTTGAAAGTGGCAATGGAGAGGAGATTCCAAAACCCCACAATGAGCAATAAGGATGTACCAGCAAAACAGCAAGCAATGTTAAAAAAGACTGGTCAAAGAAAGCTGTATGATCAGGAAGGAGCCAAGTCTCAGTGAGCATAAGAAGAAAGGCATGAGAAAAGAAAAGATCTAAGAAGAAAGTAAGTTTGTTTCACAAGGGGCAGCCATTCCAGAGAGCCTAGAAGAAGAGAGGGTAGTCTTAAATGGGAGAGTCAGGCTGAGGAAGATGGGAATAAGGAAGTGGGCAGAAGGATGGTGCAGAGTGAATTAAGCAAAACAAGGAGAATTCATACAATAACAACATTATAAAGAAAAGCAACTTTGTAAGACTTGAGAAATCAATGGCAATGCACAATTCCAGAGGACAAAGCACAATGAAGCATGCCAGCAATTTCCTGACAAGAAAATAAGCTCAAAATGCAGAACTAGACATACAGTATTAGACATGTTCAATGCAAAGATTTTGATTTGCTTGACTGCATGTTTGTTATAAGAGTTTTATTCTTCCTTTTTCTTGTTGTTCAACTAGGTAAAGAAGTGAAAGGGAAGAAAAACAGATGCTTATTAATTGAAAAAATAATGCAAATAAATTATGAAAAATGAAGAGGAACATTAGATGGCCTCAGAGGAGTTTTCCAGTTCTAAATCTATATCCTGTCTCATTTGAAGTAACCTCATAAGTTTAACTATCATCTTTACGCAAATAACTCAAAATTATATAATGCATGTAATGTGTGTATATCTGTATATGTTTATGTTTTCAGTTCTAGTTTCTCCTCTGAGCTTCAGTTCTATTGGATATTTCAAACCATATGTACTGTTTCTGGGACAAATTACCAAGTCTAAAACTGAACTAATTATCTTTCCCTAAGTTCTTCCCTTTTCCAAACTTCCTGTTTCTGTAAAAAAACATCATGCTTCTAGTCTCTCACATTTGTAACCTCAGAATTATGTCCTATTCTTTCCCCTTCTTCCTCCCCATATAAGCAATCAATGGCTCATCTTATTATTTCTACTTTACTACATTTCTTATATTTGACCCCTTTTCCTTGCTCACAAAGCTACTGCTTTAGTTCAATCCTTCTTCCTCTTTCACCTAGACTGCTGAAATACTCTTAATTGGTCTCCCTATCTAATTTTCACCATTTCAATTCATCCTACACACTGCTACCCATATAATTTTCCTTATATACTGATCTTACCACATGATTTTCTTATTCAATCAACTCTAGTGGTTCCCTATTGCCTGTAAATTAAAAAAGTAAATTCTTTTTTTTAGCTTTTAAAACTTTTTACTACCTGGCCCTAACTCTTTCCAGACTCACTGGACATTATTCTTCTCTCACACTCCTTGCTCTAAATAACCTTGTCTTCTCTCTCTTTCTCACAAATGAAACTTTTAACACCACCTTGGAGACCTTCTCACATGCCACACTGACCATCTCACATGCCTGAAATGTATTTCCTCTATACTTCTGCATGTGTCTTCTTTTAAGATACAGATCAAGTATCACCTTACATAAGAAATCTTTCTGATGTCCCCAACTGTTAGTAGCTTCCCTCCCAAATTACCTTGTATTAACTACTTTATATATATTTGTGTTTATTCTCTTTATATTTTGTTGTATATAATGCATATGTGCACTGTGTATATATCTGTATGTACACACACACACACACACACACACACACACACATTTGTGCAAGTTTGCTCCCTTCTCCAATAAAATTTAAATTCCTTGAGTATCAAATTATTTCACCTTTTGTAGTTGCATACCAAGAGCCTACATAGTGTCTGGCACATAGCAGGTTCCTAATATTCTTTGATTGACTGATTCTTCTTCACTTGGGAATCTTCAGTGATTCCATAGTTTCTATGATTATTTCTATGTAGATGATTCCCAAAGCTCTCTTTCTAATGTAATGCTGGAGAAAATGAAGCAAGATAGAGATTAGAGTTTTAATATTTTATTTATTGGAGAGCTTAGTTGATTGACTGGACAGGACTCTCATCTCAAAATATCCAGTGGTGAATGCGAGACTCCCAGGGTTTTTTATAGGACTCTAGTAAGAAGAGAAACAAAGGCAGGAGGCAAGAGCCAGAATTTTCAGGGATGGACCATAAATTCGGTTCTAGCAGGATGGGGGTGAAAACTATAAATTTTTACTAACTAGGAGGCGAGAGTCAGAATGTCTGAATAAACAGAAATAAAGATGTCAATTAGGTACCTAAGATAGTCTTATCTTTTGGAATGCTTAGAGTGGGTAATACAGCCCTAATGGACAGGAAAAAAGGTGGGGTTTGCATACTGAGGGCAATGGAAATATAATTCAGGGAAACTAATGCAGGGAAACTGTGGTAGCACAGTTCAAGGAGACTATAGCATAACATTAACCCTGAACTCCAGTTTCACAGTTCTAATTGTTCAATGACTATTTACTGGCCATTCAAACTCATCATGTATTTTAGCAAGCTTACCCTCTTTTCCCAAAGTTGCCTCTTTTTTCTAACTTGCCTGTTGCTAATATTGATACCACTACTCTCCCAGTAAATCACACTTATAATCTTATATTACTCCCTTTCCTTCACCCAGTCCTATATCAATCAATTGCTAAATTCCATTTAACTCCTAGATAATTCAAATTCCCT
Source organism: Antechinus flavipes (assembly GCF_016432865.1). Classification (NCBI taxonomy): domain Eukaryota; kingdom Metazoa; phylum Chordata; class Mammalia; order Dasyuromorphia; family Dasyuridae; genus Antechinus; species Antechinus flavipes. Next base: position 376,739,613 of record NC_067401.1, read on the forward strand.
TCCTTTCCATTCTTATCGTCACCTATCTAATTTAGGCCCTCTTTACCTCTCACCTGGACAGTCCTCTCTCTATAAATCTCTATCTTCATAACCCCTAATCCCACTCCAAACAATGCTGCTAAAGAATTAATTTTTAAATCATTAAAAATTAAATGAATTAATTTTCCTAATTCATATATCTAATAATATCACTCCACTGCTAACCCTAAATTTCCCATACCACTCAATTGCCTACCAAATAAAATACACAACCCTTCAAGAATTTAACAAATAATTTAACAATTAACCACTGAAAAATTCTAAGAACTATGGATTTGGAGCTCCTCACTGCATTTACAAGGTTCATTTCAGCTCTTTTGGAGAATCAAGCAAGCAATTATCAGCCTCAATTCCCTTCTCCTTCCTGACTCTTTATTACTAGATGATGCAAGTACCATCAATTAAAAAAAAAGACATTAAAGACAATAAAACCATGTAAATAACAAGTGAGAATTATGTAAATGAATCCTTCTCAATCACCACATATAAATGGATGCACTGCTAAAGGCTGAAAGAGTATTATATTCTTTGTTACTGTTCAGTAGTTTTTCAGTCCTATCTGACTCTGAGACTCCATTTGAGGTTTTCTTGACAAAGATCCTGGAGTAGTTTGCCATTTTCTTCTGCAGCTCATTTTACTAATGAGAAAAGAGAGGCAAATTGGACTAAGTGACTTGCCCAGAGTCACACAACTAACAAGTGCCAGAGGCTAGTTTGAACTAGGGGAAGAAGTGCACCTAATCACTCTCTAATTCCCACTAACTCCTCCCACTCTCATCCACAGAAGGAAAATAATTACTTTAGAATTAAAGGGTCTGGTATATTAAGGTTCAGTGTCAACGCTCACTGACTCTGCAACTATCTCAATACCTCCTCTTTCAAAGACCACTAGAAGTGTACATAACCTTCTACAAGAAGATTTCCACATTGTGAAAGTGATCTCTTGCCTCCTGTGAGTTCTCAAAGTATTTTGTCAATAATTTTCTTATACAATTGCAATATTCTATTGTCTTACAGTCATCTTGTCCCTGTTTTACCTTTGCTATAACATCTTTGAAGGCAAGAAACCTGTATCATTCTTCTTTATATTTCTCCCTCTACTTCACATGGAGCTTTGCTCAGAATAGAAGTTTAATAAATATCGCATCTTCCATAGGTACCAAAATATTTATAGTAGCACTTTTTTGTAGAGGCAAACAATTAGAAACAATTAGATGTCCATGCATTGGGAAATGGCTAAACAATTTTCAGTTTATGACTTTAACGGAATATTACTGGATTACAAGAAATGATAAATATAATAAATACAGAGATGCATGAGGAGATTTTTGTGAATTACTAGAAAGCAAAGTAGGCATAACCAGGAAAAGAGAACAGCAACCATATCTAGACTAATTAATTAGAAGGTTGTTACTTCAAAAAAAGAGATACTAAAAAAATTCAGTATCTTTGAAAGACTTTGCCCTTCAAAACATATTCAACTAGCATCAGTCAGTAAGGACCTGTCATATACAACAGTCCTAGGCTAGGCTGGATGCAAATACAAATTAAAAAAATGAGAAACTTGTCTCTACCTTTCAGGAATTTGAACCCAGGTGCTCTTGGGCTGTCCTTTAGCAATTATTCCATGTTTTCTATGGCATATAGTAAGCCTTAAGAAATACTTGTTAAATTGAATATAAAGTGATCTTAAGGAGAAAAAAAACACCTGTATCTTAGGAACTCAGGAAAGCCTCCAAAAGGAGAAGACATTTAAACTGAGCCTTGAAGAAAGCTAGGAGATGCTGAAATGCTAAAAAAGTAAGATTACAGGCATTGGAGTTATCCCTAATTCAAAAGTATAGCTACAGAAATTTAGAACATATGCTTAAAGCATCTTTCTTCTTTAAAAAAAAAAGTATAAATGATAAGATAGAAAAATATCTGTAACTTGATGAAAGGTAACAGAATTATATTATTTCTCAAAGTAGGGTGATGTTTTATCTACTCAATAGGTAACACATTTCCCACCTGGGCTACAGCCTCAAGTTCAGGATATGGAACACAATCCAAGTGAACATTTGGATAACTTACTGACAGGTCCTAGAAGGAGAGGGAAAAAATGAAGCAAGTCCATCTGAATATCATCTTTTTGTATAAATTAAAAAGTGTAGGAAAGTTTGGATGTAATTTTAGTGTGAAAAATAAAGAAGGGTGAAAATTTTTCTCCACTGGTAGTTTTTAGGGGTAAACCCACTCAAAAGTATTAGGATAGTTTTAGGACTTACTGAAAAGAATTAGGATCCCCTCCCACTTTATCTCACCCCATATCCAACCCTAAGACATATCTCATTATGACTGGACTTTACAGATTGACCAACTCAAATGAAATACAGAACCTGTCCCAATAACTTTCTCACTTTCATCAGTTAGGTCAATAAAGGGTTTAGTTTGCTTCCAGAGACAATGTTGGTCACCCAAGCAGCTACAAATCATTACCTCATTTGATTAGAGCATGAAACTAATAAAGCCAAAAGTTTAGATTGTGACACCCCTATAAGTCTGCTAGCATGTCTCTGGTCTCTGGTCATATATCATATCTTTATAGGACTTGAGTGAAACATCTGAGAAATGTGTGCTGCTAGTCAGAAGACTCAGCAGATGAGTTAACATGCTGGATCTGTAATCAGGAAGATCTTTCAAATTCAGCCCCAGATCCTTACTGTTTAATCCTGGGCAAGTCATTGTTTGCCTCAGTTTTCTCACCTGTTAAATGAGCTGGAGAAAAAAAAACCTCAAACTATTCTAGTATCTTTGCCAAGAAAACGTCAAATGAGAAAAAGAAAAAGAAAAAAAATACAGATGGGGTCACAAAGAGTTAAACACAACTGGAAGAACTAAAACAAGTCACAAAATGGATGAAAAGAAAGTTATAGACAGGGGAGTCCTTGGTAATGGAAAAACTACACAATCACTTGGAAGTGTCAGTGATGTAAAAGAAAAAAATTAAGACATTATTTAAAAGAAAAAAATAAAACAAATGTCAACCAATAATTATTTTTACTTACCTAAGGCCCAAGAAGATACAGCTTCCAGAAGAAAACTACTACTATACAGAGCATGCATGTACATTAAATGAATCATCAGTTCAGCCAACCACCACCAGCAGAGAAGGCGACTTGCTCCCAAGACAAACATGCGGAGATTAATCTTGAGGGAATAAGATTCTTGATTCTTCATCTAAAAAAAGGAAATGAAAGAAGAAATTGGAGTATGCATTTTTAAAAGAGCATACCAAGCACTTTCTCTAATAACTTTTTTTCATTAAACATTCAGACAAGTGTTTTTATTGTTATTCCCAATAAAGACTCAAGGTTGCTCTGGGACTTTTCGATGAAATCAAATAAAAAACCCCTACAAATGGGGTTTAAAAACTTTGTACTAAAGTTAACCACAGCATCATATCAATGAACAATCATTGAGTAATTCCTATAGGCTATATCCAGGATGTATCTCTTCAGCTCCATACCACTCTCTCTCAAAATGCTACTATCTTTCATCTGTAAGAATACGCTTATTTTTGGTATCTTTGTGTCCCTGTACTGCTAAACCAAACCCTGAGAAAGGAAAAGCTGAGCCCAGAAGGTAGGAGCTGGACCTGGCACATACATGAAGATGTATCAATGCTATGTCTCTTTTGTTCTCCTCCAAGAGAGCTGAGTTCCTGATCTTCAGCTTGCTGAGGACAAATAAGCTAATAAATAATCACTCTAATTAAGAGAGATCAGAAAAAGCTTCCTGGAGAAAGTTGGATTTTAGCGGGGATGTAAAGCAAGCCAGGGAGCCCAGAAGGCAGAGATGAGGAAGAATATTCCAGGCTTGAGTGAAAACCAGTGAAAATGCAGAGCTGGGAAAGGGAATGTTTTGGTGGTTATTGTTGAGGAATGGCAAGGAAGCCAATGTCATGGGATCAAGTTGGGTAGAAGGATATAAGTTATAAGAAAACCAGAAAGGTGGATATGGAAAGGAACACTAAAAAGAATATTTTGTATTTGTAATCTGCCATTCTGGTGATGATCCCCTTCAGGGTCACTGAATTCATTCCTGCTTGGTACAACTTGGTAGAGCTTATGTTCTATTAGCACAGTCATCAGTTATCCAGAGGCACTCCCATAGCATGATGAAGCATCAAAGGAAAAAATCTAATGGAGAAATAAAATGACATTTAAACCAAACAAAAATTATTTTGAAATGGCTTACCACTGGTATTCCTCTACATTCTAGTGAATCCATATTAACACAGCAATGCAGACAGAAAAAAATTAATTTCTAAAATGGCTTAGTTCCAAATTCTGCAGGTATTAAGATGACAGGGATACACAAATGAGGAAAACCATAGATTCTGAAATCCATCTTGAGGTTCTATGCAAAATCTCTTTCATTTCTATCTAGAAGAAACACAATCTTAACCCTGCCTACATGACATACACACACACACACACACACACACACACACACACACACACACACATCTCCTGCTTTCTGAATTTTACAAAGATGACAAGATTTTATTAAACTAATAGCTGTCTTGAAGGGCAGAGGCGGAGCTAATAAATAAATGATGAACTTGAGTCTCTGAAGATATTAAGTGGTACAGAAATAAAGGATAAGATCTAGCACTTGATAATTAGGGCTTAAGACATTAAATAAAACAAGAAAAAATACAAGTTTCTAGGGGACAGAAGGCTGAAAGCAATTTATTTCTTTCTCCTTGAAGCATTCAGGGATTGGCTCCTCACTGCAATTGGGGTGAGTGACATTGCCCACAGAAAGAAAGGTGAGATCTAGAAGCTGGTACATTTATTTTTCTGCCATTTAAAAATGTGCACATTCAATCATTTTTGTAAATTGTCCTCCCACAGAGAGATGTCTGGCTAAGTCATCCTGGCTAGATAAGTAGCATTACAATAACCTTAACAAATAGCTTTCTACCTTTTATCATCAGCTTTGTTAATTGTTCCAAAGAAAGCTCTTTGCCTTTACCTTTTCTTTTAAAAATGTAAATTCATAAAACTATTAAAAGAAACCAGTTTCAAAGAAAATAAATTCGATTTTTTTTCTCCCAATTTACCTTGATTCACCTCAAGTGGAGGTTTTAATAACCAACTACATAGAAGGTTCTGCAATTGCCTGAAAATATATAGAGACCATACTGTAGAATCTGAGAGTCAGAAATGATCTTATGGACTATTGATGTGATTTAACACACACCTAACTAGAAGCCCTTTTGCTAACATGTAGAAGTAATGGTTATCCAGTCTTTGCTTGGAGATCTCCAATGGAGGAGAACCCACTATCCCAAAGAAATCTGCTTCACTAACAGTCAATCCTCATTGTTAGGAAATTCCGTATCTATCCTGCCTGAAATTTTCAACCCATTGTCTCTAGTAGTGCTCTGAAGAGCCAACCTAATGGACCTTGATTCTTTTCTCACACCACAGTTCTTCAAAAGCACTTCAAAAATTGCAATCTTGCTTGACCCCCACCCCAATATGTTTTTTCCTTACCAAATAACCCTTGTTCTTTCAACCCATATTGATGTGTCATATTCTCTCATTGGATATTTCTTTCTACCATCCTAGTTATCTCTCTTCAAGATATACTTTAGACTAGGGGACCAATAGCTTTTCTAAAATATAGAGCCCTGAATTGAACAGTACAGGAGGTCCATTAACACTATCATATTAGATACTGTGTCTGGTATCTCTCAATACAACCAAGAACAGCATTAGCTTTTTTTTTTTTGGACTGTCATCACATACTACTGACTCAAACTGAACTTACATTTCACTAAAAAGCCGTGATCTTATCCACAAAAAACATCATTTCCTAGTTTTACCACTCTAACTTTATCAACTTGTGAAGTTGGCTTTTTGAACTTAAAATAAATTGACATCTGTCCATATTAAATTTTATCATATTCAATTTGCCCCATCATTCTAGCCTGTCATAATCTTAAATCGTGATAACTCTCATCAAATGTGTTCACTGTTCTCCCAAAGTTCCTGTTACCTGCAGATTTGGGGATGGGAACATCCATTCTAGGCCCTAATTAATAAGAATGCTGACTAGAGCAAATCACAGATCTCTGAGGCATGCTATTACAATCTGCCTCTTTCAAAGTTGGCACTGACACATTAAATCATTTAATTCTTTGGATTGGTTACTTCAATCAATTACTAATTTATCCAACAGTATACTAAATTTCTGTTTTATACTTTACAAAAGTATAGCATGGCAGCATGGGCAACTAGGTAGCACAGTGAATAGAATGCTGGGCCCGGAGTCACTAGTTTTGTGTCTTTTAGCCCTGTTTATCTCGTTTTCCTCACCTGTAAGATAAGCTAGGAAAGGAAATGGCAAATCACTCCAGTAATTTTGCGAAGAAAACCACAAATAGGATCAAAAAGAGTTGGACATGACAAAAAAAATCAACTAAAACAAAAGACAGAATGAGAGACTGTCAAATACTTTGCCGAACTTAAAATAGTATTTCTTTGATCTATTATCAGTCTAGTTACTCCTATTATTAGCTTTGAGGTTAGATAAGTAAAAACCACCAAGAAACCAAACTCATTTAAGGAATCAGCTTTATTATAAAAGCAACCAAGAAACATTAAAAAAAAACCTCCCTCTCTCCTGGTCAGAGGAGCTTGCCTGATATTTATAAGACAAGGATTGCCTCATTCCAAGGGAGATAACTCTTCAATTATTGGTTGCAACTAATAAGCTCCTGCTGGAAACTCAGACCTTAAAACACTCAACAAGACCCAAATTTCCTACACCTGACTTAGTGGGCAACAAAACCCCCCTGCAATCAGCTGCCAAAGCAGAAATTAAGATCCTGCTAGGGCCCATTCCAATTTCTACAGTGTAAAGAGTTCCCCATCGAGTAAATTTCCCCTACCAACACTGATGAGCAACTATTCTGCCACTTGTAATTGCAGTGTATTTGGAGCACTAATAGAATAAATGACTCATCCAAGATCACACATCTGGCATGTGTCAGAAGCACTCAATTGTCCAAACTAAGGCTAACTCTCTACCTGCTGAGCCATGCTGTCTGTCAGTCTAGATACTCTGTGGTGGGAGTGGGGGGGAAAGGGAAGAGGGGAAGGAGAGAAGAGGCTAGCCTGGTATGACCTGCCCTCGATGACTTGAATGAGGACTACCTCCCTAAGTTCTAAGTACTCACAAATCAGACTCTTAATATCATATTCTAGAATTTTGCCCAGAATAGAATTCAAGCTCACTGGTTAACTGTTTCCATACTACATCCTCTTAGGACAATATTGTCTTATAAGGACTTCCCTTATTCCTCAAAATATTTCAAAAATCACTGAAGGAAGCTTAATAATCACTTCTATTATTCTTTTTAAAACTCCAGAAGGCAGTGATTTGAACTCATTGTCTTCCTATCTCCTAACTTAGCTCTTTTCCTCACCCTGTTAATCACTTTTGTTCCATACCTTCTTCCTTCATTACACAACATATGTTATTACATCCTTTTGCACTACGTGCAGAATCTTGATTTATTCAGGAAACAAGCTCAACATGTTTCTTGACTTGCCAAGTCAGATTCATTTTGACTGTAAGCAAACTGTAAGCAAAACCTGCCACGAATGAGTGATTATGGACAAACTAGCCATTAGGTTAAGAGACTATAAATATGTCATCAATAGAGACTGATGCCCAGGGAATTGGCATGATTAAGATGGGGGAGAAGGATCTCCAGAGATCATGTGGTCCAGTTCCTCACTTGCCTTCAATAAGATTAGCTAAAACCAATAGAATGGCATATCTTGTCCTTCAAAATCTAAATTTGAACTTGGAGAGCCTGGATTCTAATACAAGCCCTGCTATTTATCACTCACATAATGCTGGCCAAGTCATTTGACCTCTGGGAGCTTCATCTGGACCAGATAATTTTTAAAAATTCTCTCCAGGTCTAAATCCTATGATATGGGAAAAACAGGATTGTACTATCTAAAAAGTGCAAGACCAGAGGGATGAATTCTCCTACACCAAATGTATTTTTCAGATTTCTAAATAAGTAGCTATAACAGAACTTTTGTTCACCTGAAGGGTACTTACACATCACCACCTAGAAATGAGGTTGGCATTCATCCAAAGAAAAGATGGCACTTGACTGTGACATGAACTGTGAGGTTGATGCAGGATAAAATGGCCCCTTCATTTCTTCTAGAAATATATCTGTCCATCCCTGATGCTTCTCCACTCTAGTCAATCATATACCAAGCCTATACCAAAGGACTACCCCCCACAGCTCCTACCAACCCCACTGGCTGAAAGAGTACAAGCAAATGCAATTCAGATGGGACCTTGGAGCATGCTCTGTAGCTGATTAGTTACCAATAATGACTTTTTCTCCCCACCTGAGGCAGAATTTCCTTACCATATTTAATAAGGCATAAGCATATGTCATTACCCGAAAGGTTTTGGACTTCCCACCAGAATAATCCAAATGCTTTCTTTTTTAGAAAGGCAAAAATGGGTGTTCTTTAAATCACATAAATCACAGTTCGATAAGGTAAACAATTTAACGTTTCATTCTTTTGCCTTAAAAAGGAAGGTAATTCTGCCTTTATGTCACTGTAATTACTGAGGTGCACTTATACCTTCAATCTAGTCAAATCCCTTTTATTTTTAAAATTCGCATTATCCCTTGTCAAGCCTGCAGGAGGAATAAACAGGCAGCGTACAGTTCACCTAATGAGCCCTGCTGCTCTCCTGCCTGCATGCACAATGTTCCATTTGAGATATTCCACTAAGGGATAGAATGAAAGAGTGAGGAAGAGAGTTGATCTTAAAACTATTTGAAAATGTCATCAATGTGAATCTCTGGTTTAGGGCTAGACTAAAAACTACACACTGACTCATATGCAAAATGCATTTTAAAGCACATTATTATAAAAACCTCATTTCATGTAAGTTGAATAAAAGGAATATTTAGGCCTTCACTCTCTCCAGGATGTCCTGCTGATTAACAAGGACAGCTCTCAAAGATGAAAAGCTTTTCTACTCTACATAGATACACAAAGCATGAGGAAAGAGAAGATTTCTGCCCTGGTCAAGACTGAACAAAATCAGAGGTGTCAAACACCAAGTATCTCCTGGATACTGCCCAAATCACATAAAAATGTAATTGAAAAAATATTTAATAAATATAATAGAATATAGATTTTTAAATATGTTACATTGTTAGTAATATAGCTATAGCACTTTAGTGAGCATTTCTATTTGAATTTAACAGCTCTGGACTAGTTAACCTCTGAAAAATCTTTTGATCCTTGGGATTCTATGAGTCTATGCCACTCTATGTGATAACATTTGGGAGAACCAAACTTGAATGGCTAACCCATAGATGGCTTCTACCTTGCACCATTCCAAGACCTCTCAATTTTTCTTTTGGATATTTGAACTCATGGAATTTGAGTTGATTAATTCAGCTTAATTCTATGTAGTACCCATACAGGCAAGTCAGCTTCATCATGCCCTGTGACCATAAACCCAGCCCTGTAGCTCTTGCCTACTTATGCAAGTCACAGTCCTACCCCATGAACAAGACTTTCCTCAAAGACATACAACACTAGAGAAGCCAAATAAAGTAAAAATAAATGTACAGATAGTCAAATGAATAGATAAATAAATGTTATATTTCAAATCACCTTAAATGAGGTTCCTATGGTCCTCATAACATCCTAGTAGGTACTATTATTATTATTTTCTTTTTTCTTTTTTTTTTACATTTTATTTTTATTTTTTTAATATTTTATTTTATTTTATTTAATAATAACTTTATATTGACAGAATCCATGCCAAGGTAATTTTTTTACAACATTATTCCTTGTACTCATTTCTGTTCCGATTTTTCCCCTCCCTCCCTCCACCCCCTCCCCTAGATGGCAAGCAGTCCTATATGTTAGATATGTTACAGTATATCCTAGATACAACATATGTTTGCAGAACTGAACAGTTCTCTTGTTGCACAGGAAGAATTGGATTCAGAAGGTAAAAATAACCCGGGAAGAAAAACAAAAATGCAGATAGTTCACATTCGTTTCCCAGTGTTCTTTCTTTGGGTGTAGCTGCTTCTGTCCATCATTTATCAATTGAAACTGAGTTAGGTCTCTTTGTCAAAGAAATCCACTTCCATCAGAATACATTCTCATACAGTATCGTTGTTGAAGTGTACAATGACCTCCTGGTTCTGCTCATTTCACTTAGCATCAGTTCATGTAAGTCTCTCCAAGCCTCTCTGTATTCATCCTGCTGGTCATTCCTTACAGAACAACAATATTCCATAACATTCATATACCACAATTTACCCAGCCATTCTCCAATTGATGGGCATCCATTCATTTTCCAGTTTCTAGCCACTACAAACAGGGCTGCCACAAACATTTTGGCACATACAGGTCCCTTTCCCTTCTTTGGTATTTCTTTGGGATATAAGCCTAATAGAAACACTGCTGGATCAAAGGGTATGCACAATTTGATAACTTTTTGGGCATAATTCCAGATTGCTCTCCAGAATGGTTGGATTCATTCACAACTCCACCAACAATGCATCAGTGTCCCAGTTTTCCCGCATCCCCTCCAACATTCATCATTATTTTTTCCTGTCATCTTAGCCAATCTGACAGGTGTGTAATGGTATCTCAGAGTTGTCTTAATTTACATTTCTCTGATCAATAATGATTTGGAACACTCTTTCATATGAGTGGTAATAGTTTCAATTTCATCATCTGAAAATTGTCTGTTCATATCCTTTGACCATTTATCAATTGGAGAATGGCTTGTATTATTATTATTTTCAATTTGCAAATAAAGAAACTCAGGCTAAAAGAGCATGTTGATTAATTTGCCCAAGTTCACATGGCCAGAAGGTATCTGAGAAAGCATTTTAATTCAAATCTTCCTGATTCCCAAGTATAGCACTCCACAAGATGGGGCCACTTGGTTGCTGTCCTTGGTTCTTGAAGAGGACCAAAATGACATTACTATATTAGAGTCAAGTTTCTTTTGAGATACTTCAGTTTTGCTTTGCTCGTAAAAATAGCACCTTCTCTGATGAGGACACTCCGTGCTAGATGGTCCTGTGCCAGTGTCTTCCATGTCAAACAATCAGTTCTAAAGTTCTTAAGAGAGACATCAAGAATGTTCTTGTATTGCTCTTTCTGACTACCTTGCGAGTTCTTGCCATATGTGAGTTCTTCATAAAAATAATCTTTTTGTCAAGTATATATTTGGCATTCAAACAAAGTGGTCAACCTAGTGGAGTTATGCTGTCTGTAGTAGGGTTGAAATGCTGGGCAGTTTAATTCGAGAAAGGACCCCCATGTCTAGTATCTTTTACTGCCAAGTGATCTTCAGAATCATCCTAAAACAATCCAAATGGAAGCAATTCAGTTTCCTGGCATAGCCCTAGTATACTGTCCAGGTTTCACAGGCACACAAAAATGGGATCAGAACAATGGTTCTGTATACCTTCAGTTTGGTAGTCAGTTTTAATAACATCTCCTCTCCCACACTTTCCTTCAGAGCTTCCCAAACAATGAGCTAATTCTGACAATGCCTGTGTTAACCTCATTATCAATGTGGACAACCTTGGAAAGTATACTGCCAAAGTAAGAGAACTTATCCACAGCATTCAAAACTTCACCATTTACTGTAACTGGTGTTTCCACATATGGATGGTGTGATACTGGCTGATGGAGGACCCATGTTTTCTTGGTATTAATTTTTTAGGCCAAAATTAGCACAAGCAGCAGAGAATCAATCAACACTTTGTTGCATCTCAGTTTCAGAGGCTGCATTGAGAGCACAATTATCGGCAAACACAAAAATAATGCACCAATACTCCTTCTATTTTAGTGTTGGCTTGTAACCTTTTCAAGTTGAAGAATTTACCATCAGTGCAGTAACCGATTTTGATTCCATGCTTAAAATGTGCTTAGACACAGAAGACATCAAGGTTATCCACTGCATCTTGAGTCATCACCAATCATCATGACTCAATCCTGACACTGGACAGTGGCGATCTGAAAGAGTGAGGCTGATGACTTCATACAACTCTGCCTCACTTAAATCCACTTAATGCCTAAATCAAAAGACATCGCTGTACCATCATCATATCATTTGACCATTTCTACCCTCAAAGCCCTGTAGTAATGGGTGAGTGATAAAGCAGCAGGTGTGGTTACACTGGAAGCTGTAGTCACAACCCTGCATCCAAGCAGCCCAGCCAGAGGGTCATCTTCTCACTGGAAGCAGAAGTGGGATTTGGCAGCTTTCTGGGTGTCTGAGCAGCTTTTTAAGGATCACACTGATCACTTCCATGTGTGAGGAAGGGTCTGGAAAAAGTGTTCTAAAATTGTCTGCTTATCCCACCTTGGCCTGATCATTGATGCAGGCAGGGATCCCAACCTGAGATTGAGACACTAAAAACATACAAAACAATCTGAAAAGCTGATTCCACCCACCACTGGTACATGGAATGTGTACGACCTACCAGCTTTAGAAAGCACAGAAAGCTAGTCAGTCAACAAATAATTGTGAAGCACATACTTTGTATGTGAGCAGTGAGCAGCAAGTTGAAGATATAAAAATGAAAGGAGACAGACAACATGCAAACAAGTTATATACAGGACAAAAAAGAAAAATTCAATAAAGGGAAGATACTAGAACAGAAACAGAACAGAAAACTATCTAGGAAACTGGACTCCTCAGAACTACACTGCTCTACTACAGTGTCAACATCTCATCTGGCTTTTTTTCTTTCTCCTGTAGATATACACCACCTTATAGTCATGGGGAAAAGAAGCAATTTATAGAACCACAGAATAAAGATCTTATCTCCTTATATTATATGTTGTACATTTGCATCTTCATATCAGGAAAAAGATTGGTATTCTCACTTTGTTAATGAGAAGTACCAGTTACCTTCCAATCGCCATAGCTTAGATGCCTTTGTCTCCCTAATTATATCAATGTAAATTTTCTGTAAGATTCCTTTCAGACCTGAAAGTCTATGATTCCTGTGAGTTCTATGAGTGCTAAGTAGTGAGCAAAAATCTCAGCCCTCTGCTGGAGAAAAAAATTCAAAACATCTATCCTAGTGATGGTGATTCATAGAATAACAAATAATAAAAATACCAGAAAAGCCATATTTCATCTAGGTTAGAGTTCTTCACCACTGTTTTGTCATGGAGCTCTTTGGCAATCTAATGAAACCTATGGACCAATATAAAGTTATAAAATACATAAAATAAAATATCTGAGTACAAAGAAAAGTAATTATATTGAATAGTTATAGAATATTACACATACACACACACACACACACACACACACACACACACATCATGGACCCCAAATTAAAGAGTCCTGATCTGAACAAAGCCTCTGATTTTATAGATATAGAAACTAAAGATAAGAGAAGTGAAAGGCTCATCCTCACTAAATAGCTTTCCCAATCAGTCTGGATATCTTTCCTTGTATCATAGGTCCCTAAACAATATCTCAGGCAGTAAGCTATATTATAAATTGCTAGGTCTAAAATGTAATATATACCAAAGGGTTTCACTATCATGACACAACATTATAAGGTCAACAACAACTCTGTTCTTGCCAAAACCTTTTTTTTCCATCCTCATTCACTTAGACAAACCTATTTAAAGAACCCTTCCAATGAAAAGCAAAGAGATGTAAAAGAAAGAGAAATGGACCTACAGCACAAAGATCTGCATCCTAATTTTAGTTTAATTGGTTGCTAATTGTGGGATCTTTCCAAAATCTCACTTTACTTCCCCTACCTTTTCCCTCAACTTAACATGAGAATAATATTACCTAATCTACTTACCTATTATAAAGCAAAATCAGAAAGTGAATTTGAAAGTTCTTTGTAGATTGAAGCTGCAATCCTATGAAAATATCACTAGTAAAGCTTACAGTTTTTATCTCTTTAATATTAGAAAATGCATTATATACTTTATCTCATAAGAAAAAAATGGCAGAACCAGGACTAGAATCAAAATCTTTTAATTCCAACTTCAATATTTTTTTGATCATGCCAAACTATGCTTACATTAGAGAACATGGGATGTTGTGGGGCTTGGATGAGGGGGAAAGCTGAATTTTTATTATGCATAGCCCCTACCTTCAAGGGGTTGGCTATGATAATATTATTATATTTTCATATATATACAATAAAAGAAAAAGCATATACTGTTCTGTAAGGGTTTACTTAAATGATGGGAAAGCAAACTACTGACAAATTAAAAACCTGGACTGGGAGTCTGTATATTTTTAAGAGGAAAAACATTTTTGGCAATATTTTCAGAATATCAATTTCTCTTTAAGCTTCAGCCTCTCCCTATCTGCCAGTTCCTTTCTACTGCCCTCAAGCATGCCCAAGTTTCCCTGATTCTTAAAAAACCTTTATTAGATCCTACCATCTTTTTTAGATATCTTCTATCTCATATTTTCTTGGTTAAATTCCTAGGGGAAAAAAACCTGCCTGTATTTATTCTCTCCAATTGCTCTCAGCTCACATACTCATCATTCCTTTACATTCTAGATCCCAATCTCATTATTCAACTGAAACTGCTCTCTCCAATATCTTAATTGGCCATTTTGATGATCTCTTCTCAATTCTCAATCCTCTTGACCTCTCTGCTATATTTGACATTGCTAACTACATTCTCCCTGTATATATATTCTCTTCTCTGAGTCTTTGTGATACCACTTTTTCTTGGTTTTCTTCCTACATGTCTTATCATTCTTCAATCTTCTCTGCTGACTCATCATTCATATTATGCCCCCTCTCTGTACATGTACCCATATGATCCTTGTCCTTTATACCCAGCTCCAATCTCTCTATTGAGCTTCAGTTCCACATCACCAACTGCCTATTGAACCTTTGAAACTAGATGCCTCAAACATAACAAATTCAACATGTTCAAAACATAATTCATTTTATTCCCCCCCCCCTTAAAAAATGCTTCTATCACACTTAGAAATTTCTGTCTAAAATACCACTATCTTTAGAACTTCTCAGGTTCGTGATCTCAGTCTAATCCTCAACTTCAGGCACCTAAGTGGCACCATAATGCATAGAGCATTAGTTCTGGATTCAGGAAACCTCATCTTCCTAAATTCAAATCTGGCCTCAGACACTTAATAGCTGTGTGACTCTGGGCAAGTCACTTAACCCTGTTTGCCTCCGTTCCTCCTTTGTAAAATGAGCTGGAGAAGGAAACAATATACCACAAAAAACCCAGATGGGGTCACAAAAAGATCAACATAATTAAAACAAATGAACAATAATAATCCTCAGCTACTCATTCTCCCTCCCCTATATATCCAAGCTGTTCCCAAACTGCTGTTTTTACAACCTCATATCTTATATTTTATTTTTGTTTTTACTCCTTTAGTTACCACCTTAGTTCAGGCCCTCATCATCTCCCACCTATTGTAATGGCTTTTAATTGGTTTCTCTATCTTATCTCTTTCCATTTTAATTCATCTTCTATACAGCCATCAAAGTGATTTTTCTTAAACACAGATCCAATCAGTTCACTCCATTACTCCATAAACTCCATTGGTTCCCTATTGTTTCCCATTCCTTTAGATAAAATACAAATCTATTTTCTTGGCTTTTAAAGCCTTTTACAGTTTACCAGTTGGTCTAATGCTAGCTTTCCAACCTCATTAAATATTATTCCCTTTCACACATTTCAAAATTCAATCACATGAGCTTTCTCACTGTCCCATATGTACAGTACCCCATCTCCAATTTACATGGCCATTTCCTCATGGCTGAAATTAACTTCTTCATCACTTCTGTCTCACAGCATCCCTCACTTCTTTCATCACACAAAACCTTTCCTAATTCCCACAAGTGTTGGATTCCTTCCTTACCTTATATTTAATTGCTTGCATTTAATTTGTATTTATTCAGTTCATATTTATTTTATACATATACAATCTCTCCCAGTGGTTCCTTGAGATTAGGAATTATTTCATTTTGTATCTCTAATGCCAACCACAATGCCTAACATATAGAAAATGTTTAATAAATGCTTGTTGACTGAAGAGCCATTTTATAGTTATATGAACTTTTTCCCATTGATACAAGAAAGAGTTAACATTAATCTGTACATTTTTATATACTGTTTTATGTAATTTAAACTTGTCAATACAATGTAATAAGAATAGGTATGAACCCATGATGTCTTTGGTCTGGGAACTCTTAGAACTAGAAGCTCACTCTGCCAATGTAGATTGGAAACTTCTAATCACAGAGAGTTGCTCTCTTAGAGTGCAGAGTGTTTTGACCTGTCTCTGATCAAACAGGGAGTTCTTAATGTGTGAAAAGCAGTATTTCAATCAGGTCTTCCTGGATCAGAGGCCAGCTCTCTGCCACACTGCCCATCAGAGTAAAAGACAAAATTATAATTATTTTTGTCTCCATAGTACATATGT
The DNA here is from genome assembly GCF_016432865.1 of Antechinus flavipes. Taxonomy (NCBI): domain Eukaryota; kingdom Metazoa; phylum Chordata; class Mammalia; order Dasyuromorphia; family Dasyuridae; genus Antechinus; species Antechinus flavipes. The sequence continues at coordinate 376,756,200 of NC_067401.1, forward strand.
TATAGTGTAAATGTGTGTCCCAGGAAATAGAGAATTGGATGAGAAGTTCCTATAGTCTCGTCCCACTAGTTCACTGGCACAATTAAGTTAGATGAATTAGTGAAGTTGGGACAGAAGGGAAATATTACAATAGCAAACTCTGAGGAGTAAGGATTGCAGAATTGGAGGAAGGCCAAGGGAGAAAAACTCAATCTAACAGAGCAGAGGGAAAGAGAAAGGGAAGTACATGAAAAAACCAAGGTTAATAATCCATTATTTGTAGTGTGTAACTAACAGAGTGTTAATGAGTTGGATCAGTACTCAGATAAACATTCTTTTTTGCTAAAAAGAACTGGAGATATGCGTTTGAAAGCTGCATGCAACTTTTGAAAGAGTTGCTGATTCCTGGCTTTGGTACCTTCTTTTCTTGAATTATTAAATAATATTAGCAAAATGAAACCCAAGAATTCATTCCCAGTAAATGTTACCACCAGTCTCTCTTCTATCTTCTTTATGTAAAATAAAATGTTGGATACATTTTGAATATATATAGAGATGATATTAGACATGGGTTACTTATTTCCACAGCATAAAACTAGGAGCAATAGGTGGAAAACTAAGAGAACAGTAAGATATAGGCTTGATATAAGAAAATTTTTATAACAATTTAAGATGAAAAATGGTGGAATGGACTGCCTCGGGATATTATCCCTGCCTCGGGATATTTATTATTCCAGGAGATCTTTAAGAAGTCAAAAGTCACTTACCAAGAGGATTTCTATTCAGGTATGAGTTCACAGGGGCAGCCAACTGACATAGTGGTTGGAGCACCAAGTCTCAAGTTAGGAAGATTCATCTTTCTGAGTTCAAATCCAGCCTCAAATACTTACTAGCTGTGTGACCCCAGACAAGTCACTTAATCCTATTCGTCTCAGTTTCTTCATCTGTCAAAGTAAGCTGGAGAGAGGGAGATGGCAAACCCCTGCAGTATCTTTGCCAAGACACCAAATGAAGTCATGAAGAGTCAGGCAAAACTGAAATGACTGAATAACAATATCTAAAGTTCACAGGATTGTAAATTTAGAGCTAGAAGTGACTTTGGAGGTCATCTAGTACAACCCTCTCATTCTACCAATGAAGAAACTGAGACTAAGGGAGATTAACTAATATGGCCAAGATCAGACTGTTCTTTTTCCAACCCTAAAATCTTGAAATTCTATATTCACACATGGTTAAACAAGAGTTAAGGAATGCATTCTTACTGATATATAGAATATAATAATGTCAATTTGGAGAAAGAAATTATTTATCCCAAAAAAGTATTACTTCCATTCAAAGATTTATATTATCCCCCCATCTATGCTTTGTAAAAACAGATTTTTCTTAAAGTGAGACATTCTGAAAGGAAGAAAAGAACATCATATGAAAAATACCCATCAATAAAAACATTCAATCAATCAGTATTTAATTCAGGCAACAGTAATACCCAAGTGTCATTACCTGCTTGATAAATTCTGAAAAGTTGAGGATGGGACCATTGTGCAAGACTGGATAATAAAAAACATAAGCCAACAGCCAGAAGAAGGAGTAGGGGGAACTCTCAGGGGACCGTCCTTGCCAGCAGAACTCAAGACCGAAGCTGGTATAATAGAGACATCGAACCGTCAGGGTGAACTGCAGTAAGTAATATTCATTCTCTGTTTTATACCATCCTTTCTGTAATACCCAAACAAGGAAGGGGATGGGAGGAAGAGAGAGAGGAAACTGTTAGCAGCAAATAAAAACAGTAGCAGCAACAACAATAATCACAATTACATTTAAATTCTATGCTGTAGTTACAAAGCATCTCGTATATATTGTCTCCTCTGATCATACCAACAACACTGTCAGGGCAGGAGAGGATGTAAATGTTCGTTTTATTTTCATCACAAGCTTCATTTGATATGCCGTTTGGGGAAGAGCAAAAAAAAAAAAAAATTGAAGAAAATCCTTCATGAAAGTATGGATGGATAGATCAAGGATAGACTCAGTGTTTATAAAGAGAATGTTTAAAAGTAGATACTGTCATGGAAAAAGATAATCCTAAACTGAACCATCAGACTTATTAAATTCAATTTCATTATTATTTCATTTATTAATCACCTATTTTTAGTTAAGTGCTGTACTAGTGATGGGGGTGAACCCTGAAACTGTGTCCCCTTTAATCTGTAAAAGAAGGGGACTCGGGGTTTCAAGCTCTCCCCTGGGAAAAGCATACCTTCCCAGACAACCCTCCTCCCCAAATTAAGTGATTTCATTCAGTTGGAGATGTGGCCAGAGATATGGTTATATCCTCTATTGAGCTGAAGATTAGTCTGGGACCACTCTCAGTAGCTCAGCTCCCAAGACAAGCAATCTCTTATCAATCAGAGATCTAAGTCCCTGGGCATTGACAACATGAAGCCCCAAGCTTGCTTGCTTGCTAAGGAAGCTCTCTTCTTGGCAAAGCTGCCTGCTAGGACTTTTGCCCACTGTAAAGACATTTTCTTCTCAGTGTTAACCTTTGTTATCTCCCTGACAGGACCTTTTGCCATTAAGAAGTCTGTCTTCCTAGCAAAACTGATTTCTCATTGCCAAACTCCTAATGAGGAGTTTTGCCTGCTAAGAAAGCATCTTCTTAGTGAATAATAAAATTCCCTTTTCTGCCACTCAGATTTTCAGGTTTGCAAATTCTTTCGCATTGGACCTGCACTGACCAGAGGGGATTCCCCCACCCCAATTCTTGCACCTCTTCACTACCACTAGTCTCATCATTTGCACTTCATCAATAGGGATACTAAGGCAAAAAAATGAAAAAGTCTCTGCCCTCCAGGCTCTTACTTTATACAAGGGGATACAATATGTATATAGGGATGTGTGTGTGTGTGTGTGTGTGCATGTGTGTGTGTGTGTGTGTGTGTGTAATATGAAATAATTTCAAGAGGACATTAACACCTAGAAGAATTAGGAAATGTCTTGTAAAACAAGTACTTCCTAAGCAATATTTCAAAGAATGTTAGGGATTCCAAGAGACAGAGGTAAAAGAGTGCATTTTAGACACTTGGGCACCATTGTAAAAAGGTAGAGCACTGTGTATGGGGATCAGCTAATAAGCCAGACTAATTGGAATGGAAAGAACAGGAAATGAAGGACTGTTCTGTAAATGGCAGACTGAAGAGTTTTATTTTATATTAAAAGCAATTGAAGATTTTTTTACTAAGAGGAAAACATGATCATATCTACTTGAAGAAAATCATTCCTTGATTATGTGGTGAAGAATAGGAAAGAGAAGAAACCTGAAACTAAGAAAACCAATTAGAAAACTAATGTAATAGTTTTGGGAAAAGGTAATAAGGTCCTGAGCTAAGATTATATAAGTGGAGAGAAGGGGAAGAAGATAGTACTGTGGAAGTAGAATTGACAAGCTTTAGCAATTGACTGGTTATAGGAAGCTGAGGGAGAAAGAAAAGTCAAAGATAGTTCCATCATGAACTTGGATAACTAGAAAAATGTTTGTTCCCTTGTTAGAAATAGGGCAGTTGGGAGAAGAGAGGCTTTAGGGAAGTGCCCATTCTCCAAACATATATCAATCACAAATTCCCAATTTTGAAAAGGATCTCCAGATTTATTCCAAGTAATAAACAAAGTAAGAACACCATATAGAACTTCTTTGGCATCTGGTAATATAGATATTGCTTCAAGACCTCTAGTGATGGGCATAATTATACTTCACAGGAAAGCCCATTCTGCTTCTAAACAAATTGAACTGTTAAGAAATGTTTACTTCTGTTGAGTGAAAATCAGACATTTATTAAGTATCTATCACATGCAAGGCATTATGCCAGATAGTAACCTTTCAGTGTTCCCAAGCAAAATAAAAAATATGTGAGAAAAATCATTAAACTGTTCATACTCCTTGATTTGGAAATACAACTATTGGGAGATCCAAGGAGATAAAAGACAGAAAGACCCCATATACTCCAAATTATCTACAGCAGAATTTTTGGTTAGGTAACAAAAAGCTGGAAACAAAGCAGCTATTTATTGCCTAGTAAATTAGCAATGCTGGACAAATCCAACATATGAATTTGATGGAATTCTGCTGAAACACCAAAAAAAAAAAAAAAGACAAATTGGAAGAATTAAGGAGTAACCCAGGAAGACTCTCAAGAAGTAATACAGAATAACATAAACAGGACCAAAAGAAAAACATACACAATGATTACAATAATGTAAAAGAAGACGATGTCATAAGATTGGCAAACTCTGATTAACTGCAATAATCTCTAGAGGACTAATGATAAGACAAATCTTTTCCATATAGAAGTGGGAGCCTAAGTGTGGACTGTCTCTATGCTACCAGAAACAGTAGCCATATTAGTTTTTCTTGAATATTTTTCTTTGTTATGAGAGAGGATCCAATGGGGTATAGCGATTTAAGATGTGACTGTGGCACTCAAATAATATTTTTAAAACATTAATGCCAAATTAGAGATCATATTCTATCATACAGAAAAAAAGGGAAGGAAGAAGAGAGAAAGTAGAAACCACTTTGAAGAGTCTCGCTTTTAGAAGCAGGACTGAAACACTTACACAAGCCACCAAAAGTGAAGCTTGATGGCTAAGACCTAGAATGGGGGAATCAGTTCTATCTTTCATCTCCCTATTCCCTTGGATTCTTCTACTTCCAGGGCCAAGCCAAGTCTAACCAGAACTTGGAAGAAGACATTCAGGGCTAGTTGGCCAAACTTCCAAGAGTGGAAGATAATAAAACAGACTTTTAGCAGAGGTAGGAAAAGTTGGGAAAGTGCCGTTCCCTGCTCAGAATGCACTTAGAATAAACAGACACTAGAGGGAGCTCCTGGAAGGCTTATGGATAACATGTCATGCTGTTGGCTCTATGCCCCAATAACCCGCTAAATTTTGTACCTCCCACAGCAGAAGACTGAGCTTCCATTTACCTAAAAGTTCAAAAATCCTGTTCATTGGCATGGGGAACATTAGGCATCCGAGGCCAACAGCATAACATTAAATCAATCTCCAAAGGTCTTACATACACCAGCTTAGTCAATGAGCTGTCCCCGTTCTCCTGTGGCAAGACTTTGCTTTGCATACCAGAGCAAAAAGCACCCTCCTTGTTTTGTTTTCTTGTACCTGAGGGCTTCAACTGAATCGCAAAGGACTGAAGTCTTCTATGTGTAGCTGAGCCCTGCTCTGGATCTCCCTCAAGCTGACCCATTGCCAATTTCTAGCTCCATCCGCTACCTCCTGGCATTTTTCTTGATACAACAGTAGGTGAGACATCCTGAGGCTTCAGCTTACTGACTGCTGAAGTCAAGTCTCTACTTGCCTGGCCTGCTTGCATCCTTGTCTGATGTAAAACCACCCAGGTTTGCCTCTCCCATCCCCACAAGTTGATCTTTTCTCTGGATTCCAGCCACCCTTTCTCTGTCACATTCCCTCGTTAAAGGAGTGCTCAGTCTGACCCACTGCTGTTATACCAAGGATAGGCATGAACAGGTCTCTTCCTTAGAAACCTATAACCCTTTAATCCAAATAGCCATGAACAGCTAAATCAGGAGTCTCCTCATTTGCAAACCTCAAATAAAGCTCACCACCCTACATCTTATCAATAAAGCCTATTAATTGCTCTGAGATAGAGATACACTTATCAGGATGCCACTTTACCTATAAAGGAGAAATGTGGTGAAATATCATTCACTGAAAATGAAAGAAGGGGTGGAGATGGGGGCTCTCTGTATTAGTAGAAAGTCTAAACTGAAAAAGAATCAGAGCTTGAGAGAATTGTGCTATCTTCAATAGCTTCTTCAAAAGCAATCTTCAAAATTCAATGGCTTTATTTTCCAAATGAGTCTAAAGGGATCTAGGGAGGTGACTACAAATATCATAATACCTAAGATTTAGAACTAAAATGGTGTTCAAAGGTCATCTAGTCCAACCCTCTCATTTTACAGGTGAAGAAAGGAAGGCCCAAAGAAGTTAACAATGATTCATCCAATAATGCAGGTACTAAGTGGCAGAACCAAGGTTTAAACCCAGCTCCTCACCCTCCAAATCCAGCACTCTTTGGAACAAATTATTTTATTGAGTCCTAGAGCTTTGTACAGGATCATAGATGCAGCTGGTGGCCCGATGGAAAGATCACTGGGCATGGAGTTAGAAAGACCTGAGGTTTGAATTTAGCCTCAGACAATAGTATATAATCCTGGGCAAGTCATTTAATTTTTACTTACCTCAGTTTCCTCACATATAAAATAAGAAAGCATAAGCACTTATATAATGCCAGGCACTGTACTAAACACTTGTACAAATTGTGAATGTGAGAATTCTTTTTAAAAAGCAAGATCATTAATCAAAGACATAAAGGTTGAAGTTATATCCAAAGAATCCTCCATGCCTTTGTATACACTCTTAATTCATTTGATCCTCACAAAAGCTTTACAAGGTAGGTGCCATTATTATTCCAATTTTACAGATGAGAAAATTGAGACAAAGAGATATTAAGTGACTTGCCAGGGTCACAGAACTAGTAAGTGTCTAAGGCCACATCTGAATTTAGATTTTCCTGACTCCAAGTCAGTACTTTATTCACTATTCCACCTAGAGGCCAGGTAAACAACAGAATAATAATAATAGTACCTATCTCCTAGAGTGGGTGTGAGGATCAATGAATTATTTGTAAAGCTTAAAATGTTATTATGACTGTTATTACTATTATTATTATTATTCTGATTATTTGATAGAAGAGATGAGATTTCAATTAACATCTGACTCCAATTTCAATGCTCAATCTTGTTTGAAATATTCAAGTCCATACTACATATTAAAATACAAGCTATATAATGCAGCAAGATAATAAAAATTGAAATCTTTGAGATACCAAAAGAAATTCTGAATGTGAAAATTCTTTTAAAAAACAAGAACATCAGTTGAAAATGTTAAGATTGAAAATATATCAAAAGAATCCTTAACGTCTTGTGACTCCTTGTAGAAGGATTCCCTCCACACCTCTGTACATACTTTTACACTAGATTTCTGCTCAAGAATACTCCAAAAGTTCACCAAAAAAAAAAGTTGTTTTGAGCTTTGAAATAAAAATAATCATCTCTATCATGTCTGATTTCTCACAGTTTCTAAGTTAGGGATATCTGATTAATGAAGTTTTCCTTAATTTGTTCTAATTGTTAAACTCAAATTCAACTCATAAAGGTGAGAAACCAAGAGATCAGCCTGTGAAGGTCATGGTAATACATTACCTTTACATCTTCCAGAGCTTGAACCTGTAGTGTGGAAAGCAGCAATAAGGAACAAAGCCATGACATGAGTGTGGACCGAAACTGGGCTACGGAGAAGGAAATGATGGTGTGGAGGAAAATCATTGCCAGACCATGAGCTCCTAGTAGGTACCAGCAGGCCCCCATTCCGTAGATCATGAGAAACCAGGGTCTGTGCTGAAAAGCAAAAACAAAGAGAAGATAGAGAGAAAGAAAAGGAAATACATAGTAAAAGAACAGGAGAAAGAAAGAGCAAGAACATGAAAAGAAAAAGGAGTGGAAAGAAAAGTAGTAGAAGGCAAGGAAGAAAGAAAATACAGTGATAAGATTAAAAAGATAAATAGAGAAGAAAGGAGAAACAGTGAGAGAAAGAGAGAAAGGAGAGTGAAAGAGAAAAGAAGGATGAAGAGGACAATGAGGAGGAGAAGAAATGAAGAGGAAGAAAAGGAAGAAGGGGAGGAGGAAGAGCAGAAGGAAAAGGAGGAAAAGAAGGAGAAAGAGGAAAAGAAAAAAAGAAGGAGGAGGAGGGCAGAAAAAATAAGAAAAGAGAAATAGAAGAGGGAAGGAGAAACAGAAAAAGAAATAAGAGAAAGAAAGGAGAGGGTTGAATGGGAGAGAAGAAAGGAGGGAGAGAGAGGGGAGTATTAGTCACTTCTATTAATAAATATTATACAAGTAAAACATTTCTCGGTGACAAGAACCAAATCTAGCACATGATAATCTATGAATCAATCTATAACCCGTACAAGAGATATTTTCATAGGTACTGTGCAATTCAGGGAAAAAAAATACTAGTCTTCAAAGGATCCAGGGTCCTTCAAAAGGAAGCTATATCTAGAAATAGATGGTCTCTGCTCTCTCCTTCCCACTCCAGATTCCTCAAAAGCTTTTCAGGATACTTAATTATCATAGACTAATACTTAGAGAACAACTAAATACTGGACCTGGAATCAGGATACTCCTGAGTATCAGGCCTCAGATACTTCCTAGCTGTATGATTCTGGGCAAGTCACTTCACCCTATGTGCCTCAGCTTCCTCATCTGTCAAAACAGCTGGAGTTACTATACTCTCTATGATAACACTGATCCATGAATAACTGACTGCTCTTTGTATTTAGTCAATCATCCAGTTTTATATCCAAGTCCATATCTCTCCAAGTTATACATGAAGATTTCATGAGAAATTCTGCCAAATGCATTGCCAAACTCTAGTTAAGCTATATCTACAGTATTCTCTTCATCTATCGATCAAATAAACCTGTCAAAAAATAAAAAGATTATGAAATAATGCCTTTCCTACTTAACCTATTAGGTCATTGTAAGAATTATGAGATTTAGGAGAATAGAGAGAAATGGGTAGGAAAGAATGAGGAACTGAAAATAAAATAAAGGTTAATTCAATTTTAAAAAATAATTAGGCAATTATTTAGGCAAACAGGCTTTGAAAAAGCTTAAAACGCAATGCAAAAACATTAGAGAATAACAGGAGGGGAATAGGCAGAGATTATAGTTATTTCATTAGTGTAGGGAACACCCAGATAAAAAACTCACTGTACCAATGGAAATCAGCCTATAACTTTGAGTATAAGTGACTTGTGGAAGGCTACACACCTAGGAAGTATTAGCTTCCATTAGTATGGGACTTCAAATCAGGTCTTCCTGATTCATGGCTGACTAATTATCTACTATACCAAAATGCCTCATATACATACAAGGTGTCCAAGAAGTTTTAGTTCTAGTTTATACTATTAAAGTTTAAGAGAGTGTGTGTGTGTGTGTGTGTGTGTGTGTGTGTGTGTGTATTGTGCGCATGCAAAGACAGATGGTTAAATCTATAGCTATCAACAATCCAATCTTTGACTATGTATATACACATCTACATAAACATAAGTATGTGTGTGTGTATATACACACATATACACACTTATGTGTCTGCATATATGTACATATATACACAATTTGCATTTAAATGTACATGTATAGATATATGAAATTATTATAACTTTGAGATACCTTAATGCCTCATCATGATGGGGAGCTAAGCCAAAGTTCTACTGGGGCCCAATATTTTGGCAAACTTTATGCTAAATTGGAAAGACTTCAAGTATAGATTCAGCAACAAATTCTTGTTCTATCATCTAAAAGTTAGAGTTCAAAAAGACCTGGCAAACATAACCTCAGTCACAGGTAATAAACAATTTCAGGCACAGTACCTCATTCCATTTGTCAACTAAGGCATGGGATAGTTGCATTCCATACTAATTGAGGGGATGCCCATACCAGTACAATTGTGGATTCAAAGTTCCAGGAACAAAATCCCACAGAATATGAAAAGACTGGTTTTATTTAAGTCTTCAAGGTCTACACACACACACACACACACACACACACACACACACACACACAGGGAGAAATGTCTTTAGACATACATGAATGCAGACAAATAAAACTCCTATTATAAAGTCGACTAGCAAATGCTAATGATACACTTATAAATATTACCTAAATTTGCTCACATTTTCCATACCTAAACTCCACCCCAAGACACAACATTTAAAGAAGCAAGAGCCAAACCCGATATGCCCTTTTTAAGTTCCAGGGGAACCAAAAAAGTAAGCTCATTTTCTTAATGTATTTTTCCACCCTACTACCCACAGAAAACAGTCACATGAATCTGCTTCAAAGTTTCCCCTAAACACTCACTTTGGGGCCAAGACCAAGGATAGGAAATCAGGCAGCCAAAGACTATTTTTGGAAAGAGTTATTAGCAACTAAAACAAGAAGGTACTTCTTTAATATGACCTACCGCATTTGACACTTAGAATTCTTCTCTATGTATGCATAACTTCACACATAGAGAGCTAATTACTTTTATTAAATACTGGTTCCCATAAAGTTAGAAAAAAGTATCTATTTGTTGGGATTTGATTGGGAATTTGCCATAACCTGAAGCTGCTGCAGTCTGAGAACTGAAACAAATTTGTAGGAAAATTTCCATGGTGCTGCTCCTTCACCATCTGCTTGAATGATGATCTGGATTTTAACACATTCTCTTACATTGTGTTCTTGAATACCCCATATCCTACTTCTGCCATTATCACACACACAAAAAAAAATGATTAATGCTAAAAACAGGAAGAATTTAATGCTTCTATTCACGGATTATACAAAAAATATACCCACATCTAACCCCAATCAACTTGCTCAATCACTTTAATTGGCCAAAGCCATCCCCAACCATATAACCTAATGAAGAGGAAAAGGAAGGAAAAGGTATGGATAATGTAAAATGTAATGTAAAAACAGGAGGCAAAAATTACCACTCATATCTGTATAGTCTCATATATAGTCTATGAAATATTTTCCTCATGATAGCCCTCTGAGAGAGGAGTTCAAATAATATCAGCCCCATTGTATAAATGAGAAAACTGAAAAAGAGTTTAAATAACCTGTCTATGATTATGCAGATAATAACTATTGGAAATCGGTGCTCAAATCCTGACATTCTCACACTTAATACTGGACTCTCCCTTTCCATTATAACATACTGCCTTCCTATGAAAATGAATTCTAGAATATTAATAATAATAACAATTATGAGTAATTTATATAGCACTTTAAGGTTGCAAAGCACTTTTCAAAAATTACATTTTATCTTCAAAACAAATTATTCCATTTTATAAATGAGGAAACTGATACACAGAGAGAGGTTAAGTGATTTGCCCAACATCATACAGCTAATAAATGTCTGAGGCTAGATTTGAATTCAGGTCTTCCTGACGAGTCCAGAACTCTGTCTACCATGTCTCAATGGCATATAGAATATATCAATGACCAATGCTATATATGTCCCAGTCCTGTGAATCATTATGGATATTTATATATAACATAGTTATGTCAATTCACATCCTCAGACTTACATATACATAGTAGAATCCTGTATAGACGCAGCAGTCTATAACATATCTATCAGATCTGTCCTCTGAGGAAACTGCATGAGAAGCTACCCAATATTGGAATTGGGCACTGGAATAGAGGGATATTCACTAGAAAATAGTTACTGGGCTATACCCAGACCCTCAAACAGCCGTACTGTCTGCTCTCATCCCTGACCCATTTCCTGGCTCTTTCTTCCTGACAGCAGCCCAAGATCAAGCTAAGCAGTGATGAAAAGCTGGCCTGAGAACAGACGTGTTATATTGCCTAGTGGTGCAGAGAGCAAGACAGAAAGCCAGCTCTCTAGGGGAGCTGTCTTGTCTTTTTTCCATGTGTTTCCTGGAAACATTCCATAGACCAGAAGTTTACTGACTGGCCAAACCATCTCCACTCCAATTGACATCACCAATTTAACAAAGCTTTATCTACCTATTAAAGTGAAATGGCTTAAACATCATGTAATGAGAAGTCTTCATTGTTATAAAAGCCACAAATATCCCTATACTTTTAAAATGAAGTTAAAATAAATGTAACAAGAAAATGTATGGTAATACACAAAGATTATACTGACTTACCTTCAAGAAAGTCTAAACTTTAGAAATAACATGATGCAATGGGAAGAGTTCTAAATTAGGAATAAGAGGAAATGGGTTCAAATCGTGTCTCCAATAATAGCCATGTGAACTTTAACAATTAATTAAAAAACAAACATTTATTAAGTACATACTATGTTAGGATATAAAAAACCACAAGTGTAATTTTAGTCCCTACCATCAACATGCTTACAATCTAGCATGAGAGAAACAATATGTAATTTACAAAATGATAGAAAATAATTTGGAAGAAAATCTTTAGAAGTTGGGAAGATTAGGAAAATTTCCATTTGGATGGTGATACTTGAGATGAATCTTTAAGTAAGCAGGGATTTTAAGAGGTGGAAATGAGAAAGCCCATTCCCGTTTTAGAGAGCAGCTGAAGCAAAGACATGATGTCAAGGATAGAACACCAATATAACTGGACCAGTAAGAAATCGACAAGTCAACAGGCATTTATTAAGGACCTACTATGTGCCAAACACTGTGCTAAGCACTGATGATATAAAGAAAGACAAAACAGCCCCTGCTCTCAAAAAGAAGTCAGTTGAATAGAGGAGACAACATTCCAACAATTACACATATCAAGACAGACAATAAATTGGAGATAATCTCATAAAGAAAGCACTAAGATTAAGGAGTACAAAGAAAAGCTTCTTGTAGAAGATTAAGCTTCAAGTGATACTTGAAAGAAACCAAGATAGCCAAGAGGCAGAAAACTGAGGGAGAGAATTCCAGTTATAGGGAATAGTCAAGGAAAATACCCAGGTTGGGGAGATGAAATGTTATATGTTAGAAACAAGACTAGTATAGATAGAAGAAAAAATGGAGTAAAGTAAAGCATAAAAAAACTAGCAAGAGACAAAGGCCAGGTTACAAAGGTCTTTATTTGTCTGTTTGTTTGTTTGTTTGCTTGCTTATTTATTTATTTTGCTGTGCAACTGGGATTAAGTGACTTGTCCAGGGTCACACAGCTTGGAAGTGTTAAGTGTGGGAGTCCAGATTTGAATTCAGGTCCTCCTGACTTCAGGGCTGGTACTGTGCCAACTAGCTGCCCCTACAAAGGTCTTTAAAACTAAAAGATTTTTTTTATTTGATTCTGGAAGCATTAGGGAGCCAGTAGAGTTTATTGAATGAGGGGATGACATGGTCAAACTTGTACTTTAGGAAGATCACTTTGGTAGATGAATGGAGGATGGACTGGAGTCCACCATATCTTAAAATGACAGAATCTGACACTTGATTGGTTATGGGGAGTAAAAGAGACTGAGACATCAATGATGACATCTAAGTTATAACTGTGGACAACTTGGAGGATAGTAATAGAGAAAGAAGGGAGGATTTAGGGAGAAAGATGAGTTCAGTTTTGGACATGTTATGTTTAAGATGTCCACAAACATCTACTCGAGAATTTCCAGCAAGCAGCTGGAGATGCAAATTGGAGAATGAGAAAGTTAAGACTGAACAAATAGATCTGAGACTCAACTACAAAAAATTGAATCCATGGGAGTTAATGAAGGCTAATTTGTTTATCTTTAGCATACATGTAAACTCCTACTAAGTAGAAATTATTCCATTCTCTGTATTTGTATCTCTAGCACCTAACAGCACCTGGAACATAGTAGGTATTTAATAAATACTTGCTAACTGATGTATTGCCTGGAAAATAATCATGCAATAAAAAGACTGAAAGGACCTTGGAGGCAGGTTGTTTAGGATTTTAAATGCCAAAAAAGGTATGTGTTTTTAATTCTAACAGGGAGCCATTTTAGCAGCTGTGTGAAGGATAGATAGGAAAAGGGACAGATGAAGAAGAGAAGAAAAGCAAGCATTTACTTTTCTGGGCCTCAGTTTCTTCATCTGTAAAGTGAGAGTGTTGGATTAGATGACCTTCAAGATAAACAGCCACCTTTTAATCTTTGATTTATTATGCTATGGTATTTTTCCTTATATGGAAGATGTTATGGGAAGATAAAGAGGAATTGGCCTACAGATAAAATGCCTAATTCAAAAGTTAATAAAACAGGCTGCCAAAAAGAAATACTCTTGGCCACCAAATCAGGAAATTCCTGGAGCTAAAAGTCATTTCAAAAAAAGTTTATACCAATAAAAGTCTACTTTCAATCAAGCATGTTCATTTTATTTCTGTCAAAATTTAATTCCTGTTGAAGTATTAACTTAGCTTTGTACAGAAAGTAGATAACAAAATTATGAAACTATCCATTTCTAAAACATTAGAAAGGAAGTTGTCAAAGATAATCAGAAGTATCATTTCACAAAACACTGAAAACTAAAGAAGGCAAAAATAAGTCTGCAGAAAGTTTAATGTAACACCAACTAAATCAAATCATCCCAAGAGTATTTTTAGATAAAACTTACAGAAAGATAACAAACTGATAGAAATTGAAAAATATTTATCAACATTTTAAAAATCATGTATCAATAATAATTGATAATTAATAATACTATTATTATATTAAGAATAATAAAAGCACCACATCCAGATTGTAATATCCGTCTCCGTTTTGTTATATGAGGAAGGAGTAATAGTGGTAGTAGTAATAACTAACAATTACACAAGGAATTAAGAATTATACATATATACATTATTTCAAACAAACAAAAACAAAACAAACAAAAAGAGATGACAAAATTTGGACAAAGGGATGACAGAATTGGAACAAGTGGTTGGATCAAATCAAGTATATATAAAGAGCTAGCTGAAGGTGACACTATCTTGTAAGCAACAAGAAATCATTTTACAATATATCTCAAGACAGACAATACCCAACAAACAGAAAAAAAGATATTGTTATGTTGTGATGGACTTGGCTCTTTTCAATAATTAAGTGATTCCAGGCAATTCCAATAACTTGTGATGGAAAATGCCATCTACATCCAGAAAGAGAACTATGGAGACTGAATGTGGATCAAAGCATATTTTCATCTTTTTTGTTGTTACAATTATTTGCTTGCTTTTTTTCTCTTCTCATGTTTTTTTTTCCCCTTTTGATCTGGTTTTTTTTTGTCCAGCATGATCAATATGGAAATGTTTAGAAGAATTACACACGTTTAACCTATACTGGAATGCTTGCTATTGGGGAAGGGAAAGAGGAGAAAGAATGAGAAAATTTTGAAATACTAGATTTTGCAAAGGTGAATGTTGAAAACTAACTTTGCATGTATTTGGAAAAATAAAATACTATTAAAATAAAAAAGAGAGATAGTTATTCCAAAAAGCCAAACAAGAACATGGTAATAGCTACTGGAGTCATAGCCTATTTTGTCTTCAGTAATCTTTATAAGAAAGTTCTATTAGTTACATCAAGGATATTCTTGAAGAAAATATGAGGAAGTAACATGCAATTTTTCCAAAGGAAAGGAGCAACCAATTTTCCAAAGCAGACAATACAATGTACTTCCAAAGCACATTTGTATGAAAATACATACAAATAGTAGGAAGGTGTATAGATCAGACTGTTCTGTTTATTGTTTATTGTTATGTTTATTGAATGGTTGGGGGGAAGCACTTGATTACATATAACAAAATGAAGTCTCAATTGCTCTTCCCCAAAAATAATACCACAGAAAAAGATACCATTTGACTTCTGGTGATTCACATCATGGAAGTTGTAAAACAAGAAGGGATATATTTGTTAATGGTGTTTATTATTGTTATTATTTTTCTTTCATTCTCAAAGAGGACCAATGACATCAAAGGGGTGATATCTTGACTTGCAAGTGAACCAGATTTACAAGAAACAGCTGTACCAAATCACTAGCTTCACATTCTCCTCCAGAATCATAGGACTCCATTGGCAAGACAAAGATCAAGACAACCTCAGATAAATGGGGAACTTTGGGTTTTTAAAGCTAAGATCTTTCTTAGATTTCAATTTATCAGAGGCAACACCTATTCAGTAATTAAACATAAGAATTTAGACAAAAGATGGCCTAGTTTGTTCATGATGAAAGAACAATATGCAAGAATTCCAAATGAAAGAGGAATTCCTTATAGCTAGAGAGGATTCTGAGACTCTTACCTGCACATAATATTGTACTTGCTCCACCAAGCTTCAGATAATAGTACACAGATAATGGGATCTATGATTTCTCAAAGGAGATCAGTCAAACATCCATATAGAAAAAAAAAAAAAAAAACTAGTGGTCAACTATAGTATAAAGCTGGATACCTAGTCCATTGAGTTAGCACAGAACTCTATATATCTAGACCTAGAGAAGTGGGAAAGTTGGACTGCATCTGGGAAAGTCCTTAGTATTTTTAATGATCTCAAGCTTTTACTTTTTAACATCAATGTTCTCTCAAATGATGTCATATGATGGTAAATACTGGAATGCCACAATCTGAATCAAAGATGAAACCCAAAAGTCATGAAAATGATACATGATGGGCCAAAGTAAGTAGAAGAACATATCCAACAATGAACTACCAGCAGAAAGTGATATAAAGGAAATTATTCAGAAAAGTATAATCAAGAAAGGAGGTGGGCTAGTAGCACAGTAAGGGATGACAGAAGGAAACCCAAATAGTGCAATTGTATTCCTATAATGTTAAAAGACCTAGAGGAAAGCCTGTAGTCACCCCACAATGATACAATGATCTTCTGTGGAAGATCTACGGGAGCACATGAATAAGAATTGCACAAATTAAGGGTAAATGGGTAGCAATTGTCCTTATAGAAGGAATACGCAATCATAAATGACATCAGAGATCCACTAAAGCATATTGATACAAGGTGTTGTTTTTAGACAGTTCATTTGGTTTTTAAGGGTGTCTTAAGGGCTTTAAGAGCTTCAGAGACTTTGAGTTCTGAAGATATCAAGGGGAGGGAGGACTATGCTCAGTGGGGACAGAGGAATATCAGTGATGGAAAGTGTGATTATATTAGAAAGATAATTTTAGAAGTATTAGAAAGTTATATTTAGCTAAATAGGAATTAAAATTCTGGCTCTGCTTCTTAATCTCATTCACAAGTTATTTAATCTCACTGGGCCTCAGTTTCCTCAGTGGTAAATGAGGGTGCTGTATTAAATTACCTCTGTATCTAGAGTTTATGGTTCTAGAGTTTATGATCTCATAATCTTTCTCTTCTTAAAAAAGGACATTTTCTTTTTTTTTGATAATAGCTTTTTATTTTTTAAATACATACAAAGATAGTTTTCAACATTCAATCTTGCAAAACCTTGTGTTCCAATTTTTTCTCCCTCCTTTTCCCCCATCCCATAGAGAGCAACTAATCCAATATAGGTTAAACATGTGCAATTCTTCTAAACCTATTTCCACATTTATCATATTGCACAAAAAAAATCAGATCAAAAAGGAAAAACATGAGAAAAAGAGCAAGCAAACAGCAACAAAAAATGGTGAAAATACTATATTGTGATCCACATTTATTCCCCATTGTCCTCTTTTTGGATGCAGATGGCTCTCTCCATCACAAGTCTATTAGAATTGGACTAAATCACCTCATTATTGAAAAGAGCCAAGTCCATCATAGTTGATTATCACATAACCTTATTGTTGTTGTGTACAATATTCTCTTGGTTCTAGTCACTTCACTTAATATGAATTCATGGAAGTCTCTCCAGGTCTTTCTGAAATAAGCCTGCTGATAATTTCTTATAGAACAATAATATTCCATAACATTCATATAATATAACTTGGTCAGCCATTTCCCAACTGATAGATAGCCACTCAGTTTCCAATTCCTTGCCACTACAAAAATTTGACTGCTACAAATATTTTTGCACATGTGGGTCCTTTTTCCTTTTTTATGATTTCTTTGGGATAAAGACCCATTGGAGATACTGCTGGATAAAAGGGTATATACAGTTTATAAGCCCTTTGGGCATAGTTCCAAATTGCTTTCCAAAATGGTTGGATCAGTTCACAATTTCACCAACAAAAATTTTCAATATTATCTTCTGTTTTTTACATTAGTTATACTTTGCAACATACACATCCTTTTTCCATTCTCTCTCAGAAACTAATCTCTTATAACAAAGAATAAAAAGGAAAAAGCAGTTCAGCAATACTTATCAACATATTGAAAAAATCTGATAATATATGTAATATATGCAATCATAGTTCTTCACATCTTCAAAAATAGGTGGGAGAAGGGGGGAGAGAGAAAGTTATAGCTCTTCTCTTTTAGCATATCAGCCTTTTGCTCCAATTTTTTTTTTTTTTTTTTGCTTGTAGTAAAAGGGGAGAAAGGAAAAGAAAGCATGGAGGGAATAAAACTGGAACAAAAAGTACCTCCTTTGTTTCATTTTAAGAGAATTAAAGCCAAGTCTGAAATTCCTAAGGGCCTCTCCCAAGCTCAGAAATAATAGTGCAATTTAAACACCTGGTAGCTTCATTATCCTGGCTTAGAGTCTCCAAGAAAATCTATACTATCTACTATTATCTACTATTTGCTCTCTTAATACTTCATAAGCAAAGGCTGATATTACCACTTCCTGTCACCTGAATTCTTTGCAAATACAAGGTGATTAAAGAATTTTCTTGCATATTCATTCTTCTCCTTTTTATTCACAGTTTTTACTCTATTCAGACTCTCATCACTCCTTACCTAGATGGAGACAATGGACTTCTTTTTCATCTAACAACTTCAAGTCTCTTCCCTTTCCAATTCATTTTCCACACAGTAACAAAGTAATTTTTTCTAAATCCTGTGCCTGAACATGCTACTCTTTTGTTTTTTAAATTAATCCATTTTTTTAATCTATGGAATAAAACAAGCAATTCCATAACATAATATAATTTTAAAATGCACATAAAACTACAAATTTATTACATATAACAATGTTTTTTTAAAGATATAATAATGTTATCATATAAGTTTTTCCTTTTTTCCCCTTCTTTTCTCTCCCCCATCTTGGCAGAGATGGATACCAATTTTCATAAATGTGTGTGTGTGTGTGTGTGTGTGTGTGTGTGCAAAATTATTCTATACATACTCCTATTTTTCAGTTTTTCCTTTGGATAGCATCTCTCTTCATGTGTCCTTTATGGTTAATTTGGGTATTTAGAATAATCAAAAACTTATTCATTCAAAGTTATTCTTAGAACAATATTGCTATTACTGTATACAATATTTTCTTCCGATCAATGACTCCTATTTTCCCTGTCTCCCACCAATCTTTCTAGCTTTATCACAAATTACTCTCTTCCCCACACTCTGCACTCCAGTAACACCGTCCCTTCTGCTGTCCCTTACATTTGACATTCTATCTTCTATTTCCAGTCTATTGTATATACAATCTTTCATAACTCATCCATGCCTCTTAGAATCTCTAGTTTCCTTCAAAGATCAATTCAAATGCCACCTCCAACATATGATCTTTCCTGACCTACTAGGATTCTGATGTTCTCTCTCCTCTCAAATGTTAACAGTAATGTGGAAATTTTGTCATCCAGTTGTTTTAGCATGTTCAATTCTCCATGACCACACTTGGGGTTTTCTTGGAAGAGATACTGTAGTGCTTTGCCATTTCCTTCTCCAGTTCATTTTGTAGATAAGGAAACTAAGACAGAGTTAAGTGACTTGCCCAGGGTCACACAGCTAGTAAATGTCTGAGGTACACCTCTCAGGTAAGAAATGCTGGAAGGGATGTGGAAAAACTGTAACACTCATGCATTGTTAATGGAGTTGTGAATCGATCCAACCATTCTGAAAAGGAATTTGGCACTATGTCCAATGGGCTATAAAACTGTGCATACCCTTTGATCCAGTGGTTCACTACTAGGACTGTATTCCAAAGAGATCATAAAACAGGGAAAAGATCCTACATGTGCAAAAATGTTTGTAACAGCCTTTTTTGTAGTGGTAAAGAGCTGGATGCCTATCATTTGGGGAATGGCTAAATAAGTTATGATATATGAAGATAATGGAATATTATTGTTCTATAAGAAAGGATCAAAAAGCTGACTTCAGAAAGGCTTGAAAAGATCTACTTCAACTGATGCTGAGTAAAATGAGCAAAACCAGGAGAACATTATACACAGTAACAACAAGATTATGTGAAGATCAACTGTGATGGACTTGGCTCTTCTCAACAATGCAGGGATTCAAGATAATTCCAATAAACTTAGGGTAGAAAAATGTCATCTGCATCCAGTGAGAGAACTATGGAGATTGAATATGGATCAAAGAGTAGCATTTTTACCTTTCTTTTAGTTTGTTTGTTTTCTTTCTCATGGTTTTTTTTTCCTTTTGGTCTGATTTTTCTTGCACAACATGACAAATATGGGAATATGTTTAAAAAGAAAGCACATATTTAGCCTATTTGTATTACTCGCTGCCTTGGGAAGGGGGGTGGTGAAAGAAGAAGGGAGAAAAATTTAGAACACAAAGTTATACAAAAATGAGTGTTGAAAACTATTTTTGCATGTATATGGGGGGAAAAATACTGTTGTAAGTGTCTAAGGTCACATTTGAACTCAAGATATTGAGTCTTCCTGAATCCAGGTCTGTCACTCTCATGACCACATCACCTAGCTATATATGTCTCTCCATTTCACAACTCCACCAACAATGTACTAGTGTTACAGTTTTCCCACATTTCTTCCAACATTTATCACCTGAGAGGGGTATCTCAGACATTTACTAGCTATGCGACCCTGGGCAAGTCACTTTACTCTGTTTGCCTTTGTTTCCTTATCTGTAAAATGAACAGGAACTTTATAGGCTCTATAGGGACAGGATATTTCTTTGGCTTCAGTTTCATAACACCTAGCAAGGCCTGTCACATAGTAGATATTTAATAAATTGCATGCTCATTTATTCATTCATTATCTATTGTCAAATTTCCACCTCTACAAGTTTCTCATTCATAAGGAATTTGAGATGACACAGATGGTTCTTTTCTAATAAACTGGAATGACTGTCTACAGAGGATGAAACCATGTGACCTTTCTTAAAAATGGTTCTTGATTTCCTTCCTTGCTGTTTCAGAATCATTCTCATTAAACCTTACTCATATGGGGTCAGGAAGAGTTAACTCAAGACACTTACTAGCTGTCTGACTATGGCAAATCACTTAACTCTGCCTCAGTTTCCTCATTTGTAAAATGAACTGGAGAAATGGCCAATCACTCCAGTACCTCTGCCAAGAAAAGTCTAAATAGGATCAGGAAGGGTTGTACATGACTGAAATAATGAACAACCAGTTAACTTAAAGCAAATATCTCACATACACGCTCACACATGCATCTTCCCACCCCATCCTTTCTCAGACTCAGTTGCTTGACATTATTTTTTTCTCCATTAATTTCTAGGATCTGGGTGGTAGCAAGATGTGTCTGAGTGAGAACTCTGTCACTGGTTTGCTACTGAGAAGGGGAAAAGGGAAAAAATATTGGTTAGAATGTTTCTTGGCAACAGTTCTCAAATTCAGCTATGTGTATTAATTCTTTTTTTGTATGTCTGCCCAGAAACTACTTAACGGGTGCATTGTCTGAGAACTGCAAAAAGCAAGTCAACTGACAATTTTCATGCATCGTATAATTTATTATACAACTCTCTAATCAATTGCAGCTGCAGCACACACACATACACACAGTGAGTCTCCAACAGCTGTATTCTCAAAGCTTGATTTTATAGGGAGCAAAGGCCTCTGAGAACAAACAAAAGAAATTTTAGGCCAATCTTAAAATTATAGTGCTACAGCAGGCCTGAAAATGCTGGTCCAAGAACACAATTAACACACGAGAACTCAAGCAGGTAACTGGTCTCTTCCAGGATTCCAGGAGACTGGTGATTAAATTCTCCTCTCTATAGGTTCTATTCTCTGCTGGCTTTGACAGATAAGCTTGCTCATAGCTACTACTAGATGAAAGTACCATCAATCCTATTTATGTTTTGTATGTGGTCAGCTCAGCTAGTTTGGGCATGGCAGTAATAAAGATCATTGACATTTATGTAGGGATTTAAAGTTTGAAAAGTCATTTACCTACATGAGTCTTCTAACAAGGTGGGATGGGGGGGGGGAGGGGGGGAAGGAAATAAGCATTTTTAAGTGCCTACTATATTCCAGGTACTATGGTAAGAGCTTTATGAATATAATAATCTCATTTAATTCTCATAATAAACTTGTTGCCCATTTAACAGTTGGAACTGAGTGAAACAGAGGTTGTGGCTTGCCCAGGGTCACACAACCAGTATATATCTAATACTGAATTCTAGCTAAAGTTTTCCTGTCTCCAGGGCCAGTGTTCTATCCAATGTATTACCTAATTGCCTCTTTAGTAAATACTAAAAGTACCTCAATGAGAAAACTGAGGCTCTAAGATGGTAAATCGTCACCTATGGTCACAGAAAAAGTGTCAGAAGTAGGATTTCTTTCTGATTCAAATCCTTAAGCTCTAGCCTTTGTGCCACATTAATGATGAATACTTATTGAGTCCAGTTAGCTTTGTACAGAGACATTTATATTCCATGGTCAGATACTGCTCTCATCTTCATCTTACCCTCATCTGGATAGTTTGGGAAGGAGGGGGAGGGGGAACACATGCAAGGTTATTTTTAGTTTCGTAAGGACAAATGTTCCAGGCAATGCTGAGGTCAATGCAGTGTTATGATGTTCAAAAAGCAAAGCAATTATCTAAGAATGCCCAATACACAAATCCAATAATAAGTTATTTTCAGAGTTTAAAACAATCACTTAGGCTCCATTTCTAGAGGGAAAGACTGGGAAATTCCTGGGGAAATGTCCTCTAATTCCAGCCAAGAGAACCAGGATGTTTCAATGGTAAATTTGAATTCTATACTAACTACCCAACTAAAAAAGGGAAAATTCACCCTTCCCACAACCACTGCCTTTCCCATTAGTCAATATTTATGTAGTGAGGAAGGATGTAAAGAAGATGGAACAGGGAGCTAGAGAGGATAAGAGCTGTAGTTAGAGAAGTTCTGAAGTGCTGAGTCTCCATAGCACACTAATAGTTGTCCACTCTGGTATGGAGAGAGATAGCACCCAAAAAATCTGTGCCTACTAGTCATGAGACCAGGAATCTCAGTTGGCTAGATTGTTCTACTAATAAGGATCATATCATGGTTCAGTACTCTTAAGGGACAATTAATTTCACACAGAGACAGCTGTGTTTCCCAGCCATAGATTGCACCCCAACCTTTATCTGTTCACATATATATGTTACTAGAAACAAGGAGATCCAGATTTCAGGGCGGAGTGTGGAGGGTAAAAATGATAGGAAAAAACACCATGAATATATAGTACTATGTTAATGTTACTTTATTCTTGGAAAGGTAACTCAAGCACATGTCCTATTAACTTCAATGTCAAATGCCTATAAAAATGAAAACAAATTAAGACTACATATTAAGAGAGATTAAAAAATCTGGCGATGTTTAGCCTGAAAAAGTAAAGACTTAGAAGGGTAACAGAGTCTAGAGAGAAAGGAATGAAATGAAATTTACCTACATTTTGACAAAGCCTTTATCCAAGGCTCTCATGATCTTTTTCTTCCTTCTGGTTTCTTTGGCCTCCCTCCCCCCAGCTGACTTTCCTTTAGCAGATAAATTCCCAAATATTTTATATTATCATAAGTTATTTTAAATGGAATTTCTCTTTGTATCTCTTGCTATTGGATTTTGTTATAATCCCTTCCCTCTGAGATTATCTTCTGTTGTCACTTTTTTATAGATGTACATATAGTTATTTCTAAGTTGTCATTCCCATTGGAATGAGCTTAGGGCGCAGTCTCTCTTTTGATTTAGTATAGTGTTTGGCATACAGCAAGTACTAAATAAATGCTTTTTAATTTACTATTTTATGAAAAGATAGAGAGGACAATAGTACTGTTTGAAGGATTCAGAAGTGGAAGAATGACCAATGCCAATTTGGAAAAAAGTATCTTATAGAGGATCCCAGGGATCTGTGTTTATCTTTATATAATTAGGATTGTTTTCAATGATGTGAAAATGGAAGAGACTAGAAAATAAATATTTATTAAGTTCAGTGCTAAGCACTTTAAAAATATGATCCATTTGAGGCAGAGATGGCAAGTTTATCAGATCTGCAGACGAGAAAGATTAAGCGGGATATCTAGCAGATGACCCAATATGATCCTTTCAAGCTGTAACATGGCTCACTAGTGACAGAGAGGATGATTTAGGCTTAACTACGAGGAAAAGTAGAATGTCTCAGGAAGCAGGGATCTCCTGACCCTAATTCTTTACCAGCTCATCAAGTACAAACAAGTCTCTTAATTTCATTTCTAAATAGAGATCAGAAGATCTTAGATTAATAGCTTAGAGGGACCCTGGAGATCAACAAGTTCAACTCTCTCCTTATAACAGATGAGGATTTGGCCAGCATTATACAGCTATTAAGTATCTCAGGAAGGATTTGAACTCAGTCTACTCACTGTCCTCTGTGCTGTTGTGAGAATCAAATAAGAATGCATGTAAACTGCTAAACTGCATGTAAAATGTATGTAAACTTTAAAGCAATAGATGACTGTTAGCTACAGTTGTTATTATCTATTTTAAACCCCTCATTTTGCAATTGTGGAAAAAATAAGGATTAGAAAGGTATGATTAGCCCAAGATAGAGAAATCTAGCTACTGAAAAAAGTATTAAGCGTCTAAACTTGATTTTCTGGTTCCCAGCCCCAACTCTGCAATCCTCACCACAAGTTTCATTCTGATATATGAGGTAGTTCACAAAAAAACAGTTGATTCCATCTGGGCCATTTTGGGTACAATGTCTGAATGAGAACTATCTGGGCCATTTTGGGTACAATATCTGAATGAGAACTATCTGATTCAGATATAGTTATATATAACAAAGGGAAGTTTTTAGGAGGAAGATAGGTCAAGTGATAGCATTTGAATTCAATTTAATTTCAATTCAACAAACATTTATTAAGCACTTATTATGTGCCAGCACTGTGCTAGGTACTTCAGAGATAAACACAAGACACCTATTAAAGGTTTTAGTCATAGTTTCAAAACAAAATTTATGACCTAAGTCCCTATAATTTTTAAAAGAAGAGAGAGAAGTACAGGTTATAGGAGTAACCAAAGAAAAAAAAAATTTTCCATTCCAGTTTTTAGTTTTTCCCTAAACACTCTCTTCTCTAGTCAGTGCTAGATCCCAAATCTACTAACTCCCAACTTAAAACTCATTTCAAGAAGTTATACTAGGGAGTGAAGCACGAAAGCTTTTTAAAAGTCACTTAAATATTCAACTTTATCTTTCTCTTTTTATCAACAAAATCAACTATTTCAAAATAAAAAGAACCAAAAAAAGATGACATAAGAAACTGAACTAGTTTTAAAGTACATATTAAATTGAACACAGCAATAAGAAAATTATCCTGAATTTCTTTTTATTTTCTTCTGTTAATTTAATTAATTTAATTAGTGTGATTAAAATGTTTTCCTCCTTACCTTTCCCATGAGGAGCATGGTGATTTGAGATATAGCCATATGGCCAAGAAAAAGCCATACCAAATCCTGCTTCCCCCATTCAATCCAGAAGCTCCATTCAAAGTCAGTAGGGTCCTAAATGGATCAAAATAGGAATTTATTAAATGGTTGCTTAGGGCAGATAGGCAGGCAGGGCTGCAGGGAAGATAGATTTAAATATTCAAATTATTCTATTAAAAAGAACATTTCACATTTTGTATAACACTTTTACATAAATTATTTTATTGAGTTCTTATATAAATGCAGAGACATTGCATTGTATACATTATTAAACTCATGCTACATATAAGGAGAATGAAATTAATGTTGATCACACAACTAAAGTAGGTAGTAGAATCAGGATGCCAACCAAGATACTTCAATTAGGACCTACATCTCATGTTCTTTTTGTTATATCATGATGTATTACACTAGAGTAACTAGCAAAACTTAGAATTCCTGAAAGCTCTCCCTTCTCATCTACCTCCTGGCTTCCTGGCTCCCTGAAATCCTAGCTAATATCCCACCTTCTTCAGGAAGCCTTTCCTGATCCCTCTTAATTCTAGTACTTTCTTTCCATGGATTACCTCCAATTTATTCTCTATATAGCTTGTTTGTACAGACTTGTTTGCATGTTGTCTCCTCCATTAGACTATAAGCTCTTTGAAAGCCTTTCTTTTTATCCCTAATGCTTGCCATAGTATATTTTTTATTGACTGCTAATAATGAAGTTCTGCCTATATAATAAAGCCAGCTGAGCCCTTTGATGGATATTTCTCTGATTCCATCACCAAAAACTGATCTCTCCTAACTCTGAATTAATATAACATTTTGTATCTCTCTTGTGCTTCAAAGTTGTCTGCCTTATATTCAAACTCATTTTCTATCATATTATTATTACTTGTGTAAGATCTAAGAATCAGTCTGGCAGAGTGGATAAAGTATTGTTCTTAAAGCCAGAAATATCTGGCTCCAATCTTATCTCAAATCTTATCTCGGACATTTACCAGTTATATGTCCCTGAGAAAATCATTTGACTTATGTCAAGAAATTTCCCTGCCTCAACTTCTAAGGACAGACATATTATTTAAACCATAGCTGACCCACTTTACAGATGAGGAAACTGAGGCTCAAAGAATAAATTCTCAAATGTAGAGAGTGTAAAAACAAGAATTCAAATACTACTAGGTTTTCTCAGCTAACTAAATCAAAGCTCCTTTTTGTCTCATTCTCAAAAAATTCTTAAGCAGTTTGTTCAATAATCCTCCTATCTTGAATCAAAAAACCCCTTTCATGCTAATATACAAGAATACTACAAATAGCATTGTGAAATGCTTATCTGTTCCACTATGACAGAAAAGCCTTCTCCCCCAAATGATCCTTCTCATGTGTAGGTATGACCAAGTTTCCTAACCTATTGGAATAGACCTCCTGCCTGATTTTATTTTGCTTCATCCATTGGCTTTCAAAGACTTTTTACATAGTATGAAGACTTTCATTTGAGTGACTGAAATATTCTTTCACCTAGAGTATTACATTAAAATGGAATGGGGAAGTTTCAACCACACCTCTCATATTTGTTTTGGACAGATCTCAGGATAACGTGTAGTATTTTGGATTTCTTTTTTCCTTCTAATTATCAAGCATTCATTTTCCCCCACCTACTGAGAAGAAAATATGAAAAGGCTAATAGTAACTGAAGCAGAGTGAAATAAGCAAAATTTTTTAAAAATAGTTTATACTATAACATAAATATTATAAAAAATTAACAATTTTTGAAAGAGTCTAATCAACTAAATATTTGATTTTGATCCTAGAGAATAAGGAAGAACACTGCCTATGTCATGAGAGGTAGGTACCTAAGAGAGAAAACAGACTAAGATACAGAATAAGAAATACATTTCTGGATGTGACCAATGTAGTTCTGAGCTTTGCTTGACTGTGCTTATATAATACAGGAATACCATATTTCTTTATTTCTCACCCATGAGGTATTATTAGAATTAAGAGCATTGCCCAGATATTCAGTCATCAAATTCAGTGCCAATAAAAGAATAAAAAGTACAGGAAAGGAACTTTAAAGGATAAGAATCAACTTAAATTCAACCAACATTGGTTAAATACCTCCTATATACAATGCATTGTGTAAGATGACAAATAAGTAAATATTTGTCTTTGAAAGTATCCCAATAGATGTATTTGTCATCCTGCCATCTAGGGGAGGAGGTAGGGGTAAGAAGGGGAAAAATTAGAATAAAAGGTTGGCAATTGTCAATGATGTAAAATTACTCATGCATATAACTTGTAAATAAAAAGCTATTAAAAATTAAAAAAAAAAAAAAAGAAAGAAAGTATCCCATTGGGCAGCTAGATAGTGCAATGGGTAGTATACTGGCCCTGGAATCAGGAAGACCTGAATTTAAATTTGACCTCAGACATTTAACACTGTGGAACTCTGGAAACATCATTTAACCTTGTTTGCCTATCAAAATAACAAACCAAACCAAAAAAGGGAAATATCCCATTCACCCACACCTAAAATCCTTGGTTTTAAAAGCACTTTCTAGTGACCCAAAGGGATAATTTTAAATTTATACTTTATTTTGAATTTGTTAAATTAAACAAGCATTTTTCATAACATAGTGCAGTAAAAAAAAAAAAATGATTGCAATGAAACTGCAAATCTATTATGCACAGTTTGCTGTTCCTTTCAAATGTACAACAAAATTATCATGTGAATTCTCCTTTTTTTCTAGTTTATTTTTTCTTTCCTCCTCACTATGAGCATCATTTTAATATGGGGAGAAAGCCGCACAGTATAAGTATCCTGCAAAGCTTCAGAAACAGAAATTATATAGTCCACTCAGGGCCCTGGGAAATTGCTATAAGGTTTCATTAATGGGAAGCTAGTAGACTTGGCATCAAAAACACTAGGCTTACGTAAGCTAATTTACCTCTATGAGCCTCAGTTTTCTTCTCTGTATAATGAGAGAAGTTGGAAGAAATGATTTTTAAGGTCCCTTCCAGCTTTCACATCCTGTTTAACAGAGCAGATTCCAACAGGCCTTAGAGTCTTACTTGTATAACTGATTCATTGTATAACCAAAAAAAAAAAAAAAAAAAAATCTATCTAAAGGAAAACTTTGCTCGCCAAACTTCATGCTTTTCCATTTAAAATATTTACTTCAAGAAATCTGTCTGCCTAGAAAAGTAAAGCCAACAAGTATAAGAGAAGAGCTTCAAACTTCAGATATATTGACTTGAGCTGTAAAAATATTGACAAACTTTCCTCTCTGAGCAAAAAGTTCCATGTATTTCACACTTAATTTCACCTACATTAGAACAAGAGAGCCTTGCCCATCCATGTTCAGGGGCAAAGGATGGTGCCTTTTTCCAGATATGTCATAGTTTCACATACACATAGACTTGGAAGGTGCTGCAGAAGTGATCTATCTGGTCTAATCCCTCTCATGTAATAGGTGAAGATACCAACTCAAAGAGTTTCAGTGTTAAATACTCAAGGTCACACACATTGTCAGTTAACAGAGTCAAAGTCTGATCACAAGTTCTTGAACTTCATATGCAGGACTCTTTCTATCATATCATTGCCTCACAATAACAAATCTCTTTAGTCTTTTCTATGAGAGCCCAAGGAAGTACATACAAGAACCACACTACAGTGGGTATATTCTGGTCAGGGAAAACATATTAAGGTCAGAGAAAAATTTATTCCATGGAGAAGTATTTGCTTGAAAGTCCCCCAAGAACACTGTGGTGAGATTTCATATAATCAGAGAATCTTTAAAAGTTCATTCAATTGGGCAGCTAGGTATACAGTGATAGAACACCAGCCCTGAAGTCAGGAAGACCTGAATTCAAATCTGGTCTCAGACACTTAACACTTCCTAGCTGTGTGATCCTGGACAAGTCACTTACCCCAGTTGCCTCAACAACAACAAAAAAAGTTCATTGAATCAATGAGCACCTAAGCACCTATAGCACTTAGGTACTGAGAATGCTTTAAAGATAAAAATCAAACAACCCTGACCCTTAAGGCCCATGGGCTACACAAGAATGTAACTCTCAAAAGAGATACAAAGTACTCTAGGAGATTACTTCCATCCTGGAGTGAAAGAAGGTTTCCTAAGGAGCAGGCATTTTGAGCAAAGCTCTTGAGTCAAACCCCAAAGCAATTTCCTGTTCTTAGGCAGAGCTGCCCCACAGTTTAGTCCCAAAGACTAAAATAATTATATACATTATCTGTTCAGGCTATGGATCTCATTAGAGCAAGTACCATGTTTTAGCTAAATTCTGCATCTCTACCCAGCACTCAGGACATGGAAGTGTGTAGGACACATGAAATAAATATTTGATTAACTGAATTTTTAAATTATGGCAGCTCATATTTACAAAGTATTCTATTAGTGCAGAAATTTCACATGGATTCTCTCATTTGATTCTCACAATCATTCTGAGATAGTCAAGAAATCTTATCCCTGTTCTACCTAAGAAAAAGTCACAACTCAAAGAAGTTGGTTTATTTAATCAATGAGACACAATGAGCAAATGGTGAGAGGGGGTCAGGAACTCGGGTTTCTTAGTTCTGGGTCTAATACTTGGAGTCGAGTGTCATCATTATCAAAAGACTTTTGCCTTCAAGATACAATATGGTGGGTACTGTGCAAAATTCATAAACATGACCCCCAATTCATGAGAACGTACATTATAATATAGACATTCTTAGATCATGAAGAACATCATCTACATTAATTATAACAAACAGAAACCACAGTTCCCAGGTCTTATTCCCTGAAGTATGTGAAAGGTTAGTGAGCTTTGGTTCAGTTATTACTATTTAAGCTATTGAGTTTAAAATGCAGAAATTTAAAGCCACACTAAGACTTTTTGGAACACTCTGTATGTTAGCTAGTATGTTAAATCTTTAATAATTTAAAACTACATGGATACTTTTGGAACATCCTGTGCAGCCCTTTACAATTTGCAAAACACTTTGCATAAGTTATCTCATTTGATGCTTACACTAACTCCATGAGTCAGATTCTATTTCTATAGCCATTTTACAGATTTGTATCCATTTTGTAGAGGAAAGTGAGGCTTAAAAAGGTTAAGTAATATGCCCAGAGTCATCCATCTAAGAAGTATCAAAGTCAGTCCTCAAACTCAGATCTTCCTGATTCTAAATCCATTACATCTTTTAGCTTTTCATCAAAGTCCTATTCTAACGCCCCATCATGACAGGGAAATGATCCTGGGTCCTTAAAAGCCATGTTCACACAAGGGACATACAGGATGGAGAGATATCAAGGTGAGTCATAATTAGGAGTGGATACGAGGTCAATAGAAGTGCTTGGCTAATAAGGAGAGAAAGAATATGAATTGAAAGAGACTCTGCTCTGCAGTTAGAGGACCTGACTTCAAATCTTACCTCAGATTTTTGCTAGTCAGATGACCTTGGACAAATCAACTAACCACCCTAAGTCTTAATTTTTTTTTCATCTGAGATTGTTAAGACTAGATGGCTCCAGAAATGCCTTCCAGCTCTAAATCTTACAACTGTATCTGATGAACATAGTTCCGCAGTTCAGGGATTAGCCCAGCTAATTTTGAAGATCTTCACCAATAAATTGATGACTTTTTCAGCCATGGTAAACCTCCAATATAATTTCCTAAATTATAAACAGAATTACAATCTGCATAGGAATAAGTTCTAAATGACCCTTAACATTAAAAATCCAATTAACAATCAGTGGGAAAGGGAAAAAATGGCTCCAACAGTTTTCAGTGATATGATCATATTTAGTATAATATTTCAGAATCTAAACTCCAGTCTAGTTCTTCTAACTCCTAAATCAGAGCCCTTTCCCCTACTCCATATATACAAAGTTGGTGTTAAACAGGACAAAGGGAAGAAACCAGAAAGAGTTTTAAGCACTTTTTTTTTTCTTCCAGCTGGAAGAAAGCCTGAAATGACTGAGAAGACCAGGTCACTGGAATGAAAAAGGTTATTACTACATCATGGCAAAAACCCAAGGCACCTACTGAAATTCCCCATGTAAAACAGACATTTATCCTGCAGCTGTGATCAATTACTCACATTGTGCTGATCGTTTTAAGGAACCAGATTCTCCCAGGCCAGAGTTAACCATTCATGAGTTCCTGTTCACCACAGAAGCTATAGTATGGTGTCCAAAATAGCTATGGTGGGATAGCTGAAATGATTAATACTGAAACACAATAATTTATGGGAATTTAATGGGAAAGAAACTCTACTTCTTTGTGATTCCCAGATGTAAGAATAAAGATTCAAGTCTATCCTAGTCGCTAACAAAGCTATTATGAGAAACACTGACTGCCAAATTTGATAAATAAGACTTTGACTACCATGAGGTTCTTTATTTTCCTAGTCTGTGTACATATGCAGTTTTAAAGAAATTTTCTGAATTCTAAACTTCTGGCTCGATCCTCCACTTTATCACAAAATGAGTTAGAGGAAAAGATGTCTATGTGTCTTCTTACAAAAGAATTCAAAGCCAAGTAAATACTATCATTCTGTATGTACTATTTCTGCTATTCTTCTAATTATTAAATTAACTTATTCTTAACTTTGGCTCAAATTCCTCATCTCTGCCACCATCAATTTTGAAAGAGTATATTGGATTACTTAATGATGTCATTTTTGTTCTCCAAATTTATCATGCTTATCAAATTTTATTTGGTGGCAACCAATGTTATCCCACTAATCCTATGCTCCAGGAATTAGAGTTCAGAAACTTAGGATCCCAGTTTCAAAATCCTGACTAGCGCAAATATCTAAAGACTTGGAATTGAATTTATAACTTCAATATTCTAAATGCAATCAAACCCTGTTATTTAAACTTTCTCTGGGTTACAAGAGAAAATGCTGCAAGTACTATGGAGGCAAAGATTCTCAGAAAGATCAAAAGACGTTCAATCAGTCAGAAACTAATTAATAAGCACTTACTATATAGTAAGCACTGTGCTAAGAGCTAGGGTTTCAATAAAAGACAAAATAGTCTCTGTCCACAAAGAGCTTATATTCTTCCTCTACAACAGGCATTTTAGCACATAAATTACAATTATCTTTATTAAGCTAGGATTTAGATGGAAGAACATTATGCTTTCTCTTATCAGGAACCAACCTTCCATGTCATAGTATTTCCATAAAATCACTTCCATCGAGCCACTATCCTACTCAAAAAATATATATATATATATTGATTTACACTGCCAACAAGGCAAAATCTAAATATCTTGGTTTCATATTTTCAATCCTCCATAGATTTTTCCCAGTCTCTTTTCCCAGCTATTTTCCTCACTTGGTTGATCTATTTGGACACAGTTGATAGAATGCTGAAGTTGAAGGGGAAAAGATCTAATAATTATTAGCTATGTAATTCTGGGTAGATTACATAACCTCTTCAACCTTCAGTTTCATTTGTAAAGTGGATATTAATACCTGTAGTATTTACCTCAAAGGCTTGCTAAGAAACCCAAATTAGATAATGTTATATAAAGTTTTGCAAATGCTTTATAAATCATCTATTATTAATGTTATTATTAGTACTTTACAAACACTGGAAAGTCAGTACTCACAGTCAAGCCAAGTTCCAGGCATTATACTAATTGCCAATTATACATAATAGGCATGCTAATTCATAGTAGTGAAGATGAAAATTGACCAACTATTCTTGAAAACAATTTGGAATTATACATGAAATATTAGTAAATTATACACATAATATTATTTATTCTATGATCAGATTATTAATGATACATGTACTTATTACTAAATTAAAAGAAATTTATAATGATATAAAGTCAAAAGACAACAATTAAAAACTTGTTAAAATATAATTTGTATTTACACATTCCTGTAAGTTCTTTGACCCAGAGATATGACTGAATTTACAATCTACAGGAGGTAACAAAGCAAGAAAAGTTCCAGGTTCACAAAAACATTTGGAAGAGCACTGTTTGTAACTGTTGCACCTATGTCCAAAAATTGGGGGCTGACTGAAAAAAAAAATGGTGGCATATGGATATTCTGAGTTACTGTTGTGCAACAATGAGCAACAAATATGGAAGATCAAGATTTACACAATTCTGTCCTTTTGAAACACTATAATGAAAGTGATGCAGATTGAAGAAAGTGATAAAAGAAAAATAAACACAAGATCTGCAGCAATGTTAATGAAGAAAGTACTTCTAAAAGTCAACAAAGCTCGAATTAGATAAGTGGAACTGAGTCAGTTAATGATCTTAACAAACCATTGTGATTTGTTAGAGTTCCTCCACTATCTAGAGGAGGTCAGACAGACCTGGGAATCAGAATCAGCCAAGAAGGCAAGCTGAATATCCCTTAAATTGGACATAACAGAAATTCTTTTCAGTGTTCACTTGCTGAACCCAAATATTCCTCTGCTATACCAGCAGCTACAGAACCAATTCAGATTGACTCATATTGAAGCCCAATGAAGTGAGGGATCTCTGTGTTCTTTCTACTCCAACACACTTCCAGGTATTCAGAAGGTATCTTGTAATCTGAACAGATTAAAAAGCCCAACTCGTTGTTGGAGCCTGATTAGGCCACAATAGGACTTCTGAGAAAGAGCTCCGCCCATAGGACCAATGGCTGCCCAATCTATGTTTATAAACCCTGCTACCTAAGCCAATTACACCCATGTTCAGTCATTCCGGTTGCATCCATGGATCAGCTTAGAAAGAATAAATGTAGGTTTTACAACCTGTTTTAGACCAAACTATTTGCAATTCTACTATGTTAACCCTTTTCTCACCACTGTCAGTTTAGGAGATTTTTCTCCCCACACTCTTAAGTGTAAAATAGAATGCAATGGAAAAATAAGATTCATTTTCTAGACCACCTTGCTGGACATAACATTATTCCATAAAGTGATAGAAGTCCATATTACCTTCCGATCAGTTCTACACTGGAACAGCAAAATACAGGGACCACAATATGGAAGGACTAAAGGCGTCTGTCCAAGGTGTTAGATATGGGCCCGTTTTTGTAGTGTCTGCATTCTACCACAGATAGGTACCCAAGAATTGAAAACACCTCTACTTATATCACACACAATGTCTAACATTGCAAGCCCTCCTCACCAAGGGATGAGCTACATGATCACATCCCAGAAACAATTCACAAATACCAGTCATCTTTGTGTAGAACTCTCCAAAGTAAGTTCCTAAACACCATTCTGTGTATACCATTTTATATATCCATCTCTTCAATAACTCAAAATTTCAGAAAGTATAAATTAGTTAATCATACACAGACACACATTTAAATGTTCTCAGGTCTGGGAAGATTTCCCTTAATGCTCATGGGGAGCAAGAACAATCTCCAGAGGAGGAAGCAGGCTAATTTTGCACAGAAGAGCTGCTCTTTGGATGAACTCTGACTAATGAGTCATTTAGCAGTTATTGGAGGGATTCTTTTTTTTTTTTTTACCAGATGCTTTGCTGTTTCTAAAATAACCTGAAGTAAATAAACTGCACATGATTTTCAGAGACAAAACAATTTTTCCTACCTAACACTTACCCTGATATTAATGTTGTCTTAAATGTCATTTTTTTTCTTTTAAAGACAAAGATATCACTTGAGATTTTCTTATTTGTGTGGAAGAAAATGTCAACAATGGTGGAACAATACTAGTAAGACCAACACAAATTGAATAAGGCAGGATACATCATATTCATTCTCTTCTTTATACACCACAAATACAGCAAGTGAGTTAGGTGGCAAGGGTTACAATTCAGAATGGAAGGAAAAAGTATAAGAAGAAAGAAAGCAACATCTCAAGAGAATGTAACCATTGGCCAACAATGACTAAAGTCAGAAAGTATTATGATCTTCTCTAAACCTACACACAGAAACTACCATATACAAAGAAATGGGCCCACTCCCTACTCCCAAATCTTCTTGTATTATGTAAATCCTTCAATATACCTAAATCAATCAATCAATGAGTATTAACTGAGCATCAACTAAGTGGTAGGTGTGGGGGATGCAAATACAAAAAGTGAAATAATCCCTCCCCATACAGAATTTACATTCAAATGTATGTGGAATTCAAAATCTAGTCTTTTTTTTGCCTGAGGCAATTGGGGTTAAGTGACTTGACCGGAGTCACACAGCTAACATGTATTAAGTGTCTTGAGACTAGATTTGAACGCAGGTCCTCCTGACAGGACTGATGCTCTACTCACTGTGCCACCTAGCTACCCCCTATTTCTTTTCTTAATGGCTTGTTGATTAATTTTGTGTTTCCGCATCTTTGTCACTTTCCAATTAATATTTCCCATAATAGAAACTTCCCTTATAACCACAAAAAAAAAAAAATTAAGTAAAACTAATCAACTCAGTGACTATGTCTGACAGCATCTGAAACATCAACAGTTCACTCTCTCTCTACCAATAGAAGAAAAAGATGTTCATCATCAGCCTTCTGAAATCGATTTCTCCCATCTTCTAGGTCATCCTGAAATTCCATTTCTCCATTTTCAGTGATATTACCAAATGTGGAAATTACAAATGTGAGAGTTGAGCAGAAATGTGGAGGTCACCTCATCCAAGCCATACTTGAATGGGTATTCCTTCTATATCAACTCAACAAGTGTTCATAAATCCTCCCCCCAACATAGGAAGTCCAGTAATGAGGAACTCTCTACCTCCTAAGATAGCTCATCCCATTTCTAGATAATTGTTAGGAAATATTTTCCTTTAGCTTTCCATCTGTCTTCTTAAGATGTTTACGTTTTACGTATTATTCCTAGTTGGGTCTTCTGGAGGCAAAAAGAATGAATCAAACTCTTACAAGTTTGGGACAAAGTAAGGAACTGCTGACAATCCTATTGTCAGGGAACATGACCAAAATGGTAATACCTGTAGTGTTAATTGGTTCATAGATGCTTTGGTTACACTGACCATTTCAGGGGGGTCTTAATAGTTAGATCCAAGCAATAAAGAGACATTGTCAAATTACATAGAGTACACTAAAGAGAGAAATACTTAGGGTATCAAAGAGTGACTAGGATAAAAGAAAAGCTATAAACTTAAGTTTCTGTTTCTCTGACTCTCTGTCTCTGTTTCTCTGACTCTGTCTCTGTAGGTGTATTTCTGTCTCTATTTCTCTCCTCTTCTCTAACTCCTCTTCTCTCCTCTTGTCTTTTCCCCGCTCTTTCTCTCAAATCTGGCTTCAGACCCTAACTATGTGACTCTAGGAAAGTCATTTCACCTACTTCCCTCAGTTTCCTTATCTGTAAAATGGGGAAATAATAGTACCTATCCTCAGAGTTGTTCTGAAAAGAAAATGAGATAATGTTAACTATGATTATTTATTTTGTAAAACTCAAAGTCCCCTATAAATGTTATTCATAAGACAGAGAACATGAGCTTGGCATCAGGAAATTCCCAGCAATACCCATCTGTTTGGCTTTGAGGAAGTTACTTATTTTCTTTAAAGACCCTTAAAGTATAGATTTTATTTTTTCCTGATCACTCCTTGGTGAAAAAACCTGAGTTCAAATTTGACCTTAGACAGTAACTGTATAACCCTGGGAAAGTCCCTTAACCTTATTTACCTCAGTTTCCTTATCTGTCAAATAAACTGGAAAAGGAAATGGCAAACTGCCTCAGTATCCTTACCAAGAAAACTTCAAATCAGGTCACAAAGAGTCAGACACAATTGAAAATATATAGAGATGGTATCTCTAAGTTCTTAGGATAATTTTAACCTATTGAAGCTTAAAACTTAAAACCTTATGGACATTTTGTTTATATACATATATATTGTGTTTATAAATCATAGGCTACCAGATGAACATAAAACTTAAAAACCTCATTTTATTACAAGAGTTTATTATTTAGTCATTTTTAGTTGTTTCGGTCATTTCTATATTTGTAGAATATACATATATACATAAATTATATCAAATCTTTTTATCAAGTATGTGCCTATATATTAAATTATATATACCAACTATCACACATATATCAAATATATATGTAAACATAAATGAAACTATACACACTTATCTATATATCTATGTATATATGCATGTATGTGTATGTGTTCATAGATAGAGATAGATATCTCAAGCTCCTTGGGTGTCAATCAATTTTCCTTTTCTTCCTAATCCCTGGGTTTTATCCTCCTCATATCTAATATTCTCTTTGCAGGAAAGAACTGGCTGAAGGAGGCAGAATCCTGAATGCTGCTGAATGGCACCTCCATGAAAGGTCACAGCAGGGTGAAATCCAATTTTCTGCTAATAAGGAAAAGCTAAAAATTCACACACAACCAGTTCAAACAGTTTCTTAATCTTCTCTCTCATCAGGCAGTGAGGATTATAACAGCTACAACATGAAAACCAGAATAATCTCTGGGGAGACAGAATGAAAGGGACAGTGGGCCTCCATCCCCAAAGCCACATCAGATGCTCATTAGAGTCTGCCTGGAAGAGAACACGATCTGCTGCCATAGGGGAGAAACACTCTTATCCCCATAAGAAGACAAAACATTTATTTTGAGGAAACACTAATAATAAAATTAGTTCACATTGATGTAGCACTTTAAAGTACCTAAAGTGCTTTTGTTCTAATAAGGCTATGAAGGGAAAATAACAAGGATCATTCCCATTTTACAGATGAGGAAGGTGATGCTCTATGAAGAGAAATCATTTGCCCGTTCATAGTCATACAACCAATACAGGCCAGAACTGAAATCTGAACCCCAAAATACTAAATCCAAATCCATCAATCTTTCCATTAACCCTTGCTATTATTGTGATGATAATGTGATGAAAAAAATACAAGGCCTTTTTTAATTTTTCTTTTTGTCTCCTTATCTAGTTCAGGTAGGAAGTATGTCCTTTCACTTAGCACAATGCCCACTTTACTATTTACTACCTGTGTGACCCTGCACCAACTTGCCTTTAAAATGAAGGTATTGAATTAAATAACTCTTGAGGACCTTCCCAGCTCTTCTGTTGTTACTGTTGCTGTTTTAGTTGTTGTTCAATCATTTTTCAGTCCTGTTTGAAACTGTAACTATACAGTTACATCTAGGATTTTCTTGGCAAAAATGCTAGAGTGGTTTGCCATTGACTTTCCAGCTCATTTTACAGATTAGGAAACTGAGGCGAACAGGGTTAAGTGACTTGCCGAGGGTCCCACAGCTATGAAGTGTCTGGGGGCAGATTTGAACTCAGGAAGATGAGTCTTCCTTACTTCATATAGGCATTATTATGTCTATTGCTTCCTTCTTCTAACACTAAATCTCTAATGATGATGATGATGACAAAGATGACAACCTGTGTATGAAGTTATATAATACAAACATGTCAAATAAAACGTCAGTGGGATTGGGAAAGGGAATATAAGAAGGTCCAAGAAAAACTGAAGAAAATAAGGACAATATTCTATATGTCCCCATCTCTCAATTCTCTTTCTGAGCAGTCATCACTTAAAAGTCCACAAGAGGTCAGTCTCTACCTTCTAAGGCAGTGCCTTTGGCATCTCAGCTTCCTCTGGTCCCATTTCCTTTCAATTCTTTCAAAAGTCCAAGCTGAAACATGTTTTTAGTATATAATGAGGGATTTGAGGGCAGTGGTTATTCTGAGCTTTGATTAGTACTAATTCAATAAAATCACCTGGATTCTACAATATTATACAAATACTCTAGTAAAAATATAAATCAGCTTCACAGGGCAATGCTTCTCTATACACCATTAATCTATCTTCCACCTCTATCTACAGTCTCAAATTAAGCCACCTTCCTAGTAGCTTTTCCCCCAATATCTGATGTCTGGAAAAAGACTCTTGCCTACTCTTTGGGCTCCATCATTTACATTTTAGGTACACAAAGACTTTACTCATGTTATCATGACTAAGATTTGCCTCTTAATACCTCTGTGACCTTATTTAAGACTGGAAAGAGTGCATTCATCTGAATGAATGAGAGATCATAATATACAAATGAGTTGGAAATATTGGTTGGGGTTATGTTGAGCAGGGCTTTGAAAATGGAAAAGAAGAAATTTTATCTCAACATAGAAGTAAAAAAAGCCCCTGGGTGGCTTGAAGCATGGGGGGAAGTCACAGGATTGGATATACTACCTTAAGGAACATTTCTTTGGTAGTTCTAAGAGAGATTAGTAGGAAGAAACTTAAAGCAGACTTGATTAATGAGGAACCTGTTGCAAAAATGTGATGTGGGCCTGAGCAAAGGTTGTAGCTTTGTGAGTGGTGCCGTAACATTACTGGGTATGTTTCTTCATCTGTAAAAAAGCAGGAGCTGTGCTAAGTGACTTCTGAGAATCATTCCAGTTCTGGACCATAGGATCTGGAATTTTATGGACTTCTTATACATGACCGCTAGGTGGGAAAAGTCTAAGTTCAAAGGTTAGGGTAGGAAAAGGAGGCAAATGGATCCAGGTTTGAAATGGAGCAAGTCAAAGGACAGAGTCTTTGAGTGGATGCTACACTTCCTACCAGAACTAGATGGGAAAACTGTCTTAAAAAAAAAAAAAAAAAAAAAGCAGTTGATAGAAGTGACTCCAAGTTTTTCTCCTGTCCATAAGATAAACTATATTACTAAAATATGACAATTTAGTTTATTTTGATGTTCTTAATCAATGAAAATTCCCTGCTGATATCTTCCTGAAATATTTCATCAAATTGTTACTAAATTCTCAAAGGCTTTGCCAATATAACACAAGCTCTAGTAGACAGATCCTAAGTAGAAAAGGTTTCAAATACCAGTTTTGAAAGAAACTGTATATGCCAATTGTCCAAGAACCAGTTTAACTCAGTACAGAGAAATCCAGTTTTACTTCAGAGTGATTACTTTTTTGGTCACAGTAACTCAGGAAAACCATTTCCTATAATGAAGAAAGGATTTAACTTGGGGGGAGATTTGAAAGAGGACACTCACTTATGAAATCACAAATCTTTGAAATAGTGATAATGTACAAGAAGAGCCATCTAACCATTCATAGAGTGGCAGGGGATGAGAAATATTCCCTAAAAATAAATAAATAAAATAAAAAGTGGAAACAAATTGGGTGGCTTTTTCTATGAAGGATTTTTGTCAACATATGCAAAATGAGAAGAAATAACATTCTAGTTGGTCTATAAAATGAGGATAATAATAATATATCCTTTGCTTAAAATAGACTAGACCAGATGATCTCTCAAGATCCCTTCCACATCAATGTTCTGTGATACTGTGTTAGAGCTTTTTCCTTCAGACCCAATCATTCTATATTTGTCTTCCATGTGTATGACAACCATTGTTTTAGACATGTCTGTGATTCTGTTGGCCTTTACAACTTAAAATCTCAGAGGACTGCTAGGGGCACTGAGTCAAATGATATATACCAAAGGCAGGGGTTAGACATCTTTTCCTGAATCCAAGGCTAGTTCCCTTTCCATTATTCTGGGCTGCCTCTCTCATGAAAACCATAAATCCATAATTTTTCAAATCTCTCTTGAATTTAAATATTCCATCCATTGTCCCTATAAGCCATTGCAAATCCCATTTTAGCAAACAGCAACTAGGCAACAAGCCAGTTAAGTGTTGCTAATAATAAAAACATATGTCACAAGACCAAAAGCCAGAAAAGATGGAGAAATGTAGACTAGAGAAATACCATGATTACCCATACAAATATGTCTGTGTACTAGCCCTTATTAGGCATGCTACACATATTTCATAGACAGATTAGGTAAATATCTATACTACAAAGGTGATATATAAAAATGGCAAATGGTGATTACATTAGCTGCATTTACACAGGTCTAAAAGTCTATGTGGTTTTTTGTTTTAATTTTTATTTAATAATTACTTTATATTGACAGAATCCATGCCAGGGTAATTTTTTTACAACATTATCCCTTGCACTTATTTCTGTTCCGATTTTTCCCCTCCCTCCCTCTACCCCCTCCCCTAGATGGCAAGCAGTCCTATATATGTTGGATATGTTGCAGTATATCCTAGATACAATATATGTTTGCAGAACCGAACAGTTCTCTTGTTGCACAGGGAGAATTGGATTCAGAAGGTATAAATAACCCGGGAAGAAAAACAAAAATGCAGATAGTTCACATTCGTTTCTCAGTGTTCTTTCTTTGGGTGTAGCTGCTTCTGTCCATCATTTATCAATTGAAACTCAGGTCTCTTTGTCAAAGAAATCCACTTCCATCAAAATATGTCCTCATACAATATCGTTGTTGAAGTGTATAAAGATCTCCTAGTTCTGCTCATTTCACTTTGCATCAATTCATGTAAGTCTCGCCAGTCCTCTCTGTATTCATCCTGCTGGTCATTTCTTACAGAACAATAATATTCCATAACATTCATATACCACAATTTACCCAGCCATTCTCCAATTGATGGGCATCCATTCATTAAGTCTATGTGGTTATGATAGCTGACTGGCCACTGGTTCATTGTAAGCATCATCCTTTCTTTCTTCCTCAACCTCTAAGCTTTCTGCTGCCTGCCCCTTCATTTATTATTTTTGCACTTTGAGAACCCCAGTCTCACCCATTGTCTTTATTACATCACCAATTATTTATTGAACCTTTCAAACTGGATATCCCAAAGACCTCTCAAACTCAACATCCCTAAAACTGAAGTCATTATGTTTCCCTCTAAATCAAATCTTTTTCTATACTTCCCTATTTCTACCAAAGGTACCACCATGCTTCCATTATCTCAGATTCATAATCTTGATGCTATCCTGGACTCCTCACTCTTCCTCACTCCACATAGCTAATCAGTTGCCAGATTCTGCTGGTTCTTATTCCATAAATCTTGCATCAGATTTCCTGTCACCACTCACAAAGCCTTGATTCACTTTGATTCAGGTCCACATTACCTCCAGCCTAGATTTTTTGCAACAGCTTATTGGTCATCCTTGTTCAAGTCTCTTCCCACTAGGGCCTCTCAGAAATACCAAAGAAATGTCCCTTAGGTGCAGATTTGATCTTGTGACTTCCCCTATAACCTCAAGGGCAAAATAAAATCTCCGCTGCTTCATTTTCAAAGCCCTGCCCAATTTAGCTCTAGCAAATATTTAAAACTCCGTTGTACATTATGCCCTCTCATTCACTCAGTTGAACAAACTCCTTCCAGTCTTAGAGTCTTTGCAATAGTGGTTATTTAGACATAGAATGTACTCTTTTCATTCCTCTGTTTCACAGAGTCTTTCTCTTCCTTTAAGAAGTAGCTCACATGCTATCATCTTCTTCATGAAACTTTTCTTGATTTCCCCAACTGCCAAAGTCAACCCTACCAAAATATCTTATACTTAACTATTTTGATATGTGAATATATGTGTATATATGTGTATATATATATATATATGTGTGTGTGTGTGTGTGTGTGTGTGTGTGTGTGTATGTGTGTTTATTAACTATATATTTAAGCTGGAGATTTTTTAAATACTTCTTGCCTTCTCCCTTATAAGTTCACTGGAAGTAGAAGTTGTTTTATACTGTGTTGTTATGTCCCCAGAACTTAGTATAGTATCTGACACCAAGCTTTTAATTGACTGATTTGAAGCTGGGCTCTCCTTTATCTTCTTCAGAACTTTACACATAGTCACAGTGGTTAGGAAAAGTTCCAGAATCTAGGAATAAGTGAAATAAATTTTATCCTCTGAAATGGAAATTAACAAAATAATAAGAACCAAAATAAATGAATGATATTAGCTCCGTAAGTGTTCCAATCAAAGAAAATTATGAATTGCAGATGGGAATAGGATATCTCCCAAACCAAAATCTCAAAGCATAGAGCAGAACTCGGCAATAGGATGTCTGAAGGAGTGTTTAAACAAAATAAACAATTGAGTCCATACCTATAAGTTGAATCAATTCATTAACAGAAAAATGTTTATATTCTAGAAAAATAATAAATAGCCCAGAAGAGAGGAAAGTTCAATTGTCCTGTAGGGAGTTATCATATCACATTCTCCACTGCCCAACATATATACAGCTTCTCAGTGGAAGATCCCATTTGGATTTCTTCTTCTTTCTAGTTCTCTCTATTATTTTCTACTCATATAGCTTATCTACTCTCTCTTGTCTTTGGGCTTCTATTATTCTCTCATTTATTCATTCAACAAGGATTTATTAAATACCTACTATGTGCCAAGAACTAAATATGATACTTGACATACAAAGACAAAAATAAAAACAAGAGAACTTGTTTTTTATAAAGAAAAAACATGTATATGAATATAGTTAAAGCAAATAGAAGATATTTAGAAAATAAGGCTACAGTGTAGCCTTGGGGAAAGGGGAAGAACTCACAATGGGAAATTAAGAA
This sequence comes from Antechinus flavipes, assembly GCF_016432865.1. Classification (NCBI taxonomy): domain Eukaryota; kingdom Metazoa; phylum Chordata; class Mammalia; order Dasyuromorphia; family Dasyuridae; genus Antechinus; species Antechinus flavipes. The sequence goes on from NC_067401.1 coordinate 376,799,876, forward strand.
AGATATTCTAAGTGGTTGCTGGGGAGTGATACATAAGAAGAGTGGAGAAGGAGGAAGGAGCTAAGCCTATAAAGGGCTTTGAACACCAAATAGAGAATTTTGTCTAAGTTTGATTAAGTGGAAAGTTTATTAAAACTAAAATGTAAATTGTTACATAAAACTGAGATATTTTAACCTAGCCCACTAGCTTGCACATAGTAAGTTCTAAATAAACATTTATTGGGAAAAAAGAAAGAGCTTCTATAAGAAGTAACTCTTGAGCTGAGCATTCAAGGGAGCTACATACAGTTTCCAAGGTGAAAGTGAGAAGAGGACTTCCCAGGCATGGAGGAAGGAGACCTAAGAAAAGGAATGAATTTCTCTAAAAGACTGAATAAGAGAGGGTAAGCTCTGTGATCTCAAAAAAGTAACTTTCCCTGTTCTGAGATTTGTTTTCTTCATCTCTAAAACAAGAGATGGGATTAAAATCATAGAAATTAGAGTAGGAAGGGGCCTTAGAGATATACCATCTAAACTAATTATTTTATTTTACAGACAAGGACATTGAGGCTTAGAGAGGAAGAGTTATTTGTCCAAGGTCTCCAATATTATTAAGTGGTAGAGCAAGAATCAGTATCAAACTTTCTGATGCCAAATCAACTCTGTCATCTGTGATTTGCAGTTTAATGAAATTGAAGAGAGATGAGTGTCAGGAAGATCTGAGTTCAAGGAGCAAGGTTCTGGGTCACCTTTGCTCTGGGATGTTTCATGTAAGAATCTTCTGTTGGGTTGTTTGTGGAGGATTATGATATATACTCAATAAGAGGTAGAATGTTGGACATGGAGACAGGAAGACTTAAAATCCTGACACTGACTATCCCTGTGACCCTGGAGAGGTCCTTAAGTCTATCCTGGACAGACCTGGACAAAGAAAGCCATAAATCTCAGAAAACTTTATAGAGGAAGTAAAATTTCAAGAACAGAAATACCCCTTGGCAAGTGAAAAAAACATGTTAGGTAAATCAGTACTGTTTTGGAAAGGGTTCAAAGCAAGAATGGGACAAGTGGATACAGGACAAGTGATTTGGAGCAATTGTGCCTTAGAGGAAAAGAAAAGGTGGGTGAGGGCACAGAGTGGGCTGAAAAATCTGAGGTAGTCCAGGGTACCCTAAGGAATGGCTTTGAAGTTAGGGTGAGGATCTTGACTTGATCCACAGGGCATGAGTAAAGTTTATTTAGTAATTCTCATGGAGGTAGACTACCCACAAGCTGTGTTTTTCATCTGAGGATAGTTCTGTGAGACCTCAGAAAATTAAAAAAAAATACACCATCAGTTCTTCTTATCGTCAAAGAATAAAACCAAATTGAGGACTTGGTACTTTAATAAGAAGGTCTCAATATTGTCTTAACTTGTCCCTCTCCCCCTCCTCCAGGTACGGTAACTCTGTGGAGACACTAAAATCCTAGAAGCTTGGTGTAACTTATTGTGGCCCTCTCAAGAGGTCCACAACCAATCATTTCTCAGAGTCAAGGAACAAAAAATTCTGTCAATTAACAAGAAGTAAAATTGAGTTTCTTGTATTTCTAAGGGACTGAACCAGGGAAGATTACATGAAGGAATCTATTCAGGTAACCTTTGCAGGCTAAATTTCACAAGCTTGGAGGTGAGGGGGGAAGTATACTTTCCATTCAAAGAAATGCCTTTATCCAGCTAAATCACAGGAGAATTCCTTTCATTCTCTGGAGTCTAGAAAGAAAAACTTCAATTAAAACAATTCTGAGATATCACCTCATACCTTTCAGACTGGCTAACTGGACAGAAAAGGAAAATGGCAACATAATGGAGTAGATGTGGAAAATTAGGACACTTATGCATTGTTGATGGAATCATAAACTACTCTAACCATTCTGAAGAACAATTTGGAACTACACCCAAAGGCGATAAAACTGTGCATACCTTTTGACCCAGCAATACCCCTAGTAGGTCTATATCCCAAAGATATCAAAGAAAAAGGAAAATAGGCCTATTTGTACAAAAAATATTTATAGCAACTTTTTTTTGTGATTGGAAAGAATTGGGAACCGAGGGGATGTCCAAACATCAGGCAATGGTTGAATAAATTACAGTATATGATGAGATACTACAGTGCTATAAGAAATGAGGAATAAGATGCTTGGAAAGACTTGTATTAATTCACACTAAATGAAGTGAGCAGACCCAAGAGAAAGTAGTACACAGTAACAGCAATATTGTAAGGATGTTGAACTATGAAAGACTTAGCTATTCTGATCCAGATAATGACCAAAGCCAGTTCCAAAGGATCCATGATAAAAAAAAAAATTCTGTCTACCTCCAGAGAGAGAACTAATAAACTATGAATATAGATTAAAGCATAATTTTTTAAACTTTATTTTTCTTCTTTTCTTCTGTAACATGATTAATACACAAGTATGTTTTATATAACTTCACATGTCTAATAAATATCATGTTGTTTGCCTTTTCAAAGGAAAAGAGAAGGACAAGTAAGAGGAAGAAAATTTGGAAATTTAAAAAAATGTAAATGAATATTTAAAAAATTTTATATATAATAGGCAAATATTTAATCAAATAAAGATGTGTTTAAATAAAAAAAAAAAAACCAGCTCCAATTTTATTACTAGAAAAATTGTTCTGTCTCAAGTTAAAAAAAAACTACTACAGGAAAATTTAGGTTTAAAAAAGATAAATTAGGAAGTAATTGTTTGTATTACTCCATTCTATAGTTTACAATAAGCTTTAAAGAGGCTTTTAAATAGTAATCTCCACATGCATTAAAATGTTTGTTTATACTCCATTAATTCTTGCTTCCTACGGACGCTTATCCTTATCCAAGGATGCTCAATTATTTTACAATCTTTTTTAATTTCATTTACCCTTTCTAAGCCTTGAGGTCCTTGAAACAGGAAGATCAGAGAAACATAAAAAGTCAAGGGTTAATGTCACTAAACATCACTGAAGGTGAACCAGAAAATTAGAATAAATTTGGTGCAGCAACAGGAGATGACCTAAGTTCCTCCCTATATGACCTTGGAGAATTCAATCAGTCTCTTAGGACCTCAATTTTTCATCTGCCACATTTGGGGCAGTAATAGACTAGACAGCCTTTCAGATACCTTTAAGCTCTAACCATGATCTTACCCCTTATAATACAAAGCTGGAGAATAGGCTTCAATATGCAAAAATTCAGCTCAAAGATAACTTGTCCCACAATGACAGATAGATTAACCACAACCCTTTTATAAATGAACTCATTTATTCCATAAAACAAGATATATGTGTATAAAATTTTCTATCAAAAGAAGAGTTTCTCCCTTGTGACTTCAGTAATCAGGAGAAAAAAGGGAAAATGCCAGGCATGAAAGCAGTTTGATGCCATGAATCAGAAAAGGCTTCTGGCTCACACTATTCCAGACACTACCCGTTCTCATTCTACTCCCTCTTAGCATAATACAGCTTCCAGCAAACACCATAGCTCCCAGATGCTGCCAGAAACCTGGGGTACAAAGTGTTTGCCCTCACACAGCCTAAAAAAAAAGGCAGATGTTGGAAAAAATGAATATACTGGATGGGGAATCCAGACCATATGAAGTACAAATAGTATCCTGATAACTCTTCCAGCTACTCAAGTTCCCCTGCCACACACAGCTTTCTTGGCAAGGACAGCCATCCTTAGTCCCTCAAAACCACCAGGCTCAGAGACAAGAGACCTTTCTGGGCCTGCAATAGATTCTCTCAAAAAAAGTCATGTTCCCAAAAGGCAAGAGTATTTCCAGGGAGCAGGGAGGAAGATTGTTGGCTCCAATCTACCTCTGCTCTACTTCAGCCGGACTAATCTTGCCTCACAGTTCCCAGAATACCCTTCGGTGTGCCAGTCTTTGTTCGTCTTGTTCCCCTCTGGAATATCCCTACTCATTTGTCAAGGTTAAATTACTCTTGTCTTCTATGAGTCTACCTGATCAGTCCAGAACAAAGTGACCTCTTTTTCTGCACTCACACAGTAATTATCTTCTTTATATTGACAATTACTTATTGGCTTGGGACATTGTAGTCTTATATTGTTATTTAACTATTTTAAGAACTTTTTAAGGTGTCTATGAATCTCTGCCTATATCTCTGAACCAATACAGCATGTAACGCAGTACTGTATCATAAACACTCTTGGTAAATGGATGGATGGATAAGTGAATGAATGGGTGGATAAACTTCTGCAAAACATAATGGAGTCAGAGATCCATGAACCATATTTATTTTTCTACAAAGACACAAAGCACCAATAATACGAGTTTTAGGATCTTCTATCTAAGGAACTGATATTGCAAGCTTACGTTATTAAATCAGCCCATTCTGGACAGGTTCTTTGGTGAGAAGCAACACAATGAAAGCTGAGAACTGGCAGTATGTTAGAAGGCACATTCCTCTGTCCTGAGGCAACAGGACAAAGCAGTGCCCAAGCCTGTTAACTTGAAAATGAAATCTGTGACGGTTTCCAAAACTTGTTGGGTCCTGATCTTTTCCTCACCTAAATCCCACAACATACTCAAAAATGTTTTCTTTTAGATGAAAATCTCATAATCTAGTGAGCCTAAAGGTGGGGTGGGGGCTGTTGTCTTTTCCACTGAAAAAATGTGATGAAGTTTTCTCTAACATTTCTGAGTTATGACACCACTTTTTTTCTATTGAACAAAATAAGTGCACACAAAAACTTGTGTTGCTAAGGCAAATACTTTAAGCCAGAATACCTGAAGATTTTGTTTTCTCTTTTTAAAAAAAGGAAAGAAAAGAAAAAAGACAAGCAACAACATGCCATATCAAGTCAAGCCAACATTTCACAACAGACCTCAGTGTAGATAGCTCAGGAACCTGAATCCAAGAATCCTGGAAATAGTAGCACCTCTGGTTCTGCTTCTAATCTAGCCATCACTAAAGAAATCAATCGCTGGGGAGAAGGGGACTTATATTCTTCCCTACCAATTATTGACTAATTGCACCCAACTGTCATAAAACCAACAGCCCCAGGAGTAGCTATAATTCCCATACCAACAGTCTCCCTATCCAGCTTCCAGCCCTCCCATTGCCATTATCCCTTCAAGTTCTTGTCTGTTCTTCATTCCTGAAGCCAATCATAATATCGGGGAGGTGATGCATGACGTGCAGGTGAACTGGATTCAAGTGAGGAAGGGCTGTGCAAGGTCACCAGTCTTACTTTCTCCTCCAGAGCCATCTGTGTCCAGTGACTCATAGGACTCACAGAGGATGTTGTCCTTCATTTTCAGATTCAACCATCACATGAAGATGCAACCTGGCAGTTGTTTCTACTAGTGCTGAAGCCTCTGCCTTCTGAGTACTCAGAGTTTGCAAAGACTTGAAAAAGAAAATTCTCACCACCAAAGTCCTTGATATTGCCAAAGAGTTCAACATCAGAAACAGATATAGTTTTAGCAGTAAATTTAGCAGTAAACTAAAGGTGAATTATCATTGCTTTGCCACTGAATCCTAAGGATTATGGGACCTTTCCAGATGACTTGTACCTGAAATCTCTTATATGTGTTTTCTCCTTCATTTGAATATAAGAGCAATTAGACTCAGAGATGTCTACAGTTTGGCACAGAAGAGCCCCACTTCAAAGAAATCCACAAGATGTGCAGTCACAAGTGCCTTAAAGAGAAATCCTAAAAGTCAGAAATGTTCTCAAAGCTCCAGGTAAACTTGGCCCTACCTTCCTTAATGAAAAGAGCCCAGGGTCAGAAATCAAATGACCTGAGATTAAATCCCAATTCAGTTCCTATTCATATGTTCATTGGGCTGTTTTTCCCCTATCCCCCTTTGTTGATTATACTTCTGAGTAAGAACAATTTCATTCTTTGACATAGGACACCATAATAGATGTTTAATAAATGGCTGTTGATACCTATAACCTAGGTAACCCTGAGTAAGTCTTTTCCCATCAATAGGTATCTATAAAATGAGCTTGTTGGACCAGATGACCTCTAAGGTTTCTTCTAGCTCAGGATCTATGGTCCTATATTCTTATGACTCTACTTAATAATTTGGTATAAAAAGAGATTAAATAAAACACAGAAAGAGATAAGCTACTGCTTCTGAATTTGTAAGATAATTCTTCAGCATAAGAAGTCCCTCCACCAATATAGAATATAACATCTCTGTGATGTACACAGTAGATGCCACCATCCTGAAGTCTACATAATGATGAGCCTTTCCACACTTAATTAGAATGACCACCAACAACAGATATGTATTTAGTCTGACACCAAGCTTCCTCAATGCCTTTCCTCAAAGTACCTAGCTGAAAATGTGTTCCATGGAAGTTTTTAAGAGTATAGACTCATCTTCACCCTATATAAAGGCATTAAAGTAGTACTTCTGAAAAAAGCAAATCAAAACTAGATCAAATTCAACCTCTCTCTCAAAAAGGAAACCAAGCTAGATTTGCTATAATTCTAAGTAGGATTTTTCAGTTCCCAAAAGTTGAAAATACCAAAATATTCTTTAGCATTTTGAAAAGATACTTTATCAAGTAGGTATTTCTATCACTGAAACTAAAAGAATTGCACAAATGAATAGAGTTTTTTTTTCCAAAGCAGAAGTTTGCTGTGACTAAAAACCAATCTATAGACTAGACAAAAGAGAGTCTCACTGAATTCTATTCTGCTCAGGCTGGTCCTCATACAAGTCAAGACAAAAAGCATCTATTTTTATTTATTTTGATAAATATTTCCCATTTCATGTAAAAAATTAACATTTTTTTTAAATTCTGAGTTTCAAATTTGCTCCCTTCTACTCTTTCCCTACTCCTTGAGAAAGCAAGCAATATAATACTGATTGAACATGTGAAGTTATTTTTTATTAAAGTTGTTTATTTTTCAAAACATATGCATGGACAATTCTTCAGCATTAGCCCTTGCAAAACCTTGTGTTCTAATTTTACCTCCCTTCCCCCATACTGTCCTCTGGATGGCAAGTAGTCCAATATATGTTAAACATGGTAGAAATATAAAACATGTGAAATTATGCAAAACATATTTCCATATTAGCCATGTTACAAAAGAAACACACATACCAATTTTTTAAAAGTATACTTCAGTCTATATTCAGAGTTCATTAGTTCTTTCTTTGAAATTATATAGCATTTTAATCATGAGTACTTTGAAACTGTCTTGATTAAAGTAGCTAACTTTTACAGTTGAGCATCCTTACAATATTGTTATTATATACTGGGTCTGCTTCCTGCACTTTGTATGAGTTCATATAAGTCTTCTCAGGGTTTTATGAAACCATCTTCATCATCATTTCAGTATTCATTACAATCATATGCTATAACTCAGGGGTTCTCAAACTCTTTTTCTCGGTATCTTTACTGTATTAACAACTATTAAGAATATGTCCAAAGAGTTTTTGTTTATATGGGTTATATAATAGATATTTATCATAAATTTAAAAAAACTAATTTTGAATTTGTAGACCCTCTGAAAGGATTTCAGAAACCCTCCAGGATTCACTGCACCACACTTTGAGAACCACTGCTATAACTTGTTCAACCATTCCCTAATTTGTGGGCATCCCCTCAATTTCCCACCACAAAAGGATGCTATAAATATTTTTGCACAAATCAGTCTATTTTCCTCTTCTTCGATCTCTTTGAGATATAGAACTAATAGGGGTATCACGGGATCAAAGAATTACTGTGCTCCAGAATGGTTAGACTAATTCAACTCTATCAACAATGTATCAGTGACCCAATTTTCCCATATCTCCTCCACCATTTGTAATTTTCCTTTTCTATCATGTTAGCCAATCTGAAAAGTGTAAGGTGGTATCTCATTTGTATCTCATTAGTCACTAATGATTTAGAGCACTTTTATATGACTATTGATAGCTTTGATTTTTCTTCTGAAAACTGCCTTGCATATTCTTTGACTATTTATCAAATGGAAAATGGCATTTATTTTCATAAATTTGGTCAGCTCGCTATAAATTTAAGGAATGAGACTTTTATCAGAGATTCTTGTAAAAATTTTTCCGTTTTCTGGTTTCCTTCTCATTTTTCCTGCATTTGTTTTGTTTATACAAAAGCTTTTGATTTTCAGGTGATCAGAATTACCCATTTTACTTCCCATGATCCTCTTTTCTTGGTCATCAACTCTATCCTTATCTATAGATCTAAGAGGTACATTTTTCTATATTCTTCTAATTTACTTATATTATTCTTTATGTCTAAATTATTGATCTATTTTGATCTTATCTTGATATATACTGGAAGATATTGGTCTATGCCTTAGTTTCTGCCAAACTATTTTCCAGGTTTCCCAGCAGTTTTTGTCATATGTGAATCCTTACTCCAAAAAAGCATTTATTAAGTGTACTACATACAAGGCATCTTATTAAGTTCTGGGTATACACATACAAGTAGACTCTAATTGGAGAAAACAAGACATAAAAAGAGAACTAAAAAAGGAAGTAGGAGGAGAAAAAGTGAATGACATTGTAGAGAGTCAAGAAATTCTGGGAGAATAAAGACTGTATCTTGGAGAGAAACGAAGACATGGACCTAGGCCTGGGTCTCTAAGAAGAACCAGCTAACCAGAGAAAGAGGCCAAAAGGTCAAGGAGTCTTCCAATTTGTGAAATCCAGACATATAATCTATTAGTGGTTCCATATCTGACCCATATTCAGACTGGTAGATCTATAAGAATTTAGGATTTACTAGAACATTCTTGAAGAATCATGCATTATTTCCAGATGATGAGATGCCAAGAACAAGAAATGTATTTTACAATAGGTAGATATTTTTTAATAGTTGGGGGAAAAGTAATTAGGGCCATTATGTGGCAAAAGAGCAGAAGACTGAGGACAAACCAATCATGATTCCCTATCCAAAGGGAATAAAAAGTGGCCTGACAAGGAATACTGGAAATATACTAAAAGAGATTTTCTCTCTCTACCCTTTCTTGTACTTATTCCCCTCCATATATTCTGCAATCTAATATCATGTCTTCTTTGTTGTTCCTCATACAGGACACTCCATCTCCCAACTCCAGGTATTTTGTCTGGATGTACCACCATTCCTGGAATTCTCTTTTCATCTCAGCCTCCTGCCTTCTCTGACTTCCTTCAGATTATGGATAAAATCTCACCCTCTAGAGGAAGCCTTTCCTGATCTCCCTAAGGTTATTTTCAATTTATCTTGTGTATATCTGCATTCTGTATATCATCCTGTACACAGTTATTTGCATGTTGTCTCCTTTATTAGACGGTGTGCTCCCTGAAAGTAGGGACAGTTTTGTTTTATGTTGTTCTGTTTGACCTTGCTTTATATCCTTAGAGCTTAGAAGTATCCAGCATATAAGATATATTTAATAAATGCCTATTAACTTGAATGAAAAGATATTTCATTTTTGCTATTGAGCAATACATAGATAATAATATGGGAAACAAGAGATACAAAATATTCAAACCAGGAGTATAAAGAAAGACTTATAGCCATTCACATAGCTCTTACCTTTTTAAATCCTCCAAATAAAGCATCTGTCTCCAATTCAAACTCTTGGTCCAGTTCCTTTTCATGTGCTGGCAAAAAGATTAGCATCCATTAATCAGAGTTCTGGCTAAAGGAACGCTGGCTCAGCTTGCCTTGGGCAAGCAGAACATCTTTTTTGTAGGTATGTATATACACATGCATTCATACATAAACATAAATTCTTGTCTGGTTTCAAAAAGTAACTTGAGTAGAACAATATAGGGGAAGTTTAACTAAACTAAAGTTCGCCTAAAATAGAACCGAATTTTTTTGTGATCTCCAAGCTCAACATGAGTCAAGGTCAAAATGCTACTACAATCTTAACACTATATTCACAACAGACACATGACATCAAGAGCAAGAGAAAGGACAGTACTGCTGGACTCTGCTCTCATCATGACATATCAATCAATAATCATTTGTTAAATATCTACAATGGCACTGGGGATAGAAACAAAAGTAAACTTGTACATATATAAGTAAATAAAGAATGAATACAAAGACTATAAAACTGAGCATATCTTCTGAATCAGCAATGCCATTAAACAGAATATGCTTTGGAGCAGAAGCTATTAAGTTTTTTATGTATATGTTAGTTTTGTGAAGCCTAGGAGCCTCTTTCCAGAATAATGTGTTTAAATGTATAAAACAAACAAAAACATGATATTACAAAATACTGAATTATATTGAAACAAAATTATCAAAATATTTGAAAATAAATTTGTGATATATAACATGTATTTTTATTAACATGAAATGATAAAACAGGGCATTTAAAATACAAGCAAATTAAAATCATTCTTTTTAAGAAGCGAAATAAAGACTGCTGTTGCTTATCTTGAATAAGAACTTTAAACTATAAAGTAGCCTTTGAAATGAAAATACTTCTATAGCATTGGACTTCCAATCAATTTCCAATTGTAATGTGATATAAAAGTATCTTTGATATCTATTGATGCATAAATTATAGTATCCAGTAAAACAACTCTGATTCAGTACCTATACTCAGAAGAAAATACTAAATTTCAATTCAAAATTAATAAAAATAAAGACTTTTTTCCCAACTCAAATTCACAGACCCTCTTAATATCTACCCACAGATATCAGGCCTAATTTTGAATCTGGAAATTGGCTCTGGGTAACTGAAAATCAGAAATTCAGTCCATAAATCAATTTAATGGCACCTTTGTTGTGGTTGTGGTTGTTGTTGTTCATTAACTTTGTGTTAATATTTGGTGTATCTAAGGAAAACAAAGTGGGATCTCCATTTCCCTCTTTCAACAAGAAAGAGAGGAAGAACCGAGAGATTTCTCTGAGTGCAGACCACCTCCACCCCAGCAGTCCCACACCTCTCAATCTTTAGGCTGAAGGAAGTGAGGTATTCTCATAAGTAAGCAGCCACTGTTAAATAGAGAACAGAGAATCACTCCAATATATTTCCCACTATCTTCTCTTATAGTCCAAGGCTTTGGTTCTGCTTCCAGATACTTTTCTGCCTTTTTTGCAGTTGCTGCTATTATTCAGCTAAAGCAAACTAGAAGACCAAAGCCTAGTGTTCCCCTTTCCCTCCTCCCCATTCTCTTTCTCCTTCTTCCTTTTCTTCTCCCCTCAATCTATTTTTCTCTTTTCTGACTCAATGCAAGTCCCACTTGACTGTTTCTATCACAATAACACAATCTAGGATATGAACAATATCTCAAAATCTCTTAAGGGTCCAAATCACTCTTCCCACCTACAGAGAAGATCCCAAATGCCAGAGAGCTATTATATTCATATTTCCAAATCCCAGGGAGCTTTAGCCATATAGATGATAGTCATTTCTATGAAAAAGTGTGCCCTTGAGCTCTCAAAAATTGTTTCACAGGCTCAGCCAAGACCATGAAAGCAGGCCCCCATATCTAAGCAGTCTATAATAAATTCGAAAAATCAGCAATGAGGGTGAATCAAATTATGCCATGTCTTTTTTTCTCCCTTCTTCTCAGAATATAATACTCAAAAACCTCAAAGCACAAATTTGAAAGCAAAGACAACAGAAAATACTCTGTTTCATGGCAACAACTTCTGACCTAGAATCCAGGGAATGAGTGGAAAATGGCTAAAATATTACTGATACATATCAAAGATAAGATTTTTTTCCTGCACGCATATAGGTTATCTGAAAAACCATTTAGTCAACTACTATTTCCCATTAACACTCCAAATCTATACACCGAAGCATGATATAGACTTCCCAGCTGTGTAACACCCTGCATTTCTAATCTCTGGGACCTTTATTATACAAAACAAATCTAACTAGGATACCTAAGCCTTGTGCATATGAGCGCTTTCATTTCTATGATGTAGCCTGTGATTTATTTAAAAATCAACTTCATACTAGATGATGCAGTGGATAGAGCACCAGCCCTGAAGTCAAGAGGACCTGAGTTCAAATCTAGCCTCAGATACTTAACACTTCCTAGCTGTGAGACCCTGGGCAAGTCACTTAACCCCAATTGCCTCAGCAAAAATTAAAAGAAATCAACTTCCTTTAAAGAAAATCAGATGCCAAACATTGAGTAAAGTGCTTCCGTCTCATACATTTACCACACTATAAATTCACCACACAATAATTAATTTATGCATCTTAGAACAATTAATCTAGAGAAGAAAAGGTAGAAGAATGTCATGAATAGCTCTTTTCAAGTCTCTGTGGGATGGTGATGGGCAAGAGGGATTAAAATGTTTTGCTTGGCTCCCCATAGTAGGGATGATGAGAGTAGAAATTTCAAAGAGGCAGAATTACACTTGATGTTAAGAAAAATTTCCTAACAATTAGAGGTATCCAAAATTGGAATGCCTCAAAAGGCAGTGTGTTGGCATTCTCTCACTGGAGTACTTTAGGCAAAGGTAAGTATGTTATAGGATGACTACCCTTCAAGTACATGGATATGCTGGGCCAGATAACCTCCAAAAGATGCCCATAGACTTATACTCTGACAGAACTCCCCAGGGACATTTGCAACAGAGAATAGAAGGTTGTAGCTTAACTCATAAATGCACATAATGCACAAAACAAAGGCAAATCTAGGATTTTACTGATATGAGGCATATAATTTGACACAAAGACAATTCATCATCCTCTTTATTATAGTACAGAATGGTACCCATTGGGCTTTTAAACTACATACTCAACTACTTAATTTGTTTCCCCTAGTGTGGAAAATAGTATGAACCATAAACAGTCATTCATATATGGAAGGCAGCTCAGGTCCCAGGAGTGATCAGCATCATTGTAACAGGTAATTTGAGACTGGATGGTAGAATTAAAGATCGGACATTAAAGGTCATCTTGGTCCAGTTTTATTTTAAAGATGAGGAAACTTAAACTCACAACATATAAGTATCTTGTCCAAGACCATACAGATAGCAAGTAACAGAACCAGACTTCAAAGTCAGATCTTTCCAATGTGACAGTCGGCAGTATTTCCTCCTCCAAAACATGACTACCTGACTAACTTAATAAAACATCAAGTCCAAGGCAATCCCAATAGACTTTGGATAGAAAATGTTATCTGCATCCAAAAGAACTATGAGACTAGAATGTAAATCAACACATGGTATGTTCACTTCTTTTTTTCTGGTTTTTTTTTCCAATGGTTTTTCCCTTTTGTTCTGATTTTTTCTCTCCTAATGTGATTCATAAAACAATGTGTGTTTAAAAATAAACAAATAATTTTTAAAAACATCATGGCATTTCCACCTTCAAATGCCTTAAATGATTCTCTATTTTTCTTAAAGCTAGGTGGCACAATAGACAGAATCAAGCTTGGAATCAGGAGACTCATCTTCCTGAGTCTAAATCCAGCCTCAGACACTTTCATAGCTACTCAATAAATGTGTTGAACAAATTAGAAAAAAATTATTAAGTACTTATTATGTGCGAAGCACTGTGGCAAATGCTGGATAGAAAAAGGAAAGTAAGATGGTTCTTCCTTGCAAAGAATTCACTTTCTAATGAGGAAGACATGGAAAATTTCAGCTGCAAAGTTTCCATGATGTTTAGAGTTCAGTTGGCAAACCAGATGGTTATTAACTTCTTTAATGTCATATTATTGCTAAAAACCTTGATAATACTAAAGATGTTGGTGGCCAGAATTTTCTTTTCTGGGTCTTGTGTAGCTATGGCTGTAGGATCTACAGGAGCTGTTCCCAAACTGCATCTTCACAAGGATATCTTCCTGGGATATTACTGAATAGACTGGGTTGGAAATCTTACTGTTCCCAAGGCTCCCAGGTTATAGGTCCTATATTGACTCCATCAAGTCTGAAGGAAAAAGGTGATCAAAGTGTTGGGATAGTAGTAATGGAGGCTGTGGTCTTAACTGCCTAGCACATACTGCCTCTTCTCTCTCTCTCTCAGGGTACCCTGCTACTTCAGCTAAGATGGCTTGCCTTCTCTAAGGGGTAGCAGTTAGTTGGCAATTAATAGTTTTAGCTCCTCCTTCATAGGAGTGGATTCCCTTGATCATGATGGAAGCAAGACCATTAATCTGGTCTGCCACTCCCAAGACTTTTGTGCCCAAATGCATTGATGGCAATTGGTCAGAAGCTACTAACTGCATAAGGAAGGTGAACGCCTTCTCCACAATGAATTGTTAATGCCTAGAATAGGATAGAGCTAGAATGGGGGATGGAAAGAGCCAGTTAAGATGATAAAGTTAGACTCCATTCCAGCACCTGAGTCAGCTAGCTTCTTGACTTTGAAGCGTTATGAATCCCTAGAACACTCATATCCTAACAAGAGACCAAAGGCACGTTCCAAAACCAAGCAAAATTTATGTTTGGATTATTCCCATCATTGTTTCCCCTCCAAGAACAAAGGTTAACACCAAACTAACTGGCTCTAGTGAGATTACCCCAAGGCACAGTCTGTCATTTACTAAGCTAAAGCCCTTTTCTCCCAAGGAAGATAGTGAGTGGGAGTCAAAAATACATTTCCACAGAGAGGTATAGAATATATCCTTTCACATATACTCTTGAACCAGCTTCTTTCTCAAGAATGGGACGATATAAATATATCAACTTGTGAATCCCAGATACCTGGGCTACGGTAGCCTTAAAAAAAAAGATGCACAGTGACAGCAGGAGCCTAACTCTAGAAACCCCTTGTCTAAAAACAAAACCATAATAAAATATTTCATGAAAATAAAAATAATCTAATCACAAGGAGCTTCTCAGGATTTAGATCTTTCCCCTTCAAGATCACAGAATTTAGAGATAGAGTCGTACAGATCATCTAGTCCAAAAGGGAATGTGCTAGAGTCAGCAGAACTAGCTCACAAAAGACAATTATTAAATACCCAGTGTGAGCACTTTGGAAGTTGGGAAATGCAACAAATCAGAGCTTGATTTATTATTTTGCTGATTGTCTAGACTTAAGAACATGATGGAGAAAATGTTAATAATGCAGATTAAACTCAAAAGTGTGTCATGGGATTTTTCTGAAACCTGATTGTTAAACATTTTCTAGCACACTCCCAAATCCAAGGAGTGATACTATTTGATTTTTTTTTTCCAGCAAGGAAATCAGCGTTAAGTGACTTGCCCAGGATTAACACAGCTTGTACAAGTCAAGTTTCTGAGATCAGATTTTAACTCAAGTTCTCCTCACTCCAAGGCTGGTACTATATCCACTGTACCATCTAGCTGGCCCTGAAACTTTCTAATTTTTTTAAAGTGAACTTTTTGTGTTATGTACTCTTTTGATAGTCTGGTGAAACCTATGGACTCCTTTTCAGAATCGTGGTTTTTAATTCCTAGGGGAAACAAGACAGAAAATGAATAAAAGCACTGGAGTCAAGAAAAGGAAAGTTCAAATCCCATTTAGACACTTACTAGCTATATCTGGATAAAACAGTCAAATTCTCAGTTTCTTCAGATGTAAAATTGGGATGATCCTATATTCTAGGCTTGTAGTAAGGGTTAAATGAGATAATTGTAAAGTGCTTAGCAGAATGCCAGAGATACAGTAAGTCTTTGATAAATGCTTCTCCCCCCTTTTTTCTTACTAAATGCAAGAGAATTGCATAGAATTATAAAGGAAACATATTATACAAAAATGTAATTTTCAAAATTATATTATTTTACTAAAGTATAAGTATCAAAAAATTAAACAGCTAGATAGCATTTATATAGCACTTCAAAGTTTGCAACATGCTTCACAAATATTATCTAATTTATCCTCATGAAAACCTTGGGAGATAAGTGCTATTATTACCACTTTACAGAGGAGCCAACTTATGAAACTACTTTGAACATTAAAAAAGAGGATTTTATATTTTATAGTAGAGGTAAGATGAATCCACTATTATTTATTAAACAGAGAGATGATGTTTTCAGAGAAACAACAAATACTTTAGTATGATTATTTCATTAGCTGCATGGGGGATAGACCGGAGCAAGAAGAGATTTGAGACAAGAAGAACAACCAAAAGTTTTATTGTAATAGTTCAAACATGGGGGAGGTGAGCTTTTATACTATGGTGGTGCTAATGTCAAAGGAAAGAAGATCTATAATAGAAATGTTATGAAAGTAAAATTGATAAAAACTTGACCACAGATTGAATATGGTGGCAAAAGAGAGTGAAGATTAAATAACAAAATCTAGATTAAGAGCTTAGATGACCATAAAGATGATGTGATTTTCAACAGTCATAAGAAGAAAGAAAGTAGGGAAGATAATGAATTAAATTTTAAAGATGAAAGACTAGAGATCAGGAGAAAGAGTAGGATTGGAAAAATAGATCTGAAAATCATATGCATAGATATGATCATTGAATTCATGGGAGCTGATGAGGACATCAATGAAATAATATAGAAGGAGAATCGAAGAAAAGATAATCTATGATAAAACTTTAAGGAACATCCCACATTAGCAAATATGACCAGGACAAAAATCCAGCAAATGAGAAAATAGGAATGGGGGAAGGAGGGAAGGAAGAAAGGGAAAGAGGGAGGGAGGGGGAGAGAGAGGAAAGAAGGAAGGGAGAAAAGGAGGGAGGGATGAAGAGGAAGGAAGAGGAAGAAAGGAAGGAGGAACTTGTGAAGTGCCAACTATGTGTTAGGCACTGTGTGCTAAGCATTTTACAAATATTTCATTTGACTCATAACGATTCTGGGAGGTAGATGCTACTATTATTTTTATGTTGCAGATTTTGCAATTAAGGAAAATGAAGCAGTAAGATGTAAATTGACTTTCCCAGGGTCACTCAGCTAGTAAATATTAAAGAACAATTATGAACATAAGTCTAATTCCAAGCCCAGTACTCTATATATTGCACCCATTAGATGCCTCAAAAGACTATTCAACTGGCAATCAAGGTCATTGATGATTTTAGACAGAGCAATTTTGGTTGAAGATAAAATTGGAAATCAAATGGAGATATATAAGAAAAGAGTGAAAAGAAAGGAAGTGAAAACATTGATTGTAGACAGCATTTTCAAGTTTTAACTAAAAGAAAAAAGGGATATGAGATGATAACTATCAAGGACAGAATAATCAAGTGAGGGGGCTTTTTGAAGATGAGATTAACATGAATATGATGATAAGCACTTGAGAAGAAGGCAGTAAACAGAGAGAGACTAGAGATAAATGAAATAGTGGGAATGAGAGAGGAGGCAATTTGTTAGAGAAGACAAGATGCCTACAAGCAAGATATTAAAATGCCCAAATCGGTATTACATAAGTTGTGTCCTAAGATAGCAAACATTTTCTCCTGAGTTTTGAGAGAGGACTTTAAAGATCAAGAACTATGAACCTCAAAGATCTAGAAGAAGGGAGACATCTTAGGAGGTGAAGGTCAGCATAAGAACTCAGGGAACACAAAGAAAGATAAAACACAGTTGATTTCTGCACCCAAAATGAAACCAAAAGCATCACCTGGCTCCAGCACAGTTCCCCTATAAAGGAACTGAAGCTAGAAAAGATAAATAAACCAAAACCCCAACTGATATCAAAAGTAATTGAATATCTAACACTATAACAATTACAAGCAGAGATTTAAAGGAAAAAGAGGTTTTCCACAAAGATTCCAAGAATGCCTAGATAAATAAAGCAAGAAATCAAAAATTAAATGAAAGATATTAATGAAAAAGGAGAGAAGAAGGCATTTTGGAAGACAAAGTAGCCAATCTTATGCAAGAAACAGAACCCAAGAACACTAGGATGGACTGAATAGAAGTCAATGATTTGAAATCTGGAAATCCTGAGTGGCTATACCATTTCTGACTCTTAGGAAGCACATAAGAAAAATCACTTCTCTGAGCCTCAGGCAACTCCTAAAGACACATGAACTAAGTTCTAGTGGAATGGGTTTTTAGAAGCAATGAATTTGCAGAACCTTAACATATAACTTTTCAATAATCAATGACTTACTATCTAAAAGAGAAAATGAAGCATATTGGCATTCTTGTTATAAATGAAGCCAGAAGAGATTGTTTAGTAGCTTTAGCTGAACAGAAGAGTGAGTCCTCATGAGTTCTTTTTGTAGACCAATAAAGGACCTAAATAACAAGAAATAACTTCATTAGTCATTTGGTCATCAGCAAGAAGACTGAGATTGAAATAACTACTTGAGAATAAGAACTATGTTTTACCTTTCTTTGTACACCCAAAACTTGAGAGAGTTTCTATCAAATAATAGGTGCTTAATAAATACTTGTTACAAATGATGTTAACTAATTACAAAAGATCATTTAAAAGGATGAAAAAATAGAGAAAAACATTTGAAAATTCAGGTATGAGGCCTCTAGATGGTACTTTCATCAATAAAAAATGATGGGAACCAACAGTTTACTGCCATTCGGGGAATAGCTATCTATAATCAAGTGGATCACTAAGTAGATCACTAACCACTAAAGTGGTTAAAAGAAATTTCAAGCTTCAACTATATCATGCAATGGATAGCGCACAGGTCCTGGAGTCAGAAGAATCTGAGTTCAAATCCAACCTCAGACACTTAAAACTTATTAGCTATGTGACCCTGGACAAGTCACTTAACTCCAACTGCCTCACCAAAAAATAAAGTAAAAAAGAAAGAAAGAAAAAGAAAGTTCAAAATCAATTTCAAAATAAAATAAAGGATAAAGGTGAGAAGGCATTATGTTAGATTGCAATAATGTTTAATTAAGCCATCAACTCTGAGATGAGTTGATGAGAAATGCACAGTTTAGCATCCCACACAAAACAAACACCATAATGAGAAAATGTCTTCTATACAGATATTTAATGCCATTAGCAAACAAAATGCACGGTAACCCAGGGCCACTTTGTTTTGGACTATATTTTCATTACCAAAATATTACATAAGAATATGGAGGATAGCTTGGAAACTGTGTTACCTCATAAAAAACACAAAGTAGCTATCGGTTTTGGGAGTAAGTGGGTGGCAAAATGGATAGAGTGCTAAGCCTGAAGTTGGGAAGACCAAAGTTCAAATATAGTCTCAGACACTTACTAGCTGTGTAACACTGGGCAAGCCACAAAACTCTGTTTGCTTCAATTTCCTCATAAAATTAACTGGAGAAGAAAATCGCAGACCACTCCAAAAAAGTCAAAATAGTCTCAGATTCCACCATTTCTTTGCCAAGAAAACCCAAAATAGGGTTACCAAGAGTCAGATATTATTGAGAATGACTAAGGGCAACAAGAAAAACCAAAGTGGTTTAACACCCCCTAATCAGATCATTCCAAGAACAATTACAGATGTAAATGGAAGAACAGTAAATAAATGTGAAATGGCACAAATATACTAACATTTCTGTAGTGATCTCTCATCAGTGATATCAACAGAACCAGCGATATAGCAAAATCACTATATGAACAAATGAACTACGTGAGTAAAGAGATGTAACTTTTAATGCTAGTCTATTTGATTGCTTAATAATAATTTGTAATAGTCCCTTTTCTACTAAAAAAAAAAAGGCTAGCTTAGAGAGGAGCCCTCTTCTACTAAAAAATATCAGGATTCCAGATCTGTTCAAGACATCTGGACAAGACATTAGACAACTGGGAAACCTGATTTCTATTCAGGGTATAAAAGAGTCTAGTCTGGGTATATTCTCTCTGTACAGGAAAGAACTCTTGTACTTGATCCTTTTCCTTATAGTTTAGTATGACCTAGATCATGAAGGAGAAATGAACTAGTCAAGGTGCCCAATTGTTGGAGGGAGCTCATGATCAATCCGTGTTCTTAGTTGACCTCCCCTCTCTTCAACAAATTAATAATTGGGCAGACAGGGAATTTCCATCCTACCTTCTCATTAAATGCCCATCAATCATAGTTGCATTTCACGTGTCAGAGGAGTTCCCTGTCAGAATAATTGATTTAAGGTGTTTCGGAGTTTCCCTTGATATGTTTGCTTACCAAGAGCAACAATCACATTAATTTATTATTGACTGGCCTAACTAATAGATTAGTAATAACTGGATACCTTGTCTCTTGGGGTTTTATATGTGATAGAATGATCATTGTTAGCACTTAAGATGAATCCTACTTTGTGGACAAGAGAGACAGATATGGACTAACGGTCAGTATAGTTAAATGGATTCAGACCTAGCTGACTGGTCTCAAAAAGTGATCTCTATAGCTTAAGTTGGAGGAAGAATTTTTGTGTTCACATTTTTATCAATTACAACTAAAAATAAAAATAACTTAAAACTTTTTCATGTTTTAAAATTCCCAAAGTGCTTTATTTTCATGATTACATATGATCCTCAAAACAACAATTTGAAATGCTACAGATATTATCACCCCCATTTTAGAAAGGAAGAGACTAATATTTAAAGAGGCTGAGGAACATGCCCAGAGCAAATATCTGAAGCAGAAATCAAACCTGGGTCTTCTTAACTTGGAATCTAGTCTACCATATCACCTCTCTCTCATGCAATATAAGAATGACATGCTCATAAATGTGCTGATGACACAACAATGAGAAGAAGAGCTTATACAACAAATAAAAGACTCAGGATCTAAAAATATCTTGATTGGGTAGAATGCCAGGTAATGCCAGGACAAATCTGATCAGATGAAATTTAATAAAAGTGAATGAAAAGTCTTATATCTGGGTATTGATGAGTCACTCACTGTACAATGCAGGAGAAGCAGAACTAGATGGCAATCATCTGAAAGAACATGGGGATTTTAACAGACTGTATGAGTCAACAATATAATGCAGGAATCTTAAGCTAAATTAAGAGAAGCATAGCAACCAGAACTCAATGGGTGATACTTCTGCTGCTTATAAAGACCACAGATGCTGCACTGTATTCAATGGATTGTGTCACATTTAGGAAAACATTGACAAACTAATCATTGACTATAACAGGACAACCTGAAATGGTGAGGAGCCTTGAGGTCATGTGTCATAAAAGGATCAATTCAAAAACTAATGTTTAGCCCAGAAATAGAAAGACTTAAAAGGGGGAGCGTAAAAGGAGTCTTTAAATATCTGATGGGCTGACATATGGCAGAGATAGATTTTGTATTATCTCTTCTAGGACAGGACTTCAAAGGCCATCTAATTCAACTCTTATTTTACAGTTAATTAAGTTGAGGCAGAAAGATTAAATAACTGGAGCAACTGAAACCTTACACTGTACTATATTGCCTCCCTTGACCCAACAAGGTAAAATTAAGAAAACAAAGCTGAGATGGAAAAAAAATTTGTAACAATTAGAGCTTCCTAACAGTGTTGTGACTTGAGACAAAATAGTGGGTTTCAGGCTTCATTTGCAGACCTTAAGTGAGAGAAATGACCACTTTTCCTATATGTAGCTGAAGGGATTCTTGTTAAGGTTCTGAACTACATGGCTTTTTAGTGCCCTTCTAATTCTGAAATTGTGTAAGCTGAGTCAGTGATTCTCATTCTGAGAAAACAACTGGATCGGACCAAAAAACATACAAAATCTATGCCAGACATGGCATAAATTTAAAATGATTTAAGGATTAGTTTTCAAGATATCTCAAAAGGAGATTCCAGAAAAAAATGGAAAATACCACAGACAATAATTTTTGTTTAAATAAAAAAGACATTAGCAACTATTAAATTATGTCAACTTGCTCAATATTATAAAATCTTTGAGATTCATCTGTGTGTGTATATCGAAGGTAATTCTTTATAAAAATACATGCAGGAAAGATCCAACTTTTCACTGACAATTTTCAGTAATAGACTTCATCTTCATAATCACTCAACTGACTGAATAGTAATCAAAATATGTGTGGGTGTATCCCATATGTATATATATATATATATATATATATATATATGTTATATGGATATATTGGATATATAAGAATCCACAAATTCCATTTCTTTTAAAGAGCATTTAACTTGACACAATAAACTACAGTTTTAAAGGCTACTAGTAAACAACATATTTCCCATGCAAATGTTAAAAATACATGAGTTCTATGGCAGATAACTCAGGATAAGAAGTAATTTCATAGATTTAGATTTGGAAAAAGCCCAAGGAATCATCTAATTCAAACCCACCATTTTATAACTTAGGAAACTGTAGCCTATCTAGGTTAAATGACGCCCAGCGTCATAGAAAGTAGCAAGAGGTAGAGGAAGAATCTGAACTCCAACTAACTAAATCTGATTATCAATCTTCTACATATCAGCCACAAGTGAAAAATAAAAAAAGGGAGATATATGTTCATATCCACTGTTTCTCAGCGTCTTACTGAACCATCCCTCACACAGCCCAAAAAGAAAACTATTCCCTTCCTACAGGAAAAAAAAAGTGATCCTGCTTTATAGGTAACATATGTGCTACAACATTTTCTCAATAAAACCAAGTGATATTCAAAGAAGATAAGTGTAACCATTCTCGCCAAAAAATAAATAAATAAATAAAATTGGATAAAAATACTCAGATTGCAACACAGTTTGGATGGGCAATCCACTAAATTAG
Source organism: Antechinus flavipes (assembly GCF_016432865.1). Taxonomy (NCBI): domain Eukaryota; kingdom Metazoa; phylum Chordata; class Mammalia; order Dasyuromorphia; family Dasyuridae; genus Antechinus; species Antechinus flavipes. The sequence continues at coordinate 376,822,388 of NC_067401.1, forward strand.
TCTATCAGGGCATGTGTAGATAGATATATGCATCTTATGCAGTGAACTAAATCCCAAATTAAATATAAAGAGATCAACATAGATCTCATTTGTGAAACTATCTCCAGGGCTTTCAATGTTCCCAAGCAAACTGATGCTCCAAAAACCAATCTTTTAAATATCAATTCCCTTCTGATTATGCTACATGGCTGAAAATCAAGGAACAAATACTATGATCTCAGAAAACTCAAATTTGCAAGAGACCCAGTAAACAATGATGATCCATGGTAAGTATAAATAGGCTACAACATATGAATAATGATAACCCCATATGTAAGATAAGGTATAGGAAATGCACATCTGGAAAAGAAAAATGAGAAATAACTGAAAGGATATCTGTTATTCTATATGTCACAGCCAAATTCAATAAAAAGCTGTTTATATTCATTCCCTCCATTTCTTCTACTCTCTCTCTCTTTCAATTCATTTATAATTTACCCTTCCAACCTCATCATTCAACTGAAACTTGTTTCTCCAAAGTTACTAATTCTTTTTTCAATTTGCAAATTCAATGGCTTTTTTCTTAACCTCATTCTTCTTGACCCCTCTGTAGCATCTGACACTACTGCTCCTGAATTCTTTCCTCTCTGAGTTTTCCTGACACTACTCTCTTCTGGTTCTCCTCTCCCCCTTCTCATTCTTCTTTGCCGGATCATCATTAATATACTACTTCCCAACTATGGATTAATCCTATTGCTCTGTCCTGGGCCCTCTTTTCTCTGTATAAACTTTTTTGAGTACTTCATTAGTTTCCAGGGTTCATTATCACCTATTTCTATAGAAATGATCTAAGATTCATTCCTTTGCCTCTCTTCTGAGCTTCAATTCCACATCACCAATTGCATTTTGGATATTTCCAGTTAGGTGTCCTACAGGGCATCTCAAATTCAATATACTCAAAACAAATACTGAAATTCACCTCTCTTTCAAATTTCAAAGAATCACCATTCTTCTAGTCAGCCAGCTATGCAATATCAAAGTGTTCCTCAATGTATTACTCTCTTTTATCCTACATATTCAATCAGTTTCCAGATATTTTTGTTTTTGTCTACATAAAGTCTTTCACATTCATTCCTTGCTCTTGCATTCACATTAATTCAGATCCTCGTCACCTTTTTCTCTCCTTTTCATCCAGCTTCTACTAGCTGACAACATAAAGCAGAGATCTAACCACGTCACTACCTTGTTCAATATATTCTAGTGACTCCATCTTGTGTCTAAGATCAAATTCACACTCCAGTGTTAGACATTTAAAATTTTCCACATCCTAGTTCCAATGCACCTTTTTATCCTTATTAAACATTTTGTTTTTGTGGTTATTATGGAGTCATGTACAACTCATCATTGCCCCATTTAAGTTTTCATGGCAAAGATACTATAGTAGTCTGCAGTTCCTTCTCCAGTTCATTTTACAGACAAGGAAACAAGCAAACAGGGTTAGGCGACTTGCACAAGTTCACTCAGCTAATAAGAATCTGAGACCAGATTTGAACTCATGAAGATAAGTCTCTGATTCCAGGTCCAGTGCTCTCTCCACTGCATTACCTAAGTGCCCAAAGGACAAATAGTTAACAAAAAACTGACACTATAATAGAAAGGAAGTAAGAGTACACTTGCTGGCTTCAATAAGTTTAAATCATTGGATAAGATGACAGGAAAAGATAATGACAAATGTTGGAGGGAATGTGGGAAAACTGAGACACTAATACATTGTTGGTGGCGTTGTGGACTGATCCAAACATTCTGGAGAGCAATTTGGAACTATGCCTAAAAGGTTATCAACTTGTATATACCCTTCAATCCAGCAGTATCTCCACTGGTCCTGTCTCAAAGAGATCATAAAAAAAGGAAAGGACCCACGTATGCAAAATGTTTGTAGCAGCCCTTTGTGTAGTGGCAAAGAACTGGAAAGTGAGTGGCTGCCCATCAGCTGGTGAATGGCTGAATAAGTTATGGTATATGAATGTTATGGAAAATTGTTGTTCTATAAAAAATGATGAGCAGGATGATTTCAGAAAGGCCTGGAGAGACTTACATGAACATCTGATAAGTGAAGTTAATAGAACCAGGAGATCATTGTACACAGCAACAACAAGATTATACAACAATCAATTTGATTGGACATGGCTCTGTTCAACAGCGAGGTGATTTGAGCTAGTTCAAATGGTCTTGTGATGAAGAGAACCATCTGCATCCAAAGAGAGGACTGTGGGGACTGAGTGTGGATCACAACATAGCATTTTCACTTTTTGTTGTTGTTTGCTTGTATTTTGTTTTCTTTCTCATTTTCTTTCCTTTTTGATCTGATTTTTCTTGTGTAGCATGATAATTATGGAAATATGTATAGAAAAATACACATGTTTAACATAGATTACTTGCCATCCAGGAGAGGGAATACGAGGAAAGGAAGAAAAAAATTTGAAACACAAGGTTTTACAAAGGTGAATATTGAAAATTATCTATGCATATGTTTTGAAAGTAAAAAGCTTTAAAAATAAATTTAAATCATGGGCCCAGAAGAACGACAACTGAGAAAAATGAAATGACATGTAAGAATCACTAATAAGCCACTATCTGTGATCTTTAAAAATCTGTGGACATTAATCTTTCAGCTACATCACAGCCCAGACATCAGATATTCTTGTTTGTTCACACACAACCTGCTACTTGCTATGCATGTGTGTGAAGGCACAGGCATGTCCTCAATATCTAGTATGCCCTCCTTCATCACTTTGCCCTTACAGAATTCTCAACTTTTGTTAAATCTCAGGTCAGATGTCTCCCCTGCTAGACAATAAGCCCCTTGAAATCAATCATGATTTCATTCATGTATTTGTGTGTCCAGTGTTTGGAATATAGTAAATGCTTAACATGCTTATTGGAGGGATATTTATAGCACTGTTTGCTCCAGAATGATCAGAAGAATCAGAAGAGGGCCTCTACCCCAATGGGTGGCTTTATAGGAAAGAGTTATAAAAAGATATAGAATATCAGAAAGAGCAATGATCTAGATAAGCAAAGAAGCCAGCAAGATAATTAGGCATCTATCAAAATATTATAGAGTATACAAAGTCTTTTCACGTGCATTATTTCTGTAAAGAAGACAGGAAAGGTCCTATTATCATCTCTTTATCAATAAGGAACCTTGAGGCTACTAGCAAAGTTACATAGCTGCCCAAGGTCATAAGGCCAGAAAGTGGAGGAGGCAAGACTGGGATTCAAGTGTTTTGAGTCCTAAGCAAGAAATTCTCCCTCTGAATCAATGCTTTCTTTTTAGAAAAAGGGAGGAAATGTCATTTATTATTATGGGACTGTTCTGAGGGCATCTAAGAGGATCACAAGAATTTAAGTGGCATTCTGCCATTGAAGCAGTAGCTAGACGGCACCGTGAATAGAGTGCTAGTCTGGTGTTGGGGAAAGTTCAAATCCATCCTTAGACACTTATTAGCTATGTGTCCCTAAGCAAGTCACTTAATCCTGTTTGCTTCAGTTTCTTCATCTTAAAACTAGCTGGAAAATAAAATGGCAAACCACTGCAGTATCTTTGCAAAGAAAACCCCAATGGAGTCACAAAGAGTCAAACATGACTAAAAATAATGACTGAAGAGGATTGTCTCTGAAATATATCCATCGGTTTGACTTCAGACGAGTCATTCAACCTCATTGGGCTTCAGTTTCCTCATCTGTAAAGTGAGGGAGTGGGGAGGAGAGTGGGGGAGTTGGTCTCTATGATGTTCTCCAATCCTTAATCTATGAACCTTTGCTAAACAACGTGTCATCTGAACAAGAAGCAGCAACCAATTCACATACCACCTGGTAGCCAAGCCCAGCCCAATCCCTCTTCATTTTTTTTCTTACTCAAACACACCCTAAGGGTCTATTTCTAGACAAATTATTTTGTTTCATGAGAACAATGGTTTCTGTTTCTTCATAACAATAAAAACCCAACCCATGTCAACAATGCAACCTCTGAAACCACCAAGGTCATAAGTTTAAGGCTCTCATGGAAGAATTTAATAATAAATCTGTTCCTCTCCCCTGTGCTCACCCCTTATTGTCCTCCCCCATGATCTCTGCCCCAAACTCCTCTCGGCAATCTCAGCCATCCATTTAAGCTGGTGGAGAAGGGAAAAGGAAAAAAGAGACTAGGGATTCAATAGTTTATATGTTAACTGACAATGGGCTAATTGTTTTTCAGGTATCTCTACACAAAAACAAAACTTTTGACACATAAATTAAAAGCAATGGAATAAGCATTTATTAAGCACCTACTATGTGCTAGGCACTTTCACCAAGCACTTTGCAAATATTTTCTCATTTGATTCTCACAACAACCTTGGGAGATAGGTACTAATTTCCTCATCTTATAGTTGAGTTCACTGAGGCAGGTAGCAGTTAAGTAACTTGCCAAAGTTATAGAACTACTAAGTGTCGGAGGCTGAATTTGAACTTCTTGACTCCAACCCCAGCACTCCATCCACTACATTGCCTAGCTGCATTTAAAGACACAAGGATTACTACCTCTTTGATTCTTTTTTACTGGGGGAGTAGCATGGTACAATAGGAAAAGCACTGAATTTGGAATCAGAGGACTTGGGTCTAAATAACCTTTTTCCTCTTCCCCCCACCCCACTTACTTTATACCTATGTGAATCTGGCTGCTCAAGTCATTTCCCTACTCTAGGATTCAGTTTTCTTATTCATAAAATGAAGGGATCAGGCCAGATGCCCTTTAAAATCCTTCCAATTCATAAGTTATGATATAATAATAAAAACAATAAAAATAGCTAACACTTATATAGTGTTTACTATATGCCAGGAACTATGCAAAGTACTTTAAAAGTATTATTTCTCTTGAGCTTCATAACAACCTAGGGAGTTAGGTGCTATTATTTTCTCCATTTTACAGATGAGGAAATGGAGTCAAACAGAAACAAAGTGACTTGGTCAGGGTCCTACAGCCAGTTAGCATCTGAGCCTGGATTTAAACTTACGTCGTCCTAACTCCAGACCAGATACTTTATTCACTGCACTGCCTAGATGCCTAAGATGCATAGTTTGCCTTTTCTACTCTACCTGGAATCCCCTTCTTTACAACTGAGTCTCTTATATATACTAGCTGCATATTCACTAGTAAGTTTTCAGCATCCCAGGAACCTTTTAAGAAACTCTAGTTATTTATCCAGGGAGAGTTTCCACAAAGTGTGCTCCCTTATACTAGTGAGTTGGGGTTGTTTGGGCAGAATTCATCTATGATTGATACTTTGCATGGACAGAACTAAGCCTGGGGCTTAAAACAGAATGGCATAGGCCAAAACAAAAATGTGAGAAGAATTAATGCAGAAGCTATATGGAAACCAAACAACATTTCTGCCTGATTCTTGAAAACAATTTGTAGCACATGTTCCAGTGTCGCATGCATATTATGTTTATTTTGCAGTAAGTTATATGTGTAATATGAGAAGGAGCCTGATGAGGCAAGGGGTTCTTAATGTGGGGATTATAAACTTTAAAAAAGATGAAAGATGTTGATATCTATATTTCAATATAAATGGTTTCCTTTGTAATCCTGCATTTTATTTTATTCATTTACAAACTTTATTGAGAAAGAGGGTCCACAAGCTTTAGCAGACTGTCAGAAGGGTCTATCACCCCAAAAAAGGTTAAGAACTCCATGTACAGTGGATAAATGATTGGTGCTATAGTCATAAAGAGCTAGGTTCAAGCCTTAGCTCTTATATATACTAGCTGCATATTCACTAGTAAGTTTTCAGCATCCCAGGAACCTTTTAAGAAACTCTAGTTATTTATCCAGGGAGAGTTTTCACAAAGTGTGCTCCCTTATACTAGTGAAACCAGCATTCTAGACTGAAAATAGCATACATATGTATATAGATATAGTTATGCTAGTGAAAAACATGATTAAGTAAAAATAAAATTAATTTTAAACAAATCATAGAATCAGACCAGGAATTAAAGGTTTAAAGAACATTAAAACACAACTAACCCATTCCCTTCTTTTTATAGCTGAGGAAACTAAGATTCAGAGAAAAATGATTTGTCCATAGAGTCAGTGATTCTATGGTTGCATAAACTGGAGGTGATCAGGCAATACCTTTATTTGACCATTTAGTAGGAAGAGCCAATGACTCAGCAGATCTTTAAAATGGGAGCAACTCCAACCCCGGCTCTCTGTTTCTTGGTCTCTCCCTTCGATGATTGAACACTGATCTCAAGATGAAAATATTCAAGTTTGAAAGCCACCTAGTGATTCTGAATTATTTGAAGATCTTGAGTCCATTGGTTAAAGCTGATGGGTGACAAGAAACAAAACAAAACAGCTTCAAAAAGAAGGCAGCCACGTCCTGGCATTGCTAGAAAATATAGAGTAAATTCTTTTATGTCCATAGCTGTTTGCATACTGTCTTCTCCAGTAGAAGACAAGCTCTTTGAGAGTAGAGACTATGTTTTTGCTTTTCTTTGGATCTCCAGCATTTAGCACAGTACCTGGCATATAATGAATTTTTATTAAATCTCTCCAGTATCACAATGTTAATATGGCAGAGGAAAGGTTTAAAATCAGGTTTTCTGACCCCAAATCTAGCAACTCTTTCCATGATATCACCTTATTCTGAATCACTTAAAATTCATACACACACACACACAATCTGATTCCAATGTAGAATCTAAGAAACAAGAGTCATAAATAGTCCCAGATTCTGTAAGAATAGCTACAAACTCAAACCAAAGGATTCTCTTTGTCCCTGTGTAGTGTAGGAGAGACCATTATTTGTGTCAAACCCTTTCTATAGCAACATGGCAAAAGCAATCACTACCAGAAACTGCAAACATTTCAGAAAAAAAGCAAGAAGTTTCTTCCTCTCCAACCTCATACACCTTGAAGTCTGGTTCCTTTAGGAACTAATAATAAAATGGCCCTCAGGGTCTCATTAGGAGCAGGCCAGACTTCATTCTTCCTGTGCCAGCACTGTCCTTCCCTGTTTTCAGCAAAATCCAGAATTGCAGTTTACACAGCCTTGGGACCTAGGGAAAAGACAAGCAAACAAACACATCTGTTTCCACCTAGTGAGTGGGTAACAAGCTATGGAGGTTCACTTTCATCAAACCGTTTGAGGGACTGCTCCTTCCTTTTCATTAGACTGATCAGTTTTCACTTTCATAAAAAGTGTATGGTGAATCAGGACTATGTAAAATGGAAAACTGGGAACAACTGGGGAGTTTGGGCTTTTGGCTTTTTGTTTATTGTTTGTTGTTTTGGGCTTTTTTTTTTTTTTTTTAAATAAATTGAAGAAAAACAACTTTGCATATGGATCAACCAAACTTTCTCTTTTTGGTTGGGCTAGAGCTCCCTCTAATGGAAAAAAATAATCCATAATCATAAAACAGGTGAAATATATAGGCAAAAGAGTTATGAAATATCATCTCTCCTTTAGGTAGAGGTGGTGGGAGGGTTTGCTTTTAAGACACATACTTGGGAAAGGGAACCACATGTGCAAAAATGTTTGTGGAAGCCCTTTTTATAGTGGCAAGAAACTGGAAACTGAGTGGATGCCCATCAGTTGGAAAATGGCTGAATAAGTTATAGTATGTGAATGTTATGGAATATTATTGTTCTATAAGAATGATCAGCAGGATGATTTCAGAGAGGTCTGGAGAGACTTACATGAACTGATGCTGAGTGAAATGAGCAGAACCAGGAGACTATTATATATGGCAATAGCAAGTTTATACAATGATCAATTCTGATGGACATGGCACTTCTCAACAATGAGATGATTCAGACTAGGTCCAGTGATCTTATGAAGAACGCCATCTACACCCAGAAAAAGGACTATGGGAACTGAGTGTGAATCACAACATAGTATTTTCACTCTTTCTGTTGTTTCTTGATTGCATTTTATTTTCTCTCATTTTTTCCATTTCGATTTGATTTTTCTTATGCAGCAAGATAATTGTATAAATACGTATACATACATTGGATTTAACATATATTTTACATGTTTAAAGTATATAGGATTACTTGCTGACTAGGGGAGAGGATGAGTAGAAGGGTGAATGAGAACTTGAATGAGAATGATATAGAGAGGTAGATCAAGACTAGGTTTAGAGTCAAAAGGATATCGATTCAAATCCCTTCTGACAGTTATTAGTTATATGACCATAGGAAGGTCATTTCTCTGATCCTTGGTTTCCCTTACATGATAAGGTGGGATTACTAAATTTTCACCCTAAAATAAGACTGTTAATATGTTATCAAGAAATTCTTTCAGCTAATCAACATCCAAGTACAACTAAGTGAAGAAACCATGCTCATTTTAAGTAAAATTCTGCAGAAAGTTTCATAATTTTCTAAATCAGCCTATCTTCTGGAACAATCAATACTTTTATTGACTCCTTGTTCCCATTTCCTAAATTTTATGCTTTGCTAACTGCTTAAGAATATAGGAAATAAAGTCACCTCTGTGAAGGAATATTCATTGTAATTCTGTGGCTACTCCTACCAAAAAAAAAAAAAAAAAAAAAAGCCTTCCCAGTGAAAAGGATGACCTAGCAAAACTATGATCTACCTATTGGCAAACAAGTGTACAATTTAAATACTGACAGTAAATTAGGATAGAAAACTATTAGCTGAAAAAAAATGGTAAACCTATTTTATGTAATACTTATGGTCAAGTAAGGAGAAGATATTCAAGAAGAAGGAAAAAGTAAATCACTCTAGCCTAAAGCAAACCATTCACAGGGAGTATAATTTCTAATCATCATATAAACCTGTCCCATTGTTTTCAATCATTTGGTGGGGGGAAGCCTATAAGCTCCAGCCAATATTTTCTTAAGGAAAATGATAGATAAGAGAGCCTTGGAAATGTTGAAATAAAATGGGGGGTGGGGATGGGACAGGAGTTAAGGGTATAGAAATCCATAAAGAGAGATCAAAGAAAAGCCAGACTGTGACTTAAAATTGGGGGAAGCCTTTTCAGCCTTCTCCAAGAAGCCTAGCCCCAAGGATCTGAATAGAACACAAGAAAATGGAGTAAAGGGAATAAAAGAAGTCTTCTACAACATCACTCATCTCCTTGTCTATTTGAGGAAGTACAGCCTAGGAAATAACTTGCCCTAACCAGATGGGGTAAAATAAAATGAAGACGTAAAATGAGTTTCCAACCATAACTCAAGAAAAGGTTTGAGGTCAGGGAAGACGGAGAAAACAGATAAGCTATTAGCCTAGGCATCAGTTCAATCTATGAGCAGCTAGATTGAGGAGAAAAGCACAAAGAGCTAATGGAAAAGCAATAGCTCTCCTCTGGAGGAAAAAAGTTGTACTAATCATATTCTCCCAACCTCATAATCAACCATCCCAGGAGAAGATACATGGGCCTGAAAAGCCAGGTAATGTACAAGCCATGCAAAAAGTGGCTTGATAGTTACAGCATCCAAAGTGGATGAGAGGTAGACCATTAGATTGCTCTGAAGAGAGATGAATGAAAAATAATTGGAGTGCAGATGAACAGTCTAATGGGAATGACGACATGCAAACAACTGTGTACAAATAAGATATGGACAGGATATATACAAAAGAGGAAAGGAACTAGCAATAAAGAAGTTGAGAAAGGTTTCATGTGAATGGGATTTTAACTAGGACTTGACAGAAGGCAGGAGAAGAGAAAGCATTCCAAGCATGAGGATAGCCAGTGAAAATGTCTCAGGAGTTGGGACAGCATTCAAGGTAAAGAAAGGATGCCAGCATTTACAGCATTCTGAAGTACTTGGTTGTAGGCCTGGGATGAAGGTAGGGAGAGAAGAGGGAGAGAGCAGTGTTTTGGTTTGAAAAGTAGGAAGGTAGAAGACTGGAAATGAGAAGGACCTCTCTCTGGAAGCCAAAAGAGTATGAGATGGCTGCAATTTTAAAAATAGAGCTATGCAAGAAAGGAAGGGGACCTTTGTGTACAAAATATTTATAGCAACTCTTTTCTTGGTGCAAAGAATTGGAAACTGATGACAATCGCTTGGGGAATAGCTAGACAAATCGTGGTATGTGATTATGATGGAATGCTATTGTGCTATAAGAAATGATGAGCAGGGTTCTCTCAGAAAAACCTGGAAAGACTTACATAAATTGATGCATAGTGAAATGCAAAGTTACAATAATACTGTAAGATGATCAGCCTTGAATGACTTAGCTATTCTCAGCATTCTAATGATCCAAGACAACTCTGAAGGGCTGATGAAGAAAAATGCTATCCATCCTTAGAGAAAGAACTGATGGTGTTTGAATACAGATTGAAGCATACTTTTTTTTTTTTACTTTCTTTCTCTGGTGTTTTTTTTTAATTTGGTCTGTGTTTTCTTTTACAACATGATTATTATGGAAATGTTTTGCATGACAATACATTTACAACTTAAAGCAAATTGCTAGTGTTCTCAATGGAATTGAAGGGATGAAGGGAGAGAAGTGGAGCTCAGAGTTTTAAAAACAAATGTTAAAAATTGTTTTTACATATAACTGGGGGGAAATAAAACACTAAATAAAAAACTGATTTATGCAGTTGTTTTATTCCTGTCCAATTTTAGAGCAAAGAAGCCATTAAATTCCAAGAGAAACTATGCCTTATATCAAGGCTAAAGATCACCACAACCATATCAGGAGAACAATGAGCACATTACTAAAGGAAGTATATTTTATGACCACAGACCACATGAAAAAATATTTATATACTTACAAATGAATTCTGATCCTTCATTTTTTATTACCATAGGTAATGTCTGTTAATGAGAATTAATTTGTTTTCATCCAAGTACTGCATAAACCTTAGCTCTATCTTGCCACTAAGAGATGTAAATGGCTGATTTTGAGGGGAAATGCATTAACTTTTTCAAGGTCCCCACAGTATGCCTTCCTTTGAAATAAATGGAAGCATAGATATATATAAAAGATAATAATACTGTCAAAAGGTGGCCATATAGTCAGTCTTAATTTCCAGAGGACAGAAGAAAAAAGGGAATAACACTGGACAGTAGATCATATCACACCCCATAAAAAAAAATTTCAGTTTCACTTTGGAGTATAAGAAAGGGATGATTGCTTTGTTCTACTCTAGCTGGAAATTTCCCTTTCATATTCAATTAAATTGAGGAATCATTCCTAGTCCATATCCACATGTCTGGCCCTGGGGAAATAATGGAAAAGGGGAAATGGAAATTGATAGCCTGCAACTATACTGAGTGACCAAAGAGAACATCTGCTATAAGGGCTATTATCCTAACTAGGATTTGAGGAGTGTTTTAAGGCTTGCAAATTTTCAAATATTTTCACTTTGTATCCTCACAACCCTAGAAGCTACGTGCTATTATCTCCATTTTAAAGAAGGGTTTGAGGCAGTATTTGAACTGAGATCTTCCTAACTACATACACCAATCTATCCACATTCTCATATATATGTGTGTATACACATACACACATACATATATATGCACATGCATATATATGTACATGTATATATGTATATCCCAAACACTCTAAGACATCAGAAATGGAACACAGAGGCAAAGCTTCCCAGTAAAGACCTTGTATCTTCCATAGACTCATGAAATTCTTCAAGCCTCAGGTTTCCTGAGCCATAGAATCAAGAGGAAATCTGAACATGACCTCTATTCTCCTGGCTAAATAAGCTTTATGGGGGCCCAGGTCATTTAGTATCCGCTAGCTAACTGGTAGATGCATTAATAGATAAAGGATTAGTTAAAGATGACATATTTATTCTGCATTGTTCAAGAAAAACTATAGCACTAACCTAAAAAGAAATTATAGATTGGGCTATAAGAGGACTGTATACCTCTCTATGGACTAGAAAATAAATATATTTTAATTTAGGGAATAAAACAAGTATTTCCATGATATAGTATAATAAAAAAGATGAATTCATATAAAACTGCAAATTTATTATGTACAACTTTCCATTTCTTTTAAATATGTAATACAGTTTATGTAAATTTCTTTTCTCTTCTTTTTTCCCTCCCCTTACCCTAGAGATGACTACCTTTAAACATAAATGTGCATGTGCATAAATCATTCTATACATGATATATATGTATATGTGTATGATAGATATATATATGTATGTATATATATATATAAAATCTATTAGTTCTTTCTCTGGATGTACTAGCATCTTTCTATGTCCTTTTAAGTTAATTTGAGTATTTATTCAATGTATTTCTAAAACAATTCTGTTCTAGAAACAGTGAGAAACATCTTCCCAAAGGAAAATTAATATTCTAGCAAGAATCAATGAATTCTGAGCATTAAAATGGAGTTTCTGTTTGCAAGACAAGTTAATAGCCCCTAGGATAGAGGAGACTCCTGCTACTTGGAGTGAGAAAATGGCGAGATCTACGGATGTCCCTGCATGGATGAGATTGCCCGCTAGAGGTGGGAAAACTGTTTATTATAAATAGTATTGTTCTAAAGCAAATGGGATACAAGAAGTGGCATCGAGAATATTACTGAGGAAATATATAATTACAAAAAAAAAAAAAGATTGGGCAAGTGCAGGAATTTATTTTCCTTGATTATGCATATTTGCTGCAAAAATTTTGCTCTTTTTCCCCAGTCAGGAGGAAGTAAAGAAGAGAAAAAAAAAAAAAAAACTGGATAGTTGAGAAAAAATGGTTGAGGAAACTAGGATTGCTTTAGCCTGGTGAAGAAAAGAGGTATCTATCTCTTCCATGCTATCCTTCATAAAGCACTGGTGCAAACATATCTCCATGCTCAATAAACTCCAGGAGCTCCATATCCTCTCCAGGACCAAATACAAAATTCTGTTTGGCATTCAGAGCCCTTTATAACCTAGCCACCTCTTATCATCACTTTGGGAATAACTGAACATATGTGGATATAACAGAATATTATTGCAATATAAAAATCGAGGACTATAAAGAATTCAGAGAAACTTCTAAAGATGTGTTATATATAAACACATGCAGAGTGAGGTAAGCAAAACTAAGAGAACATAATAATGTAACGGAAAACATCATTGAAAGACATCAGGACTTTGATCAATGCAATGAAAAACAATGACTTCTGTGGCCCAATGGTGAAATACATTTCCCCTCTTAGCAGAAAGGTAGTAGCCTGGATGGAATATTTACTGTCAAACAGGGCAAATGGACTGGTTATTTGTACTTCCTTATCGCAAAGGAGGCCTCTATTTTGAGAAATTTAGGGCGTTATTTGGACAGAAGAAAAATACAGTCGTGTTAAGGAATAGTAGAGTAGAGAAATCTACTTATTCTGTGGGTGTCTTACATGACTGTAAGAGCATCTCCTGGACAGTAAGTTAAATGTCTAGCTATTTCTGCAAGCAAATATGGCATACAACATTCTAAATCTGCCACTCATATGTCATCTTATCTTAAAATCACTTCTTTCTTTTATCTAATAATGGCCACAAATCTACATTGTCAAACAAGAACAAAATACAAAAAACAGCACTAGATATGATCTAACTACTTATCCAATCTGTTCAACTCAGCTTGGTCTGTGCGATAGGAAAGGGCAGGGGAAATAGCTCTGTGGAGCTATTCTTATATAAGCAGTTTTCACCTTGAGTGAAAGGAGGAATCTGTCCATTACCTCAAACCAGAAACATTTTCCATCTATTTTCTTAACATATTTTCACTGTACTGCAGTTACCCTTCCTCCTTGCTGTTCATATTGTTAATATTTCAGTGGGGATGGTCTCCTATTCAGATCAGCTCTTCTCTTCATGTTAGGTATTGAAAGTCACAATGCTGAACTTATAGGCAAAAATTCTACCTTCAAACTTCTAGATTTGAAGCAGCCTCTCTTAAGAAATTGGAGGCAGGAAAAGGGGCAGAAGAAGCAGGGCAGACAGACAAGAGTAAAAGCTACCTTTGAACACTTAGTGAAAGGGGGAATCAATTGTCATGCCAGAAACAAAAATATCGAGCTAAGATAGTATAACAGATAGAGTACTGAACTTGAAATCAGGAAGACTTGAGTTCAAATCTACCTACAAACCCTAGCTATGTGATCCTGGGCGAATCACCATCTCTGCCTCAGTTTCCTCATCTATAAAATGGGGATAATAATAGCTCTACCTTTCTAAGTTATTGTTAGGATAAAAAAATTATATCAAATAAAACATGCTTATTATATACTTATAGAAACAAAACACTAACATTATAAGATAGCAAATCATGGACTCATAAAAAGGACATGCACAGGCCACATTTTGAGAATAAATAGGTTAAGTATTTGGAAATTTGGATGAACTCTTTATTCATTTATTAACTAGATAAGTATTTATTAAATGTCTACTAAGCGTAAAGATACTTGCAGACTCTACAGATATAAAATGATATAAGATATGGTTGCCTTCAAGAAATTTACAACCTGGTTAGAAAGGGAAGACATGAGCAATTCTAATGCAAAATTGGAAGTCCAGGATGCACATAGAGAGGTATAGAAAAAACCAATGAGATAGTAGGAGGGAGAGATCACTTCTGCCTTGGGATGTAAGAAAACATTTCATGGAGCAAGCAATAACTTCAAGGTTACTAGAGGTACTACAGTAAAACTTCTTTCATTCAAAATGCTACTAAGGATAATGGCAGAAATGCATACATTTATGTGTGTGTTATATATAAATGTCATATTGCATATTGCATATATACCATATTGGCTTCTAGGTGGCACAGTAAATAAAGCAGTGGGTCTGGAGTCAGAAAGACATCCTCCTGAGCTCAAATTTAGCCTCAGAGACTTCCTAACTTGTGTGATCCTGAGCAAATCACTTAATCCTGTTGGTCTCAGTTTCTTCATCTGTAAAATGAGCCAGAGAAAAAGATGGCAAATTCCTCTAATATCTTTGTCAAGAAAACCCCAAATGGAATCACAAAGATTTGGACATGACTGAAATGACTGAAGAACAATAACACAAAATATATACATATATGTTTGTGTGTATACATCCATACATGTGTGTATATATTCTACACACACACATATCTATTTTTATAAATGTGAGGCAACAACTTCTGACATTCTGTATTCCTCCTTCAAAGAAAGCAAGAAAGCATAAAGTTTTACCTCTAGAGACTTTGTAGACTTCATAAAAAGAATAAAAGTGGAAACCCAGAGAAACAAACAGGTAGAGAAATAATTCCCATTTGGGCAGCATTGCTACTTATTGCAGGATCATGGAGAAATCCATAAGATGTCCCTAAAATAGAAAAACAAGTGGGGAGGGAAGATTTTATAAGACATAATGTAGTTATTATCAATCAAATCACATTTATTGAATAACAATATACAACAATGTGAGAGTGATATAGTGAATTATTTAATCAAAAGAAGCCAAACAAGTCTCCAGATAATCCAAAAACATTATATAAATTAAGCCAAAAGTTTAAATCCCCTCATTCACCATCAAATCTCTGGATTAAAGAGTTATCTAATGCAGAAATAGAGGCAGAGAAACATCTTGATTTTGCAATAGGGGCAGGTAGGTAATTCAAAATTTAGGACCTTATATGTTAGATTTCCCATGAAATTCAAATTTGGCTTATCAAAAGACTTATTTCTTAGTACTTAAAAACAAGGGGGCCACAATTAACTGGCATGTATACATATTCAGAATAACTGCATTTCAACAAGGCATTTTTGATTGATTCTCTCATTATACTTTTATAATCAAGATAAACAAATATGACCTGGATGATGATAAATTGTAATATATAAATATGTATTTATATATAATATAATTATGTCAAAATATACATAGATTATATAAATTATAAAAATAAATTTATAAATAATAATAAATTAACGGGTTTGGATCTGGTTAATTAACAGAATGCTGAATGAACTCATTCAAGTTACAATGTGAATGAATATTAATTCCCTTACCACCTACACAAGTTGCAGATACCAATCTGTGCACATCAAACTTTCCATTTTATATTTGTATTTGCACTAATGATATCTTTTATATAATAGAATCATTAATAAATTATTGTTATTATTATTATATTTCACTAAATTTGGAGAGAGAACTATTTAAGGAGACCTAGAGCTCTGTCCTTGGTCCTGCTCTGTTCCACATTTTTATTAGTAGATTGGCTAAGTGGTAGAGATAAAGCAATTTTATTAAACTCATCTACAATGATTGTCAACCCTTCCCACCTCCAGAGATCTTTGCATTTCTTAGAAAAGGATGCTTACAAATCCAAATCCTTACTTCACTGAATCCAATCTATACGTTTGATCTGAGAAAACTTGATTCAGTCTCTCTTAAGGTTTATTCTGCTTAGCCAGGAGTGTTGAAGCAACCTGAGTTTGCATTTTTATCAAGTTACTGTTAAAAATATTATCAAGATGCTTTTCTCACTGTCTTCTCATTCTGACAACTTTCCTATTGCTCTATTCTTTTTCACAACAACCTCCAATTCTTCACATTTCTAATTTAAAAATTTTAATATGTCATCACCTGAAAGTTCAGAAGCATTTTTTTTTTACTTTTTGTATAATTTATGAACTTGAAATTGCAAACCAAATGGATAGATTTATAGGAATCAATAGTAAGAAGTAGAACCAGAAAAACAGTATATACAATGAATACAATAATGTAAATTCTGGGGGAGGGGGAGACAACAAAACAAAAATGAAGAAAAAAAACCTATGTAATTTTAATAACTAAGTTTGTTTGTGAAATAAAATGTACCTCTCTCTTTTTATGCACATGTAAAAGTCTTTGTATTTGTGCCACCTCAATATACTATCTCACTATAGATGTGTTCATTACTTTTGCTAAACTGTTTTTTTCTCTTTCTTTTCCTTCCCCTTTGTCCTATCTGACTATTAATGTGTTTATTATTT